>NC_072824.1:16792234-17527234 GCF_027744805.1 Dunckerocampus dactyliophorus
GTATTTATTCAAAAATCATGCCAGCTATTCAGATATCGTCACATACAAGGAGTCCCATGTAACTGGGGTCAAAGGTCATTTAGACTGAGTGGTAGCATGAAGCTGTGTCCACAGCCAACAGAAGTTGCTTCAGTAGTGCAGCTGCTCCTGGATGGCACATCTATACATGCCTGAAGGTTTTCTGTGTCTCTCTGCATAGTGTCAGCAGTTTGGAGTAGATACCAAGAGGTGGGCCAGTATAGCAGGAGAGACCGTAGGGGGGCTCCTTTGTGCAAGAAGGGCTGGCCTCATTTTATTTTGTTGAGCAGTGTATATTCAAAACAGCCAAAACTCCTGTTCCTGGAAGGATCTGTTGTACATCTGCACTTGGGCATTGTGGATACATTTTATCAGCCTTTTTTCCCAACTGTCAGAACAAGCTTCATGCTTTTCTTCTTTATAATGTCACAAACAGACAAGAATCTAACAATGTAATCTGAGTCACCTCAGCAACAAATACTACAACCTTTATTAGACTTGCAAACTAGTTTTGTTCCCATACTGTGAGGAGAACCCTGAAAACACAATAGTAGACTGAGCCCAGTGAATTCAATCTCTGCATTTTTTGTGGAATAATTCAAAAATGGGGCTACAAAGAGTGTTTTTTTCTACATTGTTTTGTATAATGCTGCGATATGGCCAATGAGCCTGGAGGACTGCTCCATATTAAGAATTAATGCCAAGCAACATGGCAGTAAAGCTGAGCACCTAGGTGGTGCTCCAAACAAACATTGTAAGTATCTCTGTGTACTTTGGCTGTTATATAACAATCATCTACTGGGACTCCCTTGTTTTATTCTTAAAGCAGCGGTCCTCAACCTTTCTGAGCCCACGGAATGGATCTACGGACATAGCATGAAGTGGTGCGTTCAGATGTTCAAGTAATCAGACATAGTAAATCTAATGCTATTGTCATTTACCAGTGCATAAAAAGAAAAGCGCAACGTCAAATACAGCGTGTTTTTACCGGATCAAATGGAAATGGCAAAATCTTCAATGCCATTGTGGAAACGTCTGGGTAGTTACTTTTTATTTTAATCTGAAAATACGAAACAACCAACTTCTTCCTGCACAAAACAAACACACAAGTGGTTTGGCTCATTAGCATGGAAGCAACGAGCACAAGCAACATGATCGTGTGCGCCCAATTTTGACCCCAACGTGACGTCAAAGTAAAATAAATGTCTTTGTATATTATTTTTGAATAAAATTATTTTCAAAACTGATAGGTATTCAAATTAAATCCGATGTACCGCAAATGGTGTAAAAGCTGCTACTTTTTTCGTTAACTTTGAACCCTGCGGCTTATATACTGGTGCCGCTAATTTATGGCTAAATTCTAATTTCGTGACATCTCCTTCACTTCAGAACTACTACAATTTGTTTAAATACTGTCCCGCTTGAGAGTCAGTGATAAAACTGCTTTCTTTGGCAGGAAGCAATTACAAGCTATCAGTGCACTCACAACGAGCTTGTCAACCCACTGGAAGTTACAGGAGGTCATTTTATATAACAGTCTGGCTCACGGTGTCATCTTACAAAGAACACTAAAGTCATCACACAGCAACTTAACACTCAAAAGCTATACCTGAGAAATATACAAACATACCAATATGAGTTTAAAATGGAAAAAACAACTCTTTTAAAGTTTTCCCATAATGCATTGGGTCTGAGCAACGCATTCATAGGGCGCTGCAATGACGCCAGCTTCCCTCCCTCCCTGGTGCGGCTTATACACCGGAATTTACGGTAGTTATTTACAAAACAATTTTTTTAAAAGTGTCTGTTTTATTTATTTGTGGGTCATTCTGCTGAAAGGGGTATCAAAAACATGACATAGTTTGACATAGCAAGCAAAATGTTAATGTTAAAAGAGTTATTTTCTAACCAATTTGCTGTCGAAAAATAGTACCCAAAAGTGGATTGATTACAAAAATAGATCAGTAGAAATCCTAAAGGTAACACACATGCTGGACATTATGCCATATTTCTGATTTTAAATCAGTGTCACTTTTATTCGTGTCTGAATTTTGACGAAAAACCAGAGAAATTATTTTATTTTATTTATTTTTTTATTTTTCATTTATTTTTTGCATGCCATGTTACTTGGCGACTTGGTCAAGCTTGAGCGGGGGGGGGGATAACGAGTGTAGACTTAATATGCCATCCGTCCGACACACGTCTAGATAGCAAGATATAGCATAAAGCGAAAGATCACATGTGGTGCATTTGTTGTTGTTGTTGTTTTTCCCCCGAGCAACTAGACGCGCTTGATTTTTAACTTCTTGTTTCACTTCTCATCAAAATCCATGTGCAAATGCTCTGATTCAACTCCCCAGATATAACATCTACTGAAAACCTTTACACACACTTTTTTTTTATATGTTTTTTTAATTTGTGGATAAAAACATTGTTGCTGAACTGATCATGGAACTTGTTTTGTGCTGGCACACCATGTTATTTTGCACCACCTTAAATTCAAACTGCACTATATTACTTTTCATAAAAGGTACTGTTTGCAGTTCGCTCAAAATTACACCCGCCAGCGCTTACTTAGCAAAGGCTCCTGAGTATGTGTGTATTACCTGGGGGCACAGCTTTCGTGTCTTTTTATATTCACAATTTTAATAAATAAACAAGATATTTGAGAAGTTTATGTTAAAAAAATTCCGCAATTTGTGTTGCCACTTGTCGTTGAAGGGCTATGGTGGGTTCCGCAGCCAAATCAATTGAGAACCACGCTCAAATCATTCATATCTCCCATCTGAAGGTTACCACAGCTGTTTGTCATCATTCTGACTGCCAAATATACATTTGTAAAATATTGACTGTGCCATAGTGGATTAGATCGAAAGCCTTCTTTATCTCTTTATCTCAGATACACTATTTGGACAACAAACTTTGAGACACATCTCTCAATTATTTTACTGTAATCAAATTTGTGGAAGGCCCTTTTCTGTTCCATCATGATGGTGCCTCAGTGCACAAAGCAAGGTCCATAAAGGCATGCCAGGATGAATTTGGTGTGAATGAGCCATCAAAGGCCAGCAGATTCAACATATCAAGAAATATTCCACCCACACACTCCAAAGTCTCATAGAAACGTCTTCTTTTACAGCTGAAAATACTCAATATTTTTGCCCATCTAGTGTTTTAACACTGTTGTAAGTAATTTGATGGCACACATTGCCCATCAAGTGCCACTTGTAAGTTTTTATTTACATACCACCTTATGAAGTGGGAGCTGTGTGTTACTCTGTTGGTATCCAGTACATCATGTATGTCAAACAAGGTCTGTTGTACCAGGACTTGAACACAAATTCTAACCTCTAGGCTTGAGTTCCACTCATATTTTCTTGTGGAAGAATACTGCAAATTCCGGTGTACAAGCCACACCGACTAGATTTAGAGGAAAACCAGATTTGTACATATACAGTAGAAGCCGCACCAGTGTATAAGCCGCACGTGTACACGTCATAAAATGGCAAATTGTGGCACGCGCTAATCTGCAGGTCTTTCTTTGACAGCAACCAATCATGAGCTATGAAAAAAAACTCTTGCATTTCATTGTAGGACAAGCAGCATAGAAACTTAATTGATGGAGCTGCAATGCTGCCTTTGTCCACTAGAGGAGTCCAGAGCTCCGAGGGAGGCAGAGGTTATTGCAGTGCTCCAATGAATGTGTTGCTAAGTCGCAATGCATTATGGGAAAATTTAAAAGAGTTTTTTTTTTTCATTTAAACTTGTATTGGTACATGTTTGTATATTTCTCAGTTATACCTTTTGAGTGTTAAGTTGCTGTATGATGAGTTTAGTGTTCTTTGTAAGATGACACAAACTGTTATACTGTGCAGTATATAACGACCTCCTGCGATTTCAAATGGGTTGACAAGCTTGTTATGAGTGCACTTATAGCTCGTAATTGGCTCCTGCCAAAGAAAGAGCTACCGTTTCCTCACTGACCTGCGATCGGCACAGTATTTAAACAATTAGTATTAGTTCTGAAGTAAAGGAGATGTCACAAGACTAGAATTCTGCCATAAATTAGCCGCACCACTGTATAAGCTGCAGGCTTCAAATTTCAAGAATAAAGTGATTCACGTGTAGATGGATGAAATTCATTCGCCATCACATTACATCTCATGTACATCTCACCTATGTCATTTAACATACACTTTGTCCAAAGCCACTTCGAGGTATAAAACATGGTTGGTCAACAGTAGTGAATGTTCTTTATCCTATGTTTATGTGCTAGAAGGTGCTAGAAGGCCCAAAAAGAGACGAAATGTGATTGTGACTGACTGATTTCACGAGTGTATGCAGTTCCAGAAGGGGTGACAACCTGCAAGACTGTTTTTATTGTTGAAGATATTTCAGTCCCTCAAACTCCAATATAGAAACTGCAGTAACTTCCCAAGTAACAGAACATGTGCCCATTGTGAGTGTCCATCGTTTGGGAGGTTTCTTTCCAGCTACAAGTATATTACTTTATCCAGCCACACACCAGTTTTCCAAACAGTGGAGTGCAAAGCTTTTTTTTGTCTTCGGGAAAAGAAATTGTCTTAAGTCGCCTCCTGCTCTCTTGCAGATATGTGCGGTGTGCTTGGAGGAGTTCAAACAGAAAGACGAGTTGGGGATTTGTCCGTGCAAACATGCATTTCACAGAAAGTAAGTACAAGGCTTTGTTGGTTCTTCATGGACACACGCACGCACGCGCACGCACACACACGGGGAAGGACACGTGGAGCTACAGTTACGGAATAAAGCATAATAATTTTCTAAAAAACAGTGGGTGCATGCTTGCGAGGAATAAACAAACAGGTGAATTATTGGCTCAAACTTCAACTTGCAAAAATACACGTATAATGAATCACTGCCTAGGACAGTATGACTTCCTCGAGCCAGCATGACCCACACACATTGCACTCTGGCCCCTTTCAACTGAGTTGTTTATATCTGCATGGCACTTCCTTTGGCCTAATTTTCTCCCCACTTGCTGCTAGAGTGATCATCACTCACACTGTAAAAACTGTTGTGTGTGCAAGAGTAGGCAGACAACCCAACATTCCAAACAGACACCAAGCTTAACAACTAAAGGGGTGTTACAACAAGCATGTTGCGCTACAAGCATGAAAATTAAATACAGTCATCTCTCGTTTATCGTGTTTAATTGGTTCCAGACCCGATCGCGATAAGTGTATTTTCGCAAAGTAGGATTCAATAGTAATACATTGAATATTTCATAGTTACAGCATAGAAAACCTTTTTATGACCTTCTAAATATTTTTGACCATTATTATAGCCCTCTAGACATGAAGTAACACCCCTATAGTCGCCTTGAGTCGCCTACTCAATAGAGTAGACATAATAATAGAAAATAAGCCATGTTAGCCATAAGATAAGATAGACTCACACGTTCGCTTTGACAGTGTACTTCCTGGTGGCTATTTTCTCATCAATGTAATGTTACTGACACCAAGAGACCATGTAGAATACTACTGTACTGCCGCTGTTTGTGGTTAAGGAGAGACTCACGATGCACTTCAGTGGCTTTATTAAGAATCAGAGAACACCTGCAGTGAACCTTTACACAGGAGCTGCTGTCAGCCACTCTCTGTACTGCTAACCTGCTGCTAGCACTTAGCTAACAGTCAACTGTAGCCAGCTGACGTCACACACGTCACCTCCCAGGCACCACTTCTTAAGGGCGCACACGTCACAGATACTGTATAACACTTCATATCACATCTTTTGAATGCCTTATATGTATATTTCCATTCATTTAGCTATTTTTATGCTTGAAAGTGCTTAATTTAGGTCATGAATATGTACAATTTGCTTAAATATGGATTTTTTAAATACTAATAATAGACCATATTCAACCATAAAAGGGCCATCATTTTATCATAATCATTAGTTCCTCAGTAACTAGTCTAAATTTATGTGACTTAGTTCCTCAGTAACTACTCTAATCATTAGTTCCTCATTAATTCTTGACTAGTTCCTCAGGAACTACTGTATTTTTGTGTACCTTATTGTAAAGTGAGACCAAAACTACTCATCAGCTGAGGATGCATGATGAATGCGTAACATTTCACGAAATGGAAAGGGAGGGTCAACTTCATGCAGAATCCTTCTTGATATTACACTTGTATGACAAGTAAACTGCTGCATATTCGCACTTTAAAACAATAATAGACATAATCCCTCCAGCGTGTCCTAGGTCTGCTCCGGGGCCTCCTCCTAGGTGGGCATGCCCAGACCATCTCACCAGGGAGGTGTCCGGGAGGCATCCGGGCGAGATGCCCGAGCCACCTCAACTGGCTCCTCTCGATGTGAAGGAGCAGCGGCTCTACTCTGAGCCCCTCCTGGATGACCGAGCTCCTCACCCTATCTCTTAGGGTGAGTCCAGCCACACTACGGAGGAAACTCATTTCAGCCGCTTGTATCCGCAATCTCATTCTTTCAGTCACGACCCAAAGCTCATTACCATAGATGAGGGTGGGGAATATACTGTAGATCGACCGGTAAATTGAGAGCTTTGCCTTCCGGCTCAGCTCTTTCTTCACCAAAACGGTCCAGTAAAGCGACCACATTACTGCAAACGCTGTGCTAATCCGCCTGTCGACCTCACGCTCCAACATTCCTTCACTCATGAACAAGACCCCGAGATGCTTGAACTCCTCCACCTGGGGCAGTACCTCATTCCCAACCCGGAGGGTGCAATCTACTCTTTTCCGACTGAGAACCATGGCCTCGGATTTGAAGGTGCTGAATTTCATCTAAGAAGCTTCACAATCAGCTGCAAACCTCCCCAGTAAACGCTGAAGGTCACAGCCCGATAAGGACATCAGGACCACATAGTCTGCAAATAACAGAGACGAGGTCCTAAGGTTCCCGTTCGACTAACGGTCGTACCCTTCTCTCCAGCACCCTGGAATAGACTTTCCCAGGGAGGCTGAAGAGTGTGATCCCCTGGTAGTTGGAACACACCTTCCGGTCACCCTTCTTGAAAAGGGCTATCACATCTGCCAATCCAGAGGTACTGTTCCCGACTTCCACGCAATGTTGAAGAGACATGTCAGCCAAGACAGTTCCTCAACATCCAGTGCCTTGAGAAATTCAGGGTGAAACTCGTCCACCCCCAGAGCTTTGCCACTGGGGAGCGTTTTGACTACCCCAGATACCTCTGCCACGGTGATGGAACTGTCTGCGTTCATGTCCTCGCACTCTGCTTCCTCTATGGAAGATATGTCAGTGAGATTGAGAAGGGCCTCAAAGTATTCCTTCCACCATCCGACTGTATCCTCAGTCGAGGTCAACAGGCTTCCGTCCCCACTGTAAAGAGTGTGGAGCGGGCACTGCCTCCCCTCTCTGAAGCGTCGGACGGTTTGCCAGAACCTCTTTGAGGCTGACCGAAAGTTGTGCTCCATGGCCTCACCGAACTCCTCCCACACCTGAGTTTTTGCCTCGACCACCGGCAAAGCCTCTTGCCGCTTGGCCTGCCAGTACCTGTCAGCTGCTTCAGGAGTCCCATTGATTCTCGATAGGACTCCTTCAGCTTCACGGCAGCCCTGACCTCAGGTGTCCACAATCGGATTCGGGGCTTGCCGCCATGACTGGCACCGACCACCTTGCGGCTGCAGTACCGATCAGCTACCTCAGCAATGGAGGCACGAAATACGGCCCATTCTGACTCGATATCCTTGTCCTCCCCCAGAATGCGGACGAAGATCTGCCAGAGGTGAGAGTTGAAGAGTCGATGAACGAGAGACTCTGCTAGGCGTTTCCAGAACACCCTCACTAAACATTTGGGTCTCCGAGGTCTGTCCGGCATCGTCCCCCGCCATCTAATCCAACTCATCACCAGGTGGTGATCAGTTGACATCTCAGCCTCACTGTTCACCCGCATCTGCAGAACATGCGGACGCAGGTCTGATGATACGACTACAAAGTTGATCATAGACTTGCGGCCTAGGGTGCCCTGGTGCCAAGTGCACTTGTGGACATCCTTATGTTTGAACGTGGTATTTGTTATGGACAAACTGTGGTTCGCACAGAAGTCCAATAACATCACACTGCAAGGGTTCAGGTGGGGGAGGCCGTTCCTCCCAATCACGCCCCTCCAGGTCACACAGTCATTGCCCACATGGCTGTTGAAGTCTCCCAGTAGAACTATGGGGTTACCAGCTGGGGTGCTCTCCAGCACCCCTCTGATGGACTCCAAGAAGGCTGGATATTCTGAACTGCCGTTTGGCGCGTACGCACAAACGACAGCCAGGACCCTTTCCCCAACCCGAAGGCTTAGAGAAATGACCTTCACTGGGGATGACTCCAACATGGAGGCATTGAGCTGGGGGGCTATTAATAAGCCCACACCAACTCGCCGCCTCTCCCCTGCAGCAACTCCAGGGTAGAACAAGGTCCAGCCCCTCTCAAGGAGTTTGGTTCCAGAACCCAAACTGTGGGTCAGGGTGAGTCCAACTATGTCTAGTTGGAATGTCTCAACCTCTCACACAAGTTTGGGCTCCTTCCCCACCAGAGAAGTGACATTCCATGTTTTTAATTATAACATCAAAGGACAGCTGGACAGCCCTGATGTAAATCGACAAAGACAAGTAGACGAGAGAAAAACATTTTGCTGTATGATTATTATTAATATTATTATTATATATTATCATAACTATGGTTTATTTGGTCTAAAAAAATGTTGGCAATAATATCTTTGAGGGTTTGAAAAGAGCAAAAATTAAAAAGTTTGTCCAGTCAGATTTTTTTTTCATTGTACTTTTCTTAAAATTAATTTAAAAATCCCTTTAAGTATCATACTCGTGGGCCCAGCCTCATGCATCATCTCGTCTCGTGAGTTAGGTGTCTCCTGCAACCCTATAATAAAAGGTTTTAATTGGTCAGTTCGGTCCTTGAAATGTGGTGACCACTGTTGCCCGGGGGTGTCCTCCAAACAAAATTTGTCCAGGAGCAACCCTGATGTCCATTATATTCTATGGGCAAAATGGTTCAGAAATCCAATCTGGACTGGATTGTGTTTTACCACTGTGTTTGAATGAAAGACCAGGAGGCAGGTTTAAGCCATGGTGGAGGTCTGCACCTGCCCTCGCACTGTGTACCCATTCGCCTACTAATTATCATGTCGTATTTCATGCGTTACTTCTGTTCCTGTGACAGGTGTCTCATTAAGTGGCTGGAGGTGAGGAAGGTGTGCCCACTGTGCAACATGCCTGTCTTACAGCTGGCCCAGCAGGCCGGTACCATGGAACCGCCTGTGCCAATCCAGCAGCCTTTGCCCGGAATTGAGAACCTGGTCTAGTAGACTGAAAGCCAACATGATGGTGACATTATACACACACATACATGAACACTGTCAGCTGTATAGGTCCACTTTGTTGTGACTCGCCACAAACATTGTGAGCCAACATCTCTTATCTTTACACCGGCTCATAAAAGGACTTTTCTCATGCGCTTAAACTGGACTCACTTTTTTTTTCTTCATGGACATGGAAGGAAAGTTGATGTGGTATTCCACCCACCCAGCAACACCCACAGTTGGTAGTCTTCTCACAACCAAAGTACCTTTTTGGGGACACCAGCTGAGGAGCAAGAAGAAGAAAAACAAAACAGCCAAGATCTACAATACACTAAAGTATTTGTTATTTTATTGTATATTATTTTATTTTAACAAGCACTTTACAAGAAGTCAAAAATTAATTGCTTGCAATTGTGGTAGCAAGGTATTTTTTATGTTTTGTCATTAGCTATTACTTCCGTCTTCAACATCAAGTCACGTGTGTTTTCATTTTGAATTGGTAAACATTGGCAACTATGATGGGAAATGAAAGGGACAAAGTAATATGGTTTGAAGGAAACTCTTCTGTTCGGGGACTTACACTCAATTTAAATGTGACTGAATGACACACAACAAGCTTCATATGAAGCACCATTTGTTTCATAGGATTAGTCCGACTGTTTTAACAGTTTGGGATTTTGCCAATTTTGCTGTCGACAAAATAGCAAAAAAAACCCAAAACAACCAGACTTCCTCATACAGTGGCAGAGGCACTTTATTTTCTGAGCTTCAGACAGTATCAGGCATTTTTTTCAGGGTAAGGAGCATTTTATTAGTCCTTTTCAGCATAAACCTAATCTTTCAGCTTTACAGATGCCATGTCTGCTCTGGAAGCGATATGTGTTGTGGTAAAGATGTTGCAAAACCACCTGTCATATTTTTTTTTTTGCCTGTTTAAGGTGCTGCATTTATTTAGTCAAGTGGACAAGGCACTCCATGATTAATTGGGGCATGGCGTCTGTTCGAGTGGAGGCCACTCATTGAGGAAATATGGTATGTTTTGATTGAAGGACTTTGTTATAATCTAAATACAGGAGCTGTTTTATTGAACTCATGAAGAACACAATTCCCTCAACATGAAAACACAATTTGGAGTTCGAAGTTAATGTAATGTGAATATTTAAACCAGTATAAAAGATTACCTGGGGCTTAAAAAACAAAACAAAATCACATGATCTGCTGTAAAAACATACTGAATGAATCCACACCCGCTAAAAATGCATTCAAAGTTCCATTTAGTTTTTCATTTATAGTTGATGACCCAAGGAGTGAGCTAATGCTATCATATTGGCTAAGACATTCTTTACTTCTTTAATCTACAGCAAGCAATACAGAGCCCTCTGCTAGAGTCAGCTGGTTATAATGAAGCAGCATTTCCATTCACACACACACACACACACACATATAACAGAGGCTAGTTCCTCTTTTAGGGTTGCAGCATTCTGGAGCTTTCGCCTCTCGCTCTCTTTCTCTACGGTACTTTTTGTTTGGACCTCTGAGCCCTGCTTTTTGTTTTGTTTTTTTGTCCCCGGTTGTTAGCTGCTCTCACTAAAAGTGCTGACCGGTTATGTGAGCAGCCACTTAAAAAAAAAAAGAAAAGAAAAAAAAAATGTTACTGCACAGTGATGAATGCAAGACAAACATTGTTTGGCAAGCAAGTCCATTTTTTTCAAGGCACAATCTGTAAGAAAACATGAAACCAAACACAAAAAAATGTATTTTTTAAACCTTTTGTCTAACCAGAAAGATACTCTACCGGTACTTGTTTTTATTAATGTGGTTTAATGCTCTTCTGAGAATTTACTGTATGTGCAGATGGCAACATCCCCTCGTTTCTGGAAGTGAAGTAGCTTTTTTTACTCAAATTTAAATTACATTTACATTTAAAAAAAAAAAAAGACATTTCGCCCATGTTTAATTGGTCTATGTATTTTACAATAATACACTCGAACCTCCACAGTTGAACGCGATCTATTCTGCGTTGCTGGTTGATGATTACTGAGTTAGTCTAATTTTAAAAATGTTGAAGGGACTGTATCCGACTGCGAATTACATTTTTTTAAACCAAAAAATATAAGCTAGCATATGTTACCAGTAGTGCTAGACTGTACAAAAACATGTCTATATTTTTCACAGTTACGAATTAAACTGCATAAAAAGTGTCATCAATTTTTGTTAGGACCAAATAAAATAAGTGGCGTTCATGGCTGTCACTCACCGCTGTCTCGTATACACGTACATGTCCGTAGCGCGTGCACATACACAAACGCTGTCTCAGAGAACTGAGTCATTTTGTGGTTATGATAGGCTGTACATTCAATGATAGCTAACGTTAGTAGCTAAACTTTGCAAATTGCTATCATGAGTTGACAACAAACATAACTAGTTCGCAAACGTGTGTGATACGTGGCCTACGTACTCAAAGCAGGAAGATGCGGGATATAATGCTTGTCGTAAATTTGAATGTTGGCACCCTATTGGCAGCTGGAGGAACCTGCTGCATACCGTTCCTTCAAATTAGAGTCAAACTGTTACCATCAAAAAACCTTTACTTTGTCTTTAATAAATGCATTTCTTACTGTCATACAAATGGAAAGAAGAGTTAACCACTGCAACTAAGATGAAGTTGAACTACTCACTTTTTGAAGTCTGTCACCTAGTGACGTTTTATAGGTACTGCTTGTATTAATTAACGCGCGCCTGCCAAATGACACATCGCTTTCGTAGCTTTCTACTTTGGAGGTTCCACTGTAATTGAATAAATTGCTAAAAACTAAACAAAAAAAAAAGAACATTGCCAACCCGCTGAGTGCAAGATAAACACGAGCGATTGTGTCTAAATGTATTGATCTACCATATTGTATGCTCCGAACAAGATGCCTTTGTCTTCCAATCCAACTTGTCGTGCAACAAGCAACATTTGGAACAATTCACTGTCTACATTTGGCACAATGTATATCGCAGTGACAGTGCCATGATCTGTAAGTTTATCACGTTATGGCTTTAGAGAACAAAATAAGCAACACAATGTTCGTCTTTGTGATGCTTTATTTCTTCTTCCCTTGTTGGTCTGTGTCACACTCTTGAGTGTTTCTGCACTTACAGTGTTTGTAGGTCACGTGCTAGCAGCACAAGTCTTAAGCCTCGTCGTCTTTGAATGTATGCCTCAATGTGAAAGCATGCTACTTTGCATCACCACTGTAACATATTCACATCAGTCGTGTATTTATGCTTTATGTAAGAGCCACACAATGCTACTTTTTGCTATTTGCCCATCTTGTGTCTGATTGTAAACGCAGCAAAAGGTCTCGTCGCAGCTCCCCTTCAAACTTAAGTGCCAATGGAAATGTGAATTAAAGTCCTCATCAAAATGGAAAGAATTTAGAATTAAAAGAGATAAACAAGCTTGAGCCATGAATATGTAAATGTGTTGCAGCGCCTGTGTAAATACAGCATCTAAAAGAGGGGCATCAGACTGCGCGATACCCAACTTGACTTTTTATGTGAAAGTAATTCTAAATAACCCCCACTGATGATTTTTAAGACAAGGACACTCACTGCCTCTCTCACGTCACCGTCTGTGTTATTTATTCCTCTGTAGCTTTGTTGTGCCCCTCCCACTTGGATAAAAAGCATATACAGTATAACCACCTTTCTAGAAGTATTTCCCTTTTTTGTTAACACTAATTATGTTTGTGGTCTTCCACGGACATTGTTTGTAAAACTAAGAATTCTGCAGCAGAATATTTTTGGAGATAAGAATAATAATAGTAATAATAATAATAATAGCTGTACAGTATTTGTAAGCTCTATTTTTGTATATTGCTATTTTGAGAGAAATAATAATACAATGTTTTCTTTTTTCACTTTTTTTTTTTTTTTTTTTTTGCTAATTTCATGGTTATTCGTTTAAAAGGAAAAACTGCATGTGACTGACTTGACCTGTAATAAAGTTTCCAAGTTTTGAAAAGGTTTGAGTCCTTTTTTTTCAAGAATTGTTCACTTGCACAACAGTTTTAGGTTTCTTAATTAACTTGTGTAATTAGTTTGACTTCCCAGTTTTTTTACTCAGTAGTTTTAACTTCAACCACTTTTTTTAAGTGAGTCATTGTACGTTAATTAGGAGCACTAGTTGCACGAAAAATGTTACTGTTTTTGAATGTTGGCCTGACAGCAGAGCGGTTTGCGTTATGGCGCCATCAAATGGCCGTATGGCGTCATTGCAACTTCGGACAATATACTGTATACAGTGGGGAAAATACTGTTAAGTGATTAAGTTACCCTTACAAATACATGAACAGTCTAGAATTTTTTGGTAGGTTTATTGTAATGGAAAGAAACAATGTAAATTCATATCATTTTTTTTTAAATTGCATTTGATTTAAAGAAATAAGTATTTGATCCCAAAGCAAAATGTGACATTATAGTACTTGGTGGAGACACACAGAGGTCACAGGTTTCTTGTAGTTGGACACCAGTTTCACACAGCAGGTATTTTGGTCCACTCTTTACAGACACCCCAAAACCCTGACGGTTTCGAGGCTGTCGCTTGGCAACTCAGTCTGAATCCCAATTCCACTCCGTACCCCCTTGTATTAGCCCTTATAAGAAAAGCCTAAGACCCCGAGGATTTGCGTGTTCATGAGAATTAAGTGGTGTCCCAATTCTCCTTCAGGGGTAAGGAGTAAGTGCTAGTGATGTGTGATACAACTTATATCTAATATCCGATCCGATATCGATGCTAGGTTTAAAATTCACCTAATGCGTCTGGTAAATTTTAAAAAGTATTGTATTTCATATCATGGCATAAATAATACAAGACATTTAATTAATTATTTTAATGAATTGTTAATTTAAATAAATTATTCATTTTAAGTAATTGGACAATTTAAGTTATTTATTTTAAACCCTCAACTATACTGAGTTAGAGGGGTGATTTACATTATAGCAAAAACAGAGGGCAAAGTCATATAAAATATGTGATAATTGTATTTTCTATCCGTTTTCCATGCCGCTTATCTCCACTAGGGTCGCAGGGGTATGCTGGAGCCTATCCCAGCTGACTTCGGGCAGGAGGTGGAGTACATCCTGGACAGGTCACCAGCCAATCGCAGGGCACATATAGACAAACAACCATTCACACTCACATTCATACCTATGGACAATTTAGAGTCTCCAATTAACCTAACATGCATGTTTTTGGAATGTGGGAGGAAACCGGAGTACTCGGAGAAAACACACGCGCACACGGGGAGAATCGAACCCAGGTCTTCCCGATCTCCAGACTGTGACTGTGTGGCCACTCTGCGGCCCGAAAATGGTATTTTAAACAATCGATTTTAGAGCATGAAGGTCATTTTAGCAAGGTAATATTTTATTTTCTTTCATGTGGCCCAGAATTCCTGATTATAGCCACTCTAGTCCACCAACAATTCCCATGGTGAGATATGTTTATTGTATTCAGCGTACAGTATGGATGGTCAGGAAGTGAGCGAAATAAAAGATGAAAACAACATGGCCATATGTGGACAGCACACCGGATTATCAAAGTTGATTCAATCTAACGTTGTCCCATCTATTACTATCACTCTATTTTCTGTTTTCAAAACACTATTACTATACTGCTATTACCATTGTATTTACAATGAGTTGTAATAGTTGTAGCCCGACAATCATGCATGTGTCATCCCTGCAGGAGATGCTGAGCCAACTGAAATCGGCACTCCGCTACACCACACAGCACTCCAGGACCATTCAAAAACTGCAATCCCAGTATGGAAAAGTCAAATGCAACAAAATGCCATTCTGGACTTTCAAAAAAAAAAAATCTGAGGGAGAACATCAACAACAGGAGTACAGCGAGGCCAAAACAAGGAGGTTTTTAAACTTTGAAATACTGCGTGATAAGCTTTATGCAGTACATTTGTTGTTCATAAAGTTTGTTATTTCTATTTCAAATGTATATTTGATGCTTTTTATTTTTTTAAAAAGGTGTTTTGAGGTAGGCTATATAACATTGAAATAATGTAGAAATGTATGCACCTTACTTTATGGTAGGACACATTTATTATGAACCGTTTAATTATCCCATCTGCCTACGTCACAGCCAGCAAGCCGTGAAGGGTGATGAAGTCATGAGAATCAAGTGGTGTCCCATTTCTTAGTGGCTTCTTCCCCTTGGCCCTCGGTTTTTTAGGGGTAGAATTGGGATTCAGCCAACGTTTCGGCTTCCTTCATTGATTTTCTAGTGGATTAAGTTCCATAGACTGGCGAGGCCACTCCAGAACCTGAATGTCCTTCTTTTGTTGTATGTTATGAGCCTTTGTCATGGTGGAAGACCCATCCACGAGCCATCTTCAGTGTCCTGGCTGAGCCCAAGAGGTTGTCATCCACAGTTCTACCATACATGGCACTGTTCATCGGCCCCTCAATGCAATGAAGTAATTGTAGCAGACTATTTGTTGTGGTCCTGAGCCTGTACTTGTCTTTTTCTGTGTGTGATCGAGATGCCACCTCAGAAAGGTACCAGTGATAGCAATGAGGAACAATATGAAAATAACCGTGGAACCAGAAATGGAAAGTGGGACACACATCTCGGTCCTGGTTGCTAAGTACAATATGGCTGTCACATTGGGCGACTATACAATTTGTTTTTACATCATACCAGTTGTAAACTTCTGTTTGCACCTGAATAACAGTTGAGGATGTTTCGTAAAACATTGCCTGTACAGTTAGTAAAGGTTTTATGATGGCAGTTTGACCCTGAAACAGATTATTTTTACTTCTATTATTTATTTAACTTTTTTCATGACAATATTCAAACACAGTGTATCACCTAGATATTTTTTCAGCCTATCAACACAGGGCTTTTAACCACATTGTATTTAAATTAAATTATGTTGTGTTTATGTTAGATTTAAATTGCGTAGTACTGAAGGAGCGCCACACCGAGGTGGCACATGACCACGCCGCTCACATGAGTCAGTGTTGTGTGTGTAGCGGCACTTGTCGTTGTGTTGGTTGACTTTGTTGTCGTCATGGTTCCAGTTGTGACTTTGTTGCCAGGTGTGGTTGCAGCGTTTCCAGTTGCACTTTTAGCAGTTGTTGCTTTGTTGCCATCTGTGGTCGCGGTGTTGCCAGTTGCACTTTTCCCAGTTGTCACTTTGTTGCCCGCTGTGGTCGCAGCGTTGCCAGTTGGAGGGTTTCCGGTTGCACTTTTGCTGTTTGCAGTGGCAGCGTTGGTGGCGGCAGCATTGGGCGTGGTGAGCGCATTAGTTGTCTTGCTTGTCGTTGTTTGGGCGTTTACCGATACTGTCAGACAATAACAAAACAATTAAACAAACGTCAGTTGTGCATCTGGAACTTTATCAGAAGTTGTGAGAGCAGGAACGACAAGAAGGCGCTTACCAATGATCAGGAGTTGCAGCAAGATTAGCCCAAGCATTTTTGAAAAATTCTTCCAACTGGAGAAAAAAAAAAATCATAAAAAATGGTAATTTTGACGACATAAAGATTTCCCCACATCAGCGATGGCAAAGAGCAAAAGTGTGATGATAACCATAGAGCTTACTACGACAGAAGAAAGTATCAGTCTGTTCACGGCAGTGTGTGTGTATATAGTATGTACAGGCGTCATCAAAGGATGAGTAGTTTTACATCATTTAGTACATCAGTACATCACATAACTCATCAGGATTATTTGTTGTCTCTGAGGTTTAGTACATTAAATATAAGAAATATACATATAAAAACGCATTCACGTCTAATAAGTTTGAGTTCTGTAGTTTTTCTAGTATGTAACCTGCAAAGTGGCTGGTGCCATGCTATTTAAAAACAAACAAAATAAAGTTGTTTTATGAATTGGGATACATTTTTTTTGCATTTATAAAGTTTGAAAATTAGGACAAAAATCATTTTACAATAATAATTATATTTATAATAATAAATTGAATAAAAATAATATGTTCTGTTATAATATTGTAAATTTATTCTTGCATGTTTATGACATTTTCTAGTAATATTAGCACTTAGTTTTTTTGTGAAATGTAAAAAATTTTAAATTAATTTAGAATTTGACAATATTTTTCATGACGATTAAATAAGTATTACAGGAAAAAAATATTAAACAACAATAAAGAAAGTAATATTATGATAAGTAGGTCATAAAAATCAACCGGTTAAAAAAAAATCTACATTTTATGAGAAAAAAGTTGTTATATGATTAGAAAATAAACTGAAATTTTGTGTAAGTCATAAAATGACTACAAATAACTCAAAATAATGTTTTCATTTGAACATTATTCTTGTCACCTTAATACTTTTTCTAGTAAAAGTGAATGGAAATTTTTAACTCATTCAATCAGGTATCATCCATCCGTCCATTTTCTATATCGCTTCTTCCTCATTAGGGTCGCGGGGGCATGCTGGAGCCTATCCCAGCTGACTTCGGGCGACAGGCGGGGTACACCCTGGACTGGTCGCCAGCCAATCGCAGGACACATATAGACAAACAACCATTCACACTCACATTCATACCTATGGACAATTTAGAGTCGCCAATTAGCCTAACATGAATGTGGGAGGGAACCGGCGTACCAGAGAAAACCCACGCGCACACGGGGAGAACATCCAAACTCCACACAGAAATGCCCAAGGGAGAATCAAACCCAGGTCTTCCCGATCTCTAGGCTGTGACCGTGTGGCCAACATGCTAACCACTAGACCACTGTGCGGCCAATCAGGTATTATTTTATTGAAATTTAAATTTACATTTTTTTAATGACAATGTAATTGTAGCATCACAGGAAAAACATGAAATGAAAGGATAATACCGTAATATTATAAGAACTTGACATTTTAGGAGAATAAAGTTGTGACATTATGAAAAGAAAACTACTGTATAGTCAGAAATTGTCAGGAAAAAAACAAAAATATTAAATTAGAATAATGTATTATTATTAGAAAAAAGTCATAGTTAGAAGAGTAAAGCTGTTATATTACGAGGGGGGAATGTTTTCCAACAATAAAGTTGTAATTTTACAAGAAAAAAAATGAATGAAAGTCGTATTCTTACAGGGAGAAAAAAAAAAGCTAATGTGAATAAAAGAATAACATTTAAGAAAAAGCTTTGAAAGTTTTTATATCATAAGAAAACAGTCTAAATTATGTGAAAATAAAGTGAGAATATTATAAGAAAAAAAGTCAAAATTTTATGTGAATTAAAGAATATTATAAGGAAGAAGTTCCCAATTAAAGTTCTAGTATGAAAAACATGTGTCAGCAAAGTCAGACAACAAGAAAAAAAGTCAAAATGTTATGTGAATAAAGAAATGCTACAAAAAAGAAAAAAGCTCATTAATAAAGTTTTAATATTTTGAGAAAACACAAAATTATGTGATAATAAGGTCAGAATATTACATGATTTTAATTTTCTAATTTACAAGAAAAATACAAATCTATTGCCACATTATTATTTCCATAATTTCACAATTATTTTTGTCATTTTCACTGTGAATGGTTATTTATCTATACGTGCCTTGTGATTGACTGGTGACCAGTCAAGGGCGTACCCCTCCTGTCGCTCAAAGTCAACTGGGACAGGCTCCAGCATACCCCCGCGACCCTAGTGAGGATAAGCGCCATAGAAAATGGATGGATGGATTTTCACTGTGCCCTTAATACTTCCTATTTTTCACTAATTTCGGTGCTTCAGTTTTAATGTTTTTGTTTTTACTTTTGCATTATTGTTTTTAAGAATATAACAGAAACATGTTGAAGCGACAAACACAAAATTTGAGTCGGATTCAAACCTTGAAATAGCTCAGCAATAGACACTCATAAGAGGCGATTGTACTTACAAAGTCTTCACTCGTTGACGTGAAAGTCTTCCCCCTCAGTGGTGACCTTTAGTGACAGCTTCCGCCTGCGTGTATGTCTTTATAGGACACGACAGACCTTGACAAATGATGTGGACATGACGTATTGCGGGTGACCCTCATCATTCCTTCCACCTTGCTCATTCCTTCCACCTTGCTCAACTCTCTGTGCTACACGTCTGTCTTTTCAACGATGTCCCATTATTCTACGTAGGATTTCAAAAAGCAAACAGGTCACAGTTGACACAAAGACGCCACTATGCGCCACACACTGGTGACTTGTTTGTTGGTGGGCGTCTCTGCACACTTCTCCAGGAGATTAAGTCCACGGAATGAGAGTAAAGGTGTGGACGCCTTTGTCTTTGCCTGTCCACATAACTCATCTGTCCATTCTTTCATGGCGACATTGTGTCACGCCTCATCACTGTGTCACCGACAAGAGGTCAGAGTGAAACTCCTACTTACAAATAGCTGATTGATGCCCTACTACATTTTGGTATGCTTATGTTGGGTACAATCTGCACTGATACGCTACCAAAAAGATGGAGATTCTTATACTGTACTGCAGTGTGTCGACTGATTTATGTATGTTGCGGTGGAATCAGGCCAAGCTAATTCAAGAAAAAAAAAATCAATGCATTTTCAGTTAATACTTGGTTTAATAGAAAGTCCTGCGTGTGGGAAGTACAGCAACAACTGTTTTATTTATGTGGAGACAGCTTCAAACTGACTTTATACATAAATAATCCACTAAATCCACTTTTGTGTGTGTGTGTGTGTTGGAAAGAAATAACATGCAACGTAGTTTCAGCCCTCAGGTCAAATTTTTAGTCTTGTTTTTCTTTGCTTGTTTGCTGTTGACGTTCTGCTTGTCTCTCGTCTTCTCCATCAGCGCAAGCGTGTCCCGTTTCTCGATCTTCCTCAGCTGCTTCTTCTTCATCCTCTTGATCTTTGCCGTGTTCCGTATCTGACAAAACAAAAACGAATAAAAAAAAAAAGACAACAAAACAAAGTTACAATAAATGTGCTTTGGGATGTAAAAGTAAAGCGGTCATTGTGATTGCAAGTCTGCATACAGTTAGCTTGTGTATTTGATGGCTAATATAGTAATAATAATAATATTAGAAGAATGTTGAAGCCTACTACACACTCACTGGACATTTCATTAGGTACACCGACATCATCTCATGGGTGTAGAACCGCATTGTATCATACCGAGTGGTCATTAAAAACAGCTCCCAGTATGATGCACTGTAGCACGACACCACTGCAGACTAAACCAATAATAATAAATGCATTGTTATTATACCTCTCTTACAATATCAATCAAAACAATCATACTTATATGAAATGTTATATTTCTTAAAGGGATAGCTTGGATTTTTTGACATACAGTTGTATGACATCCCCATCAGCAGTGTCGTGCATCAACAGTGACTTACCCCCCTACTTGGTCCCGCGAGTCCAGTTTTGGTTGGATTTCCGTGACGAGGAAGGTAGTTCTGCTTAGTTACTGGGGCCACTTAAGTAAAGAGTTTGGCTTATCAAAACAATGTGTGTTCAAAAGAGTAATACACTAAGGCACTGTTGATGCAATAAATTTGATTGATTTCATTTTGTCATTTATTTATTTTTATTTTTGTAGTAAATTTATTTTATCAATTTGTGTATGGGGTAAATATGCAAGTCTTGTCCACAACTTCCTCCTCGACCACACCTAGTCTATTGTGATCAGTCAGGGGTCAGCTCCTGTCGCCCCCACTCCCTCCACCACCATTCAGAGCTGAACAGAGACACACGCCCCTCAACTGGTTACGTGCTAATGTGTATCAGCAAACAGTAAAGAAGAAATGGACACTGGATATACAATAATCCTTCGTTTATTGCGATTAATAGGTTCCAAACCCAAATGTAATAAATTAAATTTCCGCAAAGTAGCTTTTCTTATTTATAAATGGAATATTTTTGTAGTTAGAACACAGAAAAACTGTTTGTGACCTTCTAAATACAGTTCTTAACATTATTAGAGCCCTCTAGACATTAAATAATATAGTCACCTTTACACCCGTATTACCCAAAATAGTAGACATAACAGAAAATAAGCTATTTAAGACCTAAATAAGACCCGTGCTCGTGCATGTTGCTATAAAAGTGCTCTCTAAAGAAGCAGAGTGAGTGGCTGACAGGAAGTGACGTCTGGGGTTCATATTGAGTTTCAGCTTGCCGTGGTTACTGCCGCAACAGTAGCTAGTGTTTTTATTAATTATTAATTCAAACCTGCAATAAAAGCCTGTTGTTCCGGCGATCAAGTCTGGCCATTGTATGTCTCACCAAAAAGTACAGTAACATTACTGACACCTAGTGGTCAGTGTAAAATACTAAGGGCGGCATCTTTGAATTAGTCTTTTGCCTTATAGTATATTTGTATTTTAGTACATTTAGCCATTTTTCTGCTTGAAAATGCTTAATTTAGGCAAAAAATACATCACATTTGCTTAAATGTGCATATGTTTTGATTAATAATTGACTGTATTCATCCACAAAACAGCATGGTATATTAACTGATATTTGTGAAAAACCTTGATATAGTGAAGCAGTGAAATTCGAACTGCAAAGTGGCGAGGGACGACTGTACTTGGATTCATATTGGGAGAATCCAGCGTCGTCCGTCAAGTGACGAGAGTAGAGGAGTAGTGACCGTGAGGCAGGTCTTTACCTCCCCGGAAAAATGTTCCCATTGCTCCCTTACGTCGGAAAAAATACTCCTGGCTGCAATTTTCAAGAAAAAGTGAACAGAACTGAGCAGTGCTCGTTGGTTACCACTGGACACCCGGCAAGTTGCGACGTGAGAAATTCACAAGATCACGGGGAAATGTAGAACAAGAATACATTTACTAATATACTCTAAGTCTGAAACGTTGGAAATGTAGAATAGGGCTTCTTTAATTATGTCTATCCTATTCTGTACCATAACGTTGGTGTTTTGAAATCCTTTCAAATAATATGCATTTACAGTCGTCCCTCGCCGCTTTGCGGTTCCTACGTCGCTCCCTCATTCTATTGCGGTTTTTCAAAAATGTATTAATTAATAAATGGTCTCTCTGGTCACTCGGCGTCAGTAATGTTACATTGATGAGACACTGCCCTAAACTACAGTAGGTCACAACCGGACCTAGTCGTGCCATTTTTGCCGTTCCCCAAATCACTGCATTTTTTTTTGGTTGTTTTTTTGTAAAGAACGTAGTTGTGGTGACCTTGAAGGAGTAAGATCTCGACACGCATGGAGGACGTACGAAATATCTGAACGTGTGTTGGTCGCACTAATTACGTACGGACGACTGTATTGTAATTATTATTCAATTCATTAATAAAATACATAAATTGTACATAATGTTGCACAAAGATATTTTCACAAATGCTCACATCTCAAAACTACTGCGCACTTTTAAGACTAACGAGCATAATTATAGCAGCATTCACACGAGGGACACAAGCACGTACCACTTGTACAATCTCTGCCTTGCGCTCGTTCTCCTCACGTCGTTTCAAGTTCTCCTCTCTCCGTTTCCTCTTCTCCTGCAGAGGCAGTGGGACAAAGTCAGTAAGTACATGGAGTGTGAAAGTGCTTTTCTAAGATGAGCAACAGCTTCATCAAGGTTTACCTCTTTCTGTTTGGCTTTCTGCTCTTTCAGCTGCAACGAGTACTGTTGCACCAGCTGCTTCTCTCGCTTGGCCGCCATCTTCTTCTCCCAGGAGGTGCACAGTGCTGTGTCTCTGACCAATGCTGAGAACCTACAAACACATCAATTAGCATGTTAGTCGACATAAGAAGCTTTCGTCAGCATCTAAAATTGATCATTTGGCGTTTATTTGCTCAAGTGCAGAGAAAACCTGGTAATTATTTGAAGCAGGAGGATGTCTCAATGCTTGTCTAATCTCTCCAAATTAGCAAGCATGTTTAGGGCTCTTTTATAAGCATTACGTTGATGACGCAGTTCAATTTTGCACTTGCTGCATGGCTGTAAGACCACGCTTACGTGAAAAAACGTCTGAAAAAGATGGCGTTTCCCATACATTCGTTTATGTTTGGCAGGCCACCACAAACACATTTGGAACACCACCAATAGATTTGGCGCTACCTGTTCACCCTCGCTCTTAAACACATTAATGAGTGTGTGTCTCTGAATGCAGCTTGTTACATCGTCATACACTAGACCGCTTCTTAACACAGTCTGGTCTGCGAGAGAATAAGAAGGCATAGCAGGAGAGATCAGTGTTGCCAACTAGCAACTTTGTCACCATATTTTGCAAGTATTCAAAACACTCCAGAGACTATTTAAAAAAAACAAACAAGTTCTTGTGTTACTGGAGACTGACATGAAAGCATGTATCCCTCTTCTCAATGAGCAGCAAGTGCTGATGCAGGACCCTTCATCTCAAAGCACTACCAGGCGGCTCAGACTTGTTTGTGACATTTAAAAAAAAATGACATGAAGCAATATTGTGTGTGAATCAAGAAATGCATTATGGCTGTGAATGTGTCCATAAAACGCCGTGAACTTCACCTCTGTTTGTTACGATCCTTCCACACTCGCCCTGATTTGGGCTTCCCCAGTGGAATAACTACTGCATTGGGCTTCACACTTGGCCCAAGACGAGGCTTCTTACGTGGGGTTGACTCTGCAGTCGCTGGGGCTCTTTCCGCCGGTGAAGGCTTGGATACTTGGCCGTCTGTTGCTGCTTCTGTGCACTGCTCAGCTGGCGCATGTTCTACACAGACGTCTATGGGCTTTGATTCAACCGGCTCCACTGGCGTGGGTTCTACACAGACCTCTATGGGCTTTGATTCAACCGGCTCCACTGGCGTGGGTTCTACACAGACCTCTATGGGCTTCGCCTCAACCGGCTCCACTGGTGTGGGTTCTACACAGACCTCTATGGGCTTCGACTCAATCGGCTCCACTGGTGTGGGTTCTACACAGACCTCTATGGGCTTTGCCTCAATCGGCTCCACTGGTGTGGGTTCTACACAGACCTCTATGGGCTTTGATTCAACCAGCTCCACTGGCGTGGGTTCTACACAGACCTCTATGGGCTCCGTCTCGACCGGCTCCACTGGCGTAGGTTCTAAACAAACTGGTTCTGTCTGCTCCGGTATGACAGACCTCCTGGTCCGACGGCTAGAACTTCTCACCGGAGTTTCGGAGCTCAGCAGTGTGACTGGAGCACGCACGGCGCGGCCGCTGCGGGTCCTCCTGCTCACCGGAGGCTCGTCCCGGTTTTCCTCCGCTAAGGACTTGTGAGTATCATCGGAAACTGCGCTTTGCTTTTTCGACATGTTTCTAGCACATTAAACTTGCTTCTTTGCCCACGTGTATACCGACTGGTCAGATGTTACGCACTTCCGTGTGGTGGCTATGATTGTAAACAACGTGTGTTTTCACTACCGCCATCACATGGTCGGGAGGATGAACTTCAAACGAACTCTGGCCTGTGCAATTTAGGGGATGTCAACAAATTAACCCTCTAACTTCGGTGGCTTTTTGTGTGCATATCACTTTCCTTTACAGGAGGCCTATGTGTTTCACCGAATAACTTGATAACCATTATGCTATGAAGTGGGTAAAGGTGCAAATGCTGCACCCCATTGCCTCACCATTGTCATGCTGCCACCTTTTGAACAAAAAGCGTCATTACACGATTAAAAAAAAGTGCATCACATGACTTGACTTCCGCATGTCGACTCTCCGCATTAAACACCTTCTAACAAATGGACGTAATTCTAAACCCGTTCACGAAATCTGTTTGAAATTATCATTTTATGTAGTTATAGAAGAACCGGAAACGGATTGTGACGAAGATTCGTCATGTCGTCTCTGAGACTTGGACGCTTCCTGCTGCTGCTGCTGCTCAATCATGAACTCTCAGTAAGATCTTTTGCTTCTCATTAAATCTCCTTATTGTTTTCACATTCATATTAGCACACATATCACTTGCGTAAGAAGATGTTGAACCAACTTTAAGGACACGGTATCTCATGTAACAAGACACTCTAGACTAGCCATTGACTGGCGTTTGTCATGATAATATTGGTTACATGCAAAATGTTCTCTCTTATTGTGATGCATTGCAGTTTTGCACCACTGCAAACCACAATAATGAGCTAAATAAAACCTTTCAGATAGTAGCCATCAAAACTGAGCATACTTTTTGATACAGCAATTATATTTGAATTGATACAGCAAAGTGGCCTGTGATTATCCTCCTTTCAGAATGTTAATGTCCCTAAATGTAGTTTTTGTACCTTTCAATGGTAGATTTGTCATAATTTGTGATCACAAATCTAAAGTAACAATGGCCTGCACCAGTATGTGTTAAAGCTCTTATTGTTACAACTTGTACTGTATTGGCAACTGTATCTTAAATAAAAACAACTGCTGACTCAGGTGACACATCGGCAGGTCAGCTGAGATGCAATAAAAAAGATGGAACTTTAGCCACACATTGACGCCCACTCATCTTTCTTCCGTCCCAAAAAATCCGGAAAAGATAATGTGATCTAATTTCAAAATATTAATGATTTTTAAAAAAAACTTAACCAGCTGCATCACAAACCATTTTACACAATTAAGGACTCACACTGGCGGACTCACAGGGGGGTAGGATTAAATAAGCTTTGCTTCTTCCTACTCCTTTTGGATATGTAGAACTGTGAAAAAAAAAAAAAGATTCATGAGATGTATTCCATTGTAACCTTCATGTTCAAATAAACTAAACCAAACCAAACCAAAACACTGCACTGTATTTGGCATGGTGGCCGACACTTCCTCTTCACTCTCCCGGTCCACGAGCTAACCTCGCCACTTAGGGTAGTGGAGACAACTCACCCTGGGGGGGACGCTTACTATCATTCATCAGAGCAGCTATCACACTCAAAACCATATACTGTAGGCCCTAAACATGGTGTTTGTGTGTGTGTGTGTGTGTGTGTGTGTGCGCATGTGAAAAAAAATCATCCCACAGAATCGCAATCTCAATTCTAAGCAAGAAAATTGTGTTTCACAGTTTTTTGCAGAATCATGCAGCCCTAATTTGTTGCAACAAACTTGTGTGTTTGCAGCTCTCCGCTTCTCGTTCCTTCAGCGTGGACTATCAGAACGACTGCTTTCGCAAAGATGGGGAGAAGTTTCGTTACATCTCGGGCAGTATCCATTACAGCAGGATGCCCAGGGCCTACTGGAAGGACAGGCTGCTCAAGATGTACATGGCGGGCCTGAACGCCATTCAGACGTATGTTTGCCTCTGTGACCTACTCGTCATGTTGCATTGCTGTTGACACAACACTTCAGTGCAAACACTGAAACCACTGTGATGTTTGAAATGTGTGGGAATTTTTTTTACCTTCTCTACCGTCAGAGGAATCGTTTACTTTTACTTTATTAGTCAGTTCAGATTATGTGAACGCAAAATGGCAAAAAATGAACAGAACCCAAGGTCAAACACAATTCAATCTTCTGATTTGTTAACGTTTGGAATACATTTTTCCCAGAGGGAATGAAAATTGAAATCATCAGGATCAAGCTGTCACCATTATAAAACATTTTTTAACTGTACAAGCAATGTTTCCTGTGTAAAAAGAAGTTAACCGCCATTAATACTAAAGCCTAAAAACAACAAAAACACTTATCTTTCATAATCAAAGGGTAATGTGAAGATGACGTGTCACAGATGTACTCACGGATTTAACTATGATAATATAATAACGCTGCTTTGGAATGGCAATCCACTTATCTCACATTCTATAACTGGTACTATATATTCTTCTGGTCCTCACGTCATAACAATCTCACGAAAAGACAAAGAAAGAGCAAAACGGAGTTAATCTTTTGATTCTTGTCTACATCTAGAGAGACTGGCTTTGTTTTTGTATGGTGTCATGCATGACAGCGGCTTGAACTACAAAGTTTAGTGCAATTTTTTGCAAAAAGAAATAAAATGCATGGTTGTGCCGTTGGTTTTATCTGTCTGATGCCATTCTGCATTAACCAGAAAGTAGCTATAAAACAAACAAACAAAAATTCAGTGTTTCACCATCTAAAATGTTTTCTTTTTAAGAGTTTTTAAAGTGTTTTTTTTTTTTTAATCATACAATCATTTTGTTTTGCAGGTACATTCCCTGGAACTTCCACGAGGAGTCTCCAGGCCGATATAGTTTCAGCGGGGACAGAGATGTGGAACATTTCCTTCAGCTGGCTCAGGATATCGGACTACTCGTTATCCTTCGGCCAGGGCCGTATATTTGTGCTGAGTGGGACATGGTGAGAGATGCTGACATTGAATGTATTTTATTTATTCTGACTGCTCACTTCATTAGGTACACCTGCATAATGTAAAGACATCCAATTCAAAAGCTGCATCAAAAATCCCTCTCTACATTGTGGTTTATGAGTCATCAAGCTTTGCTGCCATATTATGCATATATGAAGTGAGGAAACCTCCAAATTTTCCCAATTAAGCGCCGTCCATCTGTCTTGTATATGTGGTTCAAATTTTGCAGCAATTGTAAAACATCTCTATGACAAGTTAGAGTTTGAAGGACCCATGTAAATGAGCCTAAAATGGCAGCTTCCAGCCAAAATGGCCAACCTACTACCACTACTACTACTACTACTACTACTACTACTACTACTACTATTCCCCGGGAAGCTTTAAATTCTCCTCATACTTGTAATTGTCATTTAGAGAATTATACATACACCAACCGACTTTTTCAATTCAGAGCTTTTCTTCCTGCCACACACACAAAACACAAGTGACTGGGAGAGATGTAGCTTATTTTACGATATTGGGGATCAATGCAAGCAGAGTCACCAAAGAACTGTTGAACAGCTGAGAAATTATTTTGTTCTAAAAATATTTGTTCAAAAACTGGTCTTGAAAAGAGGGGTTGTTTTATATTTGGGTCAATATGGTAATTATGCTACACCTAATGATACGCATTTGGCTACTGCCAGGGCGGGCTGCCTGCCTGGCTTCTCCAGAAGAAAGACATTGTACTGCGGTCTTCAGATCCAGGTGAGAAACCTAGACGAAAAGCAGTGATGTCCAGTAATGTTGGTTGTTTATATCGCACAGCATGAATAGCAGTATCATTTGTTTGTTTCAGATTACATAGCAGCAGTGGATAGCTGGATGGGAAAGCTCCTGCCAATGATGAAGCCTTACCTCTATCAGAACGGCGGCCCAATCATCAGTGTGCAGGTAGTTTGGTGTGCTTTGTGGCTACTGTAGTACTTAATAAGAATCTCCCATCTTGTTTACAAAACTGTATGTCAAAAATGACAATGAATTTATTATCTTTCCTGATCGTCCATCACGAAAGTGTAGTCAAATGCACATCCTTAGCACTTAATACGAACTTTGTTGTTTAGGTGGAGAATGAGTATGGCAGTTACTTTGCATGCGATTACAACTACATGCGCCACCTCTCCAAGCTGATGCGGTCTTACCTTGGCGAGGAGACGGTGCTCTTCACCACAGACGGCGCCTCACTCGGCTTCCTCAAATGTGGCACTATTCAAGGCGTCTACGCCACTGTCGATTTTGGCGCAGGTTGTTTTTTTGCTGCACTGATAGGTATTACCCGAATTGATGGAGTATGCACTTATTTGTTTTCTTCTTCCTAGGCTCCAATGTATCAGCAGCATTTAATGTGCAACGACACGCTGAACCAAACGGACCGTTGGTAAGCATGTCCCTCGTCACTGTCTCTTTTTGTAATTATTAAAACCGGCCCTCCTTTTCTCCACGACACTCACTGGATTCCGTCCCTTCTCCCTCTGCTCACCAGGTGAACTCTGAATACTACACCGGTTGGTTGGACCTATGGGGCTCGCCTCACTCTGTTGTGTCGTCCACAAAAGTGGCCAAGACCCTCAATGAGATCCTGGCCATAGGGGCAAACGTCAATATGTAAGTCTGCCCTTGGCTGTCTTGGCTAAGGTGCTCACAATGGTGCAGTGATTGCACCGGTAGCCCAGATACAATGTCCTCACTCCAAGAATAAAGTTATCATATCACATGTCATAATATTACTCTGAATATTATTAAAATCTAAGAATATAATAATTGTGGAATAATAATGAAAAAAAAATCTTGTGGGAATAAAGTTGTAATATTAAAAGAACAAAGTCTTAATCGTAATTGTAATTTTCCAGGTAAATTTTCCAGGTTTAAAGTCATAACAAGTGACAGTAGAGTTGTTACAAGAAAATGGTAAATGGTCTTTCACTTGTATAGCGCTTTTCCACCTCCAAGGAACTCAAAGCGCTTTGACACTGTTAGCACATTTACATACTGATGACACAGCATCAGGAGCAACTGGGGGTCAGTATCTTGCCCAGGGACACTTCCACACCATCACGGGATCATCTTCAGGTTGGGAGACGACTGCTCTGCCACCTGAGCCATGCCGCCCCCAAGAGTTGGATACATTTTTAATTCTGCAAGAAAAAAAATTTAATATAAAAAAATAATGCCAGTGTTTTTTTAATAATAAAGTTGTAATATTATAGAAATAAAGCCATCTTATAATGACAATAAAATGTACATTTTACACATGTAATTTTATGAGCATAAAGTTATAGCTTCAAGAAACTAAAGTTCTAATATTATAATAATATCATAATTTTACAATAATAGAGTTATAAATGTATGGGGATAAATAATATTATAATATTAAAAGAATAGCATTCTAATTTTACAATAGTAAAGTACTAATTTTATGGCAATAATGTGGTATTACAAGAAAAAGGGTCATAATTTTGCAAGTTGTAATGTTATGACACAGTCATACAGTCATGCATTTTCGGAGAATAAAGTTGTAATTTTACAGGAGTAAAGTGGTAAAAGAATACTGTTATAATTTTATGATAAGAAAGTCATAAAATTATGTCAAAAAACAGTTTCAGTTTTGTGAGAATAAAGTCAAACTTTTATGAGAATAACGTAAAACTATGGCAACAATATCTTTATGAGAAAGTAGTTGTAATTTTATGACAATAAAGTTATAGCATTACAAAAATAACTTGAATTACACATATTTTTGTGAGCTAATTCCTAATATTAGCTACAGTATATACTGTATACTGTTAGTGCTCTGTAGTCTGTCTATGCAATCATGAAAATCCACCATTGTCTCCTCACAGGTACATGTTTATAGGAGGAACCAACTTTGGATACTGGAATGGTCAGTAGACCGCAGACAAACTGTTTTGTTAAGATTATTTTTGAGGGCGTCTGATCACGTTTGGTCTCACTTAGGTGCCGTTGCGCCTTACAGTCCGCAGCCTACCAGCTACGACTATGACGCTCCACTCACTGAGGCCGGAGACCTCACTGAGAAGTACTTTGCAATCCGAGAAGTGATCAAAATGGTATGAATTGAAAAAAGTAGTTGTCATTGCATTAGTAACATTCACTCTGGACCATGTTTGGAGTGTACTATCTATCTTCTCCATACAGTACCGGAAAATACCTGAGGGGATAATACCACCATCATCTCCAAAGTATTCATATGGTGCTGTTAAAATGAAGCTGGTATGCACGCACTCTCATGCAGTGGACCTGCGTTCTACAATGTAGAAGACTCTTCACTTTGTTGATACTTCTCCCACAGCTGCAAACCGTGTCAGAAGCCTTAGAGACTCTGTCCTTCTCTGGCCCAGTGGAGAGCATGTTCCCCCAGACGTTCACTGACCTCAAACAGGTATGTCTTCATAGTTTATCAATGCGAGGCAGTTGTTTAAATGGCCTATTTGTCCTGTCTTGTAGGCCTTTGGCTATGTGCTCTATAGGACTGAGCTACCAGTAGACTGCAGCACGCCCACGCCGCTGTCGTCGCCACTAAATGGGGTCCGTGACCGAGCGTATGTGTCGGTTAACGGGGTGAGTCCAGTAGCACACAATGTATAACTTACTATTGCCTCCTGAGGTCAAAGGTGTGATTACTTATTATTAAGTGAGTTGTCTATAATGATATGTCACTTAGGATTAAATAAGCTTTGCGTCTTCCTACTCCTTTTGGACGTGTTGAACTGTGAATTGTATTATGTGATGTGTTCCATTGTAACTTGTATGCGTGTTCAAATAAAATTCAACCGTTACCACTTGATGTCACTCCAAAGCCAAGACGTCAGGCAGTAAAGAATTTTTTTGAGAGACAAAAATGACAAAAAAAAAAAAAGGAGAGACAAAAATGCCTCTAAAGTAGAATCAAACTTAATTTAAATTAACTTTGAACATAAGTGCATGTTTTTGTTGTGATTGTACAAATGACAAAAAATGAAAAAAAATTGATAACCATAGCACCACAAATGGAACTTGCGTAGCACCAAAAGATGTGCTCACAACACAGTCCTGGCTGCTCAGTACAATATGGGTAAAGCGACATCAATAATCAAAGAAGAACAGAACGCAAATTCAATTGTGCTTAGTGTTAATATGGAAAGATTCTCCTCTCAGATTGTTCATCACTGTATGAGTGTTTTTAAGTTGTATTATACGGTGCTTAACTTGTTTTTACACTTGTAAATGTGACGTTTCCATCACACGTCAGGAAAGTCGTACAGCGTTTTTACACGAAGAATATTTTAATGTCACGTTAAACATTGCCTACAGTCAATGGAGGTTTTATAGTGATGACAGAACAGATTAATTTCCGTGATTTCAAATAGGAAAATAGGAAACAAATGACTAGAATCTCAGAACAGCTTGTGTTTGGACTTGTAAAGTACAAAAAGGCTTCCCACATATTCATGCTGGTTGTTTTGTTTCAAGGTCGCTGCTGGGATTCTTGAAAGAAACAAAGTCCTAACCATTAATGTGACAGGAAAAGCTGGGAGTCAAGTGGACGTGCTGGTGGAGAACATGGGCCGCATCAACTACGGAAAAAACATCAATGATTTCAAGGTTTTACCATTACTCTTTATTTGTTCAAAAATAGGAATAATTTGAGTAAAAGTAGGAAAATTGTTGTCTTTGCGCAGGGCCTTGTATATAACCTGACTTTGGGCAATGTTGCACTAAAAGGATGGACCATGTACAGCCTCAGTATTGATGAAGCCATCAACCAGGGTATCTTCTGGGAAATGATTACCAAATCATCTGACCAGCTTCCGCCCACTGCACTCTCACTTCCGGCTTTCTACGGAGGAAGCTTCATCATTCCTGACGGCATTCCAGACCTACCTCAGGATACCTATATTAGTCTGCCTAAATGGCGAAAGGTATGACAATTATGTCTTTAATTATCAACTATGTAACATAGTTTATCTTAAATCTCACTCTGTGTCATATGTTTACTCCTCAGGGGCAAGTTTGGATCAACGGCTTTAACCTGGGACGCTACTGGCCTTCAAGAGGCCCTCAGGTGACTCTTTTTGTTCCCGCTACTGTCCTCAGCACCGACGCGCCCAACAATGTGACAATCCTTGAGCTGGAAGCTGCTCCCTGCCTCTCAAGTTCGTGTATAGTGGATTTTACGACCACGCCCATCCTGAACGAAACAGTGAAGTATCACCACAAGCAGCGCTGGGCAAAGTTTAGAGCAGATTTGTTCGGACATTAACAGAAGTTACCACTTCACAATGTGCACTCAACAATGATCAAACCACTAAACCACTCACTATGTGATTGATTGTTAAAATGTCTTCAATGATTCAGTGTGTCTTCAGATAAAAGGCTGAAATACTTGATCACGTCGTTACACTTTCATAAAAGTTTGTCACTTGAGGATTATTTTGCCAAATAAAATGTTTTTTTGTGTTTTTTAATTGCTTTTTTAATGCAAAAACAACAGGGAAGTACATGCATTTGTCAAGCATATGAATTTCAATAAAAATGTGATTCTTATGCCAGTGTTACTGTCTCTCTCTCTACTCTTTTTTTATGGACAATTGTAACACCCTTAAACTGAACTCTTCCTTTTATCTTACATGCAGTATGGATTACATTTAATATATTTTGGTATTAATCTCAGTTTTACATGTCGAAAGTCCAAGCATTTGATTTGGGAGAAGCTAATAAGAAACAGCAGCCGTCAATGTACAGTACTGTACTGTATTCTCATTCTCTCCATTGGGCGGCAGTGTCAGCTATCACATTGGTTGCTAATCGGCGAAGATGAACCCTAACAGCGTAGAGGAAGAATTAAGGGCCAGGTTGGTGGTGTATACTTCACAGTTAAGCGATTGAAAGTGCTCTTTTTCCAGAAATGAGGTAAACAAAGACAAGTAGACGTATACTGAGTCAGATAGTGTGATAAAAGATTACGGAACACATTGCTGCATTATTTATAACTAACGTTTTACTGCTTTCTTTTTGTTTAGCTAGCAACATGTTAGCCAACTTGCTAACGTACACACTGCGTGTACAGGTTAAATCGCAAACAAACTACTGTTGTCACTTTGTTATGTAGGTTAGTTAAGGCTTAAATCAATATACTAGTAAAACAAAAAATCGATTAATTTGATTACTGTTGACACACATGTGAACACGTGTATGGTTGTTGTTTGTATGCAGCAGCCACCAAACTCCGATTGTGTTTTCTGTAAGGGAGTAATTCTACCGTGTCGACACAGATTCACACTGAGCTGGCTTCACCGAGACCATGGTCGATAACCGCTACGCTACAGCTCTGGTCATCGGCTCCGTGCTTAGCTTGCTGGCGGCTGTCTACCTCTCCGTTGCCGTGGGGACCCAGAACTGGTACCAGTACAGTAGCCCAGCAGGCGTACATGAAAGCACGAACGCCACCGCGCTGAGAGATGACTTAATCAATGGAGAGTTTAATGAGAAGACCTCCAGCGAGACCTTGTACCTCCTCAACGGCACCCTGGGACTGTGGTGGAGATGCATCCTGGTGCCCAGCCCGTCCCACTGGTTCAAGGAGCCAGGTTAGAGAAACAAATACCAGACGCATGTATCTGCTATTAAGTTACTTTGGTACAGAAACGCTGCATGCCAAACTGTATTAACATTCTAAAGGGTTTTTTTTCATTGACCAACATAGGTTAAAAAAATGATGGGTTAAAAAAAAAATTGCGAAAACTCACAAAACATTTGCGAGAGAATGCATATCTTGCAAAAGTGTATTGCGTTCCCTTGCAAAAGTTTTGCGAGCTTTCACAAAAATTTGTCTTTCCCATCAATTTTTTTTCCTTCATGTCCCCTTAGGGGCTATGTAGAATCCCTCTTAATAAGAATACTTCAGTTTGAAATCCCACCTCTTTTGATTCCTTGTAGATCCCAAGTTAGAGTCGCAGTGTGTGAGCTTCACTCTTCCCCAACAGTTTTTGCCAAAGTACAAAAACCCTGGAAACCACAATAGTGAAGAGTATCTGCTTAGGACATGTGAGTCCTGTTTCAAAGCTTCACCTTTTATATAAAACCTCACCTGTTCACTGCACAAATGAAAGTCATGCAGCAATGTCCTCTAAAAGGATTGTTTCCAAGTGACCTCTTCTGACTTTAAATGCTCACTGTTAAGTTATTTCTGCTTGAGATTTATAGTTTTGTTTCTTTAATGTATAATGGGCTTCTTGTAGATTTGTGGAGGTGCCAGTTTCTCCTGCCTCTGGTGTCTCTGGCCTTGGTATTCCTCAGCAGCCTTGTTGGTGTCTGCGCTTGCCTGTGCCGCAGTTTCAAGCCCACTGTGGTTGTAGGAGTGATGCATCTTCTTGCAGGTGAGACTGTAAACACATATTGTTATTTAAATGAAAATGCACTGTACAGTACCTCAAAGTACACATCACGTTTCTGCAAATATTTTATTAAAATCTTTTCATGGGAAAACACAGAAGAAACTACACATCTATGCAATGTGAAGTAGTCAGTGTACAACAGTGTAAAAATACCGTCCCCTCAAAATAACTCAACACACAGCCATTAGTGTCTAAACCACTGAGGGGAAAAAAAAGTGGGTACACCTCTAAGTGACGATGTCCGAATTGGGACCAATTAGCCATTTTCGGCCCCCGGTGTCGCGTGACTTGCTAATGTTGCAATGTGTCAGGTGGGAATAGGTGTGAGATATATACCTGTATGTGTGTATATATACACTCCTGATCGAAATCTTAGGACCACTTGAAAAATTGCTGGAATTTGCATTTTGCACATTTGGATTTTAATGAGGTTTTAAATAAAGCTACAATATGCAAAAACAAGAAGGGGGAGTGGGACAAAAAAATGTAAACAAAAATACTGAAATAGGTTGTTTATCACCTGATCAAAAGTTTAAGACCACAGGCTATAAAAGAATAAATCTGCTCAAAATTTTCATTTTCTGTCAGGCATTCGCACTGTCATGCCCTCCTGATGGCTAAAGCTAAGAAGCTTTCTCTTTTTGAACGTGGTCGGATTGTCGATCTGCGTAAGCAAGGCCTCTTGCAGTGTGCCATTGCTGCTGAGGTTGGGTGCAGTAAATCAGTCATTCTACATTTTTTGAAAGATCCTGAGCATTATGCAACAAAAAAGTCAAGTGATAGACCCAAAAAAAAATCACACCTGGAGGATCCAATTGGCTGTCCATCAAGACACAGGGCGGTCTTCAACCAACATTAAGGCCCTTACTGGTACCGACTGCAGCGCACTAACCATCACACGGCATCTGCGGGAAAAGGGTTTAAAAACAAAAAAAAAAAGGAATTCAAAGACGTCGTCTCCTTCAACGCCACAAAACTGCCCGTTTAGTCTTTGCCAGGGAGCATCAAACATGGAACATTGAAAGGTACAACGCTGCAGTTCACAATGCTCGCTTGACCAAGGACTTCTTCAGGGAGAAAAAGATCACTCTTTTGGACCATCCTACATGTTCCCCTGATTTAAATCCCTTAGAGAACATTTGGGGATGGATGGCAAGGGAAGTTTAAAAAAATGGCCATCAGTTCCAGACAGTTGATGCCCTTGGTGAAGCCATCTTCACCACTTGGAGCAATGTTCACACTAGCCTCCTGGAAACACTCACATCAAGCATGCCCAAACCAATCTTTGAAGTGATTAACAAGAACGGTGGAGCTACTCATTACTGAGTCCTACTGAGAACATTTTTTGTTCTGGTTTGGAGAGTTTTTTGTTATTTTTTGAGCGATGGTCTTAAACTTTTGAAAAAATTGCAGAACTGTTAATTTAATGGCAAAGTTGCTGAGAGCCCTGCCAACATTTGAAAGGCACTTTTTATTTACAAAGCACATCTCCACTCAGTGTGCTCATTTGTCATTAAATACAGGTGTCATGTTTGACCAGAACACTTCTAAAAATACTAAGGCATGATGCAAATATTCTTTGGTAATATTTTCAACATCAGCTGGTGAGCTATTGCTAGCTTACATGCTACCTGTTGGAGACCTCTGTGATAGCGTCACTGTCTAAAGCTGTACACACTATGTGTTTCAGGTGCACAACTTATCACACACGCTGGTGAATTTGTTTCACTTATATTTGACTGAGTGAAATTGATTTTTTTTCTGGCTTTTCCACTGTTGTGTGGAACACCAAAATAGCTGCACCATATTAACCACAATGGTACAGTCATGGCAGGGTGGACCTAGACACTGTACTGTCTGTCCATTAAGATTAGTAGTAATAACTTACTACGAACAACATGCTTTGAATAGGAAGAAGACAAACCAAACCATTAAAAAAAAAACAGCAATTCGTGTACTTGGTGCAATGTACGGTGACACATGTCTCCTTTTTAATTTTTTGGGTGTTGTACATTGTGTTGCTCTGCTATGATGTTACACCATTTACTGTAAATTGCGGTTTATAAGCCGCACATGTCCACGTCATAAAATGACATTGTGCGTGCATGAGTCAGTGAGGACCAGGCAGCTCTTTATTTGACAGGACCCAATCATGAGCCATGAAAAAACTCCCAAGCTTTCAAACCCATTGGAAATTGCAGGGAGTCATTACTCAGTATAACAGTCTGACTCACGGTGTCATCTTACATACACTAAAATCATCACACAGCAACTTAACACTCAAAAGACCCCTAGGAAATATACATTACAAGTACCAATATGGGTTTAATTGGGTAGGTTAGCGGCAACACAAAATCTCATTGTTTGCATCCCTCCTCTACCTTGATAGCTCTGTGCTCTCTTGGTTGCGTCTGCTGCTTCCGTGCTGGCGTGGATCTTCTCCATAAGTATGCCGTTCCTCCCAAGGAGGTGGAGTCCTCGATGGGCTGGTCCCTCTACCTCGCCCTCATCTCCTTCCCTCTGCAAATGATGGCGGCCGCTTTATTCCTCTGGGCGGCTTGCAGTCATCGCAAGAACTACACCCGTATGGTCGCTTACAGGGTGGCCTAAAAGGGCAGTAGTCCTTTTTAAAATACAATTCTATGGAGTCTCAGGGCATCTGAAGGCAGGAGAAGTCCATTTGTAGCCAATCATAAATGCTGTTAATGGCTGTTATCCAACATCCATTTGTGGTGTTTCTTCTGTCCCTTTATTGCTTCTTTGCAGCCTTTCCTCTTATAGTGCATGCTATTAATGCTGAATTATTTATTAGTGGTGTTGCTGTGGAGATTGCCTTCTTTTTGGTTGCCATCACTTCTCTTCACTTTGCTCTTAACTTTACTGAAACTTCTGACCCGCACCTTTTTTTCAAAGTGTCATCATTATCCGTAATGTGGTGTCTTGCATGCATTTCTTTCATAACTCCAACCTGTGGTGAATTGTCATCACTTCAAATGTAACCACTCGTACCTGTATTTAAATACTTCATGTATCTAATGTCGGTGATTACAACTGATTAGCGTCTGTATGCTACTGCCATTTGTCCTTGTCACAATTCTCTTTTTGTAAAACCACTAGTAATGTATAGCAGTCCTGGCTGGTGTTATTTCTGTACAAGCCTTTTAAAAGACGCTGATATTTTGTATAGCAAAAAAAGTTCAGCCCATTTGTGTGAAAATGTGCTGTAAATTTTACAATAATTTGTTGAGACATCTAAATATGTCCATGTTTTGTTACACATACACTCTGTTTTTAGTTTATTCTCAAGCACTCATTTCTCTGCAGAAATAAATTGGACTTTTGTTGAATAGTGCAGTTTGTGTCATGTTTGCAAAACGTGTCACATAAAGTCATTGTCCGCCACAGGGTAATATATTTTAATCTTCATTCATGTTCATTTGCAATGAAAACATGCAAGTTACATAAAAATCAGTGTAAGTTTGTGAAATTCTCAAAGAAAATAACCGCTTTACCTGCATTGTGTACCACCGTCATTGCATTAGGCATTTACTGTACACACTGTGTGTACAAGTGACTCCAGTTTCAAGCGTTTTCCTTCTGCATGCTGATGGATGGGATGCTAATGCTTACTTTCTGAGCTAAATGGAAGGCAATCTTCTTTTCGTAGTAGGCACATTCGTTCACAAAAAATGGATAGGCCGCCTCTCCCTCGTGCTTTATAGTCTCCCCGGTAAATGACTGGAAAATGGGGTCTCCTGGATGGAGAAGCTTGAAGTCGTTGTCCTGTAGAGCAAGTGAGTGCACTTAAGAATCAAGGCTTTTTTTGGTCGGGGTACAGTACACTGGAAGAATTGAACACAAAGTACCTGTAGGTGGGGATGAATAGCAGCCGTGATCTCATGGGTAGTGGGATCTCTTGGGTAGTCGATGGTCTTGGTCCAGTTGAATGCCTCCATTTCACCACCCTCAAAAGTGCATCCTGTCAAATTGAAGACAGTTTGTCTTTAATCATTGGACGATATAATGCTTTTAGCTATTGTATGTATGTAAAACTACAAAGGTGTCTATGGGTCACACTAACAAGAGAAAAATAATACAATAACTCAAATATTTGTACATAAATAAAAGTCACAAGATTGTGAGAATAACTGATTTAAAAAAAAAAAGTTGCAATATTACAAGAACAAATGTTTCTGTGAATGAAATCAATATTACAAGAAAAAAAGATTTTTACATGAATCATAATATTCACCAGAATTGAATTTTTGAAGCCATTCGATGATGAGATCTAATGTTTCCATCACCATGTTGTATATGTCAGCTCTGACTACACCAGTGGGTTGAGGACCGACCTCCAACGCTACACACAAAAAAAAGAAATGGTCAGAACGGCGCTCGTCCCAAATTAGAAATTCGGTTCCTTTCTAGGACACAAATTGCATCCTTAGAACATAGTACTGGTACATGACAATTTTTTATTTTTTTTTACCATGGTTAAACTCTATCACTGTAATGTCATTATATTTCATCCAAAAATATGAATTATTGTCATTACTTTTCTTTTAAAATTACCTATCCAATACAGAATGACCACTTTCATGCAACACATGCACACACACACTTACAGAAGCCATGTTTGCCTACAGTTTCAAGTGAGAAGGACTCTGAATCCGGTACAACCAGCTGGATAACTGCTATGGTCCCATATGAGCTTTTACTCTGGAAAAATAAGTATCATCAGTACTTTGTATACATTTTTTTCTCAGCTTGTGTGTGAGGTTAATTGAGCAAAGATTAGACAACACAACTAGAAGACCAAACACTTCAACTGTAGTAGACAAGTACAGTCATCCCTCGCCACTTCGCGCTTCGAATTTTGCAGCTTCATTCTATCACGGTTTTTCAAAAGTCTATTTATTTAATTTTAAAGAATCATGCTGTTTGGTGGTTGAATATGATTAGTCAAAAATATACATATTTAAGCAAATATTACGTATTTTTAAAAAAATTGATGAATTAACTAAAATACGAATATAAGACATTCAGAAGGCGCATTCAAAGACTGTGATGAGATGTAGTATTCTGCCCTCCTCACTAGGCAATGTAACTGTGAGACACACAAGCACCAGGCCCGATCGCCGGAACAACAGGCTTTTATTGCAGGTTTGAATGATCTCACCTCTCAAGGCACAATAATCCCTAACACGGGCTTCTGTTGCGGCCGTAACCCACGCAAAGTCCCCTAGCGCCGGAACACATTTACAACAACACACATGAGTACAAGTCTTATTTATGTCTTAAATGGCTTGTTTTCTCTTCTTTTGTCTACTACAGTATATTACTATTAAATATACTAGTCACAAGAAGTTAGGGATATTTCAGATACATTTCAGGATGAACCTAAAATGTTTACGGGTGAACTTAATTTGAGTTTCTCTAATTTTAAATGCTCATGTTCAATACGTAACGCACATAATGCACAACTTGCTGTTCTCTAACATAACAGTTGTGAATATCCCTAACTTTTTGTGAGCGTTAATTAATGTATAGCATGCTCTAATGTTAAAAAGGGTATTTAGAAGGTCAAGCAGGTTTTCCAAGTTGTAATTACGAAAATATTGTATTTATAAATAAGGAGTCCTACTCCTGCAATTTTTCACTTATGACGGTCGAGTCTGGAACCAATCAACCGCGATAAATGAGGGATTACTGTAACCCCTAAATAGCAATGAGGAAAATTTGTAGGACAATTGTAATGTTTGTAATGTTATAGCCAAAGTTAAATAACTCTTTCTGGAGCGTCATTTCAATTTTAATAAGTGGGATTTGCTCACAATTCTAGGATCAAGCTACATTTTGGACTTCTTCTGATTACAAATATGAAATAACGAAAATTTATTTTTTCCAGGTGTCAACTTTTATCATCATAAAATTTGTAAAATACTTCACACATTGTGCCGAGTCATGAAAGTGCGAAAACAGCATATCCAAGTAACAGCTGTTTATTGTGAAACTTTATAATATGAAAAAACAAAGCAATACGATATTGCTTTCGTATATTTGTATGTACAGTATATGGCTTTCAATGTTAACTTCCTGTTTTTAAGTTCTATTTTTGACATTACCATTTTTCTCTTTGGAGCCACACAATGACCTAGTGGTTAGCATGTTGGCCTAACAGTGAGTGTGTATCTCCGTTGAAACATGTCTGTTTGTATTTTGCATGTGCGGGTTCTCTCCGGGTACTTCCTCCCAAAAATATGCAAGCTAGGATAATTGGAAACTCTAAATTGCCCATAGGTGTGAATGTGAGCGTGAATGGTTGTTTGTCTATATGTGCCCTGCGATTGGCTGGCAACCAGTCCAGGGCGTACTCCGTCTATTGCCCGAAAAGACAGCTGGGATAGACTCCAGCATATGGTACGGTGCGATACGGAAAATGGACGAATGGGGGAAAAAGCGCTTTAGAATACATTTTCCGTTCCTTTTCTGAAAATTCTAGGTCAAATGAAAACATTTTCCAAGCATTTCCCAGCAGTTTGTGCGGTTTCAATGTATGATTTACCTGCACATATTTACAAATGTGCAGCGCGATCCAGTCGTAGTTGAAAAGAATGAAGCAGAGGCCCATGTTGGAGGTAGTGTTGTGGAGGTCACACAGCAGGTCCACAGCGTCTGGGCTTCCTTTGGGCCCAAGCAGAGCGTTCAGTTCGTGAGCTCGCTTCATCTCGTGGGGCGAGGAGGCATTTAAGGGGGCGCTGAAAGTGCCGAAAAAGAAGGACAAAGGTTAGCAGTGTGACATATCTTATAAATGCTGAGGTAGCAGTTTTTCCCCAACATACCTTAGCAAAGCACTTGTGAAGCAACGATTGAGATCTGTCTCCATGTACCTTCTACACACTTTAATAGCATCCGGATTGGAAAGCACAGTCATTACAGACACATCCTCGACCTCCACTACCTTGTTTTTCTCCATTTGTCGCACCACGTGTATCCCCGTCATCTCATTGCCATGGGTGCCCCCGCAAATGGCGAAGCGGGTCAGCGGTGGGAAAGAGATGTGCTCCATCTGGTGAGAGGAAAGACGAGTCTTTGCTAACTGACTTCACTTTAGTAGTCGCAGCTGTGTAGTTCTCCTGCTTATGCCTCAAGCCTGTTTAAAGAATAAACATGTTAACCAAACAGAGAAACGTGTGGATGGTGTGCAAAAGTCCTTTTAGTGAACCATTGTCTTTAATGAGTGACCCAGGGGATGTTTCAGGTTCATCTTGTTCAGTTACTCAACTATTCATTCATTCCCCTTAAGCCCCTTAAGTTGAGGTTCGTGGCTGGTGAGGCAATGACTCCTTTGGAGTTTTTTTTTTCATGTAAAATATAGGTTGCTCATTAAGACGATAGCCCAAAAAAAGAGGATAATAGTTCCCTTTGGTTGAAAAAATGTTTTCAAATTTTTTCCGATACCCAAATGAATATTTGTCTGTGTCTGGTCAAACTGCTTCATGCTGGATCTTAAAGGAAAACGTGCCCATCATCCACAATCCCTATATGAGACGAGATCGCACGTTGTTCCCTTTTCTGCGCACTCTCAATAGCCGCCTCTTGATGGCAGTTTTTCACTAACAATGCAGGTAATGTGGATTCACCTATTCCAACTATTTTAAGTTTTATATATGTGCGGTAACCGCGCAGTAAAAGGCACATTCATGATAACATGTAATACCTTTTAAGCGTTACCACAACTTATTCCCTGGGTGCATTGATTTCACAGATCACACGGAAACTAACACGACTTCCGTTAACAACAACAGCATAGAGAGCACGTTGTGGGCGTGTCATATACATGTATTATAGTGATCAAATGCTATTTATTTATTACAGTGCTGTGAAAAAGTGTTTGCCCTCTTCATGAGTTCTTTTATTTTTTGCATGTTTGTCACACTTAAATGTTTCCGATCATCAAACAAATTGAAATATTAGTCAATGACAACAAAAATGAACAGAAAAGGCAGTTTTACTTTTTTTTTTTTTTTTTTTTTAAAGAATTTTAAACTTTTTATTGTTAAGGGAGAAAAAAAGTCCAAACCTCCATGGCCCTGTGTGGAAAAAGTGCCCCTTCCCTGTTAAAACATAACTGTGGTTTATCACGCCTGAGTTCAGTTTCTCTAGCCACACCCAGGCCTGATTACTGCCACCTGTTCTCAATCAAGAAATCACTTAAATAGGACCTGCCTGACAAAGTGAAGTAGACCAAAAGATCCTCAAAAGCTAGACATCATGCGGAGATCTAAAGAAATTCAGGAACAAATGGGAAAGAATTTAATTAAGCTCTATCAGCCTGGAAAAGGTTATAAAGCCATTTTTAAAGCTTTGGGACTCCAGCGAACCACAGTGAGAGCCATTATCCATGAAATGGCGAAAACATGGAACAGTGGTGAACCTTCCCAGGAGTGGCCGACCAACCAAAGTTACCCCAAGAGCGCAGAGACGACTCATCCAAGACGTCACAAAAGACCCTCCTATTGAGATGCTGTGGCATGACCTTAAAAAGGCGCTTCATGCTGGAAAACCCTCCAGTGTGGCTGAATTACAACAATTCTGCCAAAATTCCTCCACAGTGCTGTAAGAGACTCATTGCAAGTTATTGGAAGGGGGCAAATACTTTTACACACCACATACAGTGGGACAGGAACAATATCAAATTAAATGTACACAATGAATACAGACCCAGTAGCACTAGTACGAGCACGGAGAATAGATTATAGCTTTGCTGTTTGCTGTGTGTCATAACAGGAATGAATTAGCTTGAGGTTGTGGACCAGACAAATATTTACATTAGCGCTCAATAACGTCATCAACTCCTACCTTGATGCATTCCCGCATGGTATCAGCATTTGGGACCAAATATGAGATGAAAGCCGCGGCCCGGTGGTTGGAAACACATAAAAGGGAAAGTTGTGTTCTTGTCTCACTTAAGGATTGTGGATGATGGGCAAAATTCCAAAAAAAAGTGCAGTTTTCCTTTAACAAGCTGATGTTGTGAAAGTGTCACACTGTTAACCATCCAACATTAACACTCCAAACCAGAGTCAGACCATCCAAGTGCTCCTAAGGGGCCTCAGCCAAGGAAGACATTCACACTGGCAATCCCACATTCCATTTTAGACACAAGCGGCATATCACAACCTATTCTTCAGACTTGCACAGAGCTCTTTAACGTAGCCAACAATGTCAGTCACCAACGTTCATCGTATACTGTATATACTGTAGCTGGATTTGATAATGGTGTTTGCATGTCGTGGTTCTGAACTGGATCACATCCAGCTGATGTCAAGGGGGCAGATTATTAGGAACACTTCAGTTGAATGCAGTACAGTGCACACGACGCTCCCCAGCTGTGACCCAAGTCATAAAGTCGGTTACCTTATTGCTCTCTGGTTCACGATATGTTACATGGCACCAAGCAAAACACCCAAGGCTATTTTATTTGCCTTACCTGTGTGTCAACACTGGGCTTCAGTAACCTGTGACAGTTTTTTGTTAACCTGCCAGCATTCAGTGTAGTCGCACTCCGCAAACGAGTGTCTCACAGGACCTCTTAACATTTGGTGTACACGGCAGCAGACACAACCAGAAACTCTGCCGCCCTTACAGTTGACTGTTCCCTGATCCAGTCCTCCCACTTCCTTACTTGCGTCCGTCCTCCTTATGAAGGCCCTCCTCTTTCAGATCATGTTTCAGTTTGTGATGTAAGAGAAAAATGGCTTGCTCTAACAGTGTGTGGTTCCTATAGTCAGGAAAAAAAAAAGAGGCTGAGTGAATCTTTGAACAGCAGCCAAGTCAGTTGGAAAGGAGTCGTTGTAATAAAATCAATATGGTCAGAAACTGCAGACATGACTTGACATGGGAGAAACATTTACCGGTATTGAGCAAAAACGTATGACCTTTTTCGGCCTTTTTATGGGAACTAGGTTAGGGTTCATTTTTTTTCTCCCCATTATCAAATAATTCATTTCTCCCAGGCTAAAACATATGTTGTGAAAAAAAGAACAGGACAAAGGACACTACTGCGCGACGGATATGTCTCTTTGCAAAAGTAAAAATGACCACAGCTGTCTGAAAGGTGGCTTAAAGCCCCCCCTGCCCAAAATAGTAATAGATGTTATTATTATTATGAGACTCCGCTGGAATGAAAAGTGTACTACAAATAATAACAGTACGGCTGTCAAATGATTCAAATTTTTAATCAGATTAATCACGGTTTTCAAATTAATCATGATAAATCCCCACGTCACACTATGTTTGAAATATGCCCATTATTACTGTATTTTGGGATTTGAAAGAAAGATAAATGACAGGGCAGGATTATATTTATTTGTATGTATTAACAGCGCTAAATGAACTGAAAATTTAAATCAAGTTAAGAGAGTTAAGCTGACCTAACGCTGGTTTCTTCAGGCAATGATGAGTTGCGTTCAAAGACACCACGTCATTTAAGTTAAATTCACATGTTTTGAGGGAATTTTGTGTGATTTCCGATATTTAAACGCAGAAAATTGTTAAGCACTTTAAGAGTTATACAGTGAGTGATAAGAATATCCACGTATTGTTTTTCTTTGCATTTCTGTTTATTTAGACCATACACACACGCATAATAAAGACGTTGTTGATGTTATTATTATTAACAAATGATGTGTATTGTGTCCAATGAATTACTCATGTAAAAAATACATCATATCAAATGTTTACTATTTACATTGTTTTAGTTAAACCTCAATGAACAGCTACAAAAATATATTATAATATAATCTTATTTTATAAAATACAAACAAAGACCCATCTCAATAGACAAAGTAGGTGAAAATAGGTCAAATCTCTTTCTCACGAACGAATCACCTGTAAGAACACCAGAGCATGTTTAACCCCGCCCCTCCCCCTGCTCAGTGTGGACACAGAGACGGACGCGCCACACATCTTGACCAATGACATTCACCTTTAACAGAAAAAAAGACACAGAAAAAAACGATCGGCTCCCAATTGGCTCCCAACAACGCCAGCCGGCTCCTGTCGTTCATTTCAAAGAGCCGGCTCTTAGAGCCGATCCGTTCGCGACCAACATATATGGTGTTGGAACTGCACTGCTGTTGATGTGTTCAGGTCAGAATAAAGTTATAAAAGAGCATCAGACTCTGTGGGGAGCTACACTGTGCCGCCGTCTGTTGTCATAACAGAGAGCCGTGGCTTTCCATGATGCGTGTGCGTTAATTACGCCAAAAAATAATTACGCCTGGACCTGGAGGAGCATTCTGCATGAAGATCTGACGTGACGGGCGGATGTTTGGGGAATTATTGTGGGTAAGCTGGTACCTGACCAGTGATGCATTTATGGGTGAGGAGAAGGATTTTGTACTCCATCTGGGATGAGACGGGGTGCCAGTGCAGTGATTTTAGGGTCGGGATGATGTGTTGCTATGTGGAACACCACATGTGACAGGGAGCAGCCTGGACGTTTACCTACCCAGCAAAACACATTCTGTCCTGCCAGATAGATAGGACTGGAGCCCCTGCAGTGCACTTCCTGACTGTCCAACAGTGTTGTGGAGGCGTTCTGGAAGGATGTTGTGGACCATTGTGTCAAAGGCCGCTCCCGTTAGGTCGAGAAGAACGAATAGGGCTGATGGGCCCGTGTCGGCTGCCATCAGTAAGTCATTCGTCACCCTGAGCAGTGCTGTTTCTGTGCTGTGGGCTGAGTGAAAGCCTGACTGGAACTTCTCAAACAGATTGTTCCGCTTAAGATGGTTCTGAAACTGTGAGACCACGATCTTCTCTACGACCACGGACAAGAAGGGCTGGAGATAGGCCTGTACTTGGCTAGCACTTTTGGGTCTAATGAGGGCTTCTTGAGGATAGGACGCATGACAGCGTCTTTGGAAGATTAACAGACTGGGTGACAGTTTGGCTCACAATGGGAATGAGTGGCTTCAGGAGGGCCGTTGGAATGGGAGCCAATATGCTGGTGGATGATGTCATAGCTTGCAGGGTTTCTTTGATGTACCTTTTTGTAACCATAGTGAAGGATGCGAGGGATGGCAAACTTGCATGCAGGGACTTCGAGACGGAGGGAAACTTAACAGAAAGGACAAACACTGAGGAGCAGATGTTAATGACTTTAGATCTTTCACCTGTCAATATCCCATGTTTGGTTCTCTCCTGCAAATTCCAAATGGGCAATTTTGTGGTGTTGAAGGAAATGAGCCCTTTGAAGATGTTTGTTGTTCTTAACCCTTTTCTTGCAGATGGACTGCACTCGGCACCAGCAACAACCTTCATTTGGCCCGAGGATCGTCTTGTGTCTTGACGGACAGCCAATCGCAATCGGCCCCTCCGGCTCAGGGCCGGTGATATTTTTTTGTGTCCACAACTTGACTTTTTTTTGTTCATAACCCTCAGGATCTTTAAGAAGTGGAAAATGACTGTCTTACTGAGTCCAACCTCAGCAGATGTGAGAAGCCTTGCTCATGCAGCTCAACAATCCGACTGTGTTCAAAGAAAGAAAGCTTTTTTTGCCTTTGCCTTCAAGAGATCATGACTGTATGAATACCTGACAGAAAAAGACACTGACTCCACATTTATGCCAAGCTTTTAAAGGCTGCGGTCTTAAACTTTTGATCAGCTGATGAACAGCCTATTTCACTTTAATGGTTATTTGCAATAAATTGGTTACTCCCAAAAAAAATTTTGTCTCACTTTCATTTTTTCTTTTTGCATTTTGAAGCTCCACTTAGAACCACCTGCAGGTCCAACAGTGCAAAATGTAAATTCTTGCAATTTATCAACTAGTTTTAAAATTTTGATGAGCAATGTGTCGGTATTTTATATAGCTTTTGTATCAGTCATAGAATTATAAACATAACAATCACTGTACAATCAAACTCAAAGTAAAACTAGCAATGAGCAGTGGGAATGTGAAGGTGTTTGCAGAGCGACGCCATCACCTCGTGGCCCATGTTGCTCATATTGTACTGGGCAGCAAGACACTTTCCTATGTCGCAATCATCACACCTTTCCTTTGCCATCACTGGTACACTTTGGTGGAATTGCACAAAAGCTAAAGAAAAATCTAAACTCACTTGTGGAGTTCATCCTTCAGATCAGGGGTGTCCAAACTTCTTCCTGTCAGGATGCGCAGGCGGGGGGCCACTTTGAACAAAAAGGTAACAAAGCAAATCAGTGTAATAGCTAATAGGATATCTCATCAATGGTTCATTTTGTTTTTATAATATACCAAGCAATATGAGTTGCAAACTGAAAATTGCCCCCCGGCCGCACGATGAACACCCCTGCTCACTGAGCTGAAGTCTCCCATGATTTGCTGAGTCCACTTGCTTCGTGTATCTTCCGATGCATATTCATTCTTCCTTTCTCACATTTTTGTTGAAGGCAAATGTTGATCGGTTTTAAAGGTTCTGTCTATGAAATACACCAAATGCACACTCTCCTGATGATCTAGATCAGTGGTTCTCAACCGGTTTGGTCGCAGCACCCACCGTCACCGCTTCATGACAAGCGCTGACTCAAGTTGGCAAAATTTTTCAACTCAAATTTCTCAAATATCTAAACCAAAAGACACTTGGAAAATGAGGTAGTGCAAAATAACACTGTGTGCCGTTGTGTAGCGTGTGGGGAAGAATAGCTATCTCAAGGTCACCCAGCATGCCTGGCGGGTTGTAGATGCAGGTATAGTTTTGCATGTACAGACGTCCCTCGCTATATTGCGGTTTGAATATCGCTTCCTCACTCGCATTTAGAAAAGAAAAATGAATAAGTGATGGCTGTTTTGTGGTTGACTATGGCCTATTATTGGTCAAAAAATATACAAAGACAAGTTATATGTACAATTCGAGTCACTTGGCATCAGTAATGTTATGAGACATGACGTTAGATTACATTAACTTTCACACTGCATGGAGACTGGCGACTGAGCCAGCAGAACCGAGCCGACATGCCATGGCTGAGACTGAGTGAAAAAAGGTTCCCCTTTCATTCCATCCGGAAGTGGTAAGTTTTGGGCTTATTTGTCCTTCTTCCCCTCGCCGTTTGAAACTCTTTCTTAAGTTTAGAACGCGTAAATTGGAGAGGCTAACTAGTTTTCTCGGTAGCTTGCTATGCTAATCGCGGCCATCTGTTATGTCAATGCAGTGATCCTGTAGCCTGCGTAATGTGATGTAAACAAAGAATAACAGGAGTGTAAAAGTGTAAAAGGGGGTGTTATTTCATGTCTACAGGGCTCTAATAATGTTAAAACCAGTATTTACAAAGTCAAACAAGTTTTCTGCGCTAGGAATATATTCCGTTTATTAATATTTCATCCTACTTTGTGGAAATTCCTGTGTCGTGGTCAGGTCTGGAACCAATTAACCGCAATGAACGGGGAAGACTGTAGAGTATGTCAGTGTGTAAGCGTTATTTTGATACCTGCGTAGTCTGTGTGGTTCAGTTGTATTGTGTGTTCCATTTGTGTTATTGTGTTAGTTTTGTTCGTACCGCAATTTATGTTGCTAGGCTTCTGTCTGTCTGTACCGTGTTCGCAGAGAGTCTTGTTGGCTCCTGGCTTTAAAATAAAGAGCACTCCTTCAAAGCAAGCTGAAGATGCCTCTGACCATTTCCTGTGCCGCTCAAGATCGCCACAATATACTAACAAATTTTGTTGGTCTTCTTTTATGAAAGCGGGTTTCACAAAGCACTACTGAGTGTTGTCACCACCTTAAGGAGGATTAAGACACAACACCCTGCTGCACAAAAAAAATTCACTTCAGAATAAAAGCGACACCCATGACGCACTGAAATGAAAAGAGGTCCACTTTTGTGTCGCGATCCACCAGCTGACAATCACTGATCCAGATGATATAAAATCTATAATTACCTTACCTTACCTTCCCCTTTTGCACCCATATAACTCTGGCTGTCCAAAGTCCGAAGCTCTGTTTAGTCATGTAATCCTCTTGGTGACTTGGTTGTAATCCTCTTGCTTCCATGGTTTAGCTTAGTTTTAATTCATTTTACAGCCAACTTCAATGTCTACTCAATACGTTTTGAAAAATAAAATCAATTATAATGTACACTAGGTCCCCAACTTACGAACACCCAACTAGCGAACATTCACGGATACGAACACAAGCCGACTGGTCTATATTTTATTTTATTTTGCCTTGTAGTCAGTCGCTCAATCAGTATTTATCCTGCTACTGTACATGCTTGACCAGTAGAGGGCCCTGTGACACTGATAATGGGACCAACAGAGGAAGCGTTAGAGCTAATGGGACCCACAGAGGAAGAGTTAGACGCTGGGGAGATAAAGCTAAATGAAAAGCTAAATTATACAACCCGGACAGAGCGTGTGATTAAAGTTTATGAAGAGTTAATAGGCCTACTTAATTCTACACCACCCACAGACCACTACCTCTTTTAGAAGAGTCCGACGACGACGACTTGTCCTTTTTTTCAATAACTCCTCCTCCAACTCCTCCACAACGACGTATGCTCGACCACTCCTCTTTAAAGGTAAATAACATTTATCATTACGTATTATTATAACACTTTTATTATTGTTTTTTTCATTAATTATCCTCGTTTAATGTTACTACTGCATCCAAACTCATATTTACATACATACGCATATACTGTATATATGTATACACGTACATGTAGTACCTATATCATTGGTAATATTACCTTTTCCCCTACTTAAGAACAATTCAACATAAGAACGGTCGTCTGAAACCAATTGTGTTGGTAAGTTGGGGACCTAGTGTACTTCGAAAGCATGACATTTATTTTTCTGTTATTGCTCTAAGCTTTCTCTATTTAGTTGAACTGTTCATTTTTGACCTGGAACCGAATATATGTGTCATTCTGTGAAATGCATATACACATATTTATATGAATATTTTTCAGTCAAGCAATTTTACATTGTTTTGTGATGTTTGTTTCACAGTAATTTTGCAGTAATGTTTGGCAAAGCACGCTTACACTTAGCAATGTCATTGGTCTGTTTGACGCTCATAAAACACGCATAAAAGTGATCAGTAGATGGCGACATAAACACACCAAATTTTCACGTGACAGAAGAAGAAAGAACTAATAAATAAAATCAAAACGTGTTCAAACACTTCCTCTCTAAACTTGACCAAAACACTGGGCACACCTGCCCAATCCAATGATTCTGCCCCATATTGATAAAAGTGGAATAACACTTTTTTGTTCAATGTTATGTTTATTATAGAGGTTGTAGTTTGCAGTGTATCATACTGAGAGCTGCTTCTAATATTCTGGCCACCCTATTGACATGAGAATTTCAAACTATTACAAACGGCGCTCAGGATGAAGCAACATCAAAACATCTTGTTAAATTAATACCTTTCTGACAGATCCACCCCCTGTGTGATTAAAGGAAGCCTGAATGATTCATGCGAAATAAAGGAAGACGTGGGAATGTTGTTAATGAGCTTCAGAGGCGGTGACCTTTTTAACAAGGATGGCAGGAGGTACAGGGTGTGGATTTGAACAGGTACCTTTGAAGTGGGGAGTGGCCAAAAAGAGATGATGAGAGCTTGCTGTGAGAAAACAGGTTATGTATGACCTTCTTCGTGGTGTTGTGTGCATTTGCAGTAGTGTGTGTGTGTGTGTGTGTTTATGCGTGTGTTTTCTGTATGTGAGACTCATCATTTCATATTTTATAACTGAATAAGCTATTATCTGTCATAAAGTACAGGAAAATACATGTGCTGCTCATGAAATTAGAATATGACCAAAAAGTTGATTTATTTCAGTAATTTAATTCAAAAAGTGAAACTTGTATGTTATATACATTCATTACACACAGACTGATATATTTCAAATGTTTCTTTTAATTTTGATGATTATAACTGAAAACTAATGAAAATCCCAAATCTCAGAAAATTAGAATATTAGTTAGGACCAATAAAAAAAGGATTTTAGAAATGTTCAACTGAAAAGTCTGAACATGAAAAGCATGAACATGCACAGCACTCCAGGCTCCTTTTGCCTGAATTACTGCAGCAACACGGCGTGGCATGGAGGCGATCAGTCTGTGGCACTCCTCAGGTGTTGTGAGAGCCCAGGTTGTTGTGATATTGGCCTTAAGCTCTTCTGCATTGTTGGGTCTGGCGTATCGCATTTTGCTCTTGACAATACCCCGTAGATTTTCTATGAGGTTTTGGTCAGACGAGTTTGCTGGCCAATTAAGGACAGGGATACCACGGCCCTTAAAGCAGGTACTGGTAGTTTTGGCACTGTGTGCAGGTGCCAAGTCCTGTTGGAAAATGAAATCTGCATTTTCATAAAGTTGGTCAGCAGCGGGAAGCATGAAGTGCTCTAAAACTTCCCGGTAGATGGCTGCACTGACCTTGGACCTCAGAAAACACAGTGGACCAACACCAACAGATGACATGGCACCCCAAACCACCACTGAGTGTGGAAAATTTACACTGGACCTCAAGCAACGTGGATTCTGTGCCTCTCCTCTCTTCCTCCAGACTCTGGGACCTTGATTTCCAAAGTGATGTGATGGTTTGGAGTGCCATGTTAAGTTTCACTTTTTGAAATGACTGAAATAAATCAACTTTTTTTCTTTTTTCGTTGTATATAGGTGACAGCCTCTCTTTCCTCAAAATTCTACACACAGCACCCCATAATGACAATGTTTGCTGTGTCCTGTGATTGGCTGGCAAGGGTGTACCCCGCCTCTCGCCCGAAGTCAGCTAGGACAGGCTCCAGCTGACCCGTGACCCTAACAAGGATAGGGGCTACAGAAACTGTATGGCTGGGTGGAAACTAAGTAATCACACGAACATTCTGTAAGTATTTACAGCCTTTACTCAGTGATGCACCTTCAGCAGCAGTTACAGCCTCAATCCTTTTTGATTATGATGCCACAAGCTTCTTTGGACAGTTTCACCCATTCCTCTTCGCAGCACCTCTCAAACTCCATCACGTTAGATGGGAAGCCATTTTCACATCTCTCCAGAAATGTTCAGTGCGTTTCAAGTCTGGGTTCTGTCTGGTCCACTCAAGGACATTCACAGTGTTGTCCTGAAACCACTTCTTTGATATCTTAGCATTATGCTTGATTGTTGTCCTGCTGAAAGATGAACTGTTGGCCCAGTCCGAGATCAAGCGTGCTGTGGAGTAGGTTTTCATCCAGGATGTCTCTGTACATTGCTTCTTTCCTTCTGTCCTGACTAGTCTCTCAGTTCCTCTGAAGAACACGGTTGTCCTTCTGGAAGGTTCTCTCCCCACAGAGGAACGATGGACTGTCAGAGTGACCATCAGGTTATTGGTGACCTGCCTGAGTAAGGCCCTTCTCCCCCAGTCTCTGTTAAGATGGTCGTCCAGCTCTAGGAAGTTTCAGAACTTCAGAACTTCTTTCATTTGCAGATGATGGAGGCCTCTATGCTCATTGAATTTTCAAAGCAACAGAATTTTTTCTGTACCTTCCCCAGATTTGTGCCTCAAGACAATCCTGTTTCGGAGGTCTACAGATGCTGGGTTTGTGTTCTTGCCAACTATATAAGGTGTGTGCCTTCCCAAATCATCTCCAGTCAACTGAATTTTAACAGGTGGACTCCAATGAAGGCGTAGAAACATCAGTGGAAACAGGATGGACCTGAGCTTAATTTTCTGCTTCACGGAAAAAGGTGTGAATACTTAAGTACAAATGATTTCTTCGTATTATTATCATTATTTTATGATACATTTACAAACATTTCCAAAAAAGTTTTTCATGTTGTCTTTAAGGGGTGTTTGTAGAATTTTAGGGAGCAGAACTAATTTATTCCATTTTGGAATAAGGCTGTAACATAATTAAATGTATCCATCCATTTTCTATACCGCTTGTCCTGATTAGGGTCACAGGTATGCTGGAGCCTATCCCTGCTGTCTTTTGGCAAGAGTGGGGTACACCCAGGACTGGTCATAATAAAATGTTACAGCCAAAATGTGGAAAAAGTAAAGCGCTGTGAATACATTACAGATGTATAGATGTATACTGTATACATACATTATATATATATATTATATATACTATATATATATATTTTTATTTTTAATGTGATTTATGTTGTTAGTGTGTTACAACCAGAAAAGGTCTAGAGAACGTGTTTCCCCCCCCCCCCCTCCTTTGCATCACAGGGAGGGGTTGGTTGTATTTGGTTGAAATGTCAGGACTCGCTGATCACATGTTAACGTGTGGCAGCAGATGTGCCAAAGTGATTCCATCTTGAAGCAGGGCTGAGCATCCCCCCAAGTATGGCCTCTGACCCGAACGGCTCCATTTCCAGTAGGAGCCCGGCCAACCAGTTCGTTCAGCCGGCGTGGCGAGTGGCGCTGTGGGCCCTGGCTTATTGCGCCGTCCTCGGCGTGGCGCTGCTGGGCAACGCGGTGGTCATCTGGATCATCGTGGCACATAAACGGATGAGGACCGTCACCAACTATTTCCTTCTCAACTTGGCCCTGTGTGACGTGTCCACGGCCGCCTTCAACACGCTTGTCAACTTGATCTACGCGGCCCACGGGGACTGGTACTTCGGGGAGGACTACTGCAGGTTCCACAACTTTTTCCCGGTCGCTGCTGTGTTCGCCAGTATTTACACCATGACCGCCATTGCCGTTGACCGGTACTGTACATAGACTACACCCTATAATATACCTCACGTTTTATATTTACAATAATAACATTTTTCGTATTTATTATGTAATTGTTATAATTGCACAATCATTTTTAACATTATTTTTTGTTGTTTCGGTGTCTGTCTGTCTGTCTCTTTCTTGTGCAAATGATTGTCCTATAAATATCTGCTATTATAATAATTATAATAATGTTAAGGCTACTTAAAAAAAACTAATAATTCAAGTGCCTCATATTTGTTTACGTTTTGAATTGATTTTCTTATTTTTTGGGCAAAAACTGAAATGCATTTTTTTTCTTGAAATATGTATAACTTCTTAGCATATGCTTTACAAAATATCAAAGTGACGCTTGCATGGAAAGGGATTAAAAACGCCAATATGCCTCACACACTTATTAAACACATTTTCAGTTGTAAAATGTAAAGGTGTTAGGCTGGTTTCTGGACTCCAAGATAACTTTTTGTATGGTTTCCAGGACCCAAAAAGGTACATGTGTGTTTTCAAGCTCAAGTGTCAAGTGTCCAGAATTCCAACTCCATTGTTTAATTCTACTTTTTCTGCCGTGAGTATAGGTACATGGCCATCATCCATCCTCTGAAGCCTCATCTGTCAGCCAAAGCCACTCTAGCGGTAATCATGGCCATCTGGAGTCTGGCTGTGGTTCTGGCCTTCCCTCTTTGCTACTTCTCCACAATTCGAGTTCTTCCCCACAGGACCCTGTGCTATGTGGCGTGGCCACGCATGGCAGACGATGCCTTTATGTGAGTGCAAGAACTAAAATGCTGGATCATTATTTACTTTGGCAAAGGATGCATTTAGTGTACTTATTGTGTCCGAATCTGCAGGTACCACATCATAGTGACAGTTCTGGTCTATGTGGTGCCTTTAGTGGTGATGGGCATCACTTACTCCATCATAGGGATGACCCTTTGGGGAGGAGAGATTCCTGGAGACACATCTGATAACTATCACGGACAACTGCGGGCTAAAAGGAAGGTATAAGTGTGACATTTGACATTTGATAAGTGTGATATTATTCAGATTTACTTATTAGAAAAGGCAAGTTGCAATACATGCTGCTGCCTTTCATGCAGCTGGTGCCGTTCAAAACCCTGCCCAATGCCCCCCAACACCAATCCACTAGAGCCTAGGTTCTCGAAGTGCGGTACGCGTAGCCCCAGGGGGTATGTGATTAAAAATAAAAAACAATTAACGCCTAATTCTCACTATTAAGAGTGCATCTGAACGCCTCACAGCGCCTCCACAAAGAGAGAATATAGAGCAGAAAGCAGGAAGGAAAGTCGTTCATTGCTGTGCGTGCATTATATCAACAAATAAGTACATTTGATGATTATGTTGCATATCAGGAATATTTTAATCATGAAGATTTCATTTATAGTGGTTCCAACTCTCGAACTGCCCAGCAGTGAAAACCTGTGACTGAGTGTGTGTGTCTGGATGAAAGAGCGGGATTGCCCTGAAAATGAGGCTTTATCGCTGGTTGTATGTATTTGTGTACATCGGGTTCTGGTTTGTAATGTTTGCTAAACCTTCCCCTTCAATTTGATATCAAATGCTCTTTAAGCGTTGCTTCTTCCTGCTCCTTTTTGGACATGTGGAACTGTGAATCGTACAATGTGATGTATTCCAGCGTAACTTGTATGCATGTTCAAGAATAAAAGAAATGAATCAATACCAACACCAAATTATGCAGACTTAAATCTTCGCGAGGACCGCACGGTGGTCTAGTGGTTAGCATGTTGGCCAACACAGTAACAATCTGGAGATCGGGAAGACCCGGGTTCAATTCTCCCTTGTGGAGTTTGCATGTTCTCCCTGAGCGTGCGTGGGTTTTCTCTGGGTACTCCGGTTTCCTCCCACATTCCAAAAACATGCATGTTAGGTTAATTGGCGACTCTAAATTGTCCACAGGTATGAATAGGAGTGTGTCTATTTGTGCCCTGCCATTGGCTGGCAACCAGTCCAGGGTGTACCCCGACCGTCGACCGAAGTCAGCTGGGATAGGCTCCAGCATACCCATGACCCTAAAGAGGAGAAGCGGTATAGAAAATGGATAGATGGTCCATTCAAGCAGAAGGATCCCAACATCAGACTGGACTAAAAGAGGCGGAGGATGGTTACTTATCTATTTGTCAGTGCTCATGTGAAACTTTATCAATATTTGACCATGCAAAATACCATTTTGGTCTGGAATTACTTCAGTAAATCAATTAACCAATTAATCATGTTCAATATTTCAAGTTTATTAAGGTAAAAAAAGGTTTGTGTTTTTTAAGTGTGTAGGGGAAGGGGGCATATGGCTTCAGGCCAAATGTATGAAGGGGTACACGAGCTCCCAAACCTGTGTCCTGTGTAAATGGGATGTTTGCATCTAGAAAGCCTTCCGGTGTAAAAAAAACAAAAAACTGAGAATAACATGTAGTAACAATAAAATAAAGTTTATTTATAGGGCTTTCAAATTATTAAAATTTTTGATCAGATTAACCACAGAGTTCACAGTAGTTAATCATGATTAATCACCATTTGTCTTCCTGACTCTTCAAAGGCAATGAACCAACTGCAGTGAGGAAACTTTACCTCTCTGGCTGAGGTAGTGATTGTCGTGCAAAGCCTTTTGAACTCACACCAACTCTACCGGTGTATATTTGTTATTAAGCGCACTAGCGTGGTTGACATCATCAGACAAGTATACTGAGTGTAATACAGGGATTAAGGGCACCGCACCTGTCGCATCGTGATGCGTGATGTAAGACTCTATCTCGACAGCTGCAGGATTAATGCAAAAAGAGAACATTTCATTGATGACTGTCACATGTTGCAACATCGCTCACATAAATATTCACTGGAAAATGCAAAAACAAAAAATGATCTACCGCATTGGCTCTTTTCCAAGAAAAATATTTTTTACGACAAAATCAAAAGACATCAAAAGACAAACTGATTTTGTTTAATCACGTCGTCAACATTGCGGTATTGATCATCATTGTCTTAAAATTAGCATAAAAACCCCTTTGTTGTTTGCTGACTTGTCCAAATTTTGCTACACTTTTTTTGACAGTGGGTCTCTGTGTCACTGCTGCATCTCCCCAGTACACCGGTGTACTCAATAGCTAGTGACAGAAAGAAAGGCTCTGACTTGCTCAGGGAGAAGTCATTTGGTGCCACCTGTTGGTTTGCATGTACACATCTCTAAATCTCAAATCAAAAGCTTTTTTTGAGGGAAAAAATACCACCTTATCCTCTGGTAAATACAATATTCCTCCGTGACATCAGAACATCAGCTTCAGACTAATTGAAATAATATTCAACCCAGAAATAGGGATGCAGACAAACAGATGGAAAGATAGGTATTTGACTATTAAGTATTCAAGACTGGGCTGACTTTCTTCTTGCCCCGTAGATTGTGAAGATGATGATGGTTGTCGTGATGACCTTTGCCTTCTGCTGGCTGCCCTATCATGTCTACTTCATTGTGACGGGCCTCAACAAGCGCCTGAGCAAGTGGAAGTCCATCCAGCAGGTTTACCTGGCAGTGCTGTGGCTGGCCATGAGCTCCACCATGTACAACCCCATGATCTACTGCTGCCTCAACAGCAAGTACGTGCACTCACCCTTTACACGCACACGGTAGCAGCATATACTAAAACATCTGGGTCTGGATCTTGGGGTTTCCGTGTGTGTGTGTCAGGTTCCGGGCTGGCTTCAAGCAGGTTTTCCGCTGGTGTCCGTTTATCCGGATGTCAAGCTACGACGAGCTGGAGCTCCAGAACAGAAGACTTCGCCCGGGTCACCAGAGCAGCATGTGCACCCTCTCTCGTGTTGACACCAGCATCCTCAGCAAGGACAAAAGCGTCTGCTCTCGTGGAAATAGGTCAAAGTGTAAACCTGAACCCGCATGTAAAGAAAGTTAATTTAGTTAGTTTTAGTGGTTGAAAGTAGTTTTGGACCTTGGATATTCAAACTGATGGGTGTGCAGATTTAATTTAATTACTGACTTAATTTTTTTTTATTTTTTCTTAGCTTTAAGTTTTTACTAATTAGTTAAATCAATAAATTCAAAATAACATTTTGTTGAAGAACATTTAGTAACAATAAAATTAAGCTTGTTTGTAGGGCTTTCAAATTATTACAATTTTTCATCAGATTAACCACAGAGTTCACAGTAGTTAATCATGATTAATCACCATTTGCAGCTGTGTCTGAAATATGCCCATTTTTACTATATTTTATTGAAAAAATATAAATGACAGGACAGGATTATATATATACAGTGTATATATATATTTGAATGTATTAACAGCTCCAGATGAACGGAAAATTTTAATAAAGCTGAAAGATAGCACACATTTCTGAAAATCGATTTACCTAACACTAGTTTCTTTAATAGTAGCAGAACATTTGAATCACACTTTAACCATCTTATTATGCACAATGAGAGAATGCGCTCAAAGACAACACGTCATTTAAATCAGTTCACCTGTTTTTAGTGTATATTCTGTGATTTCCCAGCCTACTTAAATACAGCTAATTTCCGCATTAAGAGTTACAAAGTGAGTGATAACAATATCCACTTATTCATTTTCTTTGTATTTCTGTTTATTTAGACCGCACATACATGCATAGTAAAGATGTTGATGGGATGTTCGGAGTGTCCCTGAATGCATCTACTGTAGGTGGCAATGAGGAAGTGTCGTTGTCGATGACGAAAAGACTACAGACGTCTTTTGTGAGTTGGAGATACCCGTTCAGGTATGCTGTTAGAATTGCACTGATGTTGATGCGTTCGGGTCAGAATAAAGTTATTAAAGAGCGGCAAAGTCTTTGTGACTCTGTGGAGACGCTATAGTGGCTCTGTCTGCCATCATAACGGAGAGATGTGGCTTGACAAGAGTCATAACGTAATTAATGAAATAAATTAGTTACCGCCGTTGACGCACGATTTTGGCAGCCCTACTTCTTTAGCATCTGCTTTTCGCGTAGGTTAACATGGCGATGGTGCCAATATTAATGTTATGGTAAGTGTCATCACAAGATTCAGTGTATGTTTAATGTCTGTGTATATTAAAATATACTATGGATCAACAACTATAGGACTGTCTACTAAAATGTAAACATGTTTTACTGTTTCCAGTGTTTTTATATTTCCTATTACATGTGCACACAGGCCACATTACGTGCCCCAGTGTACTGTACGTAATAATAATGCTTCTATTTAGGCTTAGCTGTTGTAAAGGCCTATTAAAAACATCTCAGTTTCTGATCAACACTTTATTCTGCATCACAGCTTCATTTACAGTTGTTGAATTTATGAATGCACATCCAGATTTATCATACACATTAAAGGGAGAAAAAGGGAGAATCCCATGTTACTGTATGTAGTCATACAACAATTCATTACGATACACAAAATTGATTGATTTGACTATAATTTGCAAGACGTGACACACATGGATGTATACTGTAAATTATAGGAGCTGTATTGATACCAAGTGAGGATGCTAATCGTTGTTGCGTCTCAGCAGTTTCAAGAAAAATGCAGCCAAGTCATAAGTACCAACACCAGCCATTGGGGGGCGCTGCTGCCAGCTGAGGCCCTTCCACCAACTGGGGCAGTAGTAGCCCTACAAGGAAGAAGTAAAGCTTGGTTATCTCATTTGCACAGTTGGAATGTTGAAACCTGCTAACTCAGGGGTGTCCAAAATGCGGCCCAGGGGTCATTTGCGGCCCGCGGCATATTCTAAAAGTATAATTTACTAATTTATTTAACAAAACCCCCCAAAACAACAATACAAATGAAAAATTTGCAGTAATTTTACAAGGATAAAGTCAAAATATGACGAGACAAAGTTATAATTTAACAAGAAAAAGTCCTAATTTCCAAAGAAAATGTCATAATATTATGATGAAAAATTTAGTACCATAAAGTCCCACAAAGTTGAAATATTAAAGAAAAAAGATGGTATGTCCTTAAAGTCTTAATAGTACATTTTATGAGAATGAAGTCATAATTACAAGAAACATTTTTAAAAGAGCCTTGCAATTGGCTGCCGACCAGTCCAGGGTGTACCCCGCCTCTCGCCCAAAGTTAGCTGGGATAGGCTCCATCATACCCCGCGACCCTAATGAGGACAACTGGCATAGAAAATGGATGGATGATAAAATTTACAAGAAAAAGGTTGAAATAGTTGGACAATTAAAAAAATCAACAACAGCAGAAATGGAAATTCTAGCGAGAAAAAAAGTCTCATTTTTACGAGCATAAACTCATAAGATTATGAGGAAAAATAATGTCATTTTAGTAGCGCAGAGTTTGAATATTAAAGAAAAAATATGTTCTTTTTAAAAAGTCGTAATATGAGAACAAAAACAAAATAAAGTAATTTTTGGATAATTAGGTTGGGGGAAAAAGTTACAATATTATGGTAGTAAAGTCAAATTATTATGGGAATAAAGTCATAGTATTACGAAACGAAAATTTACAAAGATTATTTAAGAAGAAAGTTTTGATATTTGGAAAATAAAATTTTTTAAAAAAGCAGCAAAAATAGGAAAAAAATAGTAAAGAGCGAAGTTAATACTAATAATTGGCATTTTCACCTATACCGCAAAGCTAAGATGCAGTTTTTTCTTGAAATATATGTAACTGTATATGTGGCCCTTGCACCCTTTCATTTTCCACTATGTGGCCCTTGCTGGAAAAAGTTTGGACACCCCTGGTGTTCAAGGGATAGTTCGGATTTTTTGAGATGAAGTTGTATGACACCTCCCCCCAAGACGCTCGCGGTAATGCCGCTCTTCTTCCATCTTGTTTACGTATGCGTTCACAACGGGAGAAGATGCGAACATCTTCATCACATACACATGAATGCACAGGCGACAGTGCGCAGGGATACGGCAGGAGACATATATATATAATGCAGAGTGTTTTGTGAGGTCTGATTTTTTTGATGAGGCATCTTTGTGATGCAAATGTTTTACTCTATTGAACGCATATTGTTTTGGGAAGCCAAACATTTTACTTAAATAGCCCCAGTAACTAAGCGGAACTACGGTCCTCCTCACGGATCTCCGACTAGAACTGGACTCACGGGACCAAATAGGGGGGATAAATCACTGTTGGTGTAGTACATTGCTGATGGGGATGTCATACAACTTCATGTCAAAAAATCCGAACTATCCCTTTAACTCAATGGGTTGCAAAAGTTAGTTAAAAAAGGTGAAGAAAACAAACATGTTTACCAAGGATTATAATATATTGGTCTTACTGTGGGAAACTGTAACAGTTGTGCAAAGCCTCCAGTTTGGAATGTTTCAGAATGATCTCCTTGTAGTCGTCCACTTGTTTGACATCTACCACTGTGAACTCCTCTGTGGGGGACAAGATGGCAATGTCCTCCAGTAAGCCGCAAAAGCCCTCCAGGCTGACGAAGAAGCATGTGGTGATGTTGAAATACACGCCCCCCTCCACGTCCTCCTTCACTGATAGGTCCGAGTGAGCTGTGGTGAATCTACCGAATCTCACTTTTGAGCCCTTCTCCGCTATGTAATTAGCGCTTGACACCCGGTAGACATTTTTACACGTTGCTGGCTTTACCAGCTTCATGATGTCCATAAGCAGGAAGTGCAGGGACTTAAAGTGGAAGTCTCGCTTGTAGGTGCTGACGTTTACTCCCATGGTCTCCACTGCGTTGTTGAAGGCCTTTAAGAATGCATTTCCACTAGCGTAGGCCAAAAGAGCCGCGGTATGTTCCTTTACACCTCCCGGGAGAAGCGCGGGACACTTGTCGTTCCATGCTGTCTGGAAGCCCTCACTGCCGCTCAGCTCTTGTCCCAGCACGTCTGAGTGGATTAATTCCTCCATTGCCTGTTCCCTGCATCCCTGGTAGAGGTCGTCCACAGCATTCGGGGCCATGTTCAGTTGTTTCACTGCACTCACCTTGCAATAAAAGATCACATTTGGCTTTACGAAGAAAGATCTTTACCCAAGTCAACTGTTATAAGGGTACTTTTTTAAAACCAAAAATAAACAACAAAAATCCATTACTGCTATGGAAAAGCTCACATCGATTCAAATGTAAAGCAAATGTAAAGACTGATGCTGTATTAAAATAAAGCTTTTTCACGAGCTACCCGGAGCTATTTTTCATGGCATGTGTGGGCAGGTAAGTTCCACACAGCAGACGTGATTGTTTTTGTTGTGGCATGCGTGAAGGAAAGTGGGAGTAGGATGCTACCAAAGACACTACACTGCACACAGGGATCACTACAGGCTGCTATAGGCTTTTGTCATGCTTTTTCACGGAAATCAGCTGATACTCATCGGTGGCCGATCGATCAGAGCATCCCTAATGTTAACCATAGAGAAGGAAATGGTACTAGGAAGTGGTCTTAATCACTTTTTTTTTTAAACAGAACATTCAGTGGTGAGTCCTTTTACTCTATTTTTTCTTTAACTTTGTTTAAAACTTAGTTTTGCAGTCCGATGACAGAATGTTTAAATGTTACTTCAACCATTGTCTATGTAATCAATAAAGGGTGTCTGATGGTGACAGGTCGACCCTGAAACAAATACATTATATAGATAAGCAAAATAAAAAGAGTCTTGTGATAAGTGATAACTTTTTCCACTCATATAACATCCTTATATACTGTAGAATGCTAAGAAATGAGCATGTTTTTTTTTATTTTTTTTTTTTTAACATGATCATATCCAAATGACGGTTAGAATTAATATCAGTGACGTTGAACTTACTGTGCCGCAGACCACTGTGACGGTCACAAGTGCAAGGAATGTTTTGTCCCACATCTTCTCTCCTTTCTGTCCTTGTTTTCTACACAAAATGCTGCAATACAAAAAGGAAAGTTGAGTAATTGAGTCAGTGTTTTTAGTTGGGTTTTTTTTTTGTTGAAGTAAGACACGGTTGTGTTTGCTTAATTTGGCTTCTTGTTGAAATTCTTTAAGAATGACCACAGACAAATTTTATCTTGCCTGTTGAGCAACACTCATCATCTCCACTCTCAAAAACGTACTTGAATGATGGAAACAAAAAGAAGCTTACCTCTGTTTGGAGCAATATATTAATGTAATGGTGTGAAATCAGGAACTCAAGTTCATGTACAGCAAGCGTCAGGGATAATTCTCTGCAAAACAATGTGGGAAGTGAAAAAAAATTATCTTTGTTGGCAACTCCTTTTTCCTTTCCTGTGGAAGGAAATAGCACACCATTAGGAGGCTTTATGCCTAAGTTTCTGCAGCTACTGGGTTACTCTAACTGCTTTCAATCTGTACTAGTTGCAAATATTCCAACATACCATTCATACTCACTTTACCAGAGGGGTCATAGTGACACCTACAAAACAAAAACAAAAATAAACCAGTTAGAAAACTTTTAAGGTACACTCTTTTGACAAGTGCCCTATTCACTCTCCTGATGAGATGATATAGTGCTGTTTTCTTGCATGGTTGTGTTTCACCTCTTGACCTCTTCTAAGCGTCCTTCCTCATCTGCTACCACGACAGGACATTACATTTGCTAAGTTTTTAACCCAATTTTTAAATGTGTGTGGGAGGAGCGTCATCACACCCACATCCTCTGCAGCCCGTGGAGACGTAAAGCTGTCAGAGGTTTACTAGCAAGTATTTTTTTGAATTTCAGTGCATTGTTGTTATTCTGCTCCGCTGCTTATATACGAATAATTATCAATGACAGATATTTTCAAAATATTTTCTTAAATCTACAGATTATGTAACACAATACATCCAACTGGCATAAGTTTACTTCAACTACAGAAATAATAAATAATAATCGTGAATATTTAATGTTAACAATTTGATGACAGCCCCAAACGCTGTTGTTTTCTGAAAGCTTTTATTTTCCAAGTACGTACTCGGAAGTGGAAGCGTTTCCGGTTACAAAGGCGGCAAAACGAAAAGCAAAAACGGCCAATTTGTTGACTTTGTGTAACCCCCTCCCTCCCCCCAAAAAGCTGACTGCTCAGGTAAAACTGAATGACTTGACATTCATACGTCGCCACTTTTTGGACTATTGGACTGTCAAATGTACCGACAAGAACGGTGAGTTTTTCGTAACGCAGTCCAAATGACTTCTTTACAAATATACTGTACTTAATGTCAAACATGGCCCGTTCTTGCGTTACTAACCTATGTAATGACGATTACCCAAAAAAGTGTCAAGATATAATATCTTAATATCTTCTTTCTACGTACGTCCTTTCGGTACGTAAAATCGGTCGATCTATATACTGTATATTTTACATATTTTGCATTATTAGACAGAACGAGTAATATCCGTACGTACCAGTGAACAATGTATAGAATACAGTAGCTGACAGGGGACTCTGTGTAAAGTGAAAACGTACTCCTACCAAACCACCTTATTTCTAGCAATCTATGTAGCCTGCGGTACTTTTGACAAAATGGCGTACATGTACTACTTTTATTACTGTTGTAGTAATTTGCTGTAGTATCCTATTAAGCCGTCAGAGAGGGGACGACACACCTTCCTTTTAGTATGATGCAGTGTAGTTCTACAAAAACTGTCAAAGCTGTCAAAATGGAGCTTTATTACGGTTGAAAAGTCTTAATTATTGATTAATTCATATCCAAAGAGAACATGATGCGTTCATGAGCACCACCCAGAGTTGATTCTGCATATCCTAATAGGTGAACTATAAGCTGTTGAGGATGAGCAAGTGGGGACAGCGGCTGAAGAAGGTGGAGCAGCTCGCCGAGGCCTTCCAGAACAATCCCGTGGTCACACGCTACAAACCTCGACTCTTGCCTTGTCAGCCTTCCTCTGTCTGGAAGCTCTTCCCTCGCCAAAGCTTGGCTATCAGCTTTGCTCAGAGCTGCAAAGAGGTGATGTGAAACTGTAAGCCGTTGAGAAGTACCCTGTGGAGTCCATGTCTATGTTAAAAAGTATATTTATGTCATGTCTGATGTATATATTCATCATTCATTTCTCAGCCTGTGCATGTTTTTGCACTCGAAAAAGAGAAGGCACTCCAGGGTCAAAGGATCTTCCTGGTTACCAGTTATAGTGAACTATGGCATTACTACAGGTAAGATGTGCTTTAACTGCACTGCATATATATATATATATATACTGTATATATATATACATACATACATACATACATACATACACTAGGTCCCCAACTTACGAACACCCGACTAGTGCACACTCGCGGATACGAACACAAGCCGACTAGTCTATATTTTATTTTATTTTATTTTGCCTTGTAGTCAGTCGCTCAATCAGTATTTATACTGCTACTGTACATGCTTGACCAGTAGAGGACACTGTGACACTGCAAATGCAGCCTTAGAGCTAATGAGACCAACAGAGGAAGAGTTAGACGCTGGGGAGATACAGTGTAAAGCTAAATGGAAAGCTAAATTATACAACCCGGACAGAGCGTGTGATTAAAGTTTATGAAGAGTTAATAGGCCTGCTTAATTCTACACCATCCAGAGAACATTACCTCTTTTAGAAGAGTCTAACGACGACGATGACTTTTTTTCAATAACTCCTCTTCCAACTCCTCCACAACGACGTATGTTCGGCGACTCCTCTTCAAAGGTAAATAACATTTATCATTACGTATTATTATATCACTTTTATTATTGTTTTTTTCATAAATTAATTATCCTCGTTTAATGTTACTACTGCATCCAAACTCATATTTACATACATACGCATATACTGTATATGTATACACGTACATGTAGTACCTATATCATTGGTAATATGACCTTTTCCCCTACTTAAGAACAATTCAACATAAGAACGGTCGTCTGGAACCAATTGTGTTCGTTAGTTGGGGACTTAGTATATATATACTGTATATATATATATATATATATATATATATATATATATATATATACATACATACATACATACATACATACATACATACATACTGTACTGTGAGAATATGTGCAGTATACTTTGGTGAAACTCCAATTTGTTCTGCAGGCAATGTTACATCCTTAGCTCACATCCAAGTGTAAAAAGAAGTTAATTGCTGGAAAATAAAACAAAATATACAAACTAACCATACTAAAATGAAGACTATTTATCCTTCGATGATGCGTGACATAGGTGTGACGTATCAGGAAGTGCTAAACAGTAGGCCTCATTCTTCAGAATTCTGTGCAACCTGTCCATGTGTTTACTGAGCAGCTGGGACAACGACATGAGTACTACTTTTGTGGCTACACTGCCACTATGTTGAAATCAGTTCATTTTCCGGTTCTATGGTTGTCATCACATTTTTTTTTCCTTCTACCATCACGTTTGTAGGTGGCATCACTGAAAAACTAAAGAAAAATCTAAACAATTTTGGAGGTAGACAGCTTTAAGTCTCTCAATAAATAATTTACAATGTCATACTCAAAGACAGTTAATCTGTTAGGGGATACCAATTTTTGCGGTTCCACTGTACTGCACACTATGCTGAACTTTTTTTTTCCTCAGGACCAATACTCAGTCCTTGATGCACTGCTATGAGGTGATACCAGAGGGTGCTGTTTGCAAGCTTTACTTTGACTTGGAGTTCCACAAGCCCTCAAACAGAGAGGCAGATGGGAAAAAGATGGTGTCTTTGTGGATCCAGGTTTGACATTTCTATTAACATGATATGGTCTTTGTTTGAATATTCCTATTGAATGGCGTGCTTCAATCACTCCCCCCCACCTGTTTTGTCTACCACACTCTGTAAAGTTAATTATGCACTTTTTATCACCACCACATTCACTTATGCAAGTATGTGGGTGTCTTTTGTGTTGACAGTATGTTTGCAAAAAACTGAAGGACATTTATGGGATTGACTGCTCCGCTAAAAACGTCCTCAGTCTGGACTCAAGCACAGATGACAAGTTTAGTCGGCATCTCATCTTCAATCTCCATAATGCAGCTTTCAAAGACAATGCACATGTCGGTATGTTTGTTGCAGATCACTGTCTTTTGAGGTGCACTGTTTATTAAAAAAATCCAATTCATATATGGGTTATTGTTCCTGTTAGGTGCCTTCATTCATAACATTCTCCAAACTGTGTTGGGTGCAACTTCAGGCAGAAGTTGTTTGGAAGGACACAATGAAGCAGGGTTTGCTTCAGTTTGGTGAACGTTTTTCTTCTCTGTCACATTTTCTTTGTGGTCATCACTTTCTCCCAACAACAGAACACATGCTCCGGTGACAACTCAAAGTCCAGAGAAACATGAGATTGACCTCAGCTTCCTCCGGGTCAATGACAAGAATGGCCGACATTGCCTCTTTGTTGATCTTGGTAAGATCAGACACTATTTTTATGTATTATCACGAAATGCACATCTACTAACCAATGGTTTTCTTTCAATGACACCAAACAGGAGTGTACACAAAGAACAGAAATTTCCGTCTTTTCAAGTCATCCAAAGTAGGAAAAAACGCAGCCTTCACCTTAGCAGATGACAACAAGTTCATTGCCAATTCCAAGAACAGTGTTCCTGCGGAGGAAAGTGTTTTCTTAGCGTCTTTAGTGTGCAATGTGAGGTACGCAGAAATCAAGTTTATAATGAAAATGACTATCAATGGAAAACTGGCTCTTATTTCTGCATACAACCAGTTTCACAGGCCAGAGAATTCTTACATGCCCTGTCACAGAAGCTAATGACTTGAGGACCACGAGGGTTCAGAGTCAGCAGGGCTCACTGCCTGATCAAGGTGAGGGGTGAGGTTCGAAGAATAGCTTTGTGATGTCACAGTGCTTGTTCTCATCGAATTTAACGCATCATTTGGTTTTTGGCAGGCTTGCTCTCGGGTTGCCTGACGTCTCCTCACCAAGAAGTAGACAACTTCGTATTAACAGTAGTTAGGAAGGACGGCATACAAGGAAGTAGGTGTTAACAGTTGGCTGATAGTGATTAGATTTATACAGCTTGTGATGCATACTATTTCAATGCAGCCAAAAAAATTCTTGAAAGAATATGCTCACCTCCACAGGCATCCGACGATGGAACTACTTTGCAACTGACCAGCTACTTGTCTACGACATTGCCAAGTACCGCTGGTGTGGCAATGTGAACAGGTTTCACAAAAGCAACAACATCATGTATGTTATCTGTTAACACCCAAGAAACTGCCTGTGTGCGCCACCGGTTTCACTGGAGTCTGCTCCTCGTGTGCAGGATTGTGGTGGATCTCAAAGAGGATGTGTGGTACCAGAAGTGTCACGATCCTGAGTGCAGGAACTATAGATCCTCAAGTATGTTGCAGATTTTTTAATCAAGCACACATTTTTGTTTTGTGGTAGTGAATAAGTCTGCGATTGGCTGGCGACCAGTCCAGGGTGTACCCCGCCTCTCGCCCATAGTCAGTTGGGATAGGCTCCAGCATACCCGCAATCCTAGTGAGGACAAGCGGCAGAGAAGATGGATGGATTGTAATGAATAAGTATGCAGTTGTGAAGACAATTACATTTATCCTGTTCACAGGTTACCCATTGCCACAGGAGATCTGCATCAGCTACGTCATGATGCTGGTCAGTAAATTTAGTACAGTTTCACTAATAATACTGTGTAAGATGCTGGAAATGCAGTACTATCATATTAATACACTGGTTCAGAATTGGTTCAGATCTCTTGTAATGTACATAGGTAATACTTGTCCATAACCTGTATATTCCTGACAATGTAAGAAAGTGAATATTACAAAAATATTATGGCCACTGGACACTGGACTGATCAGGTTGTCTTTGGAGAAGTTTTGCCTCTCAACCGAGCAGACTTCATCTGTTCATGCTTGAAGACTAGATAGGACAGCTCTAGTTTTTTAAGACAACTTCCAGTTGCGATTGATTCAGTGCCCTGAGAATACAACCTGAATGAATGACAATATTTACATACATATCTTCTTCCCGATTTATCCCATTACATCAGACTATCATATTTTGTCTTGTGCGTCCTTACAGGATGAGGAGAACCAAACATACATGATGAACAACATTGATCCCAGTCAGCCACCAAAGCAGGTATCCCAGGGAATGGATTGGGATCCGGAAGCAGCTGATGTGTGGGGAAGAGCTGACGACGACCAGAAATTTTCAGACTGCCTTGATGACTTTGAACTAAACGGCAGTGAAATCTCAGACGAGCTTCTTCTCAGCTGCATGGAAGATTTTGATTCGCAGTAGAAGGTGATGTTATTAAGAAGTGAGTCAAAAAGTTACTCATGTACTTTATTGCAAGCTAAAGTTACATTTTATAAAGCGCACAACTGCACACTTGGCTTTTCAATATTACGCAAACACAATATGGTTTGATCTGTATGCACAATCCCAATTATTATAGTTCACCTTTATGCCCAATAGTGTGACAAAGACAGCATTTTTGAATTCATCAACAGCACAACTGTTCAATGCTTCCAATCAAAGCATTAAACTAAACGAAAACCGGTTTCCGGTGAGTCCTCTGATAACCCACCACATTGAAACAGGGGAATGCAAATATAGTTAAACAATATTCTGAATGATCATTTGTAGTCATAATATTAGGTACAATTGAAATATTCTTCACCAGAAACATTATTTACCCCATTAATGACTAATTAATTAATAACATTTAAATTAATTGAATTACTAATATCAACTCAAATAGCAAACCAAAACATAATGCATTTTTGGACACAACTATTTGTCATAGTCATACTACACTGTATTTGCCCATTGTACATTATAACCTTTATCCTAGGATAAATAAAACCTCTAATGTTTACCCATGATGTCAGGACAGCTTAGTGTTATATTACGAAAGAGGAACGATTCACTTTTAAAACCATTCAGTTTTTTCAAAATTAAACACTGAAAAATCTCTGGATTGTGACTTGCAGATATGTTCCCATTCAACTGTAGCCCTGCACACGAACTTAGACCTTAACGTTGGCATACAGTTCATCTATCTGTGCTCTAAAGTAACTCAGAAGCTTCACTCTCTTCGCCTTGAGTGTTGGCGTCAGCAGGCCATTCTGGACAGAGAACATCTCTGGGTGCAATGCAATGTCTCTCACCTACAACACAGCAAACAAATGAAGGACATAGAGTAAGCATACAACGAATAAGGTTGCCATAGGTTTTTTTAATAATAAAGAGAAAAATATATGGTCCTATTCTACAAGACAGATTGTGGTGTCTTAATTGTTTAGTTATACTGAATCAAATATTCTCTTTGAAGTGTTGATGAAGAGTAATTCAAATACAGCTTGATGGTACAGTATTTCCATTCTCTTAAACCTTAATATAACAATGACCTGTTCAAAAGATTTGAGTCCACTTTGTTTGCCCAGCTTCTGGAGGTCCTCCAAAATAGCGTTCTTAACATCCTGCAAGCAATTAGAAGAACAAACATTAGCATGCACACAAAGTGAGACTGAGTCATCTGTTGACAATAAACTCACCTTGCTCTTGCACAAATCCAAGTAGGTGCCATTCATGCCTCTTCTCTTGAGCCAAATGGTCAAAAAGTCAGGATCGGGCACCACTATCCCCACCAAACACGCCTTTTAAAAATACATCCAGATCAAGTTAACAAACTATTCAAACAAATCATGTTTGGTTTGGTCTGGTGAAGTGAAGTGAAGACAACTCGCCTGTAAGCTGTCACCGTGCACGAATATCTGGGCCACCGGGTCACTGCGGCTGTAGATGTTTTCTATTTTCTCCGGGGCGATGTATTCTCCCTGTGCCAGCTTGAAAATGTGCTTCTTCCTGTCGATGAGCTTCAGAGTGCCATTCTGCAAAAATGGGTGGTGGGGGTGGGGGGTGCACTCTATTAAAAGTAACCCACTTGTGTTGTCCTTGAATGGAAAATGTAAGCATCCTCCATGCACACAACTACAGATGCTGCAACATGTTTGGCTTACAGGAAGCCATTTGCCAATGTCCCCCGTGTGCAGCCATCCATCCTTGTCAATCGCCTCAGCCGTTTTCTCAGCATCTCCCAGATATCCCAGGAATACATTGGGTCCTTGGACACAAACCTGACAACAGAATGGAAGAGACACTTTAGTATTTACAACCACAGTTATAAACATACAACTGCATTAAAAATAATAGAACCCCCATAGTAAATTATAATTACTTTCAAAAGGTACAAACTTTAAATAGAATGGAATACCGAGTTTTGTACATCCAATTGTCATAGCGTATGACTCGGCATATCACGTAAGTCGTCACCTCATTAGACCTTTCTGGGTTTTTGTTTCAATTCTCCTTTGCCATATAGCAGCTTTTGTGAACAAAGGACTCTGATTTGGATAATTTGTGACTGTCACGTGTTTTTCCATTGCATTACTGTTTGTCTTCAATTTAGAATTGTGCAAGAGTTAATGTAAAAAAAAAAAAAAGACAGAAATTCAAACAAATCGATAAGGTGCATATATTCGCCTTTGAATATTTGCGCCACCAGGTGGGAAAGTTGGTGAACTACAGTGTCATCAAACTTTCAGTAGTTTGTTAAATAAAACTGAAGCAGACAAATCCCTTTTGGTGGCACATGTTCCTTCAACATAGGTGTAGTCTAAATGGCTTTATGGGGACTTTATGGTGTAGTAGGCCTTAACCTCTCCTTCACTGTTAGCTGCCAAGTAGTCCATATCTGCAACATCCACCAGTTTGATTGCATTACAAGGCAGAGGAGGTCCAACATGGCCTGCAGATGGAAAATACAGACTTTCTGTAGCATTCAATAACAAGAGAACAACCAAGTTGGTGCTCATAGAATATAAAAGAAGGTACTCTAGAGGTTACCTGCTGTCCAATCCCCAGGCATTGACATGGAGCATCCTGCCGTGCATTCAGTCTGGCCATAGCCTTCATAAAACTGAGGAATAGGGTTATATTGACAATGCAGTACCTAAACGAGCACCATTACTGCATTTACATGAATCAATGCAAATAGCCCCAGTGGGTTACATGATGTGTCTCACCTGACACCCCAGCGCCACTCGTAGGAAAGTCAGAACTGTGGGTGACACGGGCGCAGCTCCCGTAATCATCAGCCGCACGCGTCCACCCAGGCTCGCCTGTGAATGGGAGTAAATATGAGAAACATGTCATTAGTAATAGAATATGTATGTTTATTGCTTCCTAGCCATCACGCCATGATAAAACTTGCAACTGTTTGCAGTTTGAAATTTGCCAGCCAAATCATACATTGTTCCAAACAAATAATTGACTGCGTTATCATTTGTTTGCCCTCGGCCCGAAAGTACACAGCAAATGTGTGAATTCATTTTAAACTTTTTAGAAGTATATACATTATTACACATTTACATTTGACAACAGCAGCATATTTTGGGAATTATATATATAGACGCTATTTCACAGAAGACGACTGTTACCTGCACTTTTTTAAAGATGAGCTTGTCCCACATACTGTCCTTTCTGACTACACCACTATTTAGCTCCACCTCCTTCCTCCTAAAAGCCAAATCGAGCATCCATCTCTTCAGCGGCGTGTTGGCTTGACTAAATATCTGGGGCAGGGGAAACATCTTGTTAGCACTTCAACATAAAATGGCAGCATGCAAAAGATTAGAGATACAGAAATTTGGACCGACCTTATCGAACATGCGGTTGAGGAGACGCGGGACCACAGGGAAGAATGTTGGCTGCAGTTCTTTTAAATCGTCCATCAAGAGCCGAATGTCGCCTTGGAAAAATCCAATACGAGCCCCGTGGATGAGGATGACACCCTGAATGTGCAAGTTTAAGGAACACGTGAGACACGGAGATATTTTGCTATTCACACTCAACAAAAATATAAATGCAACACTTTTGTTTTTTGCTGCCATTTCTCATGAGCTGAACTCAAAGATCTAAAACGTTTCTATGTACACATAAGGCCTCTCTCTCACAAATATTGTTAACAAAGCTGTCTAAATTTGTGTTAGTGAGCAGTCATAATTTATCCAAGATACTGATTACACCCGAGCTTCCCAAAGTGGGGTACGTCATTGGGGGTACGTGAATAAAAAAGAAAAACAATTAGCACGTAACACTCGCATTTACGAGCGCACAGTCATAGCAGAAAGAAGGAAGGAGACATAAAATGAAGTTCTTCATTGCTCTGTGAGTTATGTGAATAAGTAAGTTTGATGATTATGTTGTATATTAAGCTTGTTTAATCTTGGAAGTTTAATTTATGGTGTTCCAATCCCTGCAGTGTGAAAACCTGTCCATGTATGTGCATTGCAGGATGAGCGAGTGGAGAGTTTTTATCGCTGCTTGTATGTATTTTTGTACTTTGGATACTGCTTTATCATGTTGGTTCAACTTTCCCTTATAATTTGGTATCAAATTAATATGCAGATTTAAATCATAGCGATTGCAAGTGGACAAACGTGAAGCTCAAGTTTAACCCATTCAAAGGGAACAATCCCAACATCCGGCTGAAATAAAACATATGTAGGATGAATACTTGGATACTTTATTCATCTCCAATAGAAATTCACATCTTATCTATTTATCAGTGCTCATGTAAAACTTTTACCAAAATGTGACCATGCACAATACACATTTTTTAACCAGAATTACTTACTAGAAAATGAATTAACCAATTAATCATGTTGAATATTTCAATTTAATGAAATGTACAAATGGTCTATGTTTTTTAAGTGTTCAGCAGTAGGGGGTACATGGCTTCAAGTCAAATGTCTGAAGGGGTACGCAACTGTAAAAAGTTTGGGAACCACTGGATTAGACGGTATGGTTATTGCACAGGTGTGCCTTAAATTGTCCACAATAAAATGCCCACTGTACGTGGTCAGATGCTCAGAAGCCAAGCCCGTCAATGTGTCAGTGATGTAAAAGTGAGTGTATTTTTATAGGGCTCTTGCACTCGCATGCACATTTTTGTGATGACATGCATCAAAGGGATAGATGTAGTAGTCAGTGGCATACCTGCACAACCCTCTCAAGCATGTGAGCTAGGGGAAGATAGGATATGAGCACGTCACGTTGGTTCAGCATGCAGTGCACCTGCAAAGGACACACAAAAACACATGCACGTTTCCTCGTCCGGCTTACATACGCCATACCTCCACCACTCTCTCAAACATATGAGCCAAAGGGAGGAAAGAGATGAGCACATCTTTGGGACTGGCTTTCAGTTCTCCCTAACCCATACACAGAAGAAGAATAAAACAGGAAAGTGAGTGAAACATGGAAGAGGAGTGAGGATGAAGAGCACTGAAAGTATCAATTGATACGATCAAGTTTCCATTTGTAGTTGGAGTAGATCTGCCATACTGCCATACCTGTAGCACTTTATCCATCCTACAGACATCCACACAATGTGTTTACCTCTGTCATTTTAAGAAAAGCTGCAGTGTTGGAGATGACATTTCCATGAGTGATCATTGCACCCTTAGGGTTTCCTGAAAGTACATTGACAGTTACAATTACCGTATCCATGCCAATATAAGAATGTAAGTATTTTTTGCCTAAAAAAGGTCTAAAAAAGACAGTTTGTCTTATATTCGGGGTCAAGAGAGGGTGACGCCAAAGGACTTCTTCCAAAGCGAGTCAGAGCTTTTCTTCCTGTCACTCAAGTGTAAATTGTTCCCCCCATAAAAAGAGGACTTGTCTTATATTTAGTCTCGACTTCTACAGTATTTGTGTCAATAAGGTATGCAGCAGTGATGGTGGTTGTGGCGGAGGGTGGGGGTCTCATACATTAGGGTCTCGTACATTATAGTGATCAAATTTATCTTATTTATTATGTATTGTGTAAAACTAAGACAGGAACAACATCAAATAAAAACACAAAATACAGAGCCACCATCCAACATTTGCTTTTCAGAGAGAAGATTATATGTCGCTGTTTGATAGGCCACCACTTGCAACAAACAACAAAACACGCTAAACTGGGATTTTCAACCGTATATAATTTTTTTTAAAAACAATGGCCCATATTTCATAATTGATATCCATTTACATAAAATATGATGTAACAATTTACAAACATGTTTTAAAATATTTTTTTAAGTGTATTTTTGTTTATCATTGCGTCTGAAAGTTTTCTGTAGCCAAGTTCGGCCCCGCCCACGAATGGGCACCGGGCCATGGCCAGTGGTTGGGGAGCCCTGGTATAAAGTACACACTTCACACATTCAACAACATGAGCAAGTGTGTTCATACTTTTGACTGGTGGTGTACTATGTATCACTTAGAAAAGCTACAACTCTGAAGGCTGAATGAAGTTCCAACAGTTTTGTGTGTGTACCTGTAGTTCCAGATGTAAAGCAGATAAGTGCAAGGTCCTCTGGTTTCGGTGGCTGTAATCACATTACACAAGATAACACCCTAACTACAAGGCACAAATGGAGTTGGTTGTGGTTACAAACTACTGTAATTTGAATTTAAAGTCACATTGGGCAAAGAGCTCCTACTCACCACAGGGTCATAGTAGTTTGCTTTACCCAAGTCCTGTAAAATATTGAAATTGTATAGTGAGAACACCTCAAGGCCTCATCTGTGTAGATTCTCTGGCTTCATTTGACCTTTAATAACCTTAAAAGTCCAATTTCCATGCAGGTTCCAATGAGGCTTGATTAAAGGATGTTCATTCAAATGGTAACCAAAAGAAGCTCAGCTCATATCCAAATTAGCACAAAAAAGAATGTAGTGTTTAACCATACCACTGTCTCATTAGGAGTATCAGATAAAGTCGGTTATTCTAACCTCAAAGTCCTTGAGGCTCATAACCTCAACTGCGTACGTTTGTCCTCGAGTCACCAGATCGGCATCAAACGGTTCCATCACCACAATCGTCTTCACTGTTCGCCCTTTTTCGTTGAAACAGTCGAGAATCATTCGAGCTTTTTCAGCCACGTCACAAATCACAGTGCTGATGGAAGCTGAAAAACACACAACAAATAATCTATTGTTCCTTAAGTAGCGCACACTGATGGTTGGTGATATGTACAGTACATACCTTTGTCGATAATGAAGCCGATAGCTTCTGCCCCAAGTGTGTCATACAGTGGAACAGTTACAAGGGAATACGTGTGACACGCCAACTCGGAAATGGTCCACTAAGGACATGGAAAACATGGAACAGGCACATTCATTCATTCCTTTTCTATGCCGCTTATCCTCACTAGGGTCGCGGGGGTAAGCCGGAGCCTATCCCAGCTGGCTTTGGGCGACAGGCGGGGGAAACGGGCACATATTTTTTAAAATAACTCAAATTTACAATGAGGATTTAATCATTTTCAGTACAGCTGTGTCAACCTTAACTGCATAATACATTGTTCCCTCGTTTATCACGGTTGATAGGTTCCCGAAATAGCCCGCAATAAATGAAATCTGCGAAGTAAGCAACTTTATTTGTTTACAATTATTATATATGTTTTAAGGCTGTAAAACCCCTCACAATACACTTTTCTCAGACAGGCATTAACATTTGCTCACATTTCTCTCGATTAAATACTCTCTAAGTTCAAATTTTGTTTGAATTTGAATGATCAAGGTTGGACACAAGAAATTATTAAGTGACCCACGCATATTCACTCCAGTATTAGCAGTGGTTAAGTTACTTTTACTATATACAGTAATTATATATACATGTCCTGTATGTAATAGATTTGACTAAATATGATCAAATTGGAGGTGGATCAGATTTCTGAGCAGATTGTGGTTGACCTTGGAGGTTCCACTGTCATGTGCACTTGTGATTTTTAAGGTTTCAGAAGCCACTATGCATGTCACCTCTGGTCTGTTCTGGGCGAAGATGCCAATATACTTGTCCCCTGACTGAGAGTGACCTCTGTGAAGCAAGGCAGAGCCCACATACTCGGCCCGGTCTGCAACCTACCCAACACAAAAACAAAACTCCTTGTGAGTCGTGTTGAAAATGTGATGTAAAATTTTAAAGGCTGACATGTCACCTCTCTGTAAGAAAGCCACTCGAAAGGCTGGTTTGGTTTTCTCGATCCTAAACAAGGTCCGTTATCTGTGAGGGAAAGTAGAGCTTGTCTTTAAAGTGCAGCACCTGCGTAAGGGTCATCTTTTAAGTCATAAAAAGAACAAAACTCACTTGACATTTTGAGCCCTCGAAGGAACACCTCATACATTGTCCTTGCGTCACTGTAGTAGTGCGTCATGTGCACGTCGCTGCTGTTGAGCACTGACCTCCTTGCACCTTCTCCACCCTGAGAGAAAACCCCCCAAAAGATGCTTACATGGTTGTCGCTTGTTAGTGTTAGATATTATTATTACACTTTTAAATTCAGTCTAAAAGCTCGGTGCATTGTGAGTCTAATGACTTCTTATAGGGAGGGGCCTTCAGGACACAAACACAGCCAGATAACAAATCAGAGTTGCACAATACTTACATATGACTGATGGAAAAATACCCTTTTAAATATTGTTCTCACGCACTCACACAAGCTTAATTCTCACTTATACACAAACTTGACTTTCACTTTCTAAAGGGGTGCGGCAAATGCTATATAAACTCTGTGTACTTTATAATTCTGGGCCCTTCTTCGATTGTCCTCAATGATGCTACAGTCCAGCGATGTAACCAAATATATTGCTCTTATTTTTTTATACAATTTGAAAACCTTTTCAATTGTGTGACCATTAACTACTTCTCCGATAGCAACGGGGTCCAAAGAACCAGGCTGAAGAGAAGAAATAGCCTTTACATTATCTTATTTAATCCTACCCCTTCTATATGTTCAACAATTAGTGATAGTCTTCATTACTCGTGTTTACCTATTTCTACCAGATTAGCATTTTCTTATAGAAAAAAATGATAAAGAATGTGTAATGTTGACATTAATAGAGTTTCTAGATAGCTTATACCTAATGCCTTATTAAGTGATATAATAAATTATGAATTCAGGGTATACCGTAAACTGGGGTATAAGCCGCACCCACTAAATTTAGAGGAAAAAACAGATTTGTTCTTATACAAGCCGCAGGTGTCCACGTGATAAAGTGGCATATTGTGGCGCTCACGAGTCCGTGAGGGCCAGTCAGTTCTTTATTTGACAGAAGCCAATTATGAGCTATAAAAAAAACTCACAACGAGCTTGTCAACCCATTGAAAATTACAGGAGGTCATTACTCAATATAACATGGTCTCGTGGTGACTCACGCTGTCATCTTACAACATTAAACTCATTACACAGCAACTACCACTTACGTTATACGTCAGAAATATAGAAACATGTATCAATGCGAGTTTTATATAAAAAAACCCAATATTTTAAAGTGTTCCCATAATGCATTTTGGTTGAGAAAACCATTAGATTGGAGGAGCATAGAGAGCATAGAAAATGGTGCTGCAATGTTGCTTCTGTCCATCAGAGGGAGCCAGAGGACACAGAGCCCAAAGACCAGAGGGAAGCTGACATCATTGCAGCGCCCCAATGAATGCCTTGGTCGGACGCAATACCTTATGGGAAAACTTTAAAATGTTGTTTTTTTATGTTAAACTCATACTGGGACATGTTTATATATTTGTATATACCCCTTTTGAATATTAGGTTGCTGTGTGATGAATTTAGTGCTGTTAGTAAAGTATTCTTTGAAAGATGGCACTGTGAGTCAGACTGTTATGTTATTATACAGGTATACATACACAGTGACTTCTAATGGGTTGACAAGCTCGTTGTGAGTGCACTATCTTGTGACTGGCTCCTGCCAAAGAAAGTTCTGTCGTTTCCTCACATAGTGTTTCGTACACAGCAACAACTATTAGCCTGGCATGTATATGACAGCAGGTTTTGCTCCATTCTGTGTGAACAGGGATCATATGTGAAAATTTTCAAAAACATAAAAAGGAAAATTACAATTTTCACTAGGGGGTTATTGCATAAAAGTACTCCTCAGTTCAGGCAACCGCAGCGTCCTTTCATATGTGTGTTATGACAAGAGAAGAAACAAGAAATATGCAAGGCTAATGACCACATTGCGCACCAGACATCTTTTGGATTTTCTCAAGCTTTCTAATATGCAAGTGGATAAAAGCACAATCCGCACCACAATGGGGAAATGATAATGTAAGTCTGCCAGAACTGGAAATGAAGTTGCTGGATTCCATGTGGAAAAAGAACTATGACTGGATCCTATTTCGGTCATTGTCCAAACACACACCAAAAGAAAAATACATACTGCCATTTCCAAAGACTGCATGTTGAGGTCACATGGGGGTTTGAGGGCTTTCGGCCGGGTGGACAGCCAGTATGTGGTAATGGCGGCGACGACACCCATGCCCAGTAGTGTGTTGCTTGGAAGACCCCGTATATACTGGCGGACGTCATCCAGCTCTGGAAGCCGCAGCTGTCTCAGGACTTCCTGAGCCTGCATGGCAGTTGTTCACTGAGCTGCAGTTAAGAGATAGCGAAGAACATTCAGTTTGTGAGTTTACTGCTCACTCTTCACCACTTCTATGTGTGTGCAAGAAGGATTTCAAGATTTTGCAAAGAAAGGAAATGAAGATCAAAACCTACCATAGACTACAGAATAACATTTCTTTTTGTCCCAAATGAAGGATTAACGATGTTACATTACATTTACTTTCCACCATAGGCACCTCTCTCTGACTGTTCTGGACTCCTGTTTTCATGTCTGCACAATAATGCTGCCTGAAGGAGCAACTTTTTGAGCCATTTTGCCTCCTCTTCTAGTCAATGAAAAAAAAGTCTGGAGACGCAAAACATGACACAGCTTAGAAACTTTTAAAAGTTTTAGTCTTTTCTAAATTCTACCTGCTCCAACAACAAAATTTAATAGAAGTGCAGAGTGCATGTGTAGGCCTTCTATGAAATAATTTAAACACGGAACTGTGTAGGCCTTTTTGAGTGGTTCCTGTATTTGTGTAAAATTAAAAGAAAACATAGCCAACTTTAACACAAGAAAAGCCCACCAGAGTTCACACATTTGCATACCTGTGCTGTCTGCTCAGTATCATTTACATCACTTAACTCTTCACAGGCAACTGAATATGCGTGCACTGAATTAATGTCATCAATTTGCCCACTGGTAATGTTTGTTGCCATTCTATTGGTCCTGTCGTTTGCGGAGAGAGGCATCATCACTAGTCATGTGCGAATGGATACTGTAATATCGATACTTTGGATACCAGCTCTTCATGCTCTGAAATCGCTTATCAAATCAAAATATCAATACTTCCGTCGTTTGAGGTAATGCCTGTCTGTTGAAAGGATGACCGATCATAAACTGAGCCATGAGTTTTCATTCTGATAGTAGTTCTTAATAATTTATCATTTATTGAAATGGTTTTGTTATTTGACAATTTCTTTTTCATCGTTTAAAATACCATTTTCACATATTTTATGAGTCTGTCCTCTGTTTTTACTGTTGTTGTATATTAGCTTGGCTATATTGTAGGTCACCCTGCTACCTCAACATACAGTACTTCAGAGTTGAAAATAAATAAATTTTATTTGTAAATTCATTTATTAAAATAATTAATTCATTTAAATTAATAATTTATTTCATTGATAAATTAATTAAATGTCTTGTATTCTTTATGCTATGGTATGACACACACTACTTTTTAAAATTTACCAGACACATTAGGTGAATTTGCACGGTATCGGTATTGGATCGGTATCACCGATGCAGCCTGGAAACGAAATGAGTGGTATCGCACATCACTAACAGCCATACCGATTATTTTGCCCACTCCTATTCAAAATGTAACCGGCTGTGCAGAAATGATCTTTTCTTTTGGATATGACAGGATGTTGCAACAAAAGCAAATATTCAAAGTTTGCGTGGTTGTCGACTACCACAATGTATGCCCCTGAATTGTTTTCATGTCTTCCAAAGTGGATGAAAACACATTTGAAGAGAAAATGCTCTACCTAGTGGCTTTGAACTCTTAAATATGACAAAAAAATACTTAATGAATTCTCAAGTATTATTGTAAACACATAAAACGTGAGCATGTGCCACATTAAACTGTGACAGTTCCTCCAAACGAAAAAAAAAAAAACCTGTAGTCAACCAATGACAATAAATCCAATATATACCAATGGGATACTGTCACTCGAGTAATGCATTCTAACTTTTTAGTAGAGAAAACTTAACATTGCTTTTCTACATTCAAAAGACTTGCCTTTTGGTTTATTGCCATTGTTGCCATTGCACAATAGGCGCAACCCAAACTGAAAGTTATTCAACTGGAGACATATGCAAACGATGCCCAAACCTATTTGAAGCTGTACATTCCTCATTTCGCTTGCAAAATATGTACAAAAAAGATCTACCCAAAAATGTTTCAATGCAAAAGAGTAATCTCCCTATCCTACAACATAGTTAACAGGCCCGTAAACTGTGTGTAAAGTGGTCATGTCTGCAATTCATTTCAGTTCATTCCAGGTGCAAATTAGATGAGCCTGGGGTAAAAATGATCCCAATATGTATCCATATGAATATTTTTATAATTCATTTTAGTCTTTGCTAACAAGTTAATCTTGTTTGAACAATCTGACCTGGACGTCGGAAGCTAACAGCTAGTAGGTAAATAAACAACGGCCACAGCAGAAACAATTGACTTCTCACCTACTTCTATAATTAAATGCAGAGCCTGTGACAAATGGGACTGGTGCATGCTGGCAGACAGCAACAGACAGCTCTCGGTTATATTATTGTCAGCTTAATCACAATAAGTTAGTGGAATTGTTATAATTGCTGTATTTTTTCCTCTTAAGCCTGACTGCTTAAGTACCACATTTAACACTGGTTATATTTCGAATTATTAAAAAATAAGAATCCCAACTGTTCGCCAATGTTTTACAGGTGTTACTAATAACTGCAATGGCAAGTGAGTCTCATATTGTTGTTAAAATTAGCTCTTTTAAAGGCAGTTACAATTAATCTGCAAAATCAAATCAACATACTCACAGGTCAACAATGTGTAATAAATGAGCAGTAGGGAGTCTATCCTGACGTGCAATAGTTTCTATGAGGGAGGACTCAATGACTTCTAATAGACCTCTGAGGTTCTCACACTATGAATAGCGCGCACACACGCCCCCCCCCCACACACACACACAAGGAGAAACTCGCACACACGCAACACACGTCACAGCCAAACCTTCCAAAGACCAATAAGGTGGATTTATTTTTTCCTCACGTTTGCAACTACAGTACGTCTATCTAACACAACTTGCGGTACAATAAATTAGATTAGCAAGTCTTCATGTGTCTGCAAGCCAGTGATATTAAACCCTAAATTAACAACAAGGCTCATGTACTGGCACTAAATATCAAATTAGACTGTATTTGAGAAGTTGCTCAATGCAAATTGCTGATTCATTTCTGGTTTAGTGATCCTGCCTGAACCATAAACAAAAACACATTGTGGATCCCTTCTTTAAAATACCACAACCAGCTGATTGCTGTCAGAAAAACAAAAGAATTGTAATTTTACACAAACGCAACACAAGATAAATTGTGGTGTCTTATGAAAAGACACCAGACACCGAGCAGTTTTCAGATGAGTTTTTCGTCACATATGATGTCCAATCAGGTTTTGACTTGAACATGTTTTTTTTACTGCGCCAAAATGCCTCCTTAGTGAACTGTGAACTTTATTCCAGGCTCAAGAAGAGAGTACTGAAGTACAAGTGTGACCACAGCCTAATTCTAAAAGACAAGCCTCAAACAGTACAATGCAGTCAACTCACATTTAAAGCAGTAAAACTCCAGCATGTCCAATAGTGTGTCCAGCATTGATGAATAATTTAGTCCTGGAGATGATGTCACATTAGAGCAGTGGTTCTCAATTATTTTCTGTCATGCCCCTACTGGGGGACAGAAATATTTTCGTGCCCCCCCCCCCCCCCCCCCCCCCGGATTTGAAATATTTATCTTTATTTATCTGTACCGTACAGACTGAACTCAAAACTGAAACCAGCAAAGTGCAGCAAAACGGAGAGCAGTGAAGCATACTATTCAAGAGTCAAATTCAGACATGTTGGCAGGTCTGCACTAATATTGAAAGTCCTCCTTGCATCTCACGCCCCCCCGACAGTTCGCCATGCCATCCCAGGGGAGGCCCGCTGCACTATTAAGAAGCACTGCATTAGGGTTTACTTCATTTCAAACATGCTTAACAGTGTTACATTGAAGTACAAAACGGTTATATAGTATGTTATATATAACATGTCCGAAAACGTGTAGGAAGAAGCAGTTTATAAGCCAGAAAGAGTTAACATTTCAATAACTTATTTTCCCAATTGTGTGACTTCAAGAATGAAAAAAAAATTAGATCCACAAGGCTGTGATGTTACTTTAATTACACCATCTTTATTCATCATTAAAATTATAAGGGTACTTTCATTCATTCATTGTACTTGAAAAAGAATGCAAAAATTAAAAATTGACCAAGCATACAAATGTAGTCATCTGCCATGTTCTACTAACCACCTGATGCAGATTTGCAAAGTCTTTATTTTTTAGGTATACAATTAAAAATATGTTTGAATCTACTTTCCATTCCCTTTTATTTAATAGCAGAACTGAGAAATTGTCAGGAATGTAGCACAACTATGTCTAGCAATTGTTATGGTTTTGTGGAACATTAAATCAAAACTGCCAAATAAACAGCAACACAGCCCACTCCAAAATCCATCCGTTTAAAATAGACAACCAAATTTGTTGTTTTAGTTCCCAATTGGTATCGCGATTCTGCCAAGTTAGGAAATTCAAACACAAGCAAACAATTCCAGTCCCTTATGTCAACTAATATGAAGGTTAGTGTGTCTTTGGACGCTGACTGACAGCAAGTCACATGCCATGATTGTCATGCTTGGCTGACGGTTATTGGAGGCAAAAGGTACTCTGACAAGCGCCAACACCTCCGGTCTCCATATTTGGCCTGAGAGGTTGGGGAGCCAATGGCAGAGCCAGTTCGCAGGTCACCCCATACCCCTGCACACACACACTAGACACACACTAGAATAGAGAGTAGGGGAGAGGGAACGGTGGGCCAACTTGTTTAACACGTGACACAACATCAAGACCAGCTCAGCTCCAGCACAAACCCAGTGACATTGAAATCACAGCCAAAATGTTCCTTCTGGTCTGTTTGACCAGTCAGAAGATAGTTTTCAAAGGTCCAAATTTACATTCACATCATAAGTCTGGAATTCTCTTTACAAAACATGTTTATTCATTTTTTAACGTTAAATAAAACAGGCAAAAGAATAAAACATTACATGATATTTTATTTTACATAATTTTGTTTCATTTAGCCGTCTGATATGACCCCCCGTCCACAAATAAAACCTTTACGGGACTACGGGACATACAGTATCTTCTGTAGTGATCTTGTTGTCCGTGTGTAAATACAACACAATGAAATAGTCATATTTCAACATGAATGAATGAATGAAAGATAATCATGGTACCTTTAGTAAAAAAGCCAAACCACTACCAACCTTTCCATCTCAATAAGACCACACTGTCGCTTAGTTATTATTTATTCATAGGAGCAGATCCTTTAACATGCTCAAAAATAATGTAGCGACCTGGCAGTTATGTGTAGTGTTAAAGACCTTTGTGAGTTCCCTGAACGTCGGGCTGAGTCCGGACTGTGTGTGTGGGTGCGGGAGGAGGATGGCTCCATGCAGAGAGGACAGTTGAGTTTGCTGATGTTGTTTCGCCGTGGTTCGGCCTGCAGTCACCTGTTTTGTGTTTGCAATAGAGATTGTTGATTGACCACCTCCTCGTCATCCTTACAACGTCCGGGCAGACGTTACAATTCGATTTCTGAAGGTCACGACATAGTATTGAGTAGTGTGGCTGCGCATGAGCCGCACGTAATGTGTTCTTCCACTGTAATTAGTTCTTGAGTGAGACTTGTGTTAAGAAATGAAGCCATTAAAATAAAATTTTCCATTAATTAACAGGAGCGTGTACATAACCAAAACTCGGAACGCCGTAAACCATCGATCACCAAAGATCACCTGTAGTTGAAACCAATGAAGAAGTCCCTTTAAGGCTATAAAACCACATATTTCATTCATTGTTGTATGTTGTTGTATGATCGCTAGCAGCTAGCGAACATACAACAGGAAACAGGCAGTCCTGCGCAAAGGATATTGACAATGGTTTACAGCCAATCAGAAGGCAGGACACAATGGGCGGGTACTGCCTGAACCAATCAGGACTGTTGTGGCTCTATATTTACTGAAACAAGCTGGACACGTCTGGTAGCAGCAGTAAATACAATAACAGACACATGCAACAGAGCACCGACAGATCACTCTTATACACCACAAGGACGCAGAGCACAATGCATGTTCATACGCTGTTTAAAAAAAAAAACTGCAAAATTGCATTTTTAAAAATCTGCAAAAGAGAGAATCCGCAAAAGGTGAACCGCAATGTATTGAGGGAACACTGTACTTGGCTTCAAGTCAACTGTCTGAAGGGGTACGCGACTGTGAAAAGTTTGGGAACCACTGCTTTGGACGAATACTCTCATTACGTCCAAAAGCGTTAACAAAGCTATAATCATTTCTCAGTATGCTCTGAACTGCACAAACACATTTTCCACTACATGCAATTGATCATGGCGGTGTGCAACTACAAAATAAAAGCTGCCACACCTTAAAAATTTGTTGTTTTTTATTTACTTGAAAACAATTTAAAGTAATATCTTGTATGAATGTATATATAGGCTATATAGATACATATATACCTTAATATTCATGCACATATTGACCACAATTAGTTTGAAAACAATTTAAAATATCGAGGGAAAGGCTTCTTGAGACGTCATCTGTACTTCTGTGAAGAAAGTGTTGAACGTTTCGCTCCTCATCCGAAGAGCTTCGTCAGCGAACTAACAAGTGCTGGTAGCCTAGGCCTTAAATACAGTAAGAGTGGGCGGAATTGGTGTGCCAACCCCCTCCTCCTATGGTTCCTTACACTAAGACTGGGCGGAGTAATCCTGCCATTAGCACCTCCGAACAAAGGGAAGTGTAGCTCCCTGTAGTTGGGTATGAACGACTCTGATACTGGCTAGTTAGCATCTATTATTCTGGCTTGGCCCTGGCTCTACCCTGGCCCTGGCTCTACCTCTATTTGCAAGACTAAGAGCTGTGGGTTTTGGTCTCAGTAACCCGCTGAACACAGGGTCCAAATTAAACTAGTTGGTACCAACTAGTGCTGAGGGAAGGAAAAAGGAGACACAACAATCCTATCCTGTTATAACAGGATAGGATTATACCACTACTCCGCCCAGTCTTAGTGTAACGAACCAATAGGAGGAGGGTGTTGGCACACCAATTCCGCCCACTCTTACTGTATTTAAGGCCTAAGCTACCAGCACTTATTAGTTCGCTGACGAAGCTCTTCGGATGAGGAGCGAAACGTCCGACACCTTCTTCACAGAAGTACAGATGACGTCTCAAGAAGCCTTTTCCTCGTTTCACTTTGTTATTATTGGGAGAATGAACAATAACCCATAAAATGAGTAGGCCAGTCCAAGGCGCGTCAAGATAAGCGGTTTCCACTGTATTAGTGCACTTTAAATATGAGGTGGAAGGGTTTGTCCTAATCAAATTGTCTCCTTCTAGAAGAGATAATTTGGTGTCGGGGTCATTTCATTTAATTTCAACTCATTATTCTAGCTGTACTGCTACAATTATTGTGATGTCCACCGTAGTTGACCCCAATATTTACGACGGTGCGCCTCGACAGTTTTTCCGAGCAGATTGGGGAGGGAAAAAAAATCACTCAACACACCTCACATCACAGGATAATCTGTCCAGATAATCTTTAAAAACCATCAGATTATGGGGCCCTTGCAAACTGTGATTAAAAGGGGGACTCAAACTCAAAATCTGACTGATTCTCTTTATTTGTGAACTGAGCTTTAATGATAAAAATGGGAAATATGCAGGAGGATGTTACCTGTCATATGCAGGGTTTAGAAAAGACTAAGTAGCCTCTCGTTTGGTTGTGGTTGTAGCTTCAGTGTCACACTTTTCATTGGCAGCATACAAGATAAGAAAACTCACGCCGACGGGTCTTGACCTCCTAGCTGAAATTGTACACCTCCAGTCACATGGTCAGAGTGGGGAAAGACAGTTGAGGGTGGAAGTGTTTGTTAACTGGGCCAAAGGTCATGCACTCGTCATCTGCTACCAACACAGTATCAGGGAACATGACCTCTAGAGTGTGGTTGAAACAGAAAACTATTTCACATGAGTCACATCACAGAAAAGAAAGTTGGTAGAGTGCATCAGGGATATTCAGTGCCTCAAGGGTTTAGCAGGCGATTTCTCTGATTGTTGTGGCCTAAAATGCCTGCTTTTGCAGCAGCTTTTTGAAAAAGCTGTGCACAATTTGCAATGTCAATAATCTGCTGAAAAAATATTCATTGTCCAAGGTTGTTGGCACTTGCCTTATTAAAACAAAATCATCTCTCATCTTCTTGACTGCCACTGTTTACCTTCAAAACAACATGAATAGGGGGCTTGTGGCTTGAAGTGGACGTACGAATGGAAATACATCATTAGGGCTGCACAAAAAATCGAAAAAAAAGATTGGTTCCTTAACACTAACATACGATCTACTTTCTAAATATAGTCATCCCTCATTTATTTTGGCCTTAGTGTAAAAAAATTGAGGGAAAAGTGCACTTAAGTTTCAACAGGTTCCAGACCCAACTGTAATATGTGAATTTCCGCAAAGTAAGAGTCCTTATTTATAAATAGAATATTTTTGTAATTAGAGAATAGAAAGCCTGTTTACGACATTCTAAATAAGATGTTTAACATTATTGCAGCCCTCTAGACCTGAAATAACACCACTATAGTCACCTGTACACTTTACTGTACTTTAAACTTGCATTACCCAATACTAATAAATTAGTCATCTTTTTTATTTGAAATAGACACAAGGCGCTATGTCTTACAGGCAGACGCTCAAAACACAGCACGGACAATTGAACACTTCCTAGTTCTTTTCTTTTACTGACTTATTTCCTAAAAGATAGCGCGACCACATGCAGAACATGCAGAACGTAACTGCCCTCTATAGCACACACTCTAAACAGCAACTCTATACAATACATCCATCGCTCCATTAACATTACTGACACCTAGTGACCAGGCTAGAATACTACATATGCCTTTACATGCGTCTTCTAATTGACATTTATTTGTATTTTTGTTCATTCAGCCATTTTTATACTTGAAAATGCTTAATTTATGCCAAGAATACATAAAAGTAGCTTCAGTATTAATTTTTTTGACAAATAGGCTGTATTCAACCACAAACAGCGCCAATTATTTATTTTGAAAAACAGTGATAGAGTCCGGACGACTGAATTGATTTTTTTTTTTTAATTACCTAACAAGCTGCATTACAAATGCTGCCACTTTAAACAAGCAGTCACGCTGCACTATTGTTGGTGTGATGGCCAACGCGTCGTCCTCATTCTCCCCGTCCCTCGTGTTCCAAGCCGACAAGGGCAAGTTGGCCCCGCTGCCCAGGTCAGCGAGGCATGCTTATTATCATTCATCAGCTCGCAGAAGCCGCAATCACATTCATGAAGTGACTTTTCTTTTGACTAGTTTTTATAACGTGCGTGAATGTATTGTGGAGTGAGCAGGTATGACTTTTTTTTACTGTATTAATTTTGCCTTCCTATTAATTTGTATTTAAAAAAGTCCCCCTTGTCAACTGTCTCTCCCGGACAACCCATGAAGAACGTCAGGAAGAAACAAGACAATCAGGAGTCTGACGATGATAATTAAAATGAAAGCACATGGCCCTGAACATGAACATGTCCAGAAAAATTGTCCCAGAAAATCGCAATCTCAATTTTATTTTTTGTTTTGCTTGAAAAATTCTAAGCAAAATAATCATACCGTCACACAATGAAATAAATAGTGTTTTCATTTGTTGTTTGGCTACACTTTCAACAGTGCATGCAAGAGAAGAGTTAAAATCACCATAAAGTGGTCTTACAAGGTTCTTATTGGACAGCAATTTGAAAAAGTTCTTCATAGAGAAAGGCTGGCTGTCCAAGACTACACATACAGTAATCCATTACATTGTATGTATATATTACACAGGAGACACTGTCTGCGCAAGTGTCACATGACAATTTGTATAGCCACTAAAATCAGGGGGCGAAGGTTATTTTTCTAAATCCTTACCCCTCCGGCTAAAATGCAGCTTTGTACTTCACGGGTCATCTCTACAGTTACAGTACCTATTGTGCAAACAGCAGCTAACTTGGTATGTTGTATGTTTATATCAAAACATGTCTAAACAAGTAGGTGCAGGTACATGTTGCAGATGACCCAAAAGAGGAAGATACCAGGGAAGTGTTGTCCTGCTTCTGCTGAGGAGACACACAAACACAGAGTGTCGCCCTGTTCCTTCTAATGAAAGCAGCGCCTGTACTAGACAGATGGATGATTGACTCACCATGGTCACCTAACTGTCATCTTTAAATGTGCTTTGCATGCTCCTCGTTCCTTTCCATACAATTTGAAAATCATTTACAAGCCGAGTCGTGCTTCTGTTTACCACACTGTAAAGTACCTGTTCTTATTATATATTATCACAAACGTACACTATTATAAACTTATTTAGCCACTTGGCTTAGCATTATCAAGACAACACTTACAGTAGCTATCAAGCTAAAAGAAACAGTACAAGATAACACTTAGCATGAACTCAGAGATGTTTCTTAGCATAAATTGAGCATTTGTTTATCATTCAACCTATTTCAGGAAAAGACTCTAACTAAGTTGATGCTTTGTGCCCTTTTTATCTTTTTTTGGAACATGTGTTTCACATTCCTATTCCCGACGAGTTTTACACTGAATGCGGTTAATTCCTTGCCTCCTTGTGGCCTGGCAACTGGGACCTGTCATCAAAGAACTATAGCCTGTATTCAACTTCAACAAGCATTCTTTTGTTTTACATTTACGAAGTAAAGTAGTAAGTGGTCTGTTAATGTTTTACACATTGAAAACGAAAAGCAATGGATGTAAGCGGCATTTATTCTCATGTGTCATCCTAACGTCTTCGTAGTTCAATGAACCGTGTTGCCCTCCATGCGGACAGCATCACATGTTAAAACAACGAACGCTCTATTCGCATAAAAACAATAAGAATGCTAAACTTAACATTGACAATCACATTAGCCCAAGACGACATGAGACGTCATAGTTTACATATAGTTCTTTTACATTTAAACACATTTGTGCACCAAATGTTAAATGTTTCTACAGACCTGTGAAGGATGGCGATCACGAGACGTTTTCTGGGGTGACTTGGAAAAGACACCGCGAAGTGCCTAAATCTCACAAGTGCCGAATTAGCCAATCGGGTGCCGTGTTACATCCTGCATTTCCTGAACCTTTGTCTAGCCTTGTATGGTTTCACACTTACTTTCACACCACCATCTAAATACATTCGTCTAGTGACAAATAAACTCAGATTAGGTGAAATATTAATTTCACAATGTTTATTATTATGGCTAGAAAGATAAAATTTAAGTATAAAATATAAACATAAAAACGTTTTTATATTTCTATCTTTCTGTATAACTCCTCCAAGTTACAGAGATAGGTTCTTCTAATATTTTAACTAAAAGTCATCAAAATATGACAAACACGCTGCATTTTTAGACCACATCAAACAAGAGAAAAGTAGTCATACAAGTAGTATAATCCAACTAACAAACAAATACCAATGAAAACAAAACCTGTTTGCTAAGAAAATAAATGACAGCCAAATTAATGTAGGCTGCAATAGGAATATTTTAAAAGATACCTTAAGAGTACACTGTTTGTGTTTACCAAAGTGCTCATGTCAAGCTTTCCTCCTCCTCAAGTTTTATCTGCCAATCATGACTATGTAGAAGCTTCATGCTGGACTTGTCCCGACTTGACTGAAGGACGACAGAAGACCAATGAGGACAACTTACTTCCAAGATCCAGGAAACAAGCAGGAAGGACATTATCTGTGTTCTTCTAAACTTCCTGATTCACTCTCTATCTACCCATCCTTCCATGCATCCCTCAAGACCTTTCCCAGACTATGCCCCACCCATCCTCAATCACAAAGATTCATGGAGATCAGTTAAGTAGTTTCTGTAAAATCCACTTCACAAACGCACAAAAAAAGGTAATACAGGGGTGTGCCAAGTCCAAACTGTGGGCCTTTTGCGGCACTGTGTGTTTGAAGTGTTTTTTTGTCCCGTGGCATATTTTAAGGATAGAATTAAACATGGTGCCCATGGCCGATACAGGCTGTTATAAATATACAGTATTAACAAAGTCAAAATAGTAACCAACTGCATTGTTACATTTTTCTGTAAGACATCCCTGAGGTCCGGGGTGGGCTGGGACAAAATTGTGGCTCAGGACGTTTTGGTGCAGACTGGCCCACTGCAATCCGTATGCATATACTGTGCCAACAAAATAAAAGACACTTATTATGATCTTTAGTATTTTAAATACACGTTTTATATATACACTGCTCAAAAAAATTAGAGGAACACTTCGAAAACACATCAGATCTAAACTGGGGGAAAAATGATCTTGAATATCTTTCCTGATAATAAGTGGGTGATGTATTAGTAACAAAATGATGCTACATAATTTGATAGAAATGAAAATGATCACCCTATAGAGGGGGGAAATCAAAGACACCCCAAAAATGAAAGTGAAAAAATGATGTAGCACACTGGTCCATTTTGCTAAAATGTCATTGCAGCAACTCAAAATGATTCTCAGTAGTTTGTGTGGCCCCCACGTGCTTGTACGCATGCCTGACAACGTCGGGGCATGCTCCTAATGAGACTTTTAATATTAGTCAATGACGACACAACTGAACACAAAATGCCGTTTTTAAATGAAACTTATTAAGGGAGAAAAAAATCCAAACCTACATGGCCCTGTGTAAAAAAGTGAACCTAAACCTAAACCCTAACCTAACCTAAACCCTAAACCTAATAACCGGTTGGACCACCCTTAGCAGCAACAACTGCAATCAAGCGTTTGCGATAACTTGCAATGAGTCTCTTCCAGAGCTGTGGAGGAATTTTGGCCCACTCATCTTTGCAGAATTGTAATTCAGCGACATTGCAGGGTTTTCGTGCATTAACCGCCTTTTTAAGGTCAGGGTCACAGCATCTCAATAGGATTCAGGTCAGGACTTTGACTAGGCCACGCCAAAGTCTTCCAAAGTCTCTGTTTTTCTTCAGTCATTCATAGGTGGACTTGCTGGTGTGTTTTGGATCATTGTCCTGCTCAAGAACTCAAGTTGGTTTCAGCTTGGGGTCACGAACAGATGGCCGGACATTCTGCTTCTGGATTTTTTGGTAGACAGCAGAATTCATGGTTCCATTTATCACAGCAAGTCTTCCAGGTCCTGAAGCAGCAAAACAGCCCAGACCATCACACTACCACCACCACATTTTACTGTTGGTATGATGATTTTTCTGAAATGTGGTGTTACTTTTACACCAGATGTAATGGGACACACACCTTCCAAAATGTTCAACTTTTGTCTCATCAGACCACAGAGTATTTTTCCAAAGGTCTTGGGGATCATCAAGATGTTGTCTGGAAAAATTGCGACGAGCCTTAATGTTCTTTTTGTTCAGCAGTGGTTTTGGTCTTGGAACTCTGCCATGCATGCCGTTTTTGCCCAGTGTCTTTCTTATGGTGGAGTCATGAACACTGACCTTAACTGAGGCAATTGAGGCCTACAGTTCTTTGGATGTTGTTTTGGGGGTTTTTGTGACCTCTTGGTGTCGTCGCTGCGCTCTTGGGGTAATTTTGGTTGCCCGGCCACTCCTGGAAAGGTTGACCACTATTCCACGTTTTCACCATTTGTGGATAATGGCTCTCACTGTGGTTTGCTGGAGTCCCAAAGCTTTTGAAATGGCTTTATAACCTTTCCAGACTGATAGATCTCAATTAATCTCAGGTATGTTTTAACAAGGGGGGCAATAACTTTTTCACACAGGGCCATGTAGGTTTGGATTTTCTCCCTTAATAATACAAAGTTTCACTTAAAAACCACATTTTGTGTTCAGTTGTGTTGTTATTGACTAATGTTTAAATTTGTTTGATGATCGGAAACAATTCAGAGTGACAAATGTTCAAAAAAACAAGTACAAGTACATATGTACAGACATTGGCTATATATTACATAATTTAACTCTCGAGTCCATGACCTTGTATCCGTGGTCTTTGTCAGCGCAGCATGATGACACAGCCACACAGATGCTCAGTTTCAAATTGTGTCCAGTAAAGTGCAGACTTCACATTGCATATGGGTTTTTGAATGGTGTAAATCGGTCACGTCAAACCAGACTTATCCATCCATCCATTTTACTGCTTGTCCTCATTCGAGTCACAGACTGGACTGGTGCCAGCTAATAGACGCTCACATTCAAACATATGGACAATTTAGACTGTCCAGTTAGCCTAACATCCATATTTTTGTAAAGTGGGAGGAAGCCGGAGTACCCGGAGAGAACATGCAAACCCCACACAGAGTTCACACACGTTCCAACGAAGCTGGATCTCCTGACCGTGCGGCCAACATGCTAACCACTATGCCACCATGTGGCCCAAACCAGACTTATGATCAATAATATTCAGCATGATTTTGTCATTGTGTTCTCACATTTATGGGTCATTTGTATGTGCTTTCAGTGTTGGATGGAAGGAAAAACATGTGCTTTTAAACCGCTGTTGTGCATATAAAAAGGAGAGCAACCGATGCAAGATAAACAGTTTTTAAAGTGACATGTAAAGGTAAACACAAAAGTACGTAAAACCACATAAATCCTACCCTCGCCTCTAAAGGGTTAATGTCATCACTTTTGGATACGGACCCACCAATCTCGAATGCCAGACAAACTATACTATGGCTATAATCTTTTAAAGAGTTAAACAGAGGTTTGTTGTCAGATTGGAGTGTCTTATCTGTAAAGTTCATAAGTTTTGAGTTGACAGGATAGAAAAATGCAACTTAAGGGTGGAATTTAATACAAACGAAACATTATTTTGAACATTTGAACTTCTCCAAAATGCAGTGTAAACATAGTGCACGGTCTCCATCTTATGTTGACAGTCTATTAATGAGTAAGTCGGCGTGTGAAGCTATTTGTTCTGCTGTCTGCTTTGCTGTCTGAGCTCGGCTCAATGGGGGCCGTGTGAACTGACGCACTTCAGGCTGAGGGTGGCGCACCAAACCAAAGAATTGTGTTGGGGGAGTCTCGGGGTCAACACGGATCACAGCGCAGTGCCTGACAACACATACACACATACACACACACACTGCTCTGTTTGTCTGTCAAATGTGAGCCTTTGCTGCATCAGTGGTAGGTTCTCCTGTAAATGTTTACTTGCGTCCTCAATGTAACATTAGGTGTCCAAATAAACCATTTGAACACATTCTGCCAGCAGCTACACACTTCAGCCATTACCACGTGACAAGTACACCATACAGCATTGTTATGCACAAACAAAGCAAAAGAGTTTTGTGCTTCAGTGCCATATGCAATAAGGGCACATGCATATTGACATTACCATGCAATTCAAATATTTGCGCACCACAACAAGTGTTTCTTGTTACCAATTAACACAATGACTCAGCTATAAGTTCGTGATGCCATTTTGTATTCGTGTGTAGGCCTGTGTTTAAACTAGTCCTTTGTAACACAAACTATCAAGACACACTATATTTTATGGAACATCTTTCTATTTGTTTTTTTATCATTAAATATGTGGCATTCCCTCAGTAACATCATGCAAAAGTTTATAATACCTCAAATCTATTAACTTTAAGAAACTTTGCTTTAGTATGCTGTTTTTGACTTACATTATGTGTGGTTGCAGTGGCCAATGCTGGTCCAAAACCTATACTTCACGCCTTTTTTGTGAGAAATGAAGGCAAAGCAATAAGATAAGTCCATTAAAAGACATTAAAATGAATATCTCTGTCCCTGTACAGCATGTACAGCATTTATATATGTGTGTGTGTGTGTGTATTTGCTATATGTGATTGCAGCAATCCAAAAATAGGCATTTATTTCCATTAAATAATGGATTCATATTTTTTTTGCACATTATAACGTATTGATTAACAGAAGGGGCAACATGGCACTGCAGCTTAATATATTTGACAAATATTTCATGGCCAATTCTGAATTGAAATAAGCATTGCCTTTCGAAATGACCCAATATTAAGTCATAGTGTGTAATAAAGATACTAGTACACAATTTCCTCATCAAAGTGTTAGAATTATTATAAATAACTAAATGAGTATTGCTTGATCTGACTGTGGATTGGCACTTTTACACCAAGTTGGAGAGCAAAAACTTCCAGCTGAGTTTTGTTTAAGCTGCAGCACACAGGTCCAACAAGTCCACATTTCAAAGTATACACATTAAAAAGGAAAAAAAAAGTGTTTTAAACAAGTGCACAGTCAAGTAATTGGATTTTATGCCCTCGTCCCGCGCGCTCGCGCCTTTCTCTCTATGGTGCTCCCCTTAAAAAAAAACCTCTCCAAACGCTTCAGATGTCTTGTGAGCCTTTTCTTTCACAATCACCCCATGCTTTTTTATTTTAATTCTTTGACATTGCTCACAGGATCAGATCTAGCCAAGCTGCAGGGTGAAGGTTTGCAGGATGAAAAGGCTGTGAAAAGACGAGACGGAGAGCCGGCTTGTTTTGGCGCATGAGAGCCGTTTGGGTGCGCACACAATAAACCTGTTGTTAACCTTGCGCTCCAAATATGTTTGAAGAAAACAGCCAATTGTTGTATGAAATGTATTCAAGTATAAAATAATGCCCTTTGTTTGGAGAGGGGAAAAACTTTGAGGGTACAAAAGTGTCCCCTGTGCCATTTACCAGCAGCCTTTGTGCACTTTGCGCCTTGGCGTCCCCACTTTGGCGCATTCCCCGGGCGCCTTTAAACGCGATTGTTTCTCTCCTTCTAATGACATTTACCGGATCAAAACATGCTGTTAATTCGATCAGAAGGCTTCACCCTTCGCAACAATGGCAGTATAATTTCTCCCAAAGTTTGTTAAGTTGACCGAAATTAGGCAAATGAATAGGGGTCTCCAGGCTATCCATCTTGCAGGTGACGGCGGATAATGCGCGCTCGCACCAGCTGCATTCTTCTTTATTTCTCCCCTTTCTTTCACAGCATTATTAAAATTTAGGCCAATGAAACTATTCATGGCACTGAATAGACATTTTCTTATAGGATAATAGGATACAAATTGAGCCCCCTCCAAAAGAGTCTCCAGTGGCGGCTCATCGTGTGCGCCTTGACGCAGACCACGCTCTTGTGCCAGCAGGCCCCTGCACCACTCATGCACCTGCCTTTCTCTGTAATATACAGAAACAGATTTTAAAAATAGTAAAGAATGTCAACAAAAAAACTCAAAAAATGTCAGCAAGTCGTGTGAGATGAAAAAAGCACACTGAAGAGGAGGGGCTCTCCAAAAAGGTCTCCTCTGAACTTGGCGGAACAGCCTATTAAAGGCTTACTTAATTACTCTAATGACACTGGACAGGCCTTAAATTAAAACTCGGACTGGGTCTGAGAGTTAAAGCGGCTTGGCGGGGATTTGTAAACCGAAGAAAGACGTTTCTCTTTCTTTTTTTGTTTCTTCTTCGGCCGTGCGCTCATGTGCATGTGCGCCAGCCACACATCCATCCATCCATCCATCCATCCCATGAACGCCTCACTCGTCATTTCCCGCCCGAGTTGTTACTATGCAAATACTATTCCACGAGTAATCACGTGTCTTTTAAGCAGCCACGTGGGTTAACAAAGCAAGGTTTGCCCCCCTGCCAGCCCACCTCCTTTTCTTTTTCTTTGGTACTATTTCGTCAACTGATCCTAAATGCACACATTTACCCCTGCACGCATGGTTCTCATCTAATCCCATGGAATAATTTACATTTACCGTGAATGTCCCCCCTTGGATGATCCCTTTTATAAGGAGCAGACTCTTGTCTCCTCCTCACATCTCAGTGTGCTTCCAGAGCATCACATCTCTCCAAGCTGCAACAATTTGGAACGACTTAAAAAAATAGTAACACTTTTCTCCTATATGGCATCCAAAATGAAAGAACGAAAGGTAAGAGTGACGCTTTCATTTCCTGTATTTAATTGACCATGTTACTATATAACATAGAGCATCATTAAACTGGAGCTCCTTATATTTCCATAAAGCCAGACTGAAGCTTTTTTGCGCATGGGCCACAGGACAACTCTAGTGCCTGTTATGTTTCCACGCAGACATTTTGGCAAATTTCTCCTCTTTTCTAAGCTATTCTCGCTTTAAAAGCGCTAAACGTACTATGTGATATGCGCGACGAGCGGTTATATCTATTTTAATTACATGCTGTTGGCAGAGAATGCTGTGCGTAATGCAGCCTTGCGCGCAGTTTGGACTGTGCGTTGCAGGCCTGCACGTACGCTTGCTTTTTAGACTGAGAAATAAGTGCAACCTAAAGTTGACGTGTTTGCTCACTTTCTCTGTTTTCTCTCCGTTCAAGAGAACTCCAATCTCTCACAAAGTTATTGAGAAAAGACGACGAGATCGCATCAATCGCTGCCTCAACGAACTGGGGAAAACTGTACCAATGGCACTGGCCAAACAGGTATAGTCTGTACTCAAAATATGTGGGCGCATTGCTTTTCTGTAAGATATATTCATACATATTATTCCAGGCATTTTGTAATAACATGACTGCTATTTCCCAAAGAACGCGGGCAAGCTGGAAAAAGCGGAAATCTTGGAAATGACAGTTCAGTATCTGAGGGCGCTCCACTCTGCAGATTTCCCCCGAGGGAGGGAAAAGGGTGAGTAGTAAACTCTTTGGAGCGATGACGTTGTGCCAAATGGTGTGCTAAAGCCATGTATGTAACATTAATGTAGACCCATGCATTCATCTTCTGAAGTGTGAATTATCTCCTTTAAAGGCAAGTTTGTAATTGTAGCAATGGCACCAAAACCATGCCTTTACTTGTATGGTATTAGTATAATTATATATTTTATTGTGTTGCTATGGTATTCAGTGGTGTTTCTAGCATTTTTGGTTCCCTTATTAATATATATGAGAAGGACAAAATGTTGGAAACGTATTTCAGTATGGCATTAACTTAAGCACCAAAACCTCCATTCTAATCATACTGTCAAGAAGTGGGTATTAATTCTTGTAAGGGCACGTGTACTTATAGTGGTCAGTGGTGTGATTCAAAAGTAGTGCTTTTTAACTAAAAAGTGATACACATGTTCTGAATAAACGAGTGAGTGAATAAATAACGTATTGTAAAGTGTATTGTCGTATGGTGCACAATTATACAGGCCAGAATGCAACGATTATTACATTCAAAACACTTACAAACACATAAAAAACATCAGGTACAGGCAAGAAAAAGAGATACATTATGTGATTTTGTTCTTCTAAATTAACATGTAAAAAAGTCTGCTTTTATCACCAAAATATCCAGTTTGCTTGTTTAAATACGACATTTTGTGCTTTATTGCGTTTGTTTTTTAAGTGCAAGCAAAGTCTACAGTTAAAACAAAAATTAAAAATATAGGCACGACAGGATGACGCAATAGAGATCATTTAAGGCTGTCTAAAATGGAGGGGGAAAGGATCCACTTTTACGCATCAGAAGTACCCCCACCCTAATAATTTGAATAACAAGGTCCTGCTTTTTCTTCATTAAAGGTGAACTGCTGGCTGAGTTCGCCAACTACTTCCACTACGGCTATCATGAATGTATGAAGAACCTGGTCCACTATCTGACCACGGAAGACCGAGCCGAAACCAAAGATATCAAGTACGCACGGATTCTCGCCTTCCTGCAGTCCAAGTCGCGCGCAGTCACCGAGCCAGTCTTCGGCTCTGTGGGCCCCGGGCCCGAGCCGTCAGACTACCTGGGCCATCAACTGCACTCGTCCCCAGAGCACCACAGCCCCACGGATGCCGTGTACCAGCAGCAGAGCCCACCGGGACACTTGGCCTGGCACGGTTCGGCTCGCGGCCCGACCATCTCGTACCAGCCTGTAGCGCTGAGTGCGCACTCTCAGCAGCACGGTGGATATTTGTCACCAGTGCAGGGACTCGAACATCATCACTATTTCAACATCATAGGCCACACGCACCACAACACGTTTAGTTTGCACAATGCGCAACACGCCATTTAACACACGCGCACACACACACACACACACACACACTTGTTGCCTCTGTTTTCTTTTATTTATGTGGACGTTGTACATGATGTGAATAAATGTTTGTTATAATTAATTCCGCCTCTTGGCCTTTCTTATGCAGGATTAGCCCTTTGTGGGGAACCATATTTGGTAACTTTCGTGTACCTTATGATTTATCCCACATAGATTTAAACCAGGAGAGGCGCACTATCATCCGAGGGTGTCCAAACTTTTTTTCCACAGTGGGTTGCATACAGGAACAACGAGGCGCAGGAGCCAATGTGATATATTTTGTACATTTAAAGACGCTATAACCAATCCACTGTGGTCAATACAGTATACGTATTATACCCAAGTCGAATATCGAGATCAACCCGCTCTAGAGTCTTGGTGTTTCTCCTGGATTGGTGTATCTTCACGCCCTTCCTTTTGTGACAAAGTTGATGTGGTTCTCCACTGGTGGTGAATTTTTGTTCTCCTTTTTGTTCACCTTTCCAGCACCTCAGCTAGCTTTCTCAGAAACCTGACACAGGACCGTCCAGCCCAAGGCCAGAGGAACACATGTTATTTTAGGACACAGATCTTCCTGATCCCCTGACTGTGTGGCCAACATGCTAACCGCTAGGCCACCGTGCGGCCAAATGTTACAATGCCGCTAACGTAATGTGGCATGTTTTTATGCACTGATATCGGTATCGATGAGCTGGACGTCACTTCAGTTGCCATTGTTCACTACTACTAGACAGGAAGCTAAATAGCTAGTCAGCAAAAGTTGTGCTTGCTCATGCTCAGGAGAACACTGCCCCCTAGTGTTTGGTTTAGAAATGAAACATATCTCAAAGCTAAATCCCAATTCTTTTACATATTGGAAGATTTTTCAAAAAGGTAACAATAATGGCATACCCTGGTTGTGAAGGAGTAATTCCTTTACTAATTAAATTACTTTTGGGGGGAAATACTAAGTACTTTATTAAAAAGTAATTTGCTCAACACTGTAGCCTAACAATGTAGTTGCATTTAATGACAAGTCAGAGATGTGCTTCTTCTCACAGTGCGAAGGTGATCCACATTATTTGGCAGAAGCTGCTGGAAGCTTGTATGTGTTCACCGCCTTCTCGGCTCCTTTAACTATGTTGTATAGTGTTTAAATGTTAAAAAGGAGCTTAAACAGAAGAGCAGCCTGCAGGGTGCCTCATTGTGGCCGAGCTGAAAGGGGAACAATCATGCTTCATCCTTGAGTGAATGCGAAGAAAAATCATCACCACCATGAAATCTAAGTTTCTCCCTGAGGAAAGTGCAAGAATATTTGAAACGTGTTGGTTTTTAAGACGTGCGTCGATGCACAACACTTGGCTCCCTGCAGCATCTTAAGACAGGCTGATACCAGTAAAGGTTTTTTCTATATGCATATGTTATGTGTACACAAGAATTGTTTCAGGACGGATGGCCCAACGATAGACGCAGACGGATAAGCCTGCATTATTCGCTCGGATGCTCGGATAAAGACACATTAAGCATTAAGTTGGCCCCCTAAACCTGAAAGACGAGCAAATCAAAGACAGTGGCCCTGCAGATGAATCCTGACTCCAAACACAAAGTTTAGCAGGGACTCATGGTCAATCAGATGAAAAAGGCTCAGCCGCGTCGCATGAATAATAATAAAGTGATAGAAAAAGAAACGGCCAAAGCATTTATTGTCATGTAAAGTAAAGGGTTCAGTAGGAGAATGTTTGTCTTGCGTATTAATATCCCACGTTGAACGATAACAATCAAGCTTGTGAAAGCGCAGTCGCACCATTTAAACTTGCTCTTTGATGGGCACCACCCGTTCACTGATTGTCAGGGGGTGAAACAAGTTCAAGTACATGAATGTGAATCACTTCTCTCTGCATTTTGTGTCCTAATCAATCAAACCACATCTTTAATATACAACCATATGATTTGTAAAAAATTATTTTAACACTCAAATTGTGCCCATTTTGGGAAAGGTACAACTATGTACTCAGGACTCCGATCGATCAGCCACCGGTCAATATCAGCCAATGTCCATGAAAAAGCATGTGATCGGCATAAATGCCTTTTAACGGCGATCACAAATGCCGATCTCTGGCTCATACTATTACAGAATGCAGCCTGTAGCGAGCTTTCCCAGCCCACTTCACACTGCACAGGCGTACCAAACCGAAAACAAACACGTCTGCCGTGTGGAACTTACCTACTACCTTTGTGAGAGTGATAGAAATTTTGCACCCAGCAAAACATGCCACGAAAAATACCTTGCCGGCGTAGCATGTTAAAAAGCTTTAATTTCATGCGCTCATTTGAAGAACAAACACCTGACGGAGTATGGCGAGTTTTTGAGGCTCACACAGGATGGGTAGGTGAGATCCCCCAGTCCCAACGTCTTGCTGTCAGAATGTGCCTCCCAAACACAACTCCTAGGCAACCAAGGCTGTAACGAAGATTCACCAATCCAACACATCAAAGTGTCATTACAGTATAGCAGTATGTGTGGAGCATGCACTTTACTAAATGGCATATAAGCAGTCCTATATATAAGCTGTGTAAGCGTGTATCATATAGCACTATTTCAGCACATGGCGGATGTCTAGTGCCTGCCACCCCTCACTAATTCCGAGGACAAAACTACCCCTTAGCACCCCCTATATGTGTAAGAATTAGGGCTGTCAAAGGAAGCTGCATTTAACGGCACTATTTTTTTATGCGCAATTAACGTGTGCACGTCCTGTTCGACCCTCGGCCCACATCGTAGTTTGAGGAAGTGGTGGTGACTGTGGGGCCACAAGCGGGAACAACTATTGAGCAGAAATGGACAAAGAAAAGGATATTTTGATTGGTAAATTTATCTTCAAAGCCCTGGCAGATGACGGAGAGACCAAGACCAAAGTTATTTGTGTCGACTGTCGCTGTGATTGGAATTGTCACAAAGTACATCGACTTGCCAGAGAGAGGCGAGAAAGGTGCTGAAGCACTGGCGGTATTTTTTTTATTTTCATTTATACAGAGGTACCTTGGCATACGAGTGTCTCAACTAACGAGTGTTTTCTTTTGGATGCGAACCGTCTCTCAGCTGATATTCTGCTTTGAACTGTGAGCTAAAATTTCAGTACAAGCTGCTAGTTAACGGCAGGCATAGCCGAGGACAACTATTTGCGGGCTTATGTCCATGTGACCAAGGCTGAAGAGCTAGCAGCGCTGGCATTAGCTAGCATTAGTAAAACATACGTATATTGTAGTGATCTAATTTATCTTATTTATTATGTATTGTATAAAACTATGACAGGAACAACATCAAATTTAAAGCACGAAATGAATACAGACCCACCATCCACCAGTAGTAGCCTGGACTTGTTTTTCAGAGAGGTTGTGTACTGAACAAATATGTACATTAGCACTCAATAAAATTAGCAAATCTTACCTTTATGCATTCCCACATAGTATCAGCATTTGGGACCAAATGTGGTGAAAGAAAAAGGGGAAAAATACAGCATCGTCGTGTCTGTACAGCGTGGGACAAAGTTAGAAGGTGCGTTCAAGGACGGTCAAACAAAGTGAGACAAAACGCCGCTTGCATTAAACATGCAAAAACTGGGGGATTTGTAAATGTATATTATTTTTTTAATCAAATTATGGCTCAGATTTCCAAAATTGATATCCCTTTCCATAAAATTTGATGAAGTTATCAATCATAGTTGCGTATCAGTTGCGTTTACCACAGAGAGATTTAAAACCCTACTTATTATAGATAAAAACGTATTTCTATCCGCGATTTAGTGCGATTAATTATGAGTGTCAACTGACAAAATGCAATTAATCATGATTAACTATTTGAATCCATTGACAGCTCTAGTAAGAATATAAACACCCTATTTATAGGGGGCACGAAATCACACAAAAATGTTTTCAGGTCATCACGGAAAAGTACGGTCATATGATAAAAGCAAATCTATTGTTTTTAGGAAGACTAGAAAGCAGGGCATTACAGTAATCTATACTACCAGTGATGAAAGCACGCATTAGTGCCTCCGTGTTGCCCTGAGAGAGAATAGGGTGGACTCCTGGTATATTTTTAAGATGGTCAAAATCAGCTTTTGTTATATTTTTAATATGTGAACGAGAACTTAGTCAAAAATAACGGCCAGATTTTTTAAATTTGTGGTGATGGTGTAAAGGACAATGCCTGCCATTTAGATTTGTATTTCCCTCTCAGGCCCTCAGGAGCAATGACTAAAACTCCAGTTTTGTCCTGGCTAAGCTATGAAACGTTATCCAGGATTTAATGTCGTTGAAAAGAGCATCAATTTGGGCAATTTTGGGTAAAACAGTCCAGTTTCCATCTTACGCAGGTATGTCTGAACACCTTGGTGCTATTGAATGCAGAGACAATGGCTATTTTAGTGTCTTGTGTGAATTTGTCGCATGTTGAACCCTTTTGGTCCTAGTACTGACCCCTGGGGTACACAGCATAATGTCATATAATGCTTCCTTGTCATTGTTTGATAGATGCTTTGATGTGAATGCTTTGGCTTATTTTAAACCTTGAACTTTAAAAAGCATCTTCAACTTTGGCTGTTTTCTTTCTGGCAGAGAATTTTCCTGACTAAAATGATACATTACTGATTTTTTTGGATCATTTTCATTTGGATCCCATCATAGTCCATAGATGCTTTAGATTTACAGTTGTGCACGATTTCTGTTCATTCCTTCTCTGACACTTTAGTCAACAACATCGAACCGGGGTTTCTATTTATGATGTCATCACCGTCTCCTCATCCGTTGGGGAGTTGGGGATCGTGTCGTCTAGGTTTGGTCCTTTGTTTGCAAAGTAGTCATTGGATGCTGTAACTACTTTGTCTGTGTTGTCCTTCGTTTCTTTCCCATCGCTGAAATATTGTGGATCATTTTCTTTCTTTGAGCTACTGTTGATGACGCTATTTCTGTTCAATACTTGTTCATAAAAACACTTCAATGTAACGTCACTACCCATGTTTGGAATAAACTAAACCATCACCATTACAGGAAGGAGCGCAAAAAGAACAGGTAAGTAACAGTACGTAATGTACTACATGGATGGGGATGAGAGAACAGCACACATCATAAGAGTATCGGCACCTGTGATCGTCTATTTGCTCCTACGACTGCAAATAATGAACGTAGCCGAAGTGTTGTTGTCTGCAGCTGTGGAAGCAGGAGCACCTACTACAAGGGGGGGGGGAGAGAAGTTAGTGACATACATAGACAGCATATGAGAGGAATTATTAAAAGTACTGTCTAAGAAAAGCTCTATATTTGCTTCACCCCGGGGCAAAAATGACAAAAACGGCATTGGTTTTTTTAATGCCCTTTCTGTTAGACATGGCCTTGTGTCTTTTTGCCATGCATTGTAATGAACTGCATGTGAGAACATTCCCGCGTGTGTGTATGTGTGTGTGTGTGTGTGTGTGTATACAATGATGTTTTGTCGCAGAAGTGCACAAGCTGTGAGAACCCCAACAGTTTGTTGTAATCAAAGTACAGCAGTGGCATCACATCGGCTGCCGTTACACACCTCAACATTTAATCTGAGGATTAAAACAGGGGGGATGGAAGAGGGTTAGAGGAAGAAAGTAAAGCGGTGGTGGGGGTGGTGGTGGTTGGATCGGGATGGAGATCATTCCCACACTAGATAGCACTATCTAGCTCACATAGGGCTTTTAAAGCATACCTCCCCCGCCCCACACCCATACTCCCACTGCCACCTCCTCCCCCTACTCCCCCTCGTGGCCTAATAATGCCAAAACTTGGCAGGCACATGAGCAACAGTTTCCCAGCAGAGAGAAGAAGACGCTTGGCACCGTGAACTGTAAGCGCAGACATGAATGAATGAATGAATGAATGAATGAATGAATGAACCAAGAAGAACGACCCACTGGGTCACCTCACTGTACGCTGACATGCAACCTTCAACACAAAAAGACCTTTGTGTTGCTCCAAGTGAATCCAGGGAAACATTTCAATGACTTTTTTAATACAACATGTGCCCGCTCCGTGCCCGTGCTGCTGTACAGTGTGGTGCCTGCACACCGCACCTCACCCTCTCCCGTCATGGGGTGGGTTCCACCTTTTTGGCAAGCGCTCTCTGAGTTTGTCAGCAATCCCACTGAATGCCATCAGATTATGCAAATCCATGGAGATGCCCCCCATTCAACACTACCTCCATTTAGGAGCAACATATCAGAGCCATAAGTGAAGCCGCCATAAAAGAGAGTGTCTTACCAGTGGGGAGGGCACAGGGGAAGGGTCAAAGACGTTTGTAATGTAAACAAAAACATAATGAATACTGTACAACATATCCAACTGTGGATCCTCATCTCAGTCACGCCCATTTATTCTTCTTTGCCTTTTCTTCTTGCTGTTGTTAAGATTATGGGAACAAAAACAGCCTGTCGCCTTTGTTAGTCATGGTTGGAGGGGGGGGGAGAGCAAGCTTGTTAACTTGCACAATTAAGGCATCATTTGCCAAGAGAAAGTGCGCTCCTTTGTTTTTGGGGGGGGGACAAAAGGTTGTAAAAGCCAGTTTGGCAAGGGTGGGTTCGCTCACGTTGGCGCGCCACAACAAGGCCCACTTTTGTCAGCCGCACAGACAGTGTGACATCACTTAGCGCTCCAAGAAAATCAGATGATTTGGCATGGTGGTTAAACAAAGAACGGCATACATACATTGCAGTTCCTGCTCATACGTGTGTGTATAGAAGAAGACGCGGCGCTGGTAAAATGGAAGGCAAATATAATACACAGTGTGGCCGAGCAGCGCCATTTATGAATTAGGGCCTTTTTGTTAAAGCTTAATGCCGTTAAATTCGGCAACACCAATAAATTATTCATAATGCAAAGTTATGTTATGAGTCGAGAACGCCTTTAAATTCATCTGGAAATGACTGATAAACTATTTCTTTATGTACTCTAACTTTCATATCGGTTAGCAAGTCAGACTTGTAGAAGGTCCTCTGTCCCACCAAATGACAGCATATGTGGAAGATGTGTTCTCATTAGTATTTAGGAAGGAATCACATGAAAAGTGAAGTTTATTTTTGGAGCAATACATAAAAATGACAAAAACATGGTGGAAATGGCGCATAATTACACAGAGTGTACCCCGTGATCGCCCGAAGACAGCCGGGATAGGCTCCAACGTACCCGCGACCCTACAAGTGGTATAGAAAATGGATGGATGGATTTTAAAATAACCACATACCATTTAAAAATGTATTCTTAAAAAAAATGTAACTAAGACAAATTTGACCAATTACAGACAAATTGTACAAATTGCCTGTGAGAAAGTACAAGTCACAAACACCAATTCCACAACTTTACAACAGTGAAAGATGACATATTAAAGGAAATATGGCATTATTGTGATATATACACTCCCCTCTGAAAGTTTGGAACACCTGCAGGTATTGTATTGTACTTTATTTATCCCACAGCGGGGAAATTCACTTGTTGCAGCAGCAAGCAAGATACGCAAGTAAAGAATACAGTGTAAAGAATACATAGTGACTACAACATGGTTCAGGTGGTACAGGTGTATGTAATTATATATTATTAATATTACATATCATCATAACATCCATCCATCCATTTTCTATACCGCTTCTCCTCATTGGGGGTATGCTGGAGCCTATCCCAGCTGACTTAACATTAGGGGTCAATTTGGTCTCAATACAATGCTGACAATAATATCATTTATGTAATAATTAAATTAAATTGTCTGGTTTGTCCAGTCACATATTTTTTCATTGTACTTTTCTTAAAAATACTGTTAAAACCTCGTCTCGTCCTCGTAGAACCAATCTCACGTATCACCTCGTCTCATGAACTGAGTGTCTTGTGACAACCCTAATATTTGCACATAGGCTACTCCTAAAAATAACATCATACACTGTACAGTGGAACCTCGGTTAGCGTTCGTCCCGGTTAGCATATTTTTTGGTTAACGTTGAGAATTTACACCACAATTTTGCTTTGGTTTGCGTGCCTTCTCCTTTTAGCCCACAATATGGCACGCGTCTCGTGTTGTTAATACTCTGTGTGAGTCCAACTGTATTCTTAACGTTTTTGGGGGTTTTTGTCAAAAAAAGTCCTTCCTTATTAGCATCCTATTAGCTAGCGAACAAAATGGCAACTGATCTATGATGTCATCAGTGCTTGTTAACACAGTATATACCGTCTTTATGAAAATGTTGCTACTTGCAACTTTCTTTGGCTCCATTTTGGATTACGGTATTAGTAGTAGTAGTAGTACTTTATTAATCCCACAGCAGGGAAATTCATCTGTTACAGCAGCAAGCAAGATACACAAGTATGTACACAAGTCAAGAATGCATAGTCATAGACAATGCATGCAATGCATAGACATAGTGAAATACAAAATGGTTCAGGTATTGTAGAGCCTGATAGCGGTTGGTATGAAGGACCTATTGAGGTAAGAAACACGACTGAATTCAAGAAACAACTCAAGCAAGCTGGTGGTAACTGATCTTGCTGCCATATCGTGTCTTTGGGGACAGTCGTCAAGAATTACATCTTCAATGAAGGTAAACGTAAACTTAAATGTTCATTTATCCCTTTCATTCATCATTCATACGTATTTACAGTATATGCATTTGGAATTGTTTTCTGCATGTCAAACTATAATTGTAAACCTATAAAAACGTGTTTTTTGTTAACAGTTTGGGATTAATTTACATTATTTCTTATGGGAAAAGTTAATTTTGGTTAGAGTCAGACCTTCTGGAACGAATGAATGATGCTTAACCAAGGTTCCACTGTATTATACCCCACTTTTATATTACTTTTACATTACTTTTATATTACTCCCTCAGCTCAACCTCAACACAAATAAATCTGGAGTTTTAAACAAACGTACCCAGTCATGGCCAAAAACATTGGCCAGTATTTTTGCGTCCTTTATATTACTCACTGATTAGTTGTAACAAATAAACCTTTACAAAGTTAGCAATGCTAAGGTTTGATCGCCCCTGTCAGAGAGGTATTCATTTAGCGATACATTTACTGTGGCTGTAGTTTGCTGCATATTGTGAGCTGTTTCTTTCATTCCACCTTATTTGGCTACATAAAAGGGTTAATATGGTCTTTTATGTGCATCTCAAAGAGGAAAAGCTTTGACAAGCAAGTATTAGAGTGTAGTGAGTTGTAAACTTCCCTCGCTGTTTATTTCCCTTCATCCATTACGCTGGTAACGTGGCTCTTTCTCTCCCATTGGAGCCCAGTGTCGCCGCATGCATGCATCACTCCATCTTGGGCCTGAATGAGGAGAGCTCGTCCTTTCAGCTTCAATCATTCTCACGCATTCAAAGTGTATGTGTGAAGGTTCCTTTAAGAAGTTGTAACCCTGTTTACTCCTCTCTTAAAGACATAACGCTTCAATGGCCAGAGGAGGATATGAAGTCTGACAAAGTGAATTGGCAGAATGCAAGATAAAAGTCTTTGCTGTGGACTCAAAGGCTGTGTGTGTTTGTGTGTGAGAGAGAGGTGTGTGTGTGAGGCACCTGACATACTTGACGCCACGGCCGAGGGGCCAAAGCCAAAATAAAACCCTGAGGTCCTAATGTGCTCCCTGTGCGCTTGGCTGGACTCATGAGGGGCCAACGTGCCACGGCCACTCTTTTGTATGGCCGGTTGACGGCTGCTCCGACGTATTTAGCTGCGTCCGGGGGCCAGCGCAGGGCTGGCCAGGGGGCGCCCCTTGGGGCTTTGCGGGTCACCCCCCGGGGTCAACCTGTGAGCAACCAATCCAGAGGGAGACAACTAAGATTGACAGTCAGTCAAGTGACTGAATGAACCCCAATGAAAGATCCAGCTTATAAATGTTTATGTGTTGATAGTGTGACCCGATGCTTTTATTGTGAGTAAAGGAGTTTTGGAGGGGAGGTGTCTGCAGATGAACACACACCCGCACACTGAGCATAGAAAAAACGCCAAAGAAACAATACCTTACAATCATTTTAAGTTGAGGTTATTCAAGTTCTTTGGCTATCATGGTGATGGGCAATGTGGGCAAAGCCCCCTGCTGACCTCAATATGACCTTCACAGCAGGGCACCCATGTCGGACAACATGTTGCTACACAAAACATGTACGCCGCATCATTCACGCTATGAAGCAAAGCAGAGCGACACCACTGGAACATCAACTAAGGATGTTGCAACTAATCGTTTTTTGATTGCATTTATTGATTGAGGAGTGTGTATTAAAAGTTGTGTGATCGCTAAAGTGTAAAAAGAAGTGCCTGTGATTGCAATGCGTGTAGCGGCTAACCAGTTGATGGCTAGCCAGTTAGTGTTACATTGTTTTGATTAGAGACGTTTAATATTGGCTTTCTCACCCATATCCGTTATCCAATATCATCCGGCACTTCACTAACGAGGGCCCCACTGTGGCCGAGTGGTTAGCATGTTGGCCACACAGTCAGGAGATCCCACATTCCAAAAACATGCATGTTAGTTTAATTGGTGACTCTAAATTGTCCATAGGTATGAATGTGAGTGTGAATGATTGCTTGTCAGCCGATCAGCCGATACCGATACCGATATACATCCACTGTCACGGAATGAACACATATATCTGTTGTGAAGCTAATGGATACAGCATCAGCAATGAACTTCTCAACGTGGCTGTAAACAACATTGTACAACATTGTATAACATCTGAGGGATACTTGCAATCAGGCTTACGCTTTGTTTTAAAAATCAACAGAGTAGCCATTCACATCTTTGGATATCAAAAAGTTCAGGGACGGAAATCATACTGCATACCAGCAGTGGTCAGCTAGCGGCTCGCGCAGTCTGTACTACTGCCTTGGAGTATTTTTTAAATTTATTTTATTTTACTGATAGCGTAATCCAATGGTAGCGTCATTAACTAACAGTTTTAACAGACATAGCATGTGAACACTTTTTTTTTAACTATTCCAACACATATTATGATGTTATAATTTATACAGTATGTTATTTGACGAGTAATACTTTTGACTAAATTCTAAATATTTGCAGAAAGTAAATAAATAAAGGAAAGAAAAGATAAATTAAAGGTAAAGGAAAGAGAAATTGTTGAGTTGCTTTATTTAAAGTCAAGTATATTTTTTCATAATTCTTAACTGATAATAAAATATTTTTCAATGAACCCAAAAATATACCATCTTTCTACTAATTACAGTGTATTACTTAAAAAAAAAAATCTGAGTAATTAATGCAGCTGTTTTTAGTCGACAAAACTCACAAATCCTTCACACTGATTTGCCGACAGAACCTCAGCTGCTCCCGTCAGCAGAGAGCCAAATAATACACAAAAGAGTGTTGTTGTCTTACACTGGCTACTCTTAATAGCCATTAGCAAAACAAACAAGAGCTCTGAGAGCAACGGCGAGACATGCAGATGCGCCGCAGTCTTTAGTTGGCAGCTCCTCCTGCCTCTGTGCTACGTGAGTGTGGCATCCATCCAAAGCATCGAGCTGATTGTCTTTCACGGGACTGCAGTCTGCAAACTGAACATCTTATATTGTATATGTGCAGCAACGTCCCGTACACACACTCCCCTCAAAAACCTGCAGGTGTTCACAAACTTTTGGAGGGGAGTGTATATTTCATATGAATATGCATGATATACAGTCATGGAGAAAATGATTAGACAACCCTTGTTTCTTCAGTTTCTTGTTCATTTTAATGCCTGTTACAACTGAAGGTGCCTTTGTTTGGACAAATATAACAATGACAACAAAAATAGCTTATAAGAGTTACATTTTTTGTCAGTACAATGCTATAGCTATTCATGTATGAACTTAAGTGATTTTGGTTATTATATAGAAAACCATGGAAGTTGCTTGATATCAGCTCTTAAATTCAACTCTTACGAGCTATATTTGTTATCATGATTATATTTGTCCAAACAAATGTACCTTTAGTTGAACCAGGCATTAAAATTGATCAATAGACTGAAGAAACAAGGGGGGGTCTAATCATTTTTTTCATTACTGTACATTTACTAAATATTTAGATATTTTAAAAAAAGTGTGGCTTTTTCAGAGCAAATCTTGTGAAACAGTTCAGCGAGATTTAAAGGATGCTTTTTTTGGTGGGGGGCTTTTTGCAAGCGGTGAAGTCCGACAAGTAGGGATGCTGTCTGGCCGCAGGTTGACTGACTGGCTTTTTGGTATTCATACTTTATAAAGACGTTTTTAAATATGTACTTGTCCTTTTATTGAAGTATGTTTTCTGTAAACGTATTTGACTTTGCTATGTTTTAAATCTTATCTGTTACTGAGTTTTAAAAAAATGCACAGGGAAACAGCAGTGAATGATGGGCGTCATGCAACCCAATGGTTCTGCAAGAATATGATGAGTCATGTTTGCACTTCATTCTTAAAGTTGTGGCATGATCAAAGAACACGTGGTTTGACACCTTTTGCAGTAGACAGGAGACCCTCCTTAGCACAAATACAGCTCTAACCCCTAACCTTAAACCTACCCCACCGTTACCCCTAACCAAAACCCCAACTCCAACCTTGACACTATGGTAAACCTAACTCAAACCCAGACCCTAACCCTGATGAAAACCCTAGCCCTAATTCCAAAGCAACCCTCACACTAAACCTAACCCCACCCCAACCATAAGCAAACCCTGACCCTAGTTGACTTGTGTTTGTGTTTGTCCAGGTTGCTGCATCTGAAAAGCTACTTGAACCATCGAAAGGTTGTCTAAGATTGATTCTAGTTACTTCCAAGTCATGTTGCCAGCTTGTATGTTAAACGTTTAGATTAAATACTTTGGAAGCATCTGGTGGGCCGGATTCAAGCGCTTGGAGGGGCCGGATGTGGTCCCCTGGCCGTGTTTTGCCCACCCTTGCCCTCGACCTAACCCTCACCCTAACCCAAGCAACACCTTTATGAAATAAGTGCAAAAATAAAGATAAATCATCATATGCTTGCAGAATTTACAGCCAAGCCAACCATTCACTATTGTGTACATGTGCATATCTTCCTTTTCGTTTATAGTCTATTTATTAATCTCAAAGAAATAAGGAATTATTTTTCTGTTTGGTTGAAATGACAGTTGCACTGTAACATTTTGGCAACACGATAACGTCATCGAGCAAAGAGAGGCTCTCGTTCCCAAACACTCCTAAAGAACCTTGTCCAAGGACAGTGTCGGTTGTTACAATCCATCTGCAGCAGGAGGACCGTAGGAGGATTAGGGCGCTATAGCCAAACAAGAAGCCCCCCATTTGTGGGGAGAAGACACCAACAGATAACTTTGTGAAGGGCTGCTAACTCCTTTTCTCTGCACATCACCACTTTGGAGAGAGGAGGGAAAGAGAGAGGAGCTAAAAAGGACTAACAAGATGCACATTTTTACATTGAAAACTGTTATTGTTCGCCTCCTAATCTGGCCCACCATCTGAGAAGTGGGCTGCGCTAAAGAGCTGAGGGTGGGGGGGGTGGAAGAGGAGGAGGGCGCTTGGCTTTAAGGAGAAGGGATCAGTTGGGAAGTGTAGAATGGATGTTCCTTTTTCCTCTTTGGGAGGAACTTTGTATTTGACCGTTGTTTGTATGTGTCTTTGAGCGGCCTGATCCCCGTGGGCCCGCGTGGACACGGAGACGAGTCTTCTCCCGTGTGAGGAATCTCGGATAGAGAGGGTCCGACGCTGGGATCCGGGCCTCCTCTTGCCTACAGCTGCAGCTCAGCGGATTAGCCGTCATCCACAAGGCAACATTACACAAGTAGCCTTTGAACAAAAGTCATGGATACTATTAATGATATGGTAATCCGTAATGGAGCTACCTCCCAGTAGTGATTATACTGACATGGGAAGAATGTCCGAGAGTCCTGGATTGCAAGTAGCCAAACAACACTGTGACTATTGTTGGCAGGCCTGCACCTACAATATCCACGGACATGGGCCGGCCAACAATCTCACACACACACACACACACGCACATACACTGCCCCCTGCTTTCTTGACACTTCCCTCCACCCCGATCACCCTATGAATAAAAATGAAACACCCCTCCACCCACCTCCTAAAAAATGGATACATAGTAAAGAGAGGGAGGGAAGGGGTGGGAGCGTAGGGGAGGAAAAACAAAATGTCTTGGTCGGGATCAGCCAGGGATTTCTCCCAATGTTCCCACACGGAGATGGATCCCTCCTCTCCCAATCTCTCGGAGCGTCCCCGCTAGGACCACACAAACACTCAATGGTTTCATGATTAATCTGGAGGCTTGACTCACTGCTCTCCTTTTCACTCACTGTGGCCTACAAGGCTCCATGGAGGAGGTGGAGTTGTTTTTGGTGAGGAGGGGGATCACTGTTTGACTGAGTAAATGTTCTCTGTTGGACCGACTTGGGCACAGCTGGGACGGCACGGCACTTTTAACCCTTAACGTGTGCTTCTTTACTAACCTGTTTCTTCAGTCATTGTTCTACACACATGTAGTGCCAAAAGCAAACAGCCTAAATATATCAGATTATGCAGCCAGGTGGTAGAGGTGGGCAATACTACACGTTCTTATTGATGCCATGCCAAGTAAATACAGAAGTATACCAATAGTACCAATACCGATACTTTTTACTTAGACAATTTTCAAGATTTTGTGTTTTTTTTTTTTTTTTAAATCATGATTATCATCAGAAAAAACCCAGAAGAAATATTTTAGGCCGGCAGGGTACAAAGTGTGGCCCCGGGGCTGTTTTTCATGGGCCCACAGCACATTCTAAAAATGCAATTTAACAAGAAAACTTTAAAATAAAAAAAACAACAACAACAGCAAAAAATGTGAAAATCAGCAGTCATTTTACAAGAATGAAGTCGAAATATTAAGAGAAAAAAGTTTTAATCTAACGAGAAAAACCTGTGATTTTGTGAGAAGAATATTACGAGGAAAAATAAGGCCGTTTTAGAAGCATCAAGTTTGGAAAATTCGGTTTCGGAAAAAGTTATACCATAATATTACGGGAATAAAGTCATCATTTTACGAAAAGAACATTTACAAAGATTATTTTAGAAGAAAGTTGAAATAAGATAAGATAAGATATGCCTTTATTAGGGAAAAACAGCGAAAATGGGGGAAAAAGACCCAAGTTGATACAATAATACAGTATATCACAAAGCTGAGATGCAGTTTTTTCTTGAAATATATATGTAACCACTTAGCACATCGACATGTGTTGCTTTACAAAATACCAAAGTGGCCCTTGCATCCATTTTTCAGGATGTGGCCCTCGGTGGAAAAAGTCTGGAACCCCCTGTTTTTGGCAAGCAAAAAATATGAGTATCAAAAACCTCCTGTGTGAACAATTTAACGATATACTGTAAATACAGCAACGTAAGATAATATGATTATTTCCTTGTGATACCATATTCAATTATTCATTGATTTTCTATGGCGCTTAATCCTCATTAGGGCTGTGGAAGCGTGTGCTGGAGTCGATCAATGATTTCAGTAAAATAAAGTAAATAGTACAAAGTAAGTAAGCAAAAGCAAAAACTACCACTGGCGCTCATTCAAATCCTTTGCTCCCAAAGCCCTCCTGTTTTATTCCCTCAGTTTATACAATATAAAAATATATGTGAACAACACAACAGAAAACACGCAGACATTTGTGTAAATAAAAATAGGGGAGAACTGGAAAATATCGATCCGATACTGATACTACCCTGGCATAAATAATAACGATACTTCTACCTCTACCAGGTGGTTGTGGGTTTGAATCCTGGCCTGGACCACTCCGCTGTAAGTGTGAGTCTCAGCAATAAGAGGCCAGCATCACCATATGTGTGTCATCGCTTGCGTTCAAAGTCAGCACACTGTGTTTTTTGTGCGCATCTCCATTGCACACGTTTCACAAATCATTTTCCTCTGTTGATTGACCGGGAAAATTCACGACTGCTTCATAGCGAGGCGATCCGGGTTGCTTTATGTTAACATTTATGGTTGCTCGTCTGAAAGTGCATGACGAGGTTTCATTTTCTCCCCAAAATGTTAAAGCAGGGGCCGCACGGTGGCCTAGTGGTTAGCATGCTGAGGAGATCAGGAAGATCTCCTTTGGGCATCTCTGTGTGGAGGTTGCATGTTCTCCCCGTGCATGTGTGGGGTTTCTCCAGGTACTCTAGTTTCCTCCCACATTCCAAAAACATGAATGTTAGGTTAATCATAGGTATGAATGTGACTGTGAATGGTTGTTTGTCTATATGTGCCCTGCGATTGGCTGGCAACCAGTCCAGGCCAGCTGGGAGAGGCTCCGACATACCTAGGGAGGATAAGCGGCACAGAAGATGGATGGATGTTAAAGCGGGGGTGTCCAAAGTGCGGCCCCAGAGCCATGTTCATCTCGCAACTAATCATTTGTTGGCTCTTGGCATCATCATGTGAGATATATTATTAGATATGACACACGTTTGATTTGTTATCTATAACGCAGAGCTAAGATGTTGCGTCAAAGTGGCCCCTTCATCCTGCGATTCTTCCTTGGAAAAAGTTCGAACACCCCAGTGTTAAAGTTACACAATGGAAAGACGACTGACCATTTAAATGGTCACTTTTTAACCATTACAGCGCCTGTGGATCAGTCGTTATTGTAACGCAGCTTGACTGATATGTCAAAGTTGAGGACAGGGCGGAAAAAGAGGAGAAAGAAAATACCACACAGGCGCTGACACAGGGATCAATCCCATTGGCATGATTTAGCATTTGGACGTTTTGAATAAAAATGAGAGCGCTAGACGGTGGAGCAGTTTGATTAGCCGGATCCCTAAGTCTCCCGAAAGCCTTCAGACCTTCTTTTCTCTCCTCCTTCAGCGCCTGAAGAAAAGTCTTCTTTCTTTCTTTTCACAAGTCCCTTCGTTGCTTTGCTCCCCCTCCCCCCTCCCCCCCCAGTGTTGGTATTACAAAATCCCCTTTCAAAACAACCCTTGTCACCTGTCAGCTAAGCCAGCCTGGCTTGCAAGGTCTTTATCCTCCACACATGCACTCCTAGCCCCCCCCATCCACCTTCTCCTCCTCCCATTTCTGCACATATCCCCTAAATTCTGCGATACATAGACACAACACAAGCTCAAATCCCTAAGGCACACACGCCCACCCACTCGCACCTTGCTCACACACTAAAACCGCATGTCTGAGAGCTGTTACTATAGCAGTTTAAAATTCATTACCCCTGCTCACTTCATCTGGGACGGAGGGACAGACGACCGCGCTGCAATGCGAGCCAATCATCGTTTAGGCTGGAGACGTCTTAAGACAACGTGGAAAAGACATGTATAGACAATTACACACTTCCATTTCATACTAGAACTTTATTTAGCGTACTTTGTGTCTTGCATGTGGCGCTGCGGTCCTGTTGCAGAAAGACTGGATTCAGATTACATCAACTTTATTTTGAAAGTCATTTCCAGTTGTAATTCCAATCCGATAGCATATGTGACATGAAATACCAACAATTAGTTTGTTAATTGCTAATAATGGCGAATTATTTAACATTATGTTTATTATTGTGGTTGTCAGGCATGTGTTCAGATAGAACCGCTGGTGGTGCTCAAGCAGCTGCCCTTTTGCCCTTCATGAGAAAAGTGCCTTTTTTGCTGGAGCACAATTTTTTTTTCATTCATTTAAGAATCAAAAATACCCTGTCTGTCATCAGGTATCCCCAACTATGTTTTAAAATCTCACGGGGCATTTATTTGAGTTCTTGTGAGAATTCTTCCTCAGCCTGCTCGGTGGCGCTCACAAGCCCCCACCACAGCCCTCTTCTTCCCCCCCCCCGCCCCTCCTCAAGCAGTGCTGAGTGCCTGCAGCGGCAGACACACAGGTAATAACGGTGCTTGTGCAGCCCCCTGACATTGTTTGGTGCTCAATGACCCACAACATTAGCGCCGCTGAAAGCATGATTTTATTTGATCTTTTAGTCGTTTCATTTAAAAATATACTGTAAATATACTGATTTCAGCCCCTCAAATGTGACTCTTTTTTAAAAAAATGTCCTTAGTCATCCATGAAAGCAGACCTATAATCTTTGCGTTTTAGGCAAAACAGGATAGTCACATCAGCTTTGACTTTGGAAAAGAGCAATATTTGCCTCTTTCTGATATCTTGCAAAGCAAACCCCTGAAGAACATTCCCACGCAAAGTATGGGATTTCTCCACTTGTACTTGTGTGTACAAAAATGCATACACAACTCTTACAATGTGTAAACCTAGTGGTAGAACGGTGAAACTACAAATAGCTATGGCTGTGCCTGTCCAGCGCAGGCCATATCATCTTGCTACGTGCTTCACAACTTGACCATCAAAGAAGGCACCCCCCCCACCCCCCACCCCACCCCCACAGAGCAGACGAGCCGATGCCAAATGCAAAGCCTGGCCCTGAAGGTGATTTATTTATTTATCATTTATTGATTGCTGATGCACATGTGAGTGTGAGATTGGTGATTTGCAGTAGAGTTTGCGATGTTTGTCAGTAGATTTTTTATACTTCTTTCCTTCAATTTTGGTGTCGGAGAAATTCCTCTTCCTCGCCATCTTTGCTAAGATTTTGGGGAGGGAAAACGTCCATTCATGCATTCTTAAAGGGAGCGCTGCTGACAGGCGGAAGTTAAAAATGTGCTGTTTTGAATTCGATTCATCAATGAATCTAAAAAATAATTGACCAGGGAATCGATTATTATAATAATTGTTAGTTGCAGCCCTAGTAAGGACTAATCCGTGAAGATGATTTTTTTAAATAGATTTTTTAATTCTATCAAAAATATTATGGGGAATTGATATAAAAATCGAATTATTTGTGTTTGAATTATCAATATGAATTAACAATTCATTATTGTTTATTATTGTGGTTGTAGCTCACAGTGAAAACGGCTTTTAATATTTCAGTCACCTTCTTTACCCTAGTATGCAGCTACTGTATAGTGTCACAAAAATATTATTATTTATTTGAACTATTAGCAATTACTAATCCTTTAACGTTTACGTTACACCTCATGGAGTATTTTTTCAAACATCCATCCGGCCATCCATTTTCTATGCTGCTTCTCCTCATTAGGGTCACAGGGGTATGCTGGAGCCTATCCCAGCTGAGTTCGGGCGACAGGTGGGGTACACCCTGGACTGGTGGCCAGCCAATCGCAGGGCACATATAGACAAACAATCATTCACACTCACATTCATACCTATGGACAATTTAGAGTCTCCAATTAACCTAACATGCATTACATTATTATTATTATTATTATTTTCTTAGATTTATTGATTTATTTTTTCCAAAAATGGATTAAAAAATGTTGGAAATATTTTTTTTTCCTTTCCCATAATAAATGGACAACATTCAAATACCGGTACATATTTTCTATGAACATCAACAAGTAGTTACTACAAAAAAAAGCATTTGCAAGTAGCATATTATAAGAGTTAATAGATGCGCTTTGATATAGTAATATACTGGTGATATCAAGCATAATAGACTAGCGTATTAGATTACATTTGGCAGGTATAGGTATGAAACTGGTGAATGGTGCATGTGAGCAATATACTGTATGACATGTTGTATCCTTTTTTATAAGTTGAAGCCTTTATTTATCAAATATTCACAAATGTCAAACTCAAAAAACGACTGTTGGACTTCTTCCTTTGTTTTTCTTTATAAGTTTTAATGTCATGACTTTTCCCCGATTGTCTGGGAAAAAAATCACATAAAATACTGTTTGACCTTGCGTACTTTATGTGAAGGGTGATTATTTTACTGAGTAATGTGGTGTAGTGTGTGTGTGTTACCAGGACGTCTGCTTAAGCCTGATTTTTAGCATCAGTCTTTGGAGGTGGAGGTGTTAGGGCATGAAGGCCGAGGGAGCACAACGGTGTTTTAAGATGGCCGTAGTCAGGAAGCAGAGGGTGGTCATCCGTTCGTGTCACGTAGTGGAAGCCCAGCGTGCCCCGAGCAGCCGGCACTCATTAACCCGCTGACAGGAGCGCCGGACAGCGAGGATCGCTCCCCCCACCGCCTCCTACACACACACAGACAGGTCACAGGGTCAATCAGGCCTCTCTTCGGCCACCAAATCAAGATGGACGCACAAGCGGCGACTGATCCCTCAACCAAAGGGTCAGCGGTGCATTGTGTGTCATGCATACGGACACTAATGGATTTATCAGGCCTTAGTTCTATATGATCGCCTTTGAAGGTTTTCACGTCATTATGACTATGAAGACATTTGCTTGGCTTTAACTGTGATGACATTTATTGGCCTCTAAAAAAATATTCATGGGACACAGTAGGTGAAAATAAAGCAATTCCAATCAGAAGAATTAAACCAGTTTTTATTTCTCCTTATACGGGATTTTTATTCATCTTATTACTCTATGTTAATGTGCTATAATATTGGAAAATTTCTTACAGTAATTAACAATGAAATCATGTCAACATACTAAATGTTACCAATTCGGCCATTCAAAAATGCTGAAGATATTCAATATGTTCTAATAGTAACAGCCTTCCTTTAATTGGATGCTTTCCTTCAAACTGCTGAATGTAGAAAAAATGTTCTCAAGGAGCATCTCTACAATAGAACACGTCTCACTACATTTGCATCCCATCACCTGAGCAGGTTCTTTCTCACCAAGTGTGGCCTCATTACACACTCACTCCACGTGAGATTACTTCACCTCGCTTGTGCTGGACCGAGAGGGTCCACCGAGCATCTTAAGTGGTCCTGAGCCTGGAAGAGGCTGCTGAAGAATAGCTGAATGCCTTCCGCACACTCAGACAAGATGGGGCCAGCGCCTTAAGGGCGTTCCGACTACATGACCGTTCGTTTGGGGAATTTTTGGTGAATGAGGACACCATTTATAGCTTTACACTTGAAAGGTCGTGAGGTTTTGTTCTCGTCTTAATGGGGGTGGGGAGGGTGCGGGGGGGTTCCAACTTTAGTTACTCACTTAGGACTTTCATCGAGGTCATAACAATTCTCCCTCTTTTCATCTGGGATACGATGATGACAGTGATTAGTTGTGTTTTTAAAGGTGAATGTTAACATATGTACGCATATACACACAAATATACAAATATGATGATGAATGGACATATTGTTCTAGTTGATCGATGAAAGTAACCTTTTAAAAAAATATATCTGTAACATTCTTTAGTTACTTTAGTAACTTATTTAACTGTTTGTGCTTTTATTGATCTGTTTATGAATATTGATAATTCATAATTAGTGTATTTATAATTGGCTATTGCTAGTAATATAATAAAATATAACAAAATTGATTTATTTTTAATGTATCTGTTTATTTATATATCATACTGTAGTAAAATATATTCTTTTATTACTTATATTCTAACTTAAAAAATGTAAACCAGAAATGTACTTGCACTGTGTAAAAAGAGACATACTATATACCTTCAGATGGGATAGGCTCCAGCATACCCCCGTGACCCTAGTGAGGACGAGCGGCAAAGGAACAGGATGGATGAATATATGCTGAGTTACTTTAGTAACTTAAACTGCTTAGTAACTTTTAAAAGGTAATGCATTCGTTTCGCTATTGAATGCTGCATTAGTAACTTGAAATATATATCTTTATATATATATATTTATTGTTTTGTTATATGCTGAGTTAATTTGAGAACGTCTTTAAAATATATATGTAATTATTTATCTTTATTTATTATGTTTTTTTTAATAATATATAAAGTGATCTTTGTAACACCTCGTGAAAATAAAACCTAAAAGACAGTATCACAGTAGTGGTAAGACGTAGTGTTTTTGTTTCATACAGTATGCTATCATATTATATTGTACATTGTAAACATGTAGCAAAATGAGCGTTTAAAAAACGGATTACAGCCTGACACTGTCTTAAAGTTATTAGTCATACAGCCATTTTGCCTGCTTTAAGCACCAATTTTGGTTCCCCGCCCTTTAAAGCTACATTAACACTATATTTGCAGTGTTCACACAGGTCCCACATTGCAATAGATGTACCTATTCAAGAGAGTATAATGACAAAGTAAAGGCTGTTTTCAAGGCTCACATAATCAGCCTTTTCTCCTCTATTGGGTCTGATCCTGTTACTCTTGTCCTACAGCCCCCCCCCCCAACCCTGTGAACAGCATTTACTTTGCCTAATTTATCCAATTTGGTGGTGCTAATCTGTCAGGGTTCTGCTTGTACACAGTAAGCACAGTCAAAATTAGCAAAAAGGGATGAAGTTCACAATGAATGTGATGTAGTAAGTATTAACCCAAATATAATGGACACGTATTGTGTACTTTGAATGTGTAAAGTGATTCATCAGTCATTGTGGGTGCTCTAGTGTGGCCTCTACTGGTAAGAAAGTGCAAGGATCTGGATTTTTTTCCCCCAAAACAAGAGCTGGACCTGTTGTAGGCCTACCCTTAATTAACAATAAAAAAAAAAAACAATTATTATACTACTACTACTACTACTACTACTACTACTACTACTACAAAGAATAATAATAATAGGGTACCCTCCGTTATTTACTTCCTTTCGTCCTTTTTTCCTCACAGACTTCTTCATTCGTCCACCCCCTTTCCTGCAATGTCCATCATTGTGTCTCCCACTGACTGTGTGTCTCCAGGTCTTCCTGATTGGTCATGGGGATTTCTGTGTGTATGTGTGTACGTGTGTGTGTGTGTGTGTGTAGTCACCTTGACTGCCCTTCCTGTGGCCTGACACTGTGCTCATACGGAGAGTTTTTAACTTGTGTCAAAGCTACCACATGCTTTGTCTCCACTTAGCTTCTTTGGAGTTCTATGGAAACAAGCCAAGAGAAGACAAGAAAAATAATCAAATAATCTCCTTCCTCCTGAGTTCCAGCGCTCCAGTCAGCCTCCCTGCCTGCTGGATTTGAGGCCACAGGATTGTCTTTGCAGCCGTTAAAGGGGAGGCTCCAGTCATGGGATCCAACAACCAAATGAAGCTTTTTGCCACATCAACACTGGATAACACGTCACAAATAATCCACACTTTCAAACCATAAAATACCAAATGATTACACTGTAGAGCTTGGTTTCCATTCAATACAATGGCCAGTGAGCTTTCCAGATGAGATGAGATGAGATGAAAGGATTCAGTGAGACCTACCAATGGGAGATGATGTAAAATTAAATGAGAATTAAATGAGATGGGATTTGATGAAATTAGATCATGTGAGATGGGATTACCATAATTTTCGGTGTATGAACCAACACTTTTTTCTCACGTTTTGACCTCTGCGGCTTGTACAGTGGTGCGGCTAATTTAAGAGTGCATCTTCAGAAAGTAGTGAAGCGGACCAGTGAAGTGGACGCTAATACTCTTACCACGTTTTGAAGTCTTGTGCAGCAATCCTGTGTTGATCTGACAAATCTTAAGTATGTTTGATCAAGTGTAAAACGACAACAGCTTCTGTTTTGACTGCTTGGACTGCAACAGTATGGTTTGGTGTAGGTTGATTGGTCATCATGACTGTTACTGTGATACACTGTGCTCACATGTTGTGTTGAATAAACAGAGCCAGCACGTCCACTCCAAAAGAGCACAAGTGTGTGAGTTTTTGTCTTGTGTAGAGGGACTTTAGATGTCCTACGCCTCGGATGCTACGCTACCACCAATGGGTTTCGAAAGGCTGGACTACGGTGTGATGAAGAGAACAACTCAAGATAAAAGGTGTGATTATATAAATTGAGATGAGATCCATTTAGACCACATGAGATGAGATGATTTTAAATTTGATCACAAGATATGAGATGAGATGAGAGGATTCAATAAGGCCTACTAATGTGAGATGATATAAAATTCGATGAGACACAATTGGATGTGAGATGTGAGGAAATGAGTTCAAATTAAATGAAATAGGATTTCATTCAATGAGTTTGCATGAGATGAGATTAGATGAGACAACATACACACAGAGATTAGACTAAATTAGATCACATGAGAGGGGTTTAGCTCATATGTGAGATGATATTCATTCAGTTTGTTTTGGACTGATTGGATTAGATTGAGTGGATGAGGTGAGACTACATGAGATAAATTGAGATGAGATCAAATTAAGCAATAGGATGAGATTAAATTAGATTACCGTACATGAGACTGGGTTAAATGAGATTATATAAACGGAGATGATACCAAATTAGATAACATGAGATGTGATTAGATGAGACTAGATTATGTGAGATGGATGATGCACAATTAGATGAGATAAAACAATGAGATAAATTTGCGACAAGCCTTAATGTTCTTTTTGTTCAGCAGTGGTTTTCGTCTTGGATCTCTGCCATGTAGGCCGTTTTTGCCCAGTGTCTTTCTTATAGTGGAGTCATGAATACTGACCTTAACTGACACAAGTGAGGCCTGCAGTTCTTTGGATGTTGTTGTGGGGTCTTTTGTGACCTCTTGGATGAGTTATTGCTGCGTTCTTGGGGTCTCCTTAATCATAAAAAGTCTCAATTAAAAACTACATTTGGTGTTCAACTGGGGTGTCGTGGACTTATATTGGAATTTGTTTGATCATCTGAAACATTTAAGTGCAACAAGTGCAAAAAAAAAAAAAACAAATCAGAAAGGGTGCAAACACTTTTTCACACCGCTGTACTGTATATGCGCAACCTGATTCGCTAAATATAGCGACCATGTCGCTACATTGTCAACACGGATCTCTTCTATGTATGAGGCGTGTTATGAAATGCAACCCGTCTTGAAAGTTGGCACTGAGCCAAATGCAACGAGCATCCGTGGGACCGCTCGGTGATCAAGGGTGCAGACAAGTCCGAACATCTACGTGGGTTGATCTGACAAATCTTCAAGTAAAGTTGATCAAATGTAGAATTACTACAGCTTCTGCTTGGACATCAACAAGTAGCAAACAGCCACGGGTCACTCGCTGATGCTGGGAACACCAAGGTAGGTTGGATTGCAAGGTGTACTGGATTACTGTATTATCATTTATAATAGTAAAGCCATACTTCACAGTCTTGATTGGCTTCTGGCTGCCCTGTTCTCATGACACAGCTTTTTTCCAAAAGAGAGAAGAGATTGGATAAAATGATGTGACAGATGAGATAGGACGAGATTTAACGGGTTGAAGTTAATTTAAATCCGTTGAGATGACATGACTGCGTTTGGCTGGCGACCAGTACAGGGTGTACCCCGCCTGTACCCCGAAGTCAGCTGGGATAGGCTCCAGCATGCCCCCGCGGCCCTAATGAGGAGAAGCGGTATAGAAAATGGATGGATGGATGGAGATGATATGAGTTTAGATGAAATACAATAAGATGAGATGAGACGGGATAGGATTGGATGAGTCGAGATCAAATTAGATCAACACAAAATGCAAAATGATAAAATAGCATCAGATGAAATTAGGTGAGACGCAAAACGAGGCAGTGATGAGAGATGAGAAAAAAGTGAACCTATTGAAAACAAAAAAAGTGCAAACGGCAAGTAGCAGGCTGTGTAGGCTTACTTAGAAGAATGCAAAGCTAGCGTATCTTCCAGGTTGCCCATTTGAAAAGTTGCATAGAAACAAGCAAACCCCTCACACTGGTTTCCAGTACAATTTAAAAAGCATCATGTAGATAGACAAAAGCAACCAGTGGTCCCACGCTGGTGTGTACTGACCCCCTTGTGTGTGTGCTGTGGTTTGTGTGATGATCTGAGACTCGTCAGCAGACTGACGCTAATCACAGATTTTATCAGCGCTGCGGCCCGCACCAACAACAGCTTGGTGAATGGACGTGCACGTTCATGTGCATGTCGGACGGGGGGGGTCTCTAACTGTCTGACACCTGCAGCTCTTCATACTCAAAATGCAAATCCAAGCTCACACTTGCACCCTCGCTGTCCCCCTCCCTCAAACCGAGAGATCTTATCGAGCAACGACTTTTTTTCCCTCTCCAAATCTGGATCAAATGCACACCATGTGACCAACAAAAAAAAAGGGTTTCAATTGAAATAATGGTAATGATTTCGAAATCCGCACTTTCTAAATGCTTCTTCATTTAAAAAGGTCATTTCCTTGTTAGCATATTTACACAAAACCAGCCATTTAACCCTCTTTATTTGTCAAGTTCAGGTTTAATTTAATGTTAAAATGATATAATAATAAAATAATCTAATATAAAACACACGGAGGCAGACAGCTACTACAGTATGTGTGTGTGTGCTGTGAGAATGAAACAAGTGACTTTGTCGAGTAGAAAAGCAAGCAGGTGCAAGCATCTGCCTGACTGAGGAGCTCACGTGAGTGCGACGCTCCATCCCCAACCAGCAGCTTCTGTGTCTGCCAGCTGAGCTTGACCTCTGACCTCATGAGTGGTGGTGGTGGGGGGGGCTAGTGAGATAGTTTCTCCTCTGTGGAGGCCTGGTGTTAAGTGTTGCGTTATTTGTAATTGTGTGCTGAGTAAAAGCACCTGCTTGACTGTGGAAACCAGGGGTGACCAAAAATGTTTTTTTAATTAAAGGCGAAAAGTATTTAAAGACACAAACTTTGTGTTACTATTAGTTATTAGTATCAAGATTGCATCTTTTTGTCTTTATCTTTACTCCTTTACTCCTCCTCTTTGCCTTTTTGCTCCATTTGTCCCATTTTGGTTGCTTATTTTGTTTTATTTAATTTCTACAATGTGCAACTAGCTGCATGTGGCCCCCCGGGCAACACTTTGGGCACCTCTGGTGTAAACACATTTGTTGTGCTAGAGCCCCCTACTGACTGGTGTGGGAAGCACAAGACAATGACGGACTAGACTAGAATCATCAACTGATTTCACCCTATTTGGTTTACGTTAAATACGATACATTCAGTGCAAATATATATGAGCAGTTTTTGTTCGGTCTTTTTTCATAAAAAAAATGATGGCGTTCCATTATAGTCTGTAAAGAGAAACATTACCATAGACTGTATATTACATTATTATTACAATGAAAATACAGTACTGCGTTAGAATCATCTCACCCCTTTGATACTGTCAATCAGAAATCGGCATTATTATCTTTGAAAAGACACTTTTTGGTACAACTCTTGGGAGCCATTACGACAGTGTGCTAGTGTACCTAATGAAGTGGCCTGTGAGTGCAGTCGGACAGCGCCACCCTGTGTTGGTAATAGGTACAGTACCAACTGAAACACAAACCAAATCCGTTTTCTATGCCGCTTCTCCTCATTAGGGTCGCGGGGGCATGCTAGAGCCTATCCCAGTCATGTAGCTTCAAGTCAAGTACAGTACATCTGTTTATGTGTCAGTGTATTTTTGTAAGTTTGGATCATGTTTTTCAATCAAAAACGTTATTAGCGCTGAACTCCTGATGGAAATTTTAAGACCAGTTCAAAAATGGCAAGAATTTATATTTTGCACTCTTACGAAGGTTCTATGTAGAGCTTCAAAATGCAAAAAGAAGAAATGGGAGTGAGACAAAAACATTTTTGAGTGAGCTATTATTGCAAACAACCATTAAAGTGAAATAGACAGTTCTTCAACTGATCAAAAGTTTAAGAACACAGCCTTTAAAAAGCCCAAATCTTACAAAAAAAGTGGCTTCAGTGTCATTTTCTGTCAGGTATTCACACTGTCATGATCTCTTGATGGCAAACACTAATAAGTTTTCTTTCTTTGAAAGCAGTCGGATCGTTGCGCTCCACAAGCAAGACCTCTCGCAGCTCGCCTTTGCTGCTGAGGGTGGATGCAGTAAGACAGTCATTTAAAACTTCTTAAAAGATCCTAAGGGTTATGAAACCAAGTTTCAAGTGCGACACCCACCCTTGACCGGCTGCCCGTCAAGACACGGGGTGATCCTCAGCCCAAATGAATGTTGTTACTGGTGTCGAGAGCAGGCCAATAACCATCAGACGTCATCTGTGAGGGAAGGGCTTTAAGAACAAAAAATGTCTTGAAAGGCCGCGTCTCCTTCAATGCCACAAAATTGCCCATTTGGAATTTGCGTGAGAGCACCAAACATGGGACATTGAAAGGTGGAAGAAAGTTTTATTCTCTGATGACAAAAATGTAACCTTAATGATGACAAGGAGATCCCACCTGAGATGTTTTCCACACGACACAGTGCAGGGGAGCCATCATGATCTGGGTTACTTTTTCCTTCAGTGGAACAATGGAGCTTTAGGTTGTGCAGGGGCGTCAAACAGCAGATGGCTATGTGGAGATATTGCAGGGGACAACCCTCACCTGTGTGGTAATGCCTGGATGTTGTCTGTGACGCCATCTTCACCACCTGGCGCAACATTTCCACTAGCCTCCAGGAAACACTGGAATCAAGCATGCTGAAACACATTTTTATTAGCAAAATTAATACTTATTAGCCTATTTCAGTTTATTGGTTGTTTGCAATAAATTGCTTACTCGGATTTTTGTTGTCTCACTCCCATTTCTTCTTTTTGCATTTTGAAGCTCTACTTAGAACCTCCTTAAGATCCAACAGTGCAAAATGTAAATTCTCGCAATTTGTCCAACTTGTCTTAAAATTTTGATCAGGAGTGTGTTATCACGTGACACATACTGTATACCTCTAAAAAATACACCTCTAAAATGTCCATTTTCCTCATCACAGTAAGCGACTATACATGAAGCTAAAACTAGTCAGTCAGTAATTGTCTTGTATTGTATTGTACTTTATTTATCCCACAGCAGGGAAATTCACTTGTTACAGCAGCAAGCAAGATACGCAAGTAAAGAATATATAGTGACATAGTGACTACGACATGGTTCAAGTGGTGCAGGTGTTGTAGAGCCTGACAGCGGTCGGTATGAAGGACCTGCGGAATCTCTCCTTACACCGTGGGTGTAACAGTCTGCCGCTGAAGGAGCTGCTAAGGGAACCCCCAGTGTCATGTAGGGGGTGAGAGGTGTTGTCCATGATGGATGTCAGCTTAGCCAACATCCTTCTCTCCCCCACTTCCTCCACGGAGTCCAGAGGACCGTCCAGGACAAAGCTCGCTGCTGCCCACTAAATTTGGACATCAACACTCAATTCATAAATAGATTTTAATAGTGAAGTTTATTTTCGTTGGAAAATACGCATGGAAATAATTACATATGCTCACTTGCACAATGATTGTGCACCTGTTTTTGTTAATCATTGCATTTCCCCGCCCAAATGCAGTGTTGTCTCCTTTACCACTAGTTGTGGATATAACGGTTAGCTACAATAGTGCGGTATTAAGATAGTTAGATGTCCTTTAAATGTCCCCTGTGTGAACGAGTCGATGAACTTCCTTGTGAACTTCAACCTCGGATATTTATTTAGCCTCCTTTGTCGGTTTGACCAACGGCAAATCCATCACCAAATTCTCGCGATAGACCACACTAGTATATTAGGACGCATGTGCTGGGGTGCATTTTCCACTTGGAGAAGCGTCAGGTTTCCTGGAGGATCTGTGGTCTTGTCTGGAAAGGAGCAACCATGTCGGACGCGGTGGTCAGTTTTATGAAGGACTTTTTGGCTGGTGGCATAGCTGCTGCCATCTCCAAGACAGCGGTGGCTCCCATTGAGAGAGTCAAACTGTTACTGCAGGTAAAAAAAAAATCGCTTCAAGCACCACTGCACGATCGCTGTGCGTAATTTGTGCGTAAAGGTTAGCGCACCGAGCGAGAAGAGCTGTTAATGCGGGTAAAAATAATATTTATGTGCGTAATGTGCGCGTAAACGGAGTGACGTAAGTGTAAATGCGCATGGAGCGTGTGAGGTGCGCAAAGAAGGGGCGCAATTTGGTGTTACGCACGGCACTGTTGGTGCTCATGATGCCATGTTACGATAATGTGGGGCGTACCTCAATGAAACGCTCCTCTAACAGCTTAATGAGCCAAAGTAATGCAGTATTTAGCAAAGTGTCTGCACAAATAAGCAGTGAAAGTGAAGCGCTAATTTTAACTTGGAGTGTAACTTTACACGCAGACTGCTCTCAAGTGACACTCAGCCCTACCAGACGCACTACACCTGACATATGGACAGGAACATTATTAAGAAAATATAAAGTTGTGGGGCAGATTTTGGATCGTGTATTTCGGGGATTTGTCTATTTGTGAGGTCAGAGGTCACTGATGTTGACACAATCTCTATTGTTGTCAATCCCAAAGGTGATTGGTGGGGTTGAAGTCAAATTTCCACAGCATACTTATGCAAGGTTTTATGGGACTTGCACTTTTTCACCCATAGGAAATACTGGAAGTAGAAATAATGTGTTCCAGGGTCAAACTGGTGCCATCCTAAAAATGTTTATGAGCTGTTCAGGTCATTTTTAATATTTTAACCGTCTTTACTGTCATACAAGTGTAAAAAAAAAGAAAGTAAAATGCTGTTAATGTTAAGACGGGAAAACAATAAAACACTCAGGCTTAAGGTTAAACCATCTGTTTAACATTCCAAGTGTAAAAAAAAGTGAACCACTAAACACAATAAACACAATAAAACACAAATAAACACAATAAAACAGTTTTACCTTTACCTTTAGGGAACCAAAGGTTCTTCTTTGCCACTTTCCATCACTTTTTATTATTGTGACACAAGTGTAAAAAGAAGTTAGCCGCTGCTATCAGTAAAACAATAAAACAAAAAAAGAAACCTCTTACCTTAAACGGTGAATTTGTAGTGGTGTGATTGACGTTACAGATGCACGTCACACATCTTGTTTTTTCAGCATTCTTACCTGTAAGTGTAAAAAAACAATTTAATACTGTAAAATGTAAAAAAAAAAAAAAAAAACAACCAAAAGAAACTAACTTTCATAGCAGGTGGCAACACCTGGGCTCTTAGTTATTTGGTTTTGAACATGAGTGCAGTGTATCTTCATCTTCTGGTGTAAATGCACCTGGCTTCATTATCCATAACATATGCCTGCCCATACCGTAATCCCACCACCACCACTCGCAACACAGGTGCATTTTATTAATGGCATTTTGATGGCCGTGACGGGACCCCAGGACCCATTGTTGTGCCATTCATTCACGACAGACGCCTCATATTGCAGCATGTTAATGCACGGCCCCATGTTGCAAGGATCTGTACACAGGTCCTGAAAACTGAAAACCAAAACACTTTCACAAGTTTTGAACGTGAGTCCGGCGTATGTTCTTCTTTTGCTGTAAATGTCACCAAAAAACCCAAAAGAAAAACCAAAACACGTTTTCGGTTGTTTTTCAAACTCCAAAGTTCACTAGAGCTTTAAGTTCTCGAAAAAATACCTGGTTCTGTGTTTGACTTCTTACAAATTTTCTATGATTTAACTCCAGGAGCTTGTTTGTTTGCTAATCATGCTATTTCCTGTGCGTTTAGGTGCAACATGCCAGCAAGCAGATCACGGCTGAGATGCAGTACAAAGGCATCATTGACTGCGTGGTCAGGATCCCGAAGGAGCAGGGATTCCTTTCCTTCTGGAGAGGTAATCTGGCCAACGTGATCCGGTACTTCCCCACCCAAGCCCTTAACTTTGCCTTCAAAGACAAGTACAAGAAGATCTTCCTGGGTGGCGTGGATCAGAAAACACAGTTCTGGCGCTACTTCGCCGGCAATCTGGCCTCCGGCGGCGCGGCCGGAGCCACCTCGCTGTGCTTCGTCTACCCTCTGGACTTCGCCAGAACAAGACTCGCAGCCGATATCGGGAAGGGGGCAGCCGAGAGAGAGTTCACCGGGCTTGGAAACTGCATTAGCAAGATCTTTAAAACAGACGGCATCAGGGGTCTCTACCTAGGCTTCAACGTGTCCGTGCAGGGCATCATCATTTACAGGGCGGCCTACTTTGGCTGCTTCGACACAGCTAAAGGTGTGTGACACAAGAGGTACCATTTAATAGTGATCAGCATGGGGAGTCATCACGATAACTGGCAAGAAATGGCAGCAATGGTTGTGTAGTGGTTCATGCAGCGTTGTAGAAAATGAATGTCTGTAGATTACCCCAATGTACCCCACCGGGCAACTTCAGGATGTTCTCACACATTCCAACACACACGTTCATTTAAAACCCAATTACTTCATGTCATAAATTATCCAAAGAAGGTACAATCTTGTAGTCCGTTTGTCCTGCACTGTATCGTTCCGTGTTAGTGACTGCTAAACAACCCGCCATGGGGCCAAAAAAAGTTGTCAGTGCCAGCACTTTCATAAAGGAGAGAAACACTATTGAATTCACTTTCACCAGGATGTACGAGATGTCTGCATTAACAATAAGTTCCATACATTCTTCATTTATATTTGCTATGACATTTATTTTTTGTTCATGATTTTCTGTCCTCTGGAACGGATTAATTGGATTCACATTATTTCCTATGGGAAAAATTGCCTTGGTTTTCATGTTTTAAAACATTATATTCATAACTTGATGTGTTGACCCAAATATAAGAAAGTTGTTGAGGTTTTTTTTAAAGAAAAAAAGTCTGAAAAAGGTGGTCTTACATTCAGGGTCTAGAGATTCATTTATTTAAACCAGCAGATGGCGCAAAATGACTTCTCCCCAAGCGAGTCAGAGTCAAACTGCAAAGAAATATGAAATCCTTTTTCATTAGAACTGACAGTTGCTTCGACAAAAACATGTTAAAGATTACATCGGTCCTTGCAAAATCATCAAAAAGGTCATGAAAGAGAGGCTGTCTTGAATTCAGGATTGTCTTATATGTGGGTCACTATGGTATTTTAAAGCATTTTTTAAATTATATTATTTGACAGCTCAGTATGGTGCAGTGCATTTTTACACCAATGCAACCTAAAAATAAAATATTTCTTAAAGGTTCAATCATAAATACAAATTGGCATCTGACTAAATTTACTGAAAAATTAATCAGTACACAACAAAACTGGTTGGGGGTGAATCAAGGGAGCCTTTGTTTGCAGCTAGTCATGGCCTCCATTTGACCATAATTGCTTCAAGACCCAAGCAGCTGCTAATGGATTATTTTGCCCAACCCACAGGAATGCTCCCAGATCCCAAAAACACGCACATCGTGGTCAGCTGGATGATCGCCCAGACAGTGACCGCCGCGGCCGGCCTGGTGTCATACCCCTTCGACACAGTCAGACGTCGCATGATGATGCAGTCCGGTCGCAAAGGAGGTGAGTGCCGCAAATCATGTGACGTCATGCCGCTACAGCTGCAGCAGCTTACACCAATGCCTGTTGTCTTCCAGCTGATATCATGTACAAGGGCACAATCGACTGCTGGAGGAAGATCCTCAAGGATGAGGGATCAAAGGCCTTCTTCAAGGGCGCCTGGTCCAACGTGATCAGAGGCATGGGCGGCGCCTTCGTGCTGGTGTTGTACGACGAGATCAAAAAGTACACATAGGCCACTAGAAGTCTCCATGGAAACCCTTCATAATCCAGTCTTAATTCTTGTATCGTGTTGCAGCCAGGCGGACGGAATATGCCTCAAATAAATCTCTGTATATACACTCAACAGTCACAACATGAGGTACACCTACACAAATATACATTTCATCTCATTAGATTGTGCAAGTGTACCATACAAAGTGTCCAATGTGTTGTGTCATGTGACCACTCTTACTCTGTACACAGCCTCACTATTATAGGAATAAAGATTTATTCTGTTCCTCACGCTCATCTTATGCTGCCAACCTAATATCAGATGGACTTTGTGGAAAAAGTATTTCTAAAATGACATCCCCGTTAAATTCTAAAAGTACTCCATTTATGGGTAAGAGATTTTGGGATCAGGAACCATTTTTTTTTTTACTTTTAAAGCTTTTTTGACACAGTTTTAGATTTAAATCTATTACCGTACTTTATTTAAATGTCCAGTCTTTATTTTTGTGCCCCCCGTGACCAGTTAAGTGCATTTTCTAATAGGTATTTATTTTGCATCGAAAGAAACAGTAAGCTATTACACCTTATTTCAATGAAATTACAAAAACTAAATTTGATTATAGTTATTTTTGACATTACTGTTTAATTTTGCATAATATGAACTAAAACTATGTTACAGGAAGTGGTTAGCATGTTAGCCACAGGCAGGAGATCTGGAAGATCTTGGTTCTTATCTGCGTTGGACATCTGTGTGGAGTTTGCATGTCCTCCACGTGTGTGCGAGACTTTTCTCTGGGTACTTCCGCTTCCTCCCACATTCCAAAAACACATTAGGTTCGCCGCACAGTGGCCAAGTGTTGGCCACAGTCAGGAGATCTGAGTTTGAATCTGTTGTTTGCATGTCCTCCCCGTGCATGACTGACTTTTTTTCTCTGGGTTCGCCGGTTTCCTCCCACTTTAACTGGCGACTCTAAATTGTCCATAGTTATGAATGTCAGTGTGACTGGTTGTATGTGCCCTGCGATTGGCTGGCGACCTTTCCAGGGTGTACCCAGCCTCTCGCCTGAAGTCAGCTGGGATAGGCTCCAGCAGACCCCCGCGACCCCAGTGAGGACAAGCTGCACAGAAAATGATTGTTACAGGAACACCTTATTTAAATGTAGTAGGGGTGAAAACATGTATCTTCCATTGAATTGGGCCCTCTTTTAAAAAACAACAAAAAACCTTGTGTCACCCAATGACCAATTAAGTATAAACATACACCATAACATATATCAACATAGAAAGACCATATTTCAAGTAAATTACGGTGCCCTTTATGATTTTTTTAAAAACAAAATGCGTAGTGTATTTGTTTTTACATTAAAGTAATTTTTTTAGCATGAAAAACAAAATGTATCACACACACACACATTCAGGTGTACATGACCTACATGATCAAAAATGTAAAAAAAAAAAGGAAAAAGTCAGTTGGCAAAACAAACACATTTATTAGTTACAGTAAAGACACAACCTGCACATAAGCTGACTAACAACAAAAAGGCGAGCGTGCTGAGGGGTGCATTTTGGACCTGGTTGCATTGGAGCTGCCTGAGGTTGCCCGTGTTCCTAGCTGGGATGTACTGGCCCGCATGGAACTCTGGCCGACTGCATCGGAGAAAGAAAACAGATCTTAAAAGGTGTTATACCACAACATTTCATAGTTAACTCTCACAAACACCTTTAAGAAAATATCCTTGAAGAAGAATGGGATTAATAAAACTACGGTACCAGCAAAATACATGACACTTTGCATGTGTGCGTGTGTGTTGAGGACGCACCGCTGGATGCAGCCAGGTTAGAGTTGTCACACACAGGGCATGGTGTATCCTGATATCTGGCTTGACGCTGGTAGTCAGTCAGCTGGTTTGAACGCTTGAGCATAGGTGTAGACTTGACATACTCCAGTCTCTTCAGGAGAGCCTGAAAGTAAAAGCAGGGACTTGAATGAATGAATAAACAATCAGAATTAGAGAAGTTACTCAAGTGCACTTCTCATTTATGACAGTAACTTTTGAATTTTGGACAAAATGAGGCTTTTAAAGACAATGGGAAACACTTTTCAAGAAACTGAGCAATTAAATGAGGGGAAAAAAGATAAAAGTAAACTATTTACTGACAAAGTAAATAATTTTTCATACATAGGATCGCGTAAATTACTATCTGTACTCTTTAGGTCAAGGTTTCCCAAACATACACGAAATTGTAGTTGTTTTTTTTACTTCATTTACTAACACGAGGGACTCTTCATCCACTAATAAGAAACGTGAGATGGTTTCATCGTGAGACAGGTTAGTTTTACGCTACTGATGTGCTGTTGCAACAATAATCCTTGCTCATTTACCTACATGAGATGGGCAACATATTACAGAGTATGACGCCAAATGTCAGGAATGTCTGGCAATCACATGTGCATGCTGTCAGACGAATGTCTCCGTAGGTGGAAACTACACCAAAGCAGCATCTCAATCAAGAGCCCTTTTAAATCTCACCAAAATCCATGTGTCAAACTAAGACCTAATGTCATTTCACCCACATGCAGGCCCACAAAGTCCGCTCGCGCAGTGTAAAGCTGGCACTTTTACATGCGTGACGTGAGGGGGTGGATACATGGATCACACGCCATATTCAATTACTGCACTCCAGGAATAGGTGCAGCGTGATAATGAGGCCACTTAATCGAGTGAACAGTCTGTCCTGCACACATTATTTTATTCTTAAAATACAACTTCCATATTGCAGGGCTCAGGACTTACTTTTTTTTTTTTTTTTTTACTAGGAGCACAGTGGCCCCTAACTTATTATACGAGCAAATTTAGGCGCTCACGCTGAAATGGACTTGCAGTAAATATTAATGTTTCCTCCCATTTTCACTGTATTATTGATAAATAACTTGAACAATAAATGGCAACTGTCTACTCTAACCAGCGTGTTTCTGTCACTAGATTCTGGAAGGGCTGTACAGTGTAGGCATTTCACTCGCATAGGAGTCTAGAAATGGATTATGAGAGTAGAAAAAATAAAAAGGGAACACACGTGAGTGCAGATTTCAACCGTGTCTAGGGCCCTATGATTTTCGCATGAACACAATCACGGAATTGTCGAATAAAAACAGAATCTACTGTTGAAATGCTGTCTTCATGAGAAGGATTTTGTGAAAGGAGGAATGAGTTTGTGTGGGGCATTTCCCAGGCGGACCACTCAATCTTGGCAGAATCTCATCACAAATACTGCCCCGCCTCCTCCCGAATTAAACATGTGGATACGCCGGGCTGAAACACCTGCAGAATTTGGCTAAAAAAAAACTTAAGGGCTGTGCGTGTGCGGCTGTATGAGTGTTTACACAAGTGTTGTGTTTTACCACTTAAACAGTGCGTTTTATGACCTGCTGATGTGCCAGTTCTAAGTGAAATAAGGACAAAAGGCATGTTCATTCGTGCACTCAACTCGTCTTAACCATCAAAAGACTACTCAACACACACACAATGCACTTCCGGCCTTCAAGATAAGGGGAGTTTGCCACATCCTGTCTAATTGTTCAAAATAAGGGTGTAATACAAGATATCTAATAAATATAACATTTAAAAAATAGCAAGAGAAGATGTGGACTCTGGGATAACTGAACAGTGTTGAGCCAGAGGAGATGGTAACAGGTAGACTTAGCACTAGTGTAACCGACAGTGCTAGCAAAGTTTACAAGCATGCCATGGGACTTGACTACAAAAAGCTGTGGGACATGCTGTGTTCTGTGTTTGAGGGATGCAGTAGGCCTTATGTTGGCACTGTGTTTATGTGTGAGTGCGCATGTGTGTTACTGTGTACATTGTTTGAGTGTTAATAAAATTGTGTTTATTTAAGAAATGTCATAGTGCTCCTAAAGTTTTGCATCAAACCTAGATCTAACCTGCGCTCCCAGTGAAAAAGCTACACGTACAGCCCTGGGTGGCATCTTATACACCTTCAAATTAAATCATAGCATGTGTTTTCAACAGTCATAACATATTGCATGGGATGTTATGACCGTTGCGTAATTATTACTCCTTCAATATTTACTGTAGACCAGAAACCACCAAGCTGTCACCACACATAACAGCTTACGGGAATTCTCATCATATGTTGAATTCAGTTTAATTTAAAACAGTTTAATTTAAAATAGGAGTCCCCAACCACCAGGCCGCAGCCCGGTACTAGTCCATAGCCAGGGAAGAACTGGGCCATGGAGAACTTTCAGAAGCAATGTTAAAAAAAAAAGATCTGTCCTGCTTAACAGGACAATATAAAAAGTATAATTTCAGTGTCCAGCGCAGGTGTATCCAACTTCCAGCACTATTAAAGCTACTTTGACAAAAAGAGGTGAGCTATTTTTGTTTTATGTGTTTTATTGCAATTTACAAAGCAGATCTCCACTCAAACAGTGTGGTCACTTGCCATTAAATACAGACATGTCTGAATTGAACAGTTACAAAAATACTAAGCTGAAGCAAATATTCTACTCAACATCAGATGGCGAGCAACTGTTAGCTCACAAGCTACCTGTTGGAGACCCCCGTGATAGCTTCACTGTCTTAAGCTGGATACACTGTGTTTATTAACCGACAGGCACATAAGTAGTGTTTTGAATAAAAGATGTGAAAGATGTAATTTTGTAATAATGAGAGCAAGGTTGTTAAGTGACAAAGTAAAAGTAAGTTAGCACATGTGCCATGCTGTGTCCTCACCTGGCTGACGGAGGATATACCGGACTCGGCGATCCAGTTGGAATCATTTGCTGCTTACTGGGGAGATCGGACTTTAGCGTCTGGTAAACACAGAGGTGGCGGCGTCTGTGTTTACGTAAACAAACGGTGGTGCACAGACGTACAGACGATGGAAAAGCACTGCTCGCAGGACATTGAGCTGCTGATGGTGAAATGCAGACCTTTTTATTTGCCTCGTGAGTTTAGCGCTGTGTATTTAACTGCTGTTTACATCCCACCACGAGCTAACACTGCTAATGCACTAGGCCTCCTGCATGACATCATTGATAAACACGAGACCAAACACCCAGACGCTGTATTTATTATATCTGGCGATTTCAACCACTGTAACCTCAGGACTGTCCTCCCCAAATATTACCAGCATGTGAGCTTTCCCACAAGGGAAAATAACATCCTGGACCAAGTCTACTGCAACATGAAAGGTGCTTTGAAGGCTGTTCCAAGACCCCACTTTGGAAAGGCTGACCACATCTCTATATTCCTTTATCCAACATACAGACAACTTCTTAAAAAAGCTCCCCCTGTACGTACAGCAGTTAAAGTGTGGAATGAAGAAACTGATCAAGTACTTCAGGACTGCTTTGGCTGCACAAACTGGGATGTGTTTAAAACTGCAGCGGGGAGGGAAGATTGTACTGTTGATTTGGATGAATATGCTTCTGCTGTTACTGGCTACATTAGCACATGTATAGAGACTGTTACCACCACCAAGTATTACAGAAAATACCCTAACCAAAAACAGTGGATGAACTGTGATGTAAGGGCTAAGCTACGTGCTCGTTCGACTGCATTTGTCATGGGCACCGCTGATGACTACAAAAAGGCCAGATATGACCTGAGGAGGTCCATACGAGAGGCCAAAAGACAGTACAGACAGAAGCTGGAGGGCTACTATTCCACCTCAGACCCTCGGCGCATGTGGGCGGGGCTCCAGCACATCACAGACTATCGACAGCAGAGTAGCGTAGCCACGTCCAGCCAAACCACACTTCCTGATGAGTTGAATAAGTTCTATGCCCGCTTTGACACCCAAACTCCTGATGAGCAGAGAGGGTGGCTGAACCTGGGGAGCACACAGGACTCACCTCTCATGGTGACATCAGCTGATGTGCGCAGGGTTCTAAACAAAACAAACCCACGAAAAGCAGCAGGGCCAGACAACATCTCAGGACGTGCACTTCGGGTTTGCTCATCAGAGCTAGCTGATGTGCTTGCTGACATATTTAACCTGTCGCTTGCACAAGCATCTGTACCGACCTGCTTTAAGTCCACCATCATAGTGCCCGTACCCAAGAAGAGCAACGTGACCTGCTTGAATGACTATCGCCCTATAGCACTCACTCCTATTGTTATGAAGTGCTTTGAAAGATTAGTCATGACCCACCTCAAAAAGAGCATCCCGGCGGCAACCGTGGACCCTCTACAGTTTGCATATCGCCAGAACCGGTCCACGGATGATGCAGTCAACACTGCCATCCACACAGCCCTTTCTCACCTACAGGGCCAGGACACATACGTCAGAATGCTATTTATAGACTATAGCTCTGCTTTTAATACAGTCAGCCCCCACAAACTCACAGATAAGCTCCTCACACTTGGCCTGTCTCCCTCCCTCTGTAACTGGGTGTTTAACTTTCTCACAGGCAGGCCCCAGTCAGTCAGAGTCCACAACCGCACATCCAGCTCAAGAATTGTGAGCACTGGGACCCCACAGGGGTGTGTGCTGAGTCCACTCCTCTACACGCTCTTCACCTACGATTGCGTGGCCTCCCAGAACAACACCAGCATCATTAAATTTGCAGATGACACTACAGTCATCGGACTGATCACTGGTGGTGTTGAAACATCATACAGAAGAGAGGTGGCGGACCTCATAGCTTGGTGTCGTGATAACAATCTCCTTCTCAATACAGATAAGACTAAAGAGATGATCATCGACCCAAGAACAAGGGAAAAGGAGCCGCATAGACCCCTGTTTATTGATGAGACTGAGGTGGAGAGGGTGAAAACCTTCAAGTTCCTTGGCACACACATCAGCGAGGACCTCACCTGGTCTCACAACACCCAACAAATTCTGAAGAAGTCCCAAAGGAGACTGTACTTCCTGAGAAGACTGAGGAAATTTGGCATGTCCACCACAATCCTGAGTTGCTTCTACAGATGCACTATCGAAAGTGTCCTTACCGCCTCCATCACTGTTTGGTACGGTAACTGTACAACACGTGATAGGAAGGCACGCCAGCGGGTGATCAAGACCTCACAGAACATTGTTGGGGCAGCCCTCCCTTCACTGCAAGACATTTATAAATCTAGAGTCCTACGCAGAACACACAACCTCATCAAGGACAGCACACATCCACAACACTCATTATTCACACTCCTACCGTCAGGCAGACGCTACAGGAGTTTGAAGTCCAGGACCACAAGGCTGGCAAACAGCTTTTACCCACAGGCCATCAGGCTCCTCAACGAAGCACTCGCACACGCCGCACGCAACACACGCACACACTCATAGCACTTTATTTATTTATTTATTTGTATTATTTACTTGTATTAATGTCTCTTCTGTTGTTGTTGCTTAATTTATTGGTATATATGTTTATGTGTTTATGTTTCTTATGTTCTTATTCTTTCATTTGTTTTCTTTCTTTTCTTGGGAGAATGAACAGAATAAGATTTTCATTGCATGGTATAACTGCTGTTGTACTATGCACATGACAATAAAACTCTCTTGAATCTTGAATCTTGAATGAACATGATAGCCACATGTAGCTTCCCCGTGGGACAAAAATGAGCTCCCAACTAACAACATTGCTTGTATGTTTTAAAGACAAAATGTCAAGTGTGGTTAAAAAAAAAAAATCACAATTTTGGGTCTGAAGACCAGCGGTTAGACGTCAAACTGGCTTGTTGGTTAGCTGCTGCCAGTGAGGTAGCATGACGGCCACACAAAATGTGTAAACAAAGATGCCAGAAAAGTCAAATAATGAGATTGATAGGTGAGCGATCACACACGCTGGCATCGACAGGTTTAGACTGTGACAAGCTGTCGCCAATTGACTCCACATTTTCTGAACTATTTTTCATTGTCACGGTAATAAAGGACAAAGCGAGTCCCTTAACTCAATACAGGACGCATACTTTTATCTAGTTGCACACGCACGTGTAGATGAAAAATGTATTCAATGTCTCAAATTTTAGTCGCAAAATAGGACCATTTAGTTGCAGTCTGGAGCCCTGTATTGAGAAGTTTAAGGACAAAATTGATGGTTACAAACATGTTATGGCAACTGCCTTACATAGTCCTCTACCAGCAACAAGCGGCCAGGTGACAACCAGGAAATTAAATCAGAGCAATTTTGTCGATTATACTGCAAAGCTAGACAGGTACCGTCGTCGTAGCATTGAAAACCTGCTTTAGTTTTTTTTTTAAATCAGCATTTCTTTTTGGTTAATGACTTTACCTGTACATTTGTGTATACAATAAATGTTTATGTTGTGTACACAAACTGTGTACTTCCATATTGTGGAATGTGTTTCGTACCAGTGACACCAACTATCAGCACTCCTTGTTTGTTTTGTATCAATCTGTTGAGGACAGTGGACAGTGTCTATATAGGAAGAGCCAAAAACTGCAGAGTTGAACTTTCTTAAATGTCCCCTGCTGGTGGCTGCCACCCCCACTTGCTGCCATCTGTCCACGTCCGTCCAGCGTCTTTTTTCAGTGTGAAGTGAAATTAGAAGCCAGCTGAGCTAAGATAATGATGCTCAGTTGTGATCGACATTACTGTTATGGTTCTTGTCTGCAATTTGGTACAGAACTGTACTGTGTTGTGTTGTACTGAGCAGTTTCTAATATTTTGGTTACCTTAACTACATGAGGGGCAATATACATTAGAAATGCCTATCAGTATGGAGTACAATAGCATCTGTAGGCATGTAACAGACAGGGACTAAATTCCACTTACTTGGTTGTCCTTATCGATGCGTTTCTGCTCCCGTAGCCTATTGACAGCACTGTGAGGGATGTGAGGTGGACCCGCCTTTGCAATTCGGGTGAACTGACCCACGGACGCCCCCGGCGCTAGAGAAATCCGTGACAGCACACGAAGGAGTCGCTGATTCTCGTGATCGATACGTCGAACTTCATTGTTGTTGAAGGTGTAGTTCTTCCTGCTTGGTCGTCCTCGCCAGTGATAAACTACATTTTCCTCGAGAAGACTTTCAGGAACAAAGGACTCTGTCTGAGAGTCTGAGAAAAATCCCACCAGGTAAATTATTGCATTGCAATTATTGCATTATTGCATACACAATACATTCACACACGTGAACAAACAGATTCATAGGCGGAGATGTCATAAAAAGTGTTCAGTGCTTGGGTCAAGGGCTCGGCGGCAGTGTTTAAGAAGCATCTTTGACAGCCAGTCTCATATTTAAAATCCTGTCTCTACAATGATTGAAAGGAATGATGACAAACATTTAAATAATGACAGTGGGTGTAGTTGAATGTGATAACAATGTAGTGGGCAGTGGAATAATTATTTGTTTCCATTTATGGTGAGTGCTGACAGAGATAACATTAGCCTGGTCTGGAGCAGGCTAACTCCACAGAATAAATCTCCATGGAAACGTATGTCAGAACATATCCCACTCTCCACTATCCCACTTTTGTGCAATCAGATCATGGATAAATTGAGCCAGGATAACCAAAATATCCTGGCTTAATCCCTTATTCTAGTTTTTCTCAACGTGCCCCTGGTATTCTTTCACCAATATTTTTTATAAGGATGCCATGTGTGTTTTGTTGGTTAATTTGATCTTTCAAGAAAAGCTTTTTTTAGCTTGCTCTGAAGCGCAGTGAACTACGAGTAAATGATTAAATGGATGATAAATGATTAAATAGATGATTTGTTGTTTCGACAAATTATTTACACTACTTGATTAGATTTCTCCAATTTACATCTATTAATACTGTAGGTTATTTTATTTGTATTTCTATGCTCCAAGTACAGCGTGGAAGTGTAAATATGTCTTATTCAAAAACGATGACAGATGTACTCACACTCATCCGCATGGGTCCCATCTGGATGAAGGAAGCCGCTGTGACCACTTAGCGGCGCACTCTCCCTCAGCGTCTGTTCCTTGGCGCTGCTCTCGTCAGCCTCCACAGACCTGAGGTGGGAGTAAGATGAGGAGGTAAGACTCACCTCGTCTCCCAGCGTGTAGTCCGACTCTTCTGCCAAAGACAGCCCCATATCCGACGACCTGCTGGGCTCGATGTCTGACAGCTCCCGACCTCTCCCCCTCGTGCCTCCCATCGAGCTGTAGTGGCTTGAGGTGGAAGAGGAACCTTTCGAGCGTTTGACTCGTCTCCCTTTCTTGATGGACTGATCGCTGATTTCTTCCGATGACGTCGGATGGCGTAGACGTAGTTCTCGAGAGTCGTCAGTGCTGCTGGCACTGCCTTCTCCCTCCTCTCTACCCAGCAATGCCATAAACGCGCTGCCGGGCGATCGAGCAGGCAACTCTTCCGCCACATTTTCCTCGCTTCGAACGACCTGTCTGCCTCCAGGTCTGTCGTCGTCAGGGTCACTGTCAAAGAAGGAGTGGTCGACGTCACCCTCTAAGTCACTGGGGTTAAACATGACGAGTCCAGGTGACACCGCGTTATCGATTCAAAAACAAGGCAACTGGCTAATGGCTTCCCCCCGGATTTAGCTGACGTCACTTCCTTGCAACTGTTGCCATGCGGCCTTGTTGCCAGATGGACGGCTTCCTGGAGCACATTTCAGTCCCAGCTCGCACGGCTAAGCATCGGAGGGAACTACAACTCTCTCACGAATGCGGTGAAAAAGTGACAACAGCTTTACTCAAAGCCAAACACGAATGAAGGCAAAAATTACATCAACGTGTCACGTCTACTATTCAAAGGCCTTACGTGTTGATGTCTCCGTTTTAAGGTTTAAGTCACAAGCTGACGCAGACGACGTCTAAATGCAATTACACCATTTGTCCACCACATGTCACCATCCACTGTCGTAACAGTATTCACTACGTACAGCACATACAATGACGACCACTGTATTAGGTACTTGCATCATCTTGAATCCACGTTTGTGCATTCAGAAGGATCACAATGCCAATTTTCTCATGTTAGTGTAGTTGTCGTGATCTCATTAGCTCACGATTCGCTATGAGAGTCAAAATAAAAACAGCAGGGAGCCACTTGTGTTGTACTGGATATATGATAGGCATGCACACTTTTTACTAAAGTACGCTAAACACGTAAACTTATGAAAATCTCCCGTCTAAACACGGAAAGCTTTAGTTTCATGACATACCTTATATTTTTATGTAATCAGGACAGTGAGGCTAGATAACCTTAAAACCTCACTCCAATTTATTGTAAATTGACGCATAAATAATTTAACCCACAAGGACAGGGAGAACATGCAACCTCCACATAAAGATGTTCCAGTGTAGAAATTAAATTAATAGCGCATTCTCTTTACATTTAAACTGTTCCGTGTCTAGAAGCAGTTTAGTAAAGTCATTTTGACTCGTGGGAAAACAGACTCGACCGGAAAAGTGTCTTTTAACGACATTTTTTAAATTCACGCATAGAATTGAGAGGTTCATTGACAGAAACGATAAACAATAGTTAGAGACTACTATTTGCATAGAAACTACTAATGCAAACAGAGAAGCTATGGAGTAGATTACGTTAATTTCGCTGCTAATGGACTACAATGCGGATGGGGATGTCATCCAACTTCATGTAAAAAAATCCGAACTATCGCTTTAAAAGTAATGTTAAAATCTTGTCTCGTTCTTGTAGACCCAATGTCATGTATCGTCTCCTCTCATGAAGTGAGTGTCTCGTGACACCCCTATGTATTACTGCATAATGCCTCTTTACTCCTTTATTCATTATTGTTGAATAAGCTATTGACAAACTATTTACTATTACACATTTTATTTTTTCTGTATTAGAAAATTGGTAGCCTGGTACATTAAACACAGTGAAGCAACCATCATAATTCGGGAAACTGTAGGATTATATAAACTCTGCTTCTGCCGCCTCCTTTTTGGAGACGTTGAATTGTTCAGGTATACATGTGATGTACTTTAACGTAACCTTGTTAAGCATGTTTGAATAACCACCACTCATATAACCTTTGGCCTCTGAGGAAGACACATGTTATAATATGCGGTCGCATCCCAAAACTCTGGTCCTTTCCAGCCACACCAGCCCTAAATGAAAAGTAACAGAGAAAGTTGGGGGTCAACGATGTCTGGAATAAAGACAAATGTACAGCAGGAATTATTCTAGAATCCTTACCTTGTCTGTGATGACATGTAAGTCTTCTGCTCCTGTGTAATGAGGGTCCAAGATGAGAAAGCGAATCATTCCGGTGGTCTCACTCCAAGCAACACCCAGGATTGTGTGGGCTAAGACACCCCCTCCTAAAAAGAAATAGAAAAGTAACAGTTCTATTTGTAAATGGTTTGTATGAGCTAGAAAGACTGAAATGTGGCTATGAGCAATGTCAAACAGGCAATTGTATACTCAATAGCCAATATATTTATTATGACTGTGATCCTACATAAAAATACAAACACTGCTTAAAAAATGCTGCTTAAAACTAAAGACCTCACCAATCATCACAGGGGTCCCCTCAGAGAGGAAGTGGTTGGCCAGTTCTCTGCCTTTGGACGCCATCTCAGACCCTTGACTGAGAGCACAAGCATTCAACATACGGTAACCTAAATCTAATAATAAATAGGTGATCACCATCAGGGTGGTTGCCATAAATCCATCAGACAAACCTCACCTCACAAACATAATCTTGGACGTCACCCCAAGTAATTGGTTCAAGACAGCGTGGACCTCAAAGGATCCAATCCACTGGCGAGACCCCACAAAGGAGGCTTGTTTGTCTCCAACATCCACTAAAGCCTGAAGAGACAAGTGACCCAAAAAGTTGAAATATAAACTAGAATGGCACTCAATGGGGTGCATTTCTATCAATATTTGATATTTGCAGCTTTATGTAGTATTGCTGGTTACAAGATTTACAGCGTTCATCCGCAGCACCCTGTACAGAGTTGTGAGGTGTTCTTGTATGGTGCACCATTTCTGGTCCATGTATCAACCTCTCACAAAGTTATGTTGAGTAACATGTGAACGTGCACTGCAGGTTGGCCAAGCTTGAGGGCACCATTGTAGCAACGGTATGGCCATGAACTCCAATAATGGAAAATAACGGTCATTTGGTCCTTTGTCATTTTGTGGTTATGTACAGTATGCGCTCCCATTAATTAATTCAAAACTTAATTATGGTCCGTAAACACAAGACTTGCTTGAGAACTAGTTACAGTGCGGTGTGCTGCGGAATATTGTATACTTGATACTGATTATTGATATTGTGCTTGTATCAATCGCTTGACTCTCACGACCCATCATTAATGAGAAAGATGGTATTGTAACGTCTACCCGAATGTTGTAAAGATGACAAGGAGGTGGCCAAGCTACAATATCTTTACTGCAAAAACAAAACAAGCTACTGTCAGCCGAACCATACAAAAAACAACATCAACAAACTCAACTGTCCTCTCTGCATGCAGCCACACACAGTGATGACTCATATTACATTCACAGACAATCAGAAATCACAAAACTCTTTAACACTACAGTACACATGACTGCCAGGTCGCTGATCCTCTGAAAGCGACCGTAATAATTTTGCAGTGTAGTGGTCTTATTATTGAGATCGAAAGGTTGATAGTGCTTTTATTTATTATTGTTTCATATAATTATGCATTTAGTGTTTTATTACTGTATCTTATGTACTTCACTGGTTCTGTGTACAGTGTGAGTGACTTAAGAGTTAATTTAGTTATAATTTAGGTGTACATACACCAAAACTCATCGCATCACAGTCTAGGAACAAAATTTTGTATATTTTGAATTTCTGTATTATTAATTGACAACTAATGAGTTTAAAACTATCAAAGAGTAATATAAACTATATATAAGTCAGTTTTTGGGTAATGTTGCTCACAAATACAAACATAAATTTCTCTCATTCTCGTTACCTGCTGGATCTCCTTATGAGTGGGCACGCGCCGCTCCACATAGCCTTGCTGCTGGAACCAGGAGCAGATGGTCTGGAGGGAGCGATAAGCGCAGCCCCAGCCATTGTCGTCCATGCGGTCCTGCATGTAGTGGTGGTAACTGTAGACTCCTTGGACCAAGTACACCTTCAACACACGGAAAAAACATGAGGGCCGCTATTTCAAGAGCAGCCATCCATATATTTAAACCGATTTACCTTTCCATCGTCCAGGTTTGGATGTGTGAGAGCCAGGTGAGGGTTTCGGAGGTAACCATCTTGGTAGGATTCATTGGCAAAGTGATAAGCATTGGCTCTTCGAAAATAGGGCCGGTCCTCTGGTAGCTTAAAGCGGCGATGAAGTTCCTACTCAGGCAGATATTTTATGGAAAAGGAAAAAGAAAACATGCAAGAGTCATGATTAAAATTTGACATTAAAAACGCAGTATTACTTTATTCATAATACTAATTACTTGACATTTAAAACTATTGCAGTATATTGTTGCATTATCACTTATGACATTTAACTTTAAGTAACAGAAACTAGCTTCATAGTTTGAAATGAGTTCTTCTTTGAATTCAAGTGTTTCTCACCTTTCTCAAAGTTCTGGCACATGCAACTTTTTTGCAGCCATACTCAAAAACAAACAAACAAACAAAAAAAGACAGTTGAAAGCCTGTTTGTCTGACACTCAGAAATACGCCATGCGCTTGAACGCTTCTTCTGTGTAGGGTGCACAGAGTTGTTCATTGTTCTATGAACAAACACACATAATAAATATGATTAAAAGATTCCCTGGCTGGAATCTGTCTAGAATATCCCAACTCTGAAAGAGCCACTATCCATTCTTCACAGAGACTGAGTCACCAGCGCTTGGATGCTTTGGCCACAGTTTGGCCATCCGACAAACGAGACAGTGTACCAAAACCGAATCCTACAAAAAACAGGGAATACAAAAACTGGCATACCACTGTATTTGAGTGATTACTCATTTTGAGCTGTAATACAAATATCATTTTTCTTTCACCACAGCACCATCTGCTGTATCTGGTAGGGCACTCCATGAATGACATACCTTACGCTGCGTCTCAAGCTGGCTGTCAGGCACCCCAGATGGATAAAACACTGTGACCAGATCCTTGGCTTCTGGAAGCAGGAAGTGGAACGGCTCTGGGACAGTCAGTGTTGTTCCCGTCATGTGGCGCAGCATATCTCTCTCCATCTCACACAGCTGATTAGTTAGCACCTCCAACAAGCGCTCACTGGCACTGCACAATGAGACAGTGAAGTTACAAATGTAACAATCATCCATCCATCCATCCATCCATTTTCTATGCCGCTTCTCCTCATTAGGGTCACAGGGGTATGCTGGAGCCTATCCCAGCTGACTTCGGGCGACAGGCGGGCTACACCCTGGACTGGTTGCCAGCCAATTGCAGGGCACATATAGACAAACAAATGTAACAATAATGTCATATTATAATGTCATATTTTAAAGATGGTACATACGCTTTAATGGTGTCAGTGGAACTGATGCAGACAACACAGTCTACAGGAAGAGTTGTAGACAGGAAGTAGGATTTTTGGATGGTTCTACAGAGGACTGGTGCAGGGAGGGGACCTGGTTTTGTCACGTCCATCATCAGGTTAAGGTTGATGACTCTCTAAATGAGAGGGCAAAAGGAAGATAAGGTAGTGTATCTAATACAGCTGGAAAGCAAATTTAAATGAAAATGTTTGCATACAGGCGCTGAGCTCTTTTTGCTCTTCTTCTTTGATTTCTTGCCAGAAATTTCCTGTTCATCTGTCCTGAAATAAAAGTAAAAACAGTGAATGAAAATAAATCAAGGATAAGATTCTTTGACAACTTACTGTATCCACTGATGTAGAGCTTCACATAGTGTGCTCGGAGATAACTCTTTTGGTGTCACATGAACACTTTGGTTTGGCCAAATGATAACTGGGCTGTCGCGGACTCTCAGAACACAGGATTCCGAGTTTACATGTGAGCGCAGGTTCTCAAATGTTCTGGAGATCGTTTTTTGTTTGAGTGCCACTGAAAGTAGATAGTAGACATGATCTCAATTAGTTTTCATTATTGTACAGAGGAACATCACATAATAATAATAAAAATAACAACAATAACTTTCTTCTGATATATGACCGTGTCAGTGAGGCCTCCATAAATGAGAGAAGAACATATTGTTTGACGGTAAATGGGGTCTGTAACCTTAGTTAATAACATGATCATCATGTCTTTCTAAATATGTACTGTAGGTGTACAGTGTACAGTTCACGGTCGAACCATCTGTGCTGTCCAGAAGACACTTGAGCTCCAGGGAACCTCTCACACGGAAAATGTCTCCCAGATCGCAGGGTTGTGTATCCACAACCTGAAATAACACAAAACAAATCATAAGCTAGCTGATCACTATGTAGGCAGCTGGCAACAATATGCTGCCTACTTGACAGCTTTCTACGAGCAGCAAGCAAGATTTTGTAACATTAACAATGTCACAAAAGTGTGTTTAAAATCATGATAATGCCCACCATTGTTAGCTTCTGTCCAAAAATAGAATGACGAAGCTGGGCTGTTTATTCACAGGGGGCAGCCATGTCTGTTTGTCAGAGTTTACAACGTGTCTATTGCCGCGACACCCCATTGGACCATGACGACTCCGCCCACTTGTGTTACATTCACTCTAACTCGTAATTACGGACTTCAACATACTTTCGCTAAACCTGTGGATTTCTTTTAATCGTGCTCATTTTGAACAATACTGTTCATACGAAAAGCATATTTTCTACGTGAAACGTGAACACATTAACATATTAAAAATTGAAGAACATTGACTTGCATACATATATTATTATATAACAATCTATTCCCCATGTCCGTGTAAATTTACTGGGAAATGAGACAATACCCTTAAGGAGTGCTAGTGTTATTGCATTAAGTCAGTCATCTGCTGCAAAAACACAAATTTGCCCTGACTACAGAACTCAGGGAGATTCTATAGGCTGTCACATACACTTGTACACTTGTACATGTACAGAGGGAATGCTATCTATACAGTACATGTCTACTGGTGGGTCAAGGTCCACTAGGATGGAGTGAGGCATTCTATATCTAATTATTCCAGCATCAGTGCCCATGTCACCCTTCTTATGCAACATAGGACAACATGTATGTTATCATTTTTGCTTTGGCATTTACAATAGTTGCAATTTCTTGCCTATTTGTAGGTGGGTATCCAATTTTAAGAGTCAGTATAGCAGATAGTAGAGGAGTGAAAAAATGTCCTTTTGCATGGCCTGTTTGCTGCAGGCAATTGCATGGCAGCCATGCATGCAAGAGCAGGCAGATTGAGTGGACACAGCATTAGAGGGACTCTATGCATGTCCATGTGGAAGTAGCCTTCATCACAGCAAAACCTTCACTATGATAGTACATTTCTACTGGATGAAAGCTATTTCGGGAACATGCACACAAGTAGAGATTTAAAAATGCTGAAACACATTTTAACTGTTCTCCACAATCTACAGTAATTGCTCTCATGGAGGACTTGCTAAAAATTGACATGATGCTATCTAAATCACCACAAAAGAGGAGTGCATGCATGCTTGATGTTTTCTCCCCTCTAAATTTATTGTCTCATTTCTTGATTTTATTGTATTTATTCTGATAACATGTTCACAATAAAAGTTATCGAATCAAATCAATTCATTCAACTCTAGAGGGTAACAGACATTTATTGGGGTAAGGAAGTTATTAGGGGGCCAGGCCTTTATTTGCATTTTTATCACATTATTAAATAATGTTATATATACAGTATTTATGATTGTGCAGATATTTTTAAAAACATTTCTGAAATAAAAATAATGATGAAAATTATAATATGTACCATAATAATCACAATTTATGTATAACATAAAACACAGTGGTGTGAAAAAGTGTTCCCTTCCTGATTTTTTTTTTTTTTTTGCATGTCTGTCACACTTAAATGTTTCAGATCAAATTCAAATATTAGTCAATGAAAGCACAACTGAACACAAAATGCAGTTTTTAAATGAAACTTTTTATTATGAAGGGCGAAAAAAAATCCAAACCTACATGGCCCTGTGTGAGAAAGTGATTGCCCATTAAACCTAATAACTGGTTGGGCCACACTTAGCAGCAACAACTGCAATCAAGCGTTTGTGATAACTTGCAATGAGTCTCTTACAGCGCTGTGGAGGAATTTTGCCCACTCATCTTTGCAGAATTCAGCCACATTGGAGGTTTTTCCAGCATGAAGCGCCTTTTTAAGTTTATGCCACAGCATCTCAAAAGGATTCAGGTCAGGACTTTGACTAGGCCACTCCAAAGTCTTTGTTTTGCTTTTCTTCAGCCATTCAGAGGTGGACTTGCTGGTGTGTTTTGGATCATTGTCCTGCTGCAGAACCCAAGTTGGTTTCAGTTTGGGGTCACAAACAGATGGCCGGACATTCTCCTTCAGGTTTTTTTGGAAGACAACAAAATTCATGGTTCCATTTATCACAGCAAGTCTTCCAGGTCCTGAAGAAGCAAAACAGCCCCAGACCACCATACTACCACCACCACATTTTACTGTTGGTATGATGTTTTCTTTTTTTTCTGAAATGCGACCTTGCTTTTACGACAGATGTAATGGGACATACACCTTCCAAAAAGTTCAAAAGGTGACCACAGAGTATTTTCCCAAAGGTTTTGGGATCATGAAGATGTTTTCTGGCAAAATTGAGACGAGCCTTAATGTTGTTTTTGTTCAGCAGTGGTTTTTGTCTTGGAACTCTGCCATGCAGGACGTTTTTGCCCAGTGTCTTTCTTATGCTGGAGTCATGAACACTGACCTTAACTGAGGCAAGTGAGGCCTGCAATTCTTTGGATGTTGTTGTGGGGTCTTTTGTGACCTCTTGGATGAGTCGTCCCTGCGCTCTTGGGGTAATTTTAGTTGACCAGCCAATGCTGGGAAGGTTCACCACTGCTCCATGTTTTCGCCATTTGTGGATAATGGCTCTCACTTTGGTTTGCTGGAGTCCCAAAGCTTTAGAAATGGCTTTATAACCTTTTCCAGACTGATAGAGCTCAATTCATCTCAGATAAATTATGTTTTAACTGGGGTCATTTTTTCACACAGGGCCAAGTAGGTTTGGATTTTTTTCTTTCTTAATAATAAAAAGGTTAATTTAAAAACTGTATTTTGTGTTCCTCTTGTGCTGTCATTGACTAATGTTTAAATTTGTTTGATGATCTGAAACATTCAAGTGTGACAAACATGCAAAAAAAAAAAAAAAAGAAATCAGGAAGGGGGCAAACACTTTTCTAATTAAAGAAATGTTGTATAATCAATATTTGATGTAATAATATTTTAGCAATATATGTGAATATTTGATTAAATTGCTCCATTGCTGTTTTTAGCAACTTCTGGCAACTTTTATACAGCAGAACATTTCCACAATAAAGTTCAGTTTTACAGATACCATGTCTGTTTTACAGGCAGGTTGTGTTGTAGTAACGACATCTCCATTGGTTTGGTTTGGTTCGGTTTAATTTTATTTGAACATGCATGCAGGTTACAATGGACAACATCTCATGAATCATTTCACAGTTCCACATGTCCAAAAGGAGTGGAGTGGGGAGAAGCAAATCTTTTTTTGACACATGATGTAGTCATTGTAAAGGTAATTACAGCCACCTTTCTTTCCTGAATTGAAAAAAGTGTTTGAAGTATGGTCTTTGTTGTCAAGTGAACAACACAACTGGCAATTAACTGCGACACGATGTCTAGTCAAGAAAAGAGCGCCACTTAAAGAATCGCAGTATGTACTAATTCGACACAGTATGTACTTCCAAGTCTCAGTTAATATGTTTGGTTTTAACATAAATTGAAAACAACATTTCACGCATGCAACAGTGCCAAGTATCTGTTGAAGACTACCCTGTCCCCGAATGCTGCAATGTGAGTTTTTGCAGCCAAAGCTGGAATCTTTGCTGTTTATCTCTTGGGAAATTCACGTGCCAAGCTTGATTTGTGACCAGGCTTTGCTATCTTCTCTGCGTATCATAAACAGGATCTGTCTGGAGGTTTGTGCAAGACCTAAATACTGTGTATGGCTTTCAGTATATTTCTTTTGGTTGCGTGTGATGACACTTGGTCAGATGAATGTAAAAGTATGAAATATATGTGTAAAAAAAGAGTGTTGACTATATATACTAATGTATATTTTAATAATGAAAAGGTCCTTAATGTCCTGTAACATTTGTTGTTGAAAAAACAGCCAACAACAAAAGCAGATTTCATCCATATAGAGACACGGCTGGAACTCTCCCATGACAATGGTGTTCATTATTTAAGCTTTCAAATGGATTTATGATGTCACACTATAAAATGCCCTTTTCGGCCCAAACACGGCGAAGGTTGCAATGTTGGGAAATGGCGTTGCTGCAGCCTGGGACGGGAATTGGAATCGCTTTGAAGGGAATCTCATCCCAAACACATATTGTCATTATTTGGGAAAGAAGCTTCTGTATGCACACTTTTACCTGCAAGCCATTTAAGTTCTAAAGTAGGTACACCTCTACAATTTCATCATCAATTTCTGCCTTTAGAACCAGACTATAATTACGTAGAAACAAATGGTGGAAGATGACCACAATGCATCTCACAGGACAAAAATTCTGTGATTGAAAACACAATCAAAGTGGTTGCTATTGAGTTGCTGTAATAAGCAACTGGTCGATTACAGTTGCACTAACCTCCAAATTACATCTATTTGTCATAGGAGAAGACATCATTTTGGCCAGGAGGTATTAGGGCCACACTGAAAAGAAAAGAAATGGGGTTGTAATTTAACCTACAACATAAGTCCTAATATTATGACAATAAAAGTGTAACATTACACGTAAAAGTGGCAGTTGTTACAAGACAATGTTATAATGTAAGATCAGGTGTTTTTTAAACATGCTTGAATTATGAGCATAAATGTACATACAGTATGCCTCTGTTCAGATGAGGATGGTCGTCCTGACTTTTTCATGTAATATAACAGCTTTTCTTGTGACATTAACACTTTACTTTCAGAATGTATTTTTTCCCACAATATTCTGACCTGCTTCTTGTCACATTGCGACTTTTTCCCCATAAGAGTATGTCTTTTTTTCTCTCATAACATTATGACTTTATTTTCAGAAAATGACAACTTTTTCTTTTCTTTTCTTGTCATTTCCTCATCTTTTTGTTTCTCACACTATGACTTCATTGTAAGTTTTTTCTCCGAATAATATAGTATGTGAGGGGCCCGTGATATTTTACATTTTGTGAACCAACCCATGTAGATATGCTAACAAGTTAGATATATTTAAAGAAAAAACAGCCTGCATCTCAGCTTTGCGTTATAGGAAAAAAAGTGAATTATTATGATGAACTTTTTCTCCACACGGCTCATTTTCCATTTCTGCTGTTGTTGTTTTTCACAAATTTTTTAACTTTCTTCTCATAATTATTTGTAACACTGACTTCCATCCACCCATTTTCTGTACTGCTTGTCTTCACTAGGGCTGCGGGTATGCTGGAGCCTATCCCAACTGTCTTTGAGCAGGAGGCGGGGTACACCCTGGACTGGTCGCAAGCCCATTGCCGACATGGTGACTTTATTCCTGCAATAGTTTGACTTTATTGTTGTAATATTACAATTCCAACTTAATTTTCCAAAAACGTCAACGTTATTGTTTGTTTTTTTCTAATATTGTGACTTTTTCTTAATGCTAAAAGGTCAAAGTTGTTTTTCTATATTTCAACTTTGTCTCAAAAATATTTTTTTTCCCATAGTCAAACTATTTTTTTCTCTCAATGTTATGACTTTATTCTAATATTTCCACTTTCTTCTCTCAAAATTACTGCTGTTTTTTCCATTTTTGTGTTTGTTTTTGCTAGTTATCTTGTTTAATCGTATTTTGTGCTGCAAATGTGCTGAGGTCAAATAAAAAAATAGTCCCAGGCTGCAAATGGCCCCGGGGCCGTACTTTGGACACCCCCCGCATTATGACTTTAATCCTGCAACTTTGTTGGTTTTTATGTTTTTTGTTTCACGTAACATTGTGACTATGACTTTTTCTTTTTCTTCTCATCTCAACTTTGTTTTTCTTCTTAGGATGTTTTTTTCTTTTACTTTTATTGTCAGGAAATGACAATACAGTATTATCCTTAACTGTCATAACATTATGACTATTTGTAATATTACATCTTTTCTCTCATTTTTTCAGTTTTTCCATCACATTGTATTTCCCACAGTATTGTATACCGTCTTATAACGTTATGACTTTATTTTGTAATGTTAGGACTTTATTCTCATCACATTATGACTTTCATCTTTAAAAAAAACACCATGGATCAGTATTAATGACCCATTTCTAATACTTAGATCCTCTTAAAACTGTAGCTATATGAGGTAGGTACCCAAAATATTACAAACAGTGTGATATCTCAGTATAATGCAGTGTATACCGTAGTTTTATGAGAATTATAATTACCTTAGCTCATATATTGGATGTCAAGATGAGATTGTGCAGGTGTACCTAATGCTGTGTCCACTGAGTGCATAACGTGAAGAGCAGACAAATGCACATTAAATAAAAAAAAAAAAAAGTCCATTGCATGCGAGAAGTCGCCTGGAAATAATGTCTCGGTGCTGATAGGTCGCTCAGCTCTACCAGCCGTGCTTGCGCATGGATTTGCCTGCAGCTCTTGCTCTCAACCCCCCACCCCACTCTTCAGCTTCTCATTGGCTTTTTTTTTTTATTCTGATATCTGCCTGCCATCGTCAGTCCAAGCAGGTTCCAGTGCACGTTACATCGCGCCGCCGTGCACAGTGGCGCAGATGGTGGAGGATTTCTAAATAAAACTCCTGGATGCGCGCAGTAGATGATGGCTTTCTGCACGACTGTCTCCATCCAGCATGAGCTCAGCGGCTGTGTGGTGAGGACACCGCAGCATTGAAGATGTTCTGTGCCAGGCTGAAGGAACTTCAGATATCTGGAGAGTGTCCTTTCTCCAAAAGCAACCATCACCACCACCAGCAGCAGCAGCAGGAGGAGGGAGAATGTGGGGAGAGCTCAGGCGACGCCACAGCGGGGTACTTGCCTGTTTCTATGGACGTGCAAGGCAAAAGAGACGATGAGGATCCACCTCGACTGAGGAGCAGCAGCAGAGCCAAAGTTAACCTACATACGTTGGGGGAGAGCATCCGCAAACTGGCATGTCCCGAGGTGGGTGGAAACGTGAATGTAATAACATTTAGTCAGGGCGCAGGTCTTATCAATATTCTTAAAATGATTTTCCTCAATCGTGATGTCTCTCAAATGATGACCTTTAACTTTATGATACAGTTTCAGAGGCTGCACACCGCCCTCCAAAGAATGACGAGACTCCCGGTTGAAACCATGGAATCTGAAAGGTAATATTATAGTTGTATTTATTTATTTTCTTAAATACATCCATTTTTGTTATGGATTGAATGATTCCTATAAAAAACAGCCGAGTCAGAAAACTACTGTATAAGATAAGTTTAAGATACATGAAATGAATAGGATTCAGACACTTAAAAAGATATTTATACCTTTCAAACATTTTTGCATACGCTAATTAACCACAAAATTAAGTACAGCTTCAGGGTACAAGAGCTAAACTCTGCCTTTAAAAATAAAGCCTGATAATGCTACATTTTGAGTGACACTGTCAGACAACTCTTTAATTTAACAATGTCTTTATTGTTGTGGTTGCAGTACTGCTTCATACTGAGAGCTGTTTCTAATATTTTAACCTTCTTACATTATTTTAAAAAAGGAGAGCAGGTTTTGTGGTACACAACTCATGTATTCTCTCATAATCACATCCCAAACAAGAGCTGTAATTAAACTTCTGCCATCATAAAAGATAATATCATTAGAAATGCACCGAAGAGCACCACGACATGTCCCACGGCGCATTTTCTGTATTTCTCCAGTAATTCCAATACCATGTGATTTAAAACAAGATATTAATGTGGAAAGCCGGCCAATTACAAATTGAATATTTAAAATGTTGTTGTTGAAATTGTCATGATACAGCATTCTGCTATACTTGCACATAATGCATGCTTGTGGTTCGTTGTTCCAGTGAAAAGAAATGTAACGTGAATGTTAGACGTGTTACTGCAAGTTCCAAAAATAATACATCTTCAAAAGCTGAGTGCTTGTAATTTTGTGTTCTGCAGCGCCGCAGTTTTTTGCACGGACTGTAGAGATGAAACAGAGCATTTAATGGAGATGATGAACGCTCACTCGACCCAAACAGGTAACTGGACACCTCTGACATACATTTGATTTGATTTGTTATTTTATCAATACAGTGGCAACTGGGTTTTGGTTATTAATTAGTTCCAAAAGGTTGATGAAAACCGAAACTTATGAAAGCTGATGCAATTTTTCCCATAGGAAATAATGTAAATCCAGAGCCAACTGGCCCATTAGGTAATATCGGCAGCCGCTAAGGGCACTGTGGCCTCCAGGGGGCGCCAAAAATCCAGAAAAAATTCACCTTCAATATAATTATTTATAAGTTCACATGGATTCGAATGTAAAGGAATTGTTGATTGCTGTTTTTATAATTTATTACTATAATTGTTATTTATTCACTTATTTAGAATATTTTCATGTTGTGGTAAGGGCATTTATATTGTGTTTAAGATTTTTTTGTATTTACAGTCTTTGTAATTTGTTAACCATGTAAACTGGGTGACATGTCAATTTACAAATGAAGGACAATGGACAAAACAATGCCATTCAATTTCTTTTGTAAACACATGTAAATCACCGATTGAGGGGGGCGCCATATAAAATTCGGTAGGGCAGGGTCTGTGTAAACCAAAATACTTGCGCTGTCAAAAGTAGCTTGTTAATGATGGTAAATAATTTATTTCATGAATTGCGTGATTAACGCATGCGCATCGTGTCAAGCCACACTTCTGGGTTATGACGGCAGACCGAGAAACAATCGCGTCTCCACACAGTCACACAGACTCTGACGCACTTTAATGACTTCTGATATGTAAACATCAACTGCAGTGCAATCCCAACACCATATACAGTATGTATCTCCAACCCACAAACACGTCTCTAGTCCGACACTTCTTCATTGTTACTAAATGACAGAGAGGAGCATTCACGGACACTCCGAACATCACAACAATGTCTTTGTTGTACATGTCTGATGCATGTGTGGTGTAAATAAACAAGAAAAACATCCATCCGTCCATCCATTTTCTATGCGGCTTATGCTCATTAGGGTCACGGGGCAAAGAAAAACAGCGAGTGGATATTCTTATCACTCACTAAAGTAACTCTTACTGTGGAAGTACAATTTGCTGCTAAAATTATGTGGTGTCTTTGAACTCAACACAGTTAGTGTGATTCAGATGTTACTATTAAAGAGACGAATTCTAGGCAAATACATTTTCAGACATGTTCTCTCTTTTGCTATCTTAATTAAAATTTTCAGTTCATTTGGAGCTGTTAATACACAAAAACAATGTGAAATAATTACACATGACAAATGCCATCCATTCATTTATTTTCTCCTGCTTATCCGGGTCTGAGTCGCGGGGGAAGCAGTCTCTGCAAGGAAGCCCAGACTTCTCAGTCTCCGGCCACCTCTTCCAGTTCTGAGGGGACACCAAGGTTGTTCCCAGGTCAGCTGTGAGACATAATCCCTACAGCGTGTCCTAGGTCTGCCCCAGGGACTCCTCCCGGCTAGCCATGCCTGAAACACCTCACCAGGGAGGTATCCGGACTAGATGCCCGAGCCACCTTAACTGGCTCCTTTCGATGTGAAGGAGCAGCGGCTCTACTGTGAGCCCCTCATGGATGACCGAGATCCTCGCCCTATCTCTTAGGTTATAAGAGATTCAAATAAATGACAAATGGATGGAACTTATTGTTAATGCAGACCTCCCGTACATCCTGGTGAGATGTAATTAAATAATGCTTCTTACTAAATGGAGGACAAATTTTGGTGAAAATTTAGACTAAAAACACATCAAATGAAAACCGGCACGTACTGTAATTTACAGACCATATACAACTACAACATCACTCCATGGGCCACTTGCACAAAACTAGGATAAGAGATTAAACCAGGATATCTTGGTTATCCTGGCTCAACTTATCCGTGATCCGGTTGCAGAAAAGTGGGATAGTGGAAAGTGGGATATGTCCTGACATGGAGATTTATTCTGTGGAGTTAGCCTGCTCCAGACCAGGCTATGGTCCAGGACAGGGGTCACCAACGTGGTCCCCGCGGCCCCCCACGACCACATGAGGCGCCCGCAAGCCTGCTTTTCATTCAGGTTTTCAGTTAATAATGAAAGAACAGTAGAAAGAAATGCATTGTGAAATACAAAATGTGAGTTGTGGACACCAGCATTTTGTTAATATTCTGGTAAAACAAGCATATTCGCTTTGTTTGGGTTTAAAATAAGCTCTGAAAATAAATGTTACAAAAATGAGTAGCTCTCGGCCATTTTCATTTTGTAAAAGTAGCTCTCACAAGGAAAAACGTTGGTGACCCCTGGTCCAGGATATATTTCATCCTATCCCTTATCTCTGTCAGCAGTCACCATAAATGGAAACCAATAATTAATCCACTGCCCGCTACACATTGTTATCACATTCAACTTCACCCGCTGTCATTATTTCAACATTTGTCAGCATTCATTTCAATCATTGTGGATAAATGACTTTAGATTATGTTGTCATCATTATGTCATTTATTAGATCATTTACAGTTTCCCACATACTATATATAAAATACTTATATCATATGAATACAAATACACATCTACAAGATAAAAGAGTTATACAATATGCAATGGTGTTACATTTACACAATTTTACACAAATCTGCAGTCAATTTCACCAACAATTTAAATTGATTCATAATCTCAGTGCGACTACGTTTTCGGAGATGTTAATTGTGTTGGTTGTGGATGTGTACTGCATTACCCACAAGGCTTAGCGCTCGAGGGGAAACTGGCTGTTGAAGCTACAAGTGTGCTAATAAACAATAAAGAGTTCATAGATATTACTGTACACCGCTGTTCCTGAGTTGTTAAACAAGCACCAAACGCAACATTAATTATTTGGATTGGTGTTATGATGGTTACCTTCTCGTAAGCCTCCGTGAGGATTTCCGCTTCTGTAGGGGGAAAGTGCTCCCCTCTTGTTACAATGGTGAATCCGTGACTCTGTGATCGACGGCGGGGTCTATTTAAGGAAGCCCTGTACGCGCATTGTATGCGCGGGATTGGATTCACCTGGCTTGATTTATCAGCGTCTTCTCATCCTGGCTTGGGCTTTGTGCAACCAATTAAGCCGAGACACTCTTGTTTTGGGTTGGTTGAGCTCAGCTCAGTCATTTATCTTGCATCTCTGAGTCCTACTTCTGCGCAACGGTCCCCTGGTTCAGAGTGGCTCATGAATATGACAATGGTGTCATAATGACTCAAACAGCCAAAATAACCTCTATCCACATCCTCACCAAAAATGCAAACCCTCTACAAAGATTTTACAAATGAGTTCAGCATTTTTTGTGTAATCCTGCTAACAGTAAATGTCCTACTATTTGATGTTGTGAAAGCAAAGCAACAAAACAAGTGGCATGCAGTACTTTACGTACAACACATCATGTTCTGTTGCTCTCATCCTGCAGCAACCCCAATGGAAGCCTTGAAAGTGTCTCTTGGTGAGGAGCTCTTCCGCATGTGCTACGAGGAGGATGGCCACATTTTGAGGGTGGTTGGAGGAGCGCTCCACGACTTCCTCAATAGTTTCAATGTCCTCCTGAAGCAGAGCAATGCTCCCAAAGCGGGCAGAGGGGATTGTATAAACGAAGCGTCGGTGCTGTGCTTAGACAAAGATCCGGGTCTGCTTACCGTCTACTTCTTCAACCCTTGTCCCACCACTGAGCTCTTCTTCCCTGGGGTCATCAAGGCAGCAGCCCGCCTGTTGTATCACATCACAGTGGATGTGTTGATGGACCCACCCACGGCCAAAGACAGCATCCTGCAGTCCAACCCACAGCCCAGTCTTCTATACACAGTGCTTGTTAAAGGGGATAAAAACCTGAGCCCAAGTCCACTGAGAGCAACCTCAGCTGGGACCCTTCCTACCTCTCTGTTCTCCACCATCTTTCCCTTCCATCTCATCCTGGACCAGGACTTGGTTCTGGTGCAAATAGGTCACGGGCTCAGGAAGCGACTGACCAGGAAGGACGGTCTAAGGCGTCCTTCTACTTTCCAAGAACACTTCTCCATCATGTGCCCTCAGATCAAATGCACCTTTCAAGGTATCCTTACCATGCTCAACACCCAGTTTGTCATTCGGATCAAGCACGGGGTTTCCGGAGCAGACAGCACAGGCAAGGTACGTTAAGAACTCAAAATGAGGCCACTCTTGGTGTTTGTTTGAATGTCGAAATTCGGTAGAAAGAAATCAGGCTCGTTTTTGTGAGTAGTCGAGCTTATTAGCGGCACTACTCAGCCCGAAGTAGAGATCACTGCTCTACCACCAGCCGAGATCACAAGCAAATGTCAAAGCCTTTTTTTCCATCAAAGGCACAGCCCAGCTTGTGCTATTAATGTGAGGGTGCAACTGGTCGCCATGACGAGAACTGAGACGTCTCTGTGAGTAAACATGACCGCTGACTTCCTGTCAGAGGTGATCCATACTTGTTTGAATAGCCTCACAGCAGGAAGCCTTTCAGATCAGAGGTAAAACATCAGTCGGGGATGAGCGAAGCAAATATAGAGAAATAAGATTGCTTATTCAGCTGATTATTCAGCTGAACATGAGCATCGTGTTGAACTAGTTTCAAAATAGTTAAGAGTCTAGGGAGGCTGTAATCATCACAGTGCATTAACAGAAAGAGCAGTCTAAGCTACGCTAAGGTATCCTGTAAGGCAGGGCTATTCAACTGGCTGCCCCTTCATGTCACTGATGGGCTGGATTTGGTCAGTTCAGTTCAAAACACACAGAGGATCTTTCACTAGTGTTTTTGCAGTTGGTCCTTAAACACAGCAGAGCACTCCTGTCATATAGAACAGTGGTCCCCAACCTTTTTTGACCCACGGACCGGCTTGTGTTCCCACAAATCTCCCACGGACCAGGGCCATAATTCGTACATTATAGCGATCTAATTTATCTTATTTATTATGTATTGTGTAAAACTATAAAACTAAGACATGAATAACATCAAATTAAAAGCACAAAATGAATGCCGACCCACCATCCACCAGTTCAAGTTCCAGCCAAGTTTTTCCAGAGAGATTATTACATCGCTGTTTGATGTATGTGGTAAAAGGCAGTGTGCTAGCATGAATTAACTTGAGACAAATGTGCACATTAGCACTCAATAAGTCATCAAAACTTACCTTTATGCATTCCCACATAGTATCAGCATTTGACACCAAATATGAGGTGAAAGAAAAATGGTAAAAATACAGTAGTAGTCTATCTGTGCGGCATGAGATAACGTTAGCACACACACAATGGACATGCGTCAAGTGAGACGGATGAAACAGAGAGAATCCGGCCACTTTTCAAAATAAAACATAAAAAAAATGAAATAATAGAAATTATTTTTCTTTCCGTGCGGCCCGGTACCAAATGACCCACGGCCAGGGTGTTGGGGACCACTGATATAGAAAGTCTTTGATGAGTGTTTTTAAATTGGATCCTTAAAAACATCTGAGCGATCTGGACACACACAGAAGATCTTTGACTGATGTTTTTGTAGTAGGTCCATAAAACACAGCAGAGCACTCTTGTCATAAATAGGATATTTGACTGCCGTTTTCCTACTTAAAAACAGCAGAGCACTCCGGTCACATAAGATCTATATGTTGTTGCAGCATGCCCATAAAACACAGAGCGCTCTTTTTTAAATTGGATCCTTAAAAACATCTGAGAAATCTGGTCACAGAGAGGATCTTTGACTAGCGTTTTTGCAGTAGGTCATCAAAAACAGCAGAGCACTCCGGTTGCACAGAAGAATTTTGGCGAGTGTTTTTAAAGTAGGCCCTTAAAAACATCAGAGCACTCCGGTCACTCACTCTGACTGACGTTATGGTGTCATGGTCTGATTTATTTGAACATTCTTTTCACTTCAGTATACGTCACATCACAATTGACAGTTCCACATGTTCAAAAGGAGTAGGAAGAAACATAGTTTATCCGATCCTAGCCCCTCTTTGTTTCGCAACAAATTGCTAATACATTTCACAGCTCCTTACATCTCACATCAATTGCTGATACATTTGTTCATTATTCATTCAACATGTTCCCTTTGCCAGTTCTGAATAACATGAGAAGTGATAAAGCACAAATCTGTATGGACAAACTGCTGCTAATTGCATAAAGTGCAGTTGTTGTATGGCTCGGCATAGTATTTCTCTGTGGTTAAGTGTTCTTCTTCCTTATACGTACTTCGTAAATGTCAACTGCTTGTACTGTTTCTTGAAATGGGTCATTTTAGTGCATTGTTTGAGTTCTTTACTCAATCCGTTCCATAATTTCATTCCACATACTGATATGCTAAAGGTTTTTTAGCATTGTTCGGGCCTAGGTATTTTAAATGCAATTTCTTTCCTAAGACTGCATTTCTCCTCTTGATGAGAAGAATTGTATTGTGTTTTTCGATAGCAGGTTATTGTTTGCTTTATGCATAATTTTAGCTGTTTGAAAGTTTACTCGATCAACAAATTTTAATAATTGTGATTTTAGGAATAGATGTTTTTCTCTGTAAGCAGCATTATAAAATATCCTAATTGATCTTTTTTGTAGTACAGTTAGTGAGTGAAGTCTACTATTATCGTTGTTTCCCGTATCTCCGCATAATAAGTTAGATATGGGGGCCGCACGGTGGTCTAGTGGTTAGCATGTTGGCCACACAGTCACAGTCTGGAGATCGGGAAGACCTGGGTTTGATTCTCCCTTGGGCATTTCTGTGTGGAGTTTGCATGTACTCCCCGTGCGTGCGTGGGTTTTCTCCGGGTACTCCGGTTTCCTCCCACATTGCAAAAACATTCATGTTAGGTTAATTGGAGACTCTAAATTGTCCATAGGTATGCATGTGAGTGTGAATGGTTGTTTGTCTATATGTGCCCTGCTATTGGCTGGCGACCACTCCAGGGTGTACCCCGCCTGTCGCCCGAAGTCAGCTGGGATAGGCTCCAGCATAATAATGAGGAGAAGCGGCATAGAAAGTGGATGGATGAATGGATGATAGGACTAGAGAACAATAGAGAGTATGGAGTTGTGACTTTTGGTTCAGAACGAATTTTGCTTTCTTCAGTAAAGAAGTATTTCTTGCCACTTTATGTTGTATATTTTTAATGTGGGATTTCCAACTCATTTTGTCATCTATTATCACGCCTATAAATTTATTTTCCTTCACTCTGTCAATGTCCACGCCATCCATGCGCAAAGGTATCCTTTCTGCTATTACCAAATAGCATTATTTTAGTTTACTTAGGTTCAGGGATAATCTATTTTTGGCAAATCATCTTTTTAGTATAGTCATTTCATCTGTGATTTTTAAAAATTAGCTCTGGTGTGCTTTCTCCAGAACAGAATACGGTAGTATCGTCTGCAAATAACACTAGCTTTAGGTCTTTTGTGGCTTTACAGATGTCATTTATGTATAAGTTAAACAGTTTTGGCCTCAGTATCGACCCTTGGGCTACGCCACATGACATATTTAAACTTGCAGATGTATGTTTTTATAGTCTCACATATTGCTTCCTGTTTGCTAAGTAGCTTTTTACCCAGTTCAAGACTAACCCGCTGATTCCATACATTTCTAATTTGTTAGTTAAGTGTTGATTGTGATTAATTGTATCGAATGCTTCCCTAAATACTGCAGCAGCACACTCTCTACGGTCTATAGCGTTGGTAATATCCTCGGTTATTTCACTTAGTGCCATGGAAGTTGAAATGTTAGCTCTGTATCTGTATTGGCTGCCCATAAGTAATTCATTCTTATTTATAAATTTATCTAACCTGTTGTTGAATAGCTTTTCGATGATTGAAAAATGGTGGTAATAAGGAAACTAGTCTGTAGTTAGTGAATTTATGTTTGTTTCCATTTTTGAAAACTGGTACTACTTTAGCTATTTCCATTTTGCTTGGAAATATACCAGTCTGAAATGATAAATGACTAATGTATGTCAGTGGTTTCGCAATGTCGTTGATGACCTTTTTATCGTTCTCATGTCAATTCCATTACAGTCACTTGATGTCTTTGCTTTACTTTTATTGACACTATCATTTTTTTTTTGTCACACCAGTGAGGAACATAAGAGTTAGGATTGCTGTCTATACTTTCATTCCCTACTTCCGCTGATAAGTTATTTGGGATTCTTTCTTCCAAATTTGGTCCAATATTTACAAAGTATTGATTAATTTCTACTACTCTGTTCATATGCTCATTTTTTTGCATTTCCACATATAAAGTAATGAGGGTAATCTGCTTTCTTGGATCCATTCCTGATAATACTGTTTAGAATGCCCCATGTTGCTCTAATGCTCTTTTTGTTCTTGTCTAATAGATTACTATACTATTCTCTCTTACATACCGTACTCTTAAGATATTTGTTAAGTTGTTTTTGTACATCTTAGACTGATTTTCTGCTTCTTTTGTTTTTTGTATAATAAATCTCCTATATAATGTGTTTTTCTTCTTACAAGCATTTTGGAGATCTTTTGTCATCGATTGCTGATTTCTCTTCTTTTGTTTATCAGACAGTTCCCTCAATGGACAGTGCTTATCATACAGCTTCATAGAAATATTTATAAAGTGTTTATATGCTTCTTTTTTTACAATAGACATCCAACTTTGTTCTTCCAGATCTTTCTGAAAAGTGTTCCTCTGTTCATAGTATTTGAAATGTCTTTTTTCCACCTTTCTCTTCGATTTACATTGTAAATCATATATATTGGAAGATGGTTCACTGATATTGTTAATTAGCAGACCACTTGTCATGTTATTATCAAAATCATTTGTGAATATATTATCAGTTAGCGTGGCACTATGGTCCGTTATTCTGCTTGGTCTGGTGATTTTAGGATATAGACTCAAACTGTACATTGTATCTAACAAGTCATCTTTTATCTTGTGCTTGAAATCTCCACATACAAAGAATATTTTTGGCTGATGTCTGGAAAGGTTGCTTTGGTCCAGTCCTTGAACATTTCAATGCTTGACTTAGGCGTTCCATATAAACAACTCACTAAATACATTTCTGCTCTTTTCTTTACAGATTTCAATGGTTATTCGTTCTAAAATATTATACATTTTGAATGAATGTTCTTTACCACTTTGTAGTTCAGATGCTTATCTACGTACAGAGCCACTACTCCTCCACTTTTGTTATTCTTGTTCATATAGTTCATTTCGGATCCTTACAGCTCAAAATCTATGCCTTTCTCTGCATAAATCAAAGTTTCTGAAATTTCAATTACCTTGAAGGGTTTCTCTAATTGGCTTAGGTATTGTCTTATGTTAAAAGTAATTTGCATTCATGCTTCTGCTATTAATGTGGAGAATTGATAACTTGCTGTCTGGTTTAATATTGTTGTATTGTTTGTCTGTATAGTAAAAGCACGTGTTTGTAGTAGGTCCATAAAAAACAGCAGAGCACGCTTCTCCTAAAGGGGATCTTTGACAAGCGTTTTGTTTTGGGTTTTTTTTGCAGGCGATCTTTAAAAAAGCAGAGCACTCCTGTCACAGAGAGGATCTTTGACTAGCATGTTTGCCGTACGTCCTTAAACAACATCAGAGCACTCCTATCTTACAGAAGATCTTTGACAAGAGGGTTTTTTTTTTTGTAGTAGGTTCTTAAAAACAGCAGAGCACTCCTGTCATATAGCGGCTCTTTGATGAGTGTAAACATATTCCTTCTGTATGAATTTATGACTGTAAGAATGTTATGGTATGACATAGCCTTGCATTTATATTATGTACAAAATAATATTATTGAAGGAAGTCAGGCCTCCAGGTCATTAGCTTGATTTAAAAAAAAAAGTGTCCTAGGATCAAGAGGGTACAGGCATGTTCCAAAGCTGTAAAAGGTCAGTGTACAAAAGCAGTAGCTTTGATGATACAACCCCAAAGAAAATACATTATAGCCCTGCTAAGGGCCTTTCAGCTTTCCTCGGCAGCAATGGCAGAGTGCCAGGATGGACTTTTGGATGCAATACTCTCCCACGTGTTCACGTTGTCTGTGAAAGCAGACAAGTCACGTTTAAGAACATCCCTAAACTTGATCGGAGGCCTTCCTCTTGGCAAACAGGTGTCCAACAGAGGAGATGTCGTGAGCACAAACTACTGTAAACTGTAGTACATTGGAACATACAAAACTGAACACAATCTGTGATGCTGATTGACTTCCAAGTTGTTTTCATGTATTATGTAAAGTGACTGAAATCATCACCATCATTTTGTTGTTGTTGTTGTTGACTGGAAAGCACGTACATGACAAGAGGTCTGCGGTCGATACTAGGATACTAGTTTGGAATTATTTTGGTGCTTTCCTGACGACACTTTGGGAACACAAGATCAAAACAGATTGCTGCCATCCTCAACTTGAAGACAAACAGGCGAGAGGTACAGATTCTTTGAAATCAACAAGTTACAAGTGTTGATAGCTGGTAGCAAGCCAAAACTAGCGGCTAACTGCTGAAGTTGAAAGCAAATGCCTAGCAACAATGCCAAACAAAAGGCGAAACCATACAAGTCCTGGAAATCCATCCAAAATCAGAAAAAGGGCCATTCTGGCTGACGGATGAGGAGGATTTGATATAAAATGGCGCCTCGAAGAAGATGAAAAAGAAAAGGCAAAATGAATCTTTTTTAAAAAAATCATGTTAGCAATACCAGTGAAATAACAACGGATAAAGATTTCTTAGATGCTCGACGGTTGTTTGATGACTTCATTGATAATAATAATGGATTACATTTATATAATGCCTTTCAAGGTACCCTAAGCGCTTCACAGTGAACCCATTATTCCTTCACTCGTCAGTCACACGCTAGTGATGGTAATCTACATATGTATCCACAGCTGCCAGGGGGGTAGACTGACTTTCTTCTTCTGTTGTTTGCTAACGTACCCAAACTTTGACACATTCTTTTTAAGCAGGCTTCTGTGTTGCGAGAGCGACAGGAAGAAAAACCCCAGCTGGGTGGAGGAGAAGTTGTTGAGGCGCCACGTTGGGTCGCATGTATAAATCTGTTGACCCCACATGAAAGAAAAAAAATACAGTCAATACAGCAATTTAAATATAGACCAAATGAAATCCCCAAGACAATAAACATATGAAATAAGCAGGATATGCAACGCTCTAATCTAGACCAGAGAAGTTTAGTAGAAGACAGTTAAGTGTTAGTGAGGGGAATCAAAGTGGGCTTTGGTTGGTTGGCATTTGTCATGTTTAGAAATAGCATTCCGCTTCAATATAAATAAATATTCTGTCTCTAGCATTGCTGATGTAGTTGCACACTGTATAGCTGCCAATACTTTTGTGTTTCTTAGTCATATGTCCTGAGCAAGTTTGTGTGTTGTCCAAGGACACACAAAACAAATCTGACTTCCTGTAAGTTGACTTAAAGTGTGCCACAAGAGCCAAGTCCTCTATTTCTATCTATGGTCATTGTTTGTGTAGTGATTCACATAGCTGATTTATGGGAGATCATTTCCCACGCAATGTCTCGTTCACAATCACACAGTGATGGACAGTGACAAGTCCAGACTTCGCTCCTGCCACGACCCTGAATGGGATTATGGATGTACAGTCATCCCTCGCTACTTCCCAGTTCGAATTTCACGGCTTCGCTCGATCACGGGTTTTCAAAATATATAAATTAATAAAAGGTTTCTGTTTTGTGGTTGACTATGGTATTATAGTTAAGAAAATACATAATTATGCACATTTTACTTACTCTTGGCCAGAATTAGGAATTTTCAAGCAAAATTTTTATATTTTCGCTAAATGAGCAAAAACATAAATATGAGGCTTTCGCAAGACGCATTCAAAGACATACGTAGTATTCTATACTGGTCACTATGTGTCAGAAATGTCATTGATGAGACAATAGCCACCGCAGGACGTACGCTGTCCAGAAAAAAAGCAACAAGGAACTCTCCCAATGCGAACGTCTGGGTCAATGTTATGTCTTATTTGTGTTTAATATGTCTTATTTTCTGTTATGTCTACTATATTGGGTAATGCGAGTGTAAAGGAGACTGTAGGGATGTTATTTCATGTCGAGAGGGGTCTAACAATGTTGAGAACCATACTTAGAAGGTTGGAAACAGGTTTTCTATGCTGTAACTACGAAAATATTCAGTTTATATATATGGAATCCTACTTGGTGGAAATTCACTTATCACGGTCGGGTCTGAAATCAATTAACCACGATAAACAAGGGAGTACTGTAGTTCTGAAAACTGATCCCTCTCATCAGGTTTTTTCTCTTTTCAGCTGATGGACCTTAAGGGCCAAATGATCTACGTTTCCGAATCCAACGTGATATTGTTCTTGGGATCGCCATGTGTGGATAAGCTGGAGGAGCTAACGGGTCGTGGCCTCTACCTGTCCGACATCCCAATTCATAATGCACTGCGTGACGTCGTCCTGGTGGGCGAGCAGGCTAAAGCACAAGACGGTCTGAAGAAACGTCTCGGGAAGGCCAAAGCAGCCTTGGAGCAGGCTCACCAGGCACTTGAGGAGGAGAAGAAGAAGACGGTAGACCTCCTCTTCTCCATCTTCCCTGGCACTGTGGCGCAGCAGCTGTGGCAGGGCCAGACGGTACAGGCCAAAAAGTTTGAACGGGTCACCATGCTGTTTTCCGACCTGGTGGGCTTCACCGCTGTTTGCTCGCTGTGTACGCCCATGCAAGTGATCACCATGCTCAACGAGCTGTACACCAGGTTTGACCACCAATGTGGGGAGCTTGATGTTTACAAGGTACGTTGCAGCACTTCCTTTGAATATAAATGGGGTATTATTATTGCAGTGCAACATAGCTACAGTACAGTAAAAAGTGCTGTAAATAGACCAAGGTATATCAGACCATGTATCCACCGAGGAGGCGAGCGGGAGACAGGCTCCATCGCCGTAAGGCCGTGCAATGCATGTCTGGAAGCTATAAAAAAATCCTCCAGAATGTAACAAAGCCCCTAATCAACAGATTTGGACACAATCCTCCGCTGCCTCTCTGCACCATGCCTTTCTGGCAAAACACACAAGGATGTCCAAAATGTAGTGCAGGGGCCATTTGTGGACCGTGGCTCACTGCAGAAATAAAATAAATAAAAACCTAGCAAAAGTGTAAAATAGAGCAAAAAGGCATAATACAACCATGAAAAGCTAAAACGTTCATACTAATAACTAATAAAACAAAGATTTGTTTTTAAATGTATATGTATGTATAATGTATGTATATGTTGTTTGATATTATAATTTTTTTTATTAACAATATTGAAGGCCAGCTGGGCAGCCGTGATTTGACTAGCAAAGACAAGCAAATAAGAGAAAAAGAGTGAGCTGCATTGTTATTATTATACAGTATATTATCACAACAGTGGTGTAATTGGACAATGACCATTGTACTTTTCTTCAAATTAATATTAAAATCTTGTCTTGTCTCATGGACTCAATCTCGAGCCTCGGCTCGTCTCGTGAGTTGGATGTCCCGAGACACTCCTACTATCTACCTTATTATATCTCATATCCCCAAAGATGGGTACGAAAAAGTGGCATGGTTATATTAGTAGCCTTTAACTTTTGACAGCAGAAAACGAAAACCGAGCTGATCCACTTGGTGGATATGGTGATTGAACCTTAAAATAACATCTCACTGGTTCGTAAGCAAGAGTCTAGCCTCTCTGTCATGGCCACTATAATATACATCTATATTTAGCAAGCTCCAAATTAAAGAGCACCATTCAAAAACAGAGCTGCACTTTTCTTTTTGACAGCAAATTCATAATTTAACACACCAGATAGTACCTTCAGATTTACGCACTGGAGTGATTTGCATCAAATACCAGCAGACTGACGCCCAGTGTGTATCGGGTATCAGCGAGGTCTGCCAAAGGCTGGATGGTATAAACATGTCAGTGAAGACTTAACTGAGAGCACTGCATGTTTGACAAATACATCGTAAAACGCTGTACGTAAGCTCCTTCAGGATCCTGGTTCCACTCCACGTGTATATGTCTAAAAATAGTTTCACTTTGTCTCTCACATAGTTGTAGAGTGCTCTCCAGGTACATGAAAGAAGACGACGACTTTAAAATGGGAAAGGATGAAGTAAAATTGAAATGTTATGGCTGCTTGCTGTCAGTTCTCTGTCTTCCGCTGAAGGATGACCACAGAGCCAGTCCACTTTGGTTTCATTTTTGTCATTTTTATTAATGCTGCTAAATATTTTCAATACACTTGTAACATAGATGTTAGTTCACCGTGATGGAAGTCCTGTAGAACCTAGGTTCCCAAATTGGGGTACACCAATTGTCATGGGGGACAAAAATGAAAAACAATTTTATGCCTAACACTCACAATTATGAGTGCGCCTGAACACCTCTCGGTGCAAGGAAAACAGAGCGGAAAAGAGACAGAGTATGAACAAATGAGTCAGTTTGCTGATTATTTTGTGCATTTAAGAGTGTTTAATCTTCAGGCGCAGCGGTGAAAACATGTCACGGTGAGTGGGGATTCCCCTGAAAATGAGGCTTTATTGTTGGTTGTGTGTATTTTTGTACTTTGGATACTGCTTCGTCATCATTGTTAAACTTTCCCCTTCAATTTGGTATTAAATTAATATGCAGACTTAAACCAGGCATCTTGAGCGGACAAAAAAAGTGAAGCTCAAATTCAAGCCATTCAGATGAAAAAATGCCAACATCAGACTGGAATAAAAGATAATGTAGGATGATTACTTATCTATCAGTGCTCATGTGAAACTATCAAAATGTGATCATGCAAAATACACATTTTTGACTTGGAATTACTATCAAATTAATTCACCAATTAATTAGGTTCAATATTTCAAGTTAATTAAGATAAACAGGCTTATGTTTTTGAAGTGTGCAGGAGTAGGGGTTACATGGCTTCAGATCAAATGTCTGAAGGGGTGACTGCAAAAAGTTTGGGAACCACTGCTGTAGAAAGTACATAGGATTTGTGTAAAAAAAAAAAAAAAGTTATGTGAGTTAGTGTTACAAAATTCCTGGAAAGTTGGAAACCTTTCAATTTACGAGAAATGTCATTCATTCATTTCAGGTGGAGACCATCGGTGATGCATATTGTGTAGCTGGTGGCTTACATAAGGAGAGTGAGACTCATGCTGTTCAGATTGCACTCATGGCCTTAAATATGATGGAGCTTTCTGACGAAGTTAGAACACCAACTGGAGAACCAATACAGGTGAGAGAACAAGTTCGCTTTTTAACTTGATGTACATGTATAAACTTTGTACAATACTCTTACAATTTGACTAAAAACAAGCGTGAAATAGGTAGGAAATATCTCCCCCCAATTAAAATTTACATTAACTAGAATACTCAGACAGCCACCAAACCGGCATCCTGTACATCAATGATCACCACCCTTTTTGGGACGAATGCAGGTGGACTGTAATGACAAAGGGAGAAAATAGGCTCCTGTTTTCACATTTTTTTACACATTTGTGACAACATTTAATCGTTCAGATTGCTTAGCACAGGGGTGCCCATTACGTCGAGCACGACCTGTACATTTTTAAACTATGAATGTGAAATACTAAGCATTAGTATTTAGTACTGCGATTGGCTGGCAACCAGTCCAGGGTGTACCATGCCTCTCCCAAAAAATGTGATGCTGAAAAAGTGTGTGCACCCCACATGTGCAATGTACATATATATTCATAATTATAAATATAGTAAATACACAGTACATATTCTCTATGTTTATAGTAGGAGGTAGATCTTGTTACTTGGTCATTTTAAAAGTAGCTCGCTGGCTGAAAAGTGTGAGCACCCCTGGCTTAGCACATGTGCCGACCCTAATCAAAGTTTAATAGAAATTGGTGGCGATTAAAACAATAAATTTTGCTCTGACATTTTGCACTAGGAGGAGGTAAAGACTAGAAAGACAGTACGGTAATCCGTGGGAAAGCACGGAAATCTGCCAAGGCCCAAGAGCTTTATTTTTGGACATATTCCAAAACATCAGTGTTGTGGAAAGTACAATTAAGTAACTTTGGAATAATTATAATCCTAATACAGAAAAAGTTTTCTGATGTAAGGATTATAACAATAATTACTAACAATGTATTGCATACATTTTTTTTATTTTAAAAATATTTTGACACTACGGTATTGTATAATAATTGTATAATAACATATGTTTGGAACCTTTGCCACTCTGAAAGGAATACCCGAAAGCTTGTACTACTGTATATGCTAATGCACGGGTGTCCAAAGTGCAGCCTGGGGGCCATTTGTGGCCCGTAGCTAGTTTTTTATTGGCACATCCTAGAAATGAAATTAACAGCAGGAATAGAAAAAAAAGAAGAAAAATGTGTAATTGAGGAAAGACTGAAATATTGATACTAATAATTAATAATACGCTTTCACCGATAACACAAAGCTGTTACAAGGTTTTGTCTTTAGGGCTGTCAAATGATTAAAATTTTTAATCAAATTAATCACAGTTTACAAATGAATTAATCAGGAGTCATATAATATGTGCAGTATATTAGGGATGCTCCAAAAAAACGGCTGATTTCCATGAAAAGTCACGTAATCGGCATATGCCGATAAATGTCTGTCAACGCTGATCACATAAGCCGATCCTGTGGCCAGTACTATTGCAGCGATCCCCGCGTGGAGTGTAGTGTCTTGCCCTAACTGACATCTTGGGGAGTGTCCTCCTGCCACTTTCCTTCACAGTGCGCAGGCGCACCACAACAAAAACAACGTCTGCTGTGTGCAACTTAACTGCCAACACATGCCACGACAGTCAAAAGGCTAAGCAAATAACCCGAAAAATAATTGAATTAATCGGATGAGATGACCAGCCTTTCTCTGCGGTGGAAGACACCAGGTTCGACGAGTGCTCTTCCACGAACCTGGAAGTTCCAACAATGTACTCTCACATCCAAAGTCTCCTTAAAAAAGGTGTCTCATCCTCTGCAAGTTTCATGAGTGATATACTGTATGTTCTCTTAAAGTAAGTCAAATATGTTTTTGTCTAAATTAAAGTGACTGTACGGTCCCTTTTTTCATATCATATAGCCAGTAGCAGCTAGGAATTCTGGGTCGCATGAAAAATTTAGGTTGGAGACATGTTTTTGAAATGGAGATACATTTTTTTTCACATGTTTTTGGCCATGACTGTATGGCAGGGGTGTCCAAACCCTTTCCACTGAAGGCCGCATTCTGAAAAGTTAAAGGATGCAGGCGCTACTTTAATAGTTGTATATGTTTTTTTTTTATATTTTGTAAAAAGGTTAAACAAAACATACAGTACAATGAAAGACAAAGCTTTGTGTTATAGTTTCTTAGTGGTGTCAACATTCAAGGATTTTTTTCCCTTTACATAGTGCCTTTAGCTCTATTTTCCCAGTTTTTGCATTTTTTTTGTTTAATTATATTTCTACCATGTGCCACAGCCCAATAAAAAGGAGCCGCAGGCTGCCCAAGGCCCCCCGACCGTTAAGTACATATTATATGCGGGCCATAGTTCATAATTTTTTAGATATAATGGCCCGCGGGCCGTTGTTTGGAAGCCCTTGTTGTATGGGGTCAAACTTTGGGGTTTAATACTAGTGCCACTCTGTGGTGTATCTGTCAGGAAAATAATAGCACGAGCAACACAGTAGGGGTGCCTTTTTTGACAAATTCTCTCCCTTTGATTTGTTGCGGTTAAGGAGTAGAAAGAAGTGTTAGTTTACAAAAACAAATAGTCGTGTCCAAAAACATAGACATGTTGGACATGCCAATGTTTTGATTGTAAATTGTGTGCAACCTGAACAGCGCTATTGCTGTAAGGTTAGAATAAAGTAAAAAAAAAAAAGAGTGTCACACTCTATGTGACACTGTGGGCTGCTTCACTTCCCTCTGTCCGCTGTCAAAACAGAGAGGCGTGGTTTGCCATGATGTGTATGCTTTAATTACGGCAAAAAAAAAATCAACGTAATTAATTAATTTGTTACTGCCGTTAATGCATTATTTCTGACAGCTTTACTTTAAATATATTTTTTTAGCCTTTTTACAAAATAAAAAATATCAAAATGGCTCCTGCATCCTTTTGATATCCCCGTTCACATGCTAGAAAGTGGGTTTAGAAATAGAAAGCCAACTTGAAATTTTTTTGCAGATGCGTATTGGCCTCCACACTGGGTCGGTACTGGCTGGTGTAGTTGGGGTAAAGATGCCACGTTATTGCCTTTTTGGAAATAACGTCACATTGGCCAACAAGTTTGAGTCCTGCAGTCAACCTCGAAAAATCAACATCAGCCCGACAACGCACAGGTAATTATTACAATGTCACATTTCAATGTTCTGTCCACTATCATTTGTTGCCAGGCTACAAAGGGGAACGAAAACATGTTCTGGACAGGAAGCTGAAAGTCTTGAGGGGTGCTGTGTTTCCTCGGGTGTCAAATCATTTACCACATTGTATGTGCATTTGATTCATGTTTTATTTGTGTACTCTTTGTCCCAGATTGCTGAAGGATCGTCCAGAGTTTGTCTTTATTCCCAGGAGCAGGCAGGAGCTTCCGGCCAACTTCCCAGAGGACATCCCTGGTGTTTGTTACTTTTTAGAGGCTTCCTTCAAAACCTAACAACTGGCTCGGATATGAAGTCCAGCTGCTGCAGAGCTCACGACCATGAACTCTCTATCAATATCGTCAAAACAGTGCTTCTATATTGGAGTTGTTCAGATATTGATGATGTTGCTAAGTGTCCATCACTCCTGCAGTTATTTGAAAAATACAGTTATGCTGCATCACAGGCAACTGGGAAGTCAGAAATTTCAGAAGTCAGACTAAGAAACGTGCATTGGAATGTTTGAAGAACAACAGTGCCCCTAGAGAGTTACTGGAGGACAGTAGCCTCTTTCCTATATCACATTGCTGCATCAGTCATAATTGAAGATCCAGCATTTATTTTTTCTGTGCCTTTCACACAGAACCCAGTGTAACTGCGTGTGCTTTGACACAGTGACACCATTTGATTGACAACATCAAAGTCAACTTCTGATATGATTCAAACAATACTTGTTCGACAGCAATACTTGCTTTCAACACAACAGCATGGGAGAAGTCAGTATTGAGTAACATTATTTACAGTATTCAAAATTTACACAGGCTTTGCCCAGAGCCTGTTACTACCTCAGAATATTGGTAGAGATATAGAAAACTGTCTATTAAAAAACAAAGCAAAAAGTAGCTGGATGTCTTTTCTTATCTTGGTCGTCAGCCAGGTTTTTTGTTTACATTCAATTGGCACTTTGTCATCAGATCTTGCTGCATGTGACACATTGTATTTCTGACTTCCCACCAGTCTCAAATGCAGCATCATTATCAATCCGAGCAAGCTAGCGTTGTATCCGTTGCATCCTCAAGACCAATAGGGACCAGCAAAGAAATAGTTACCTTTTTGTACTTAACTTTACTCATTCATTCTACCAATTCCACTGATCTAGCACCATTTTTCCAAAGCAGTCTGCAGTTTGTTTGCAATGTGGGCATAAAATGACATTGTGATTATAAATGTAACAAACAAGTTTCCGAAGTTACCTGTTACCGAAGACCTAAAGCTGAAGAAAGCTTTGAGTAGACACAGCACCTTTTTGCAATGCTTAGATTGGACACTCCAGTGCTAGCTTTCTCAGATTCTATTTAACTGTACCACAAATATAAACGCTTTTGTTTTTGTTCCCATCTTTGATGAGCTGAACTCTGATTTAAAACTTTTTCTATGTACACAAGGCCCATTTCTCTCAAATATTGCACACAGATCTGTCTAAATCTGTGTTAGTAAGCGCTTCTCCTTTGCAGAGCGAACCCATACACCTCACAGGTGTGGCATATCACGATCCTGAAGATCGGATCGGCACATGCCTAGTGAACACCATTTGCCTAAAACAGTGCAACACTTCTTTACATAGAGTTGATCAGGTTGTTGGTTGTGGTCTGTGGAATGTTGGTCCACACCTCCTCAATGGCAGTGTAACGTTGCTGGATACTGGAACTGCAACACACGTCATATTCACCGATCCACAGCATATGAAATATGCTCAATGGGTGACATGTCTGGTGAGTATGCAGACCATGTAAGTACTGGTGCTGGAGTTATGTACAGAGCTTTTCAACATGGGGCCGTGCATTATCATGGTGCAACATGAGGTGATTGTCCTCAGGATCTTGTCACGGTATCTCTCTGCATGCAAATAGCCCTCAATAAAATGCACCCGTGTTAGTTGTTCATAATATGAACATGACCATACCATAACCCCACTGCCGCCATGGGTCACTCAATCCGACATCAGCAAATCGGTCATCCGCATGATGCCATAGAAGTTGTTGTTGAACTGTAGTCAAGTGGAGCTGAAGATACCTTTGTGCAATAATCATGCTGTCTAATCAGCATCTTGATATGCTACACCTGTGAAATGGATGGATTATCTTGGCAAAGCAGAAGCACTCGCTAACACAGATTTACGCAGATGTGAGAACAATATTTGAAGAAAATAGTTCTTTTGTGTCCATGGAAAAAAAATGTTGAGTTCAGCTCAAGAGCAAAATGGGAGCAAAAGCAAAAGTGCCACATTTATATTTTTGTTACGTGTATAAAGATGTCACTTTATGATCAGACTTAAATGTTGTGCTATTTTACATCTGTACAAACACTCACTCCACAATGAGTTATAGAATATTCATTTTGAGGTCTCATTTAAGGTATTAATTTTCTTCGGAAGATCTTAAGACTGTTTTGTCATCATATTTTAATAAGAGGATTGCAATACACACAAAAAATAAATGTTGCTAACATGAACTATTAACTATTAAAAACATTTTCTATTTTGTTTATTTTTTTTTTGATTTTTTGTTTTTTTTGGCCGAACCAATGATAAAATGAGCAATTTGTTCTAGATTTTTTTTTTTTTTTTTGTGGATATTAGAAAGACATTTCTCCCGTCTCTCTGCTTGCACCTTGACGTGATTGGCAAAAGTCTACAAAATCAATGAATTTGCTCCGTGTATTGGTGATTTTGGAAAAAAGTGTAAAATATGGGGGGTTTATTTTTAATTTACAATTTTATGCAGTATTCTGATCTAATATTCACAGAGTTGACTCAGGTGCCTTATGGAAGCAGTACGGCACATTTAGTGTAAAAGGTTTTATGACTTTTGGTTTTCTTCACATGAATGCAACCAGAAATTCTTCCAACAAAGTATATATTTGAAGTACTTTTCCCATAATGGAGCCTATACATTCCAGTTTCCTAGTGAAGTATTTTTACTGTTTTCACTGTACACATTTATACTCTATATATTACATTGTTTTCATAGCACAAACAGCTTAAAACACAAGAATCCAATGAATGTCCTATCACTCATAAGGATGTGCGTTTATTGTTATTGTAATGTAAACAAGAGTGCAATAAATAAACTGACTTATGTGACTGTGATTCCAGAGCATATACAGAACATTTTGTACCACAAATGACAACAAGAGATGAAACAAAAATAAAACATAATGAGAATGGTTCATTTTATTTCAAACAGGCTTAACAAAGCTACATTGAAGTACATCACGTTTATATAATTCAACATGTTCGAAAAGGAGTAGGAAGAAGCAGGGCATAATCTGTATACTGGAAAAACACTTAATCAAAGTCTTTATTATTTTTCACATGGTGCTACTGGTTTATTAGGATTTTTCAGAAAATGTTTTTTAAATAGAATCATGCATTATGTTTGAAAAGGAGTAGGAAGAAGCAGAACAAACTGTATACTATAAAAACATTTAATCAAAGTCTTAATTATTTTTCATATGGTGCTACTGGTTTATTAGGATCTTTCAGAAAATGTTTTGTGAACAGAATCATGCATTATAAATGAGGTAGATTGGTTCATTTGGGTGAATAGTTTGCTATAATACTATTATATTCATGCACTCATACTGATGATGAAGTTGATATCTATAGCTACTACTGATCATGTCATATTAGATCAGCATATTTTGTAAATAATGTTGAACAAAAATAGCATACAATTAAATGACAAGTAAATAGGAATAATTATGCAGATATTCGTATACTGTAATTTTGAAATAAGTCGGTTAAATGTTTTGAGAAAAAGCAGCTCCCACACTGCAGAGCTTTGGTTCACTAGCATCAGCTAAACAAACCAAGATTCGTTCTCATTGGTCCTTTGTGCGTTACATAATGGACATTCTAAGCGAGGTATTGGACGAAAGTGTTGTCAATCATACACGGATGGAGCGGGGAGGTATGGACGCAGTGGAAACCATCAGCATCTGTGTCAAACGATGAAGGTTGTGCAAAAGCTGACAATTTTTGCTTGATAATAGTGAGAGGAAGAGGATCTGCCAGTATGGTACGTATATTTGGATCGTGTTTAATGTGTTAACGCTGGAGAAACTAGCTGTTTAGCAGGCGACGTAACGGGTTTTTTTTGCCGTTTCCTGAATGGCTTTACTCCGCATATTAACAGGTGAACACAATCGGGTCACATACAATTTAAAATGTTCCATGTTGAGTAAATAGTGTGTAACAACAAGTGCCTATCGCTAAGTTTAATTGATCGGGGCAGTGATCAGCACGCTATTAATGTGCTTGTTTCTCGTGTATTTACAGTATGGGTTTGTCAATCACGCCTTGGAGCTGCTCGTTTTAAGGAATTACGGACCGGAAGTATGGGAAGACATCAAGTGAGTGCTATTAAAACAATTATTTTACGTTCATGTTGGCATGTGAGCAGGCACAGTTGACATCACGCAGGCCACTGGATGTTTGCCTTTAATGATTAACAAGCAGGCTCACACTACAGGCGGACCAGGAAACAATATGATCATTTTACAGAGTTGAAATTGAACCCACTTAAGGTGCTATACCTCCTTGTTCCAATTTCCACTTTTTTTACCCCAAAAATATAAGAACACTAGCACTACCAGCTAGTAACGATGCTGAAAGTGGCTTCCGATTTGCCAGATTTAGATTTGGCACTTAAGGGAAAATTTTAAGTGAAATTAACTGCATTGTAAAGTGATCTATTGGCACAGGCGGAGGGGTGGTCTACAGAAGAAATGGTCCTCCTATTATTAAACTTACCTACTGAGCGTTGAATCAGAGCGACTGGACTCGTTTGATTTTTAACTTCTTTTTTCAGCTCACATCCAGGTCCATGTGCAAATGCTCTGATTCAACTCCCCAGATATAACATGTACTCTACTGCAAACCTTGACACACTTTTTAAAAATATAAATATATATAAATAATGTGTGGATAAAAACGTATTGTTGCTGAGCTGATCATGAAACTTTTGTGCTGGCACACAATGTAATTGTGCACTACCTCAAATTCAAACTGCACTTTCTTAGCAAAGGCTGCTGTGCATGTGTATGTTACCTGAGGCACATCTTACATGCTCGGAGCAGGAAGAGAATGGGATATAATGCTTGCAACACTTTCAAAAGTTAGCACCCCCTCGGCAGCCTCATACCTGTTGCAAAAAGTCTCTTTACATTTCAATAAATAAATAAGGTTGGGCATCGAGTCGCAAGCATTGACGGAACTAACATTCTGATTCTCCCGGGATCGTTTAAATGTATTTATTTCGATTCCTAGATTGAATGCGCACTTCGCCGACCGGAAGAAATAGCCGTAAACACCAACGAAGAAGAAACCGGCGAGCACCAGCCAAGAAGAACCGGATGAAAAGTTTGGCTTAAAAAAAGAGCGGTTGGCTCAGTGCAACATTTGCAACACAATTATATCACGCAAAGTAGGGTGCACGATCAACATGATTCATATTCACACATTCATGGTGGAGAATTAACACAGTACCTCGTCTTTGATACGCTATGTTGGACTTCCTCTCAGCAGTCACAATCTGGGAAGTCAAACAATCAATGACGTCTGTCTCAAGCCAATGTAACCCAGGGTTTCAGGATGCTAGCTGATGTGGTAGTTTTGTGTAAATAAAGGACGGGATACTGTGTATGGCTACGGCTAGGCAAGTTTATTATGTCTCTGTTAGCAACAGTCAAGGGACCTTCTCAACACAACACAGCAACTCACACAACACACGCCTTCAAAATAAGCGCTTTCGGTTATATCCTGTTTACCTGTGTTCACAATATAAGGGTTTAATAAAAAATACCTTATGTCATCATTGAGGCAACAAAGTATACTGCCTTTCAAAAGTAAACATCTTTTGTGAAAGTGTACTCCTGTAAAAAGAAACTTCAGAATATTTATATTCAAGTTGAATGGTTTGATATTTATATGCTGGTTGAATAGCCCTGTAAGAAATTCATAGTGAAGTTGATAAAACGTTCATATCATCACACAGTTCATGGATAAATTCAGACATTCCATCCAAAAGAACTCTGGTTAGCGCACTTATAAACCATGCAAACTTTTATGACCCTGCCTCTAAAAAGCGTCGGGAACTGGAATGGAAACAAGGACTCAGAACTGGAATCGCTCAAATTCGAACGATGCCCAACCCTATAAATAAATGTAATTTATTAAATAAATACGATATTTGAGAAGTTTACATTCAAAGATTTCTCCAAATTGGGTTGCCGATTGTCAATGAAGGGTGATGGTAGGTCCCATAGCCAAAGCAGTTGAGAACCACTGCCTAGGCCAGTTTCTGATTTGTGAAATGTTTATTCTATTTGTGAAAATAGAATAAAGGCACACCTGTGTGTTTTCAGCCTCTAGGCCACATTAGACCTGGTTTAGTTTGGAAACCACTGGACCTACACTTGTCAAATCTGGACTGGGTTAACCTACAGACCCTGAAGGTTCATAAAAATACAGTTTCTGATTTGTGAAACCTTTATTTTATTTTTGAATATGCAATAAAGACACATTTATATGTTTTTTCAGGATCTAGACCAGGAGTGTGCAAACCTTTTGAGTTGAAAAAATTGTCCGGTGTCGGTGATACACACACACACACACACACACACACACACACACACACACACACACTATTTTAAGCCTGTAATTCTAACAGTCCACCTGGAATTATTTGTCCTATTTTATCTGTAACAGTGTCATACAATCTGCTATATGGTCACGTCCCTTTTTTCAGGAGCACTTTAAACATCAAACCACAACAAATAATGAAATTGAATTTTACAATTTTTTTTTTACTGAATAAGACACCTGGAATGTACATGAATAATTGATTTGTGATGGACAATATGCACTGTGAACGATAAAACATTGACTATTAAAGAGAGTTTGTAAACATCCCTTCTTTTCTACTTCCCATACGGTGCAGGGGGTAGGTTAAGTTGTGTGTCACATATTTGTTGACTTGTTTGTTTGGCACCGCGGGTGAGATAGTTGCCTGGATTGCTGCATGTGAAAGACTACTTAAACCATCAAAAGGTTGTTTCAGATTGACTCAGACTACTTGCAAGTCGTGTTGCAAGCTTGTATGTTAAAAGTTTAAATAAAATACTTTGGAAGTGCCTGGCTGGCAGGATTCAAATGCTTGGCCTGATCTAGACCATATTAGACCTGGAAAAAACACTGGACTTAGACTTCTCAAATCTGGGCTAGAATAATCTACAGACCCTGAATATTCATAAAAACGCATTTTCTGATTTGTGAAATGTTTATCTATTTGTAAAAATGCAATGGTGACCCACTGTCACCATTCAATGACAAGCAGCGACCCAAATTGCGGAAATATCTTATTTGTTTATTAAATAACATATAAATTTTAAATGTAAAAAGACTGTTTGCAATGGTTACGGGGCTGCTGAGAGGGCGCTAACATTTTACTATGTTCCAAGCATTATATCCTGCCCTCTTTGTTAATGGCCATGGTTTGACGCTATGTTATTGTAAATTGTATGGCATAAATAAAGTTGAATGGAAAAATTAAAAAAATCCTGCCCTCTTCCTGCTCCATGCATGTAAGCTGCGCCCCAGGTAACATACACATGCACAGGAGCCTTTGCTAAGCACTGGCTGTGTAATTTTAATTCAATAACACTGTATGCCAGCTAGGCATGGGCTGGTATGAGATTCTCACGGTAGATAAACTTGGGCAAAATATCACGTTTTCACGGTATTACAATTACAGCTTTAAAATGTATTATTTTGAAATATCTTTATTGAAAAGAAGAGAAGAAAACATGTCTGTCATTTTTAAACAATATAATAGATCATGGGCTGCACTGTGGCCTAGTGGTTAGCATGTTGGCCACACAGGAGATTGGGAAGATCTGGGTTTGAATCTCCGTTGGGCATCTCTGTGTGGAGTTTGAAGAAACACAGAAACAAGTTGTGTTTTAAGTCAAGTTGTTTGGTTTTATTTTCTTTTGCCGTGTTCAGCATGCCTTTTGTAAGCACACTCTCCCGCCGCGGTACAAGTCCCTGTGGTGGGAAGAATGACAAGCTGCGATTGCAGCACTCCTATTCAAAGGAAGAGTGGACCGCCTTCTCTTCCTTTTCTGTCGCAGCAGCAAATAAATACAACACAATTCCTCTTCTTCAAGAAGTAGACCCGCAAGTGTCGCCATGTTGGAAGTCAAGTAAACAATGGCAAACTTCCTCTGCTCTAGTTTAGCACCACCGTAGACGCGTGTTTTTGATATACTACCCCCTGCAGTTTGGGAGCAGATGCTGCACGGAGTATAAAGTCACACACGGTCTCTCGAGCGGATTTCAGCGCGGCTCGTTCGAGCAGAAAGTATAACCCAGCCTTTACCCCTTCCTCTACCCTTTACAACCTAGTGCCAAGGGGAAGAACCCACTAAGAAATAGGACACCACTTGATTCTCATTATATCATTGCTGGCTGTGACATAGGCAGATGAGATAATTGTTCATAATAAATATGTCCTACCATAAATTAAGGTGCATACATTTCTACATTTTTTCAGTGTTACATTGCCTACCCCAGAACACCTTTTTAAAAAAAATAAATAAAAGGCACACTTTTTTTTTTGTCACAAACTGTGACATTTATTGCAAAACGACAACTCTAATAACAGCTTACAACCAGCACTGTAACATTTATAAAAATAGAAAATGTATCAAATATACATATGAAATAGAAATAACAACATAACAAACTTTATGAACATCAACAAATGTAAAAAGCTTATCAAGCATTATTTCAATGTTTAAAAACCTTCCTGTCCTCCTGTTGTTGTTGTCACGCAGATTCTTTTATTAAAAAGTCCGGGATGGCATTTTGTTACATTTTTTTTTCCATACTGGGATTGCAGATTTTGAGTTGTCATGTGAGTGCTGTGTGATGTAGCGGCTGACTTCAGTTGGCTCAGCATCTTCTGCAGGAATGACACGTATGCATGATTGATGGGCTCCAACTATTAACTCTTTATAAACAGCAATAGTAGTATAGTATTAGTGTGCTGAAAACAAATAGAGTGATAGTAAAAAAACAAAAATTGGACAATGTTATTCCAAAAGTTGAATAAAGTTTGATAATCTAGCGTGCTGTCCCCATATGGCCATGTTGTTTACATGTTTTATTTAGCTCACTTCCTGACCATCCATACTGTATGCTGAATACAATGAACATATCTCACCATGAGAATTGGTGGACTACGGTGGCTAATTCACAGCAAACAGACTTCACTCCGATGTACTGCATTACATGAGTGATAGCTCATATATGCAGTGAACGTCACAGTACACTTCAGTATTGTAGAGTCCCCTTGCGAGCAAAAATACAACTTACACTTAACAGGCAAATGTGGTCGCTATCTAATCATTGTCTAATCACTTATGAAATGCTGTGGATTGCAGTGAGTGATATTGGTGTCAGCCGGCTAGTTAGAACTAGTGACAACCGGCAATTGAAAACATGCCGAATATTTACGTGGAGTAGCAAATGATTGAATATCTTATAAAACATGAGCGACGTTACTGTGAAAATCAATAATTATGCTTAATTACGTACATTTATATGCTTCTGTCTGTCTCCTCTCTGCCGCTGGAGTGTTGTATCCAAGTAGACTCCTCCTATGTGTTCATTTCAAGTGTGGCCCTGACCACACTTGGTTTCTTGGGCTGTACACCCCAAGAAGAATTGGGACACCATTTGATTCTCATGAACGCGTAAAATCTAGGGGTAAGGGGTAAGATAAGGGTTAAGGGGTAGAATTGGGATTCAGTCTAAGTCGCCCATAACCATGCACGGACCTTGGTGGTGTAGCAAGGGAACAGCACGTCGGATCATTAAACTATTTTTTTGGCAAAGACCCTGCGACCCACCAGTTCGGAATCACTGACCTAGAACGTAGTAAACATGGTCCAGTTCAAAAACCACTGGACCTAGACCGGGCGTCTCAGACTGGACGTACAGTCCAAGTGAGGCTAGGCCGCATCAAGTGTTGAGAGTGATGCCGTCTCCCAGCATGCTTTGCAGTACTTGTTTTGTAAGAATTTGCTGAAGTTATGTTTTTAGAGTTAACATAGTTGTTGATTGTTCCCCATAGCAGCAGTGGCCCTATGTGTGTTTACTGACGGGTACATGTTACATGTGCTGACATTTTTGTGTTGGCATCGCGATTGTAGTAGTGGTCAGTAGGGGTTTCTTAGAGTAGTCGACTATTAAACAGTTCCATTCGGAGGAGTTTGATTCAACTTTCAATCTCGCCGTCAAATCAGATAAAAATGTCATGTGATCAAGATTGTACCATTCTGACTACATGAGGAGGCCACGGCTGCTGCTTCGCTAACATTTTTACAAAGATTGCCTTTGTTTTTGTTATAAATATTTTCATTCAAAAACAGCCTCATGTGTGTTAATAAAAAAATTTAAATGATGTGTGTTTAACAGAAGACCTATACTACGCATTAATAAAAAACACACGCTTCAAGTGGCACAATCCAGAAGAATTGAGGCGAGCGTGAGCTTTGAATGCTAGGAAGACCACAAACATCGACTGACTTATTGGCTCATAATGGCTACCAAAGAATTATCCAAAGTGTGGAAGTATTTTGAAAAGGTTAAAGATGACTCCAGAAAGTGATACGCAACTGATGTCTGCAGCTTCTTACACTTGACGCCACAACAAACAGGCTGATATGCCAACTTCATTTTATATCCTGACAGTGAATTTTAATGCAAGAAATGAGGCTGCTAACAGTTTTGGCAAGTTGTTGTTTTTCAAACCATGTTGGTTTACCGTTACCTTACCATTTTCCTATGTATTTTAAACCAAGAGTGCATTTGGAATACCGGAAGTGAACAAATGTATTGCAATTGATGTAAAACGGATGTGGGGTAGGATTAAATAATCTTTGCTTCTCCCTACTCCTTTTGGACATGTGGAACACTGAATTGTAATATGTGGTGTATTTCAATGTAACTTGTATGCATGTTCAAATAAATTAAACATAACCAGGTTGTTCCGATTCTATGCGCACTTTTCTGAAGTGTGCCGACAGCGACTGTGTTTCAGTTTTGTTCATCTTGCTTTCTGTGTCACTTAAATGAATTAAGGTACTGTTGTTGCACACCTACCATGCGTATTTGTTTATCTAAGGGTGTTAGCCTGTTTCTTTGAGGTGGAAAAAGTCTCAAATGAGCTGTCTTTGTCGGGATCGCCATTAGCTCTGTGACAAAACCGACAAAACGATTCAGATTCGACTATGAAAATCCTTAGTGGAGGACAGCCCTAGTGGTCTGTCTAGTCACCACCCCTGTTCATTTCTCTGTGTGACAAGCTCTCTAAGTTTAGTGTGGGTTTGTGTTTGCACCTCCAAGGCCTCTGCCCTCTTCAAAGACCACACTTACACTACCCATCTTTAATGTCAACTAGGGGGCTACAAAAGGGAGTTTGAGACACCTGACTTAGACTTTTCATATCTGGTCTAGATTAACTCCAGATCATGAAGATTCATAGCTCTATTTGTGAAAATGCAATAAAGGCACATGGATATGCTTTTTCAGCATCTAGACCACATTAGACCTGGTCCATGTTGAAAACCACTGTGCCTAGACTTCTCAAATCTAGACTGGATTATGTCACAGACCATGAAAGTTCATAAAACCACAATTTCTGATTTGTGTAACCGTCAGTCTATTTGCGAAAATGCAATAAAGGCATATATCTGTGTTTTAAGCATGTAGACCACATTAGACCTGGTCCACTTAAAAACCACTGAAACAAATACTGAAAAAAATGTAACAATGGTTCCTTTATTGCATTTTCACAAGTAGACTAAAGGTTTCACAAATCAGAAACTGTTTTTATGAACACTTTAGGGTCTGTAGGTGAATCCAGTCCAGATTTGAGAAGTCCAATGGTTTTCAAAATGGACCAGATCTAAGTTAATCTAGATGCTGAAAAAAAACATATAAATGTGCCTTTATTGAATTTTCATAAATAAAACAAAGGTTTTACAAAAACAATAGTGGGTGTCAGGCAAACAGACAATCAGTGCACAAATTATCGCACTGCCTATTAGGTTAATTTCACTTTAAAACAAATCTGAGGCTGGCGAATCGGGAGCTAACATCACCATTGTTGACTAGCATATGTTACCAATAGTGGGTTCAAAGAACAGATTGTGTGAAAAAAGTCTACATTCTTCATAATTACTAGTTGCGTTAATGGTTGTCACTTGTGTGTGCACATGCTCATACACACAGTCTCAGAGACGCTATCAACAATTAAGTCATGGCTGAGCAGGAAGAGGGCGGGATATAGTACGTTCGAATGCTACTGCCTCCATTGTGTACAACTATAACAGACAGCATCTTTTAAGTCGGTCCCACTGATGTCACTAACTTGTCTGCGTCAAACAACTGGTCATTAGCCATCACCAAATGGCGGACCTCGGTCCAGATACGGACTCAGTGATGGCCCTTTATGGATCCGTGACCAATTAAAGTGAACGGGAAATATAATAACATACAATCATGCTCGCGGACCGATCGCGGTACCAGTGTGCGGGTGTAATTACTTTAGTTTTTTGGTTATGTGACAGCAAACGTGGTGACGTCACTCAAAATGAGCCAGTGAAATAGTTTGTTTACTTGCCAAGTAGGAATGAGAGAACTATGACTTGCTCAAAAGTAAGAAAAGTAAAAAAAAAAAAGCATTTAAAAGTGAATCGATGGACCGATATATGTTAATTCTTCCAGAGTTTAGTGCCAAACCGCTGTGTCTCATATGCTCTGAAACTGTAGCGCTGGTCAAAAGCGCAGATGTGGCGCACCATTACGACACAAAACACAGATCATTCAAAGGGAAGTGTCCACTGAAGTCTGATATGAGAGCCCAGTATGAAAAGTCTATGTGAGTCACAACACATGCATTTAGAGCAGAGCAACGTGCAAATAGTTTTCAGTAAGGATTGTATGGATATTGGAGCATAACAAAATACCTTTCACTGACGGGAGAGTTGGGAAGGAGTGCTTTTGCTGCAGAGACTTACTCAAAAGTAAAGAAAAATAGGAATTGTGTGACAAAATCAGGCAAATCCCAATGTCAGCTACAACAATAACAAGAAAATCTAAGAGGAGGTACTGTTGCAGCTTTTCTTTGAGACACTAATTAAATTGTTATTTAATAGTATTTTTTCAGAGAAACCGGCCAGTTTTATTTAACTTTAAATAAAATAAGGCTAGTGTTCATTTCACTGTACAGCCAAACCTTTTATTACTTGTGTGAAATTTGGTCGCGTTTTCTTTTAAATGCAATTTAGTGGCCAAGATAATTGTGTTGTATTGTATTTACCTTCGCTGTGAAAAAAAAAATCATAAGCAGACATTTTTCAATTTTAATTAAAGACCCCTGCTCTAAAACAGGCATCAAATTAAACTCAGGCTTGTGTCAAATAGCTCAAAATTTGTTTCAAGATGTCCCCTATCTATTTTTCTGGGAGTTGGAAATCCTACTGCTGCCTGGCTCTTTGCTGGGGCTAGCATTAACTGGCCTTAGCTCGATTGCTAGCTGTCACTCTGGCAGAGCAAGAGGTGACAGTGGCTGACTTTCAGACCTTTTGTGGGGGTAGATAAGCTCAATGGATAAAATCGGTCAATAACAACAGTTTCATATGTAAGGGTCGGACGATCTCAGATCCCCTAAAATTAAGAAACGGCGCAGATCGACGCATGCTTAATAATTACATCCATTATTGACTGTTTGCTGTTCTTTTCATATACTGTAGAGAGAAACTAGCAAGTGCTCCAGCAACGCTCGATTGAGTTGTTTACTTTTGAGGCATACATCATTACCTGGGATGACTTTTGCTTAATTAGACTGTACTCCACTGCAACCAATACCAAATTGTACAACTTCCAAGTTCATTCAAATTCAGAGGATTCACTCTGCTCTTACACTCACTTTCCATGTATTGCCATCAGTGGTTGCCATTTTGTTTTATAATCAATGTAATTGCAATTGATTCCAATGCTGGCCTGGATTGGCGTATGACTGAACGCTGATGGAACATAGCCACATGCTTTGTATGCTTTGGATCATGAGTGTAAAGGTAATGTCCTTTATTGGCAATGAAAATGGGTTAAAAAAAATTGTGCGCTTTCATCAGATACATTTACTGATCATTACAAATGCATTCATACGTCAGGGTTAGATAGTTTGGATCCATCATTATATCTGTGATGTGAACCATGGGTTTTGTTTTTACAGAGAGTTAACTATCATGCAGATTCAATATTTTAAGTTAACTTGTGCAAACTTTGCAGGTCCTTGACTTAAGATAAAATAATTTGTCTCATGTTGATGTAATTACAATTTATTTGTAGCATATTAGCAAAAAGCGTGGGTTAAGTATAAGGATTGCTGCAAAAAATGTGAAAAGTACGACAGCTTTTCAATGTGTTGCTCTTGAGCGCCTTCAGTTCTATCAGCTACAAACACAGCATAATGTCAACATGACATTTTTTTAGCACGATGGAATATTTGGCTCGCTCCATCGTGCCCTGAACCTGCCGTGACCCTCAAAGAAAAAAAACGAATTGAAAGAAAAGAGCAGCAGCTGTCCTCTGTTAATGTTTTCTATGTTGTTATTCTTCGGCCGGCAGGCGTCGACTCTGTGCAGACATATCTCAATGATGTATGATGTACAACTCATCACCGTTGTCTTGTTTCCCAACTTCTATCAGTTGACTAATTGAAAAATGAATCCCCATTTTCCGTGCAAAGACTTTTAGGGCCTGGTATGTTTTTTCAGCTGTTGCGGGATCTAATCAGCGCTATAAATACTGTTTGTTATCTTAGCCAAACAGCCTAATTACAACTTAATAGCGTTTTCTATTTGATAAATGTGCTGTTATAAATGCACTGTGATACGCATGATTGACTGGTCTTTTAAAGCTGATTACACTTACAGTACTTTAGATAGTAACTGCAATGACTTCCGATGTGACTGTAAAATAAGAGTTGTGTCTGCCCGTTGAATTTTATCATTTTGTCATTAGATTAATTGTAGACACTTTAAAATAACTTTCATGCCTTTTTTCTGTATATGATACGGAATTGGGCACAGCAATTTTCTATCTTTCAGAGGTTGTATCGGAGCCGGAACAGAGGCGGGACTCGGCAATGCTGAGACTCACTTATCCCATCCCATTGTCTCTCTGTCCGACAAGTATTTTATATGTCACACCAGTCTCTGTTGCCGGCATCATCACGCATCTAATTATCTGATTGCAATATACCGTGACACTGTGCAGCAATATCCCAGTTCGTTGGCTTCTGTATAAAAGACACAGGCAGATAAATGACAGATCTACTGTTAAGGCAATGTAGAAGGATCTCTATATAAAATAGGCTTTTGTGTTCAGGAGAGAGGCTCAACTCGACATCGAGGGACAGTTCCTCGTGAGAATCATATATGAGGATGCCAAAACATATGATCTTGTTGGCGCTGCAAGCAAAGTTCTCAGTGAGTATTTTTTTTCTCTTATACCTGCTTTAGTCGAGGCAACCATTGGGATAAATCTGTTACGCAGTTTCACTGGATTTACATGAATTTAAACTCAAATTCCCACATTATATCACAAGCTACACCCCTCCTGTGTTTTTATCCCTTTTTTCAGAAATTGATGCGGGAGACATCTTGCAGATGTTTGGGAAGATGTTCTTTGAGTTTTGCCAAGAGTCTGGATACGACACTATCTTGCGAGTGCTGGGATCAAATGTTCGTGAATTCCTTCAGGTAAAATGCTTGATTTTTTTGCTCGCAAGGGAGCGGATCCATTTCTGAATTGTGAATTGTTACAAAGGGGCCTGTGGGAGTTTACTGTTGTTTTATAGATAGACCTTTATGAGCGTCATACAACACCTTTTGAACTTCTGTGTCATAATTGTCAGAATCTTGTCATATTGGATGAAGGGTCATCTGCCCACTGTGACGTGGCAACCCACCAGTTGGGCCTGTCAGGTTCGCAACGCCTTGGAAGTACAGCTGATAAGTGCCACGTCACAGTGGGTAGCTGACCCTTCTGAAGAAGACTGCAGATGACAGTGGAAACATATCAAGATCAAATTTCCACTCAACATACCATAAGAAGGTTTGTCTGAATATAAGAAATTGAACATTCATTGTAATTAGAAGGGCTGAAAAACACTGACTTAGTTAAATGCCTGTCCCCTGCTGACGTTAACGAGACTTCAAATCACTTGGACAAATTTGCAAAAGAGGTGGCTGAAACAACGCGAGCTATTTCAGTGTGAGAAATGTAGGTACCACAGGGTGAGATGAAGGAACTACAAACCAGGATCCAAACTATTATGGAGACAAGAAATGAAATGAGGTATAAGAAAACCCCAATGTGGAGGATGTCGCTGTGGAATTTAGAAACCAGGAAGGAAATGACTTTGGTATAGGAAAGAGAACTTCTGAAGTGATCAAAAAGGGCCTCAACTACATCTCAAAAGACATCTTGGAAACAAGCCTACAAAGCCATGAAATGGTCAAACGCGGAGCAGCAACAGCAACAAAACTCAGTGATGAGACATTAAATGATTAGAGGGGAACATTGTGGGACGTCAGCTATTTGGATTGCCACAAATCCTCATTCGGTGACTCCTGTGCGACTCATCTGGAACAGCAGTCAAAAGTTTGAAGGAAGAATTGAAGGAAGAAGTATGAGCAATATTCTACTGAAAGGACCAGACGTCCTTAACCAAATCTAAGGTGTGTCCTGCAAAGTGAGTTCAGTGAGTTGGCGAGGTCTGTTGTCTAAAGCCAGGCTTGCATGTACTACAAAGGTGGCTCTCTTTGAACCTGGCTAGATCACCATGTTATGTCCAGAGTTTCAGTTTAAAATCGGCTATGAAAGCGTCGCTGCTTCACTGTGTAACTTATTTGGAGATGGCGTCACCATTTAGGACAACCTGATGGACCTGGGAGCAAGAATAATTCAGGCAGCACTACGATGCGAGTGGCTTCTTGAGATCACACTGATCCGCTAGCATTCCCTGAAGAAATTATGTGTAAGAAATGTAGATTTTCATCCGAGGGATTTGCTCACTTTTTAAGCTAAGTGTCGAGAAGAAAATTCAATATGAAATGTTAATACGATCAATGCACAGTGTAGTGTACGTTCGACCAGACGTACACTACCGGTCGAAAGTTTTAGAACACTCAATTTCTCTGGAGGAAAAAGCTACATTTTTAAAATGGTTTTAAAATGGTCTGTCTCCCTTCCCTTCTTAATTCCCTTTTTTCTTGCCATTTTTGTAGCACAATACATGACTTTCTCTGGTACAATGCCATTCAACTGATGTTCACGAGGGTATACATTGGAACACCGGTAGGAATTAGATGACGTATAGGTTGGATATATGCGATGCGACTGCTGCATGAACGGTCAGGTTGCATATATCCGACTTATAGGTCATCGGAAGACGTGTAATGCCGTGTTTATCGAGATGTTAAAGGTACTGACGGATGTAGGCAGTCATGGAAAGGCATGGTTTATTGTTCAAAATTTGAATAGAGGCACTCACCGATATAGGCAAAAGTTCTTCTTCTCAGCCGAATACTATTTTTAAAAAGTGTTAGCGAAGCAGCTCTCGTCAATGTCTCACCACTACTGTCCGCCCACATGGACATTGGAACAGACACGGCAGCAAGTTGTTTATGAATTGCCATAGCCAAATTTCTTGCCCTCTTTCTTCTTAATCTCCTACACGGACTCATTTGGTTGAGAAAATATTGACTCCTGTTGCACGAAATCCTTGAAATGACCACTAACGCGTTAAAGAGAGCACGGTAATCATGTGTTGATCGATACTGACGTATTGGTACTTCGGTACCAGCTCCTTTATGCTCTAAAGGTGATTCTGAAATCAAAATAGTGATACTTTTGATACGTCAGCTATATGATTGTGTCCAAAAATTTGTTTTTTCTGACGTATATTTGCTTGGCTATATTGTAAATCAACCCACTACCTCACTATACTTAAAGGTTTAAAATAAATAAATAACTATGATGTATTGTATTCTTTATGCTATGATTTGAAATACTGTACACTACTATTTAAAATTTACCAGACACATTAGGTGAATTTGCACAGTGTTGGGTCGGTATCGCAGATATCAGCCTAAATTTTTACCCAGTATCGAATCGGAAATTAAATAAATGGTATTGCACATCACGAGCGCACACACTGCAACAATCTTTACTTCTGTAAACACATGGAAATGTGATTGGTGTTGTGCTTTTGTGCATCCACACTACTTTCCAGACCCTTTGCGGTTACATTAACATGTCGTTTTTGTTAGGTAATGTGAGCGACCACGTAAAAAATCCGAACTGGGCATCACACCCTGCAGTGTGAACGTAGCCTTACAGTTGTTTGGGGAATACTTACAAATCGCAGAAATTGAATTCCCTCAAATTTCCACACCATCTAACTGACAGAGAGAGCCGTTTGGGATCACATTTTCTGACGGTAGTGACAAATCCGTAATGTACCCAAGATTGAACACAGGCAAATGGATTCAAGTAGGACTCGTAAAGTCAAAAGCTAAGTTGACTACACTAGATCAGAAGGGTGATGTTGTCAAAGCAAAATCTGTGGGGCAGTATTTGCAGTCACACTCAAGAAATACACAGTGGTGTGAAAAAGTGTTTGCCCCCTTCCTCATTTCTTGTTTTTTTGCATGTTTGTCACACTAAAATGTTCAGATCATCAAACAAATTTCAATATTAGTCAATGACAAGAGAGCTGAACACAAAATGCAGTTTTTAAATGAAACTTTTTATGTTTAAGGAAGAAAAAAATCCAAACCTATGTGGCCCTGTGTGAAAAAGCCATCACGCAGAGATCTAAAGAAATTCAGGAACAAATGAGAAAGAAAGTAATTGAGATATGTTAGTCTGGAAAAAGGTATAAAGCCATTTTTAAAGCTGTGGGACTCCAGCGAACCACAGTGACAGCCATTATCCACAAATGGCGAAAACATGGACCAGTGGTGAACTTTCCCAAGAGTGGCTGGCCAACCAAAATGATCCCAAAAGTGCAGCAACGACTCATCCAAAGGTCACAAAAGACCCCACAACAACATCCAAAGAACTTCAGGCCTCACTTGCCTCAGTTAAGGTCAGTGTTTGACTCCACCATAAGAAAGACACGGGGCAAAAACGGCTTGCATGGCAGAGTTCCAAGACTAAAACCACTTCTAAATATTAAGGCTTGTCTCAATTTTCCCAGGAAACATATGGATGATCCCCAAGACCGTTGGGAAAATACTCTGTGGTCTGACAAGACAAAAGTTGAATTTTTTCAAAGGTGCGTGTCCCATTACATCTGGCGTAAAAGTACTGTCGCATTTCAGAAAAAGAACATCATACCAACAGTAAAATATGATGGTGGTAGTGTGATGGTCTGGGGCTGTTTTGCTGCTTCATACCAGCAAGTCCACCTCTGAATGGATGAAGAAAAACAAAATGAAGACTTTGGAGTGGCCTAGTCAAAGTTTTGACCTGAATCTTATTGCTGTGACATGACCTTAAAAAGGCGCTTCATGCTGGAAAAACCTCCAATGTGGCTGAATTACAACAATTTTGCAACGATGAGTGGGCCAACATTCCTCCACAGTGCTGTAAGAGACTCATTTGAAGTTACCGTAAATGCTTGATTGCAGTCGTTGCTGCTCAGGGTGGCCCAACCAGTTATTAAGTTTAGGGGGCAATCACTTTTTCACACATGGCAGTGTAGTTTGTTTTTCTTTCTCCTTTATTAATAAAAAATTTCATTTAAAAACTGCATTTTGTGTTCAGTTGTGTTGTCATTGACTAGTATTTAAATTTGTTTGATGATCTGAAACATTTAGTAAGTAAGTGTGACAAACATGCAAAAATGAAAAAAATCAGGAAGGGGGGCACACACTTTTTCACACCACTGTATGGAAAGACTAAAGATTATTCACTGGTTTCACGGAGTCGACAGTCAAACTGTCCTCACAGCCATTCAAAGACACAGCTATGGATACCAAACCTTCTTTTTCAACAGGATAGGGCAAATAAAAAAAAATAAGTAGAAGATTGATGGCGGATCCTTGAAGAGTTCAACATTGCCGACATCATCACAAGAGGATGCACACTCTGGTGAATTAAGTAAGAATGCCACATGGCAAAATGGAGCCGAATTCCTGAAATGGACAGTGGAAGACTGACCTAAAAAGTGTTCGAAAGAAAGCAGAAATTATAACACCAGAGCCAGAGAACAGGTAAACAAACTCCAAAGAAGGGTATTCTCCGCCACACTATCTCACCCAGAAAGACGAGAGCGTGCCGGGGAAGCAGTTTAAAAACCTTATCGACGTGAAAAGATTCAGTAGCCTTTCCAAATTGGTGAAAGTTGTATGGCAAGTCGCAAAAAAGTGGCTCAAATTAAAGGAACAGAAAAGTGCTGAACCAAAGTTGGAGGCGGTTCCTACAAAAAGGCAAAAAGTTACCATTGTCAGTAGAAGAACGAGAAGAAGCAATGAGGGACCTCTTTCTTTCAGTGCAAAATGCCACAGAAATTCAGGCCGCAACTTTTTATAGATTAGGAACCTATAAGGATGTAAGCACTGGACTCAAATTTTGTAGGTGCAAAACCTGCGCTTTAGGAACTACAGATGTTTTGTTATTATGCAAATTTGGAGCGGCCAGCCCGAAGCAGGAGGGGATAGAGAAGAGAAAAGAAAACAGAGGGGGCGTGGGGGAGTGCGGGGATAAGAAGGGGACAAACAAGACAGAGAAAAGGACAACAGCAGCAACAACAATTGTGACAACAGTAACAAAACAACAGAAACAAACAGGACTACATCAGCAAATGTCTGTCACGGCTATAAAGACCCTTACGGAAGGGACAAAATAATATCAACAACCACAAGGACAATAGTGCATTGAAACAGTCACACACAATAGTAGCAATTAAATTATTAACTATGATAGTGATCAGAATGACAATAACTGTAATGCACACCATTGTAAAAACTATAATCATATTGCCGACATCACCGTCGCTGTAATAAAACCAACAACACAATAACACCCTGGTTAACTCGGTGAGTAATGTGGGGAAGTACGTATGTACTGTGAGTGAGCAAATGTACGTGTGTACAGGTATCTCTGTATGTGTGCAAGTCTTCATATATATTTAAAGGTGCACGAGTGTGTGAGCGTGTAATTGTCACTGAGAATGCATGAAAGGAGAGGGGCCACCCTCCACCACCCAGTAAGCCCCGCCCAACATAGCCAGGCCAAGCCCCCCTAAACCCCTGTGTAACCCCCCACCCCAATAAATAAATAAATAAATATAAATAAAATAAACAAATAAAAGCACGCGCACACACACACACACACACACACACACACACACACTGTGGTCGACTGCTCGACACCCGGAAGCCTCGTTGCAAGACCCAGGGCGCAGACACACAACCCAGAACCCGAGGCGTGGAGAACGCGGACCACCAGGGAGCAGGAAAACCCTAGGCCACCCCATCCCAATGGCAGGACGCTAAAGACAAGGCAAACAGAGGAGCAGGCGAGGAGGAAAGCCAGCAAATGAGCAAGCGGGTGGGCAAACGGGCGAGCAGCCGGGCGAACCAGCCTGCTGACACCCGCAGGGCAGCAAATCCCCGGAGTGGGAGTGCCGCACCCCCAAGCTGCAGGCAGGATGACCACCGAGAAGGCGAGACCAGCAGCAGACCAGCCGCCAGACCCCACCAGCCACCGGAAGCCAGACACGCCACCAGAACCGACGGCGCACCACACGCGCACCGGAGTACCACCCCCGACAAGCCCGCAGACAGACCGCCGGAGGCAAAGACGCAGACAGCGGCCCAGCAGAGCACAAACAACAGCGGCGACAAACGCCCAAGCGCCTGGCAGAGCACCACCCCCCCAAAGGATACCCATCCCAGAGATTCAGATTCATCCAAGTGGAGGTCAGCAAGTTCTGGAAAAGTAGTGGTGGTCTTAATCTTTTTGTAAGAAGAAAATGGCATAAAAAGGATACATACGTCACAGTTGGAGTTGACCAAAATACGCTAAGAGGACAGACTGTCCTGTACAAACTGTCCCGAGTCGTTGAAGTTGACATAGAAGTTAGGGTTTCTCCAAGTTACTCAGCATCAACTACAAAGTACATCACATCACAGAAGAAGCCAGGCGAACTCAAAAGTCGGATTCCAACTACGATTGTTCATAGAGATGTAAGAGAGATGTCATGTTGATTCTTGCAGAAGACCAGATTTGGCTTATTTCAGAATACATTGGTAAATATAAACATCACATGACTGCACTAATCCTCAAAGAGTATGACGATTGTTATGCCAATTATGATGCTAAACGTACATGTCTTTCAAATCTCTTTTATGAATATTATGAAAAAATGACTTATTTGATTGTTTGATACCTATATGACATGCATCATAAGAAGCTCTGTTCTTGTGCAAAGAGTAAAGGAATTGGTAAATTTAGTAGACAATTAAAGACTATCAACCTAACCTGACACCTAGCCTCAGCCTTTTCAAGTGCAGGCTGGCTCAAGTCCAGAAGAACTTGACAGGCATTTCCCTTTTATAAAAATGAAGGATATTCAAGGCGGTTTTGTCTGAGAACACAATGTTCAAAGTTGTCTTTACAAAATGACATTGCCAAATACTGGCCTGCCTGCCATGCATATTACTGCCTTTTAACTCATATCTGTAGGCTGTGAACAGGGTTCTTATATGTACAATGATGTCAACATCTTTTTAAAAAGGCATGTAAGTGTACATAAAGAAGTACTTATGTAGACCGCTAGCTGCTCGTCATAAAGTACTGTACAATTGTTTTTTTTCATTGGCGGGAGAACTGAATGACTTCACATACATTTTTTACAATGATTCTCAGAATTTGGACGCCCTTCACGATCACTTGGGCACCATCTATCCAGGAATGAGGGCTCCCTCCTTCCGGTGCACGGATGCGGAGAAGGGCAACAATCTAATCCTCCACTACTACTCTGAGAGAGAAGGCCTGCAGGACATCGTGATTGGCATCATTAAAACCGTTGCACAGCAAATACATGGAACAGAGATAGAGATGAAGGTTTGCCCTTTTACATGCCATTCCTCTTTTTTCGGCTACAATTAGATCGCAGTACAAGAACATTATACTGGTAAGAGCTGCGCTGTGTCAGATGAGCAGATTATTTTTTGGCTAATAACTGTGCCAAAGAGGATATTTTTAGATCTAAGTAATAGTCTTCTCAGGGCGTCTGTACTGGAATCCATCACTTTTATAACCATTTATATCATAGGTGGGCAATTAAGTGGCAAATCTTAACATGCCCGGGCCCACTTAACACCTAAAGCATGGTACGTTTGGCTAGTGTGAGCACACTGAATCGCACCCAGGCCCAGCACTCTTCATCGCTTTTGACACAGTCATAAGAGGTGGTCTCGGGCCATAATGACCAGCAACACAATTCATAATCTAAATAATGAGGAGAGATGAAAAATGATCCAAAAGCCAGTCCCACAGCACACTCGCTCACCTACGACCACATTCATGTGCGTAATAAAGACAATTTAATTCATGTGACCATTGATTTTGCAAAAATTAGTGACAGTGGTAAACTTGTGCAAAACAAATAATCATAAAATGATTCTCTGTAGTCATAAAAATGTATGACTTTGAAGAAAGATAACAACATAAATAATTGATGAGTGACGTGGTTTAGGTAAAGGTGTGCGCACGCACTGATTCACAGACATAAGCAAAGGACATAAGTGGTGTTCGTACATACGCAAAAAATGTATGTTTAAATGGATGCGTGAAGCAAACTTATTTTAATTTTATTTCCACATTTTGATTAACCTTACGCAGGCCAGTCAGGGACAGGCAAAGGGCCGGATGTGGTCCGCGGGTCATGTCTGAATTATATGCCAACATTCAGCAAATGATCCACAGCCTTGTAAAGACTACCAGTGACATTAATGGTCACCTTCCTTCTCCAGCTTTATTCAAACGATGCTGTCCATTCTATGTCCCCGAAGCATATTGTACAGGATATTTTTTCAGCATCTATATCTATCTATGCCTGTGCGTGTGTGTGCGTGCGTGTGTAATAAAAGAGGAGAAATACTGCACAAGCTCCAAATGCGAGACACAATCTTGGAAATATTAGCCGCGGTTGCTGTGGAAACAGGGCAGAGACAGCAGCCTGACATCAGCGTGCCTTATGCCAGCACTGATTAATGTCATTGTCTGTGCTTCTATTATCTTTATTTATATCCATTATAAAATACTTGAGATTAATGATCAAATAATACATACTGCAATAATAGGTAATAATGTTTATGCAAGGAGAGTAAAGCCATGTTTCGATCAAGCGCTTATCCTGTTCAGGGTAACGGGTGAGTCTATCCCAGCAGGGTACACCCTGGACTGGTCACTAGTCCATCACATGGAAGCTTTCAGTTTTCTTCACATTTGATTAATTTCATTGTAACATGTGAAATAGGTGCAATGCTTCTAGCACCACTCTGTGTACTGAAGCATACCACTGTGATTGACACCCCAATGAAGGGGTACTGAAAAGTGGGCCAGTTTGAGGTCAGATATTTCAGAACCTTTTACAATGGAAACATGTTTAAAGACATTTAAACACATACCGTACTGAACCGGTGTCCCTCTTATTTTATAACAATATAAGGAAGTTTCAGCTTCAGATTTGACTTCAGATGATCCAGCCGAAAAGCGAGGAGTGCGACCACATCAAGTTCTTGATTGAGGAAAAGGACTCAGAGGAAGAGGCCTTCTACGAGGACCTTGACGGCTTCGAGGAGAATGGCACGCAGGAGACACGCATCAGCCCGTACACGTTTTGCAAGGCCTTTCCTTTCCACCTGATGTTTGACAAAGACCTGACGCTCACACAGTGCGGCAACGCCATTTACCGAGTTCTGCCTCAGGTTAGTCTGTTTGACATGCAGCGCCACTGATAAATTAATCATCGAGAGAACTGCAGTTTGAGCGGTGACCTTTTGGCCACCTGAAATGTTTATACATAACCATTTGGAATCTGGTGAGACTGAATTATGCATATTTTAATTCCCCACTCTTTTCAGCTCCAGCCTGGCGCCTGCATCCTCACTTCAGTGTTTTCCCTGGTCCGCCCGCACATTGACTTCAGCTATCACGGCATTCTTTCCCACATCAACACTGTCTTTGTCCTGCGAAGCAAGGTAGATCAATGTATCAGAAGTGAATGATATGCTGATATGCTTAATAATATGCGGTTCCAATAATACCTTGTACACTGCCACTTACAGTCTGATTGGATTCTGGCTGACCTGTTCTCATGATACAGCTTTTCTCCAAACAATCTTGTCACGAGATTTCACGACATCCTTACTGTCACTCCTACTGTCGACATACACGGACTTATTGGCTCATGATGGCTACTAAAAAATCATCCAAAGTGTGAAAGTATTTTGAAAAGGTTAAAGATGACTCCAGAAAGTGAAGTGCTTTTATCCTGCTCATTTACAATATTTTATCCTGTTTCTATAAGGTGGAAAAAGTCACAAATGAGATCTGTTTATTTGTCGGGATCGCCATTAGCTCTGCTGACATTCGAATATTAGTCGACTATGGACAAAATCTAACAAATCAGATTCAACTATGAAAATCCTTAGTTGAAGCAGACGGCAACAGTGTACGAAAACTGAGACATGGTGGTAATTTTTTTTATGTTTTATGTTTATTATTGAAAAGGTAACTAACATATTTACTTTTTTACTGAAGTAAAAATAACATTTCCAGGGTTAGAATGTAACCCTATAAAATGGTTAAGTTAAAAAAAAAAGCCATTCTTATGCCATGGAAATAATTTACTCTTTCAATTTCATATTTCCACTGGACAACAATGCCTGCAAGAATTGTTAGCAAGCTTTGGAATTTAAAAATAAGAATGAGATGAACTGGTGACCCATTTTTAGGCTTGTTTTGTGGAGGAATAGGCAATGAAATATTCATAAAGGTGGTATAACCCTGGCAGGAGGGCCTGCTAAATGTGGAGACTGTGGAGAATGAGGATGAGCTGACGGGAGTGGAAATCAGCTGTCTGAGGTTGAAAGGACAGATGATTTATTTGCCTGAAGCGGAGAACATCCTTTTTCTTTGCTCGCCTAGGTAAGTCCACAGTGCACATAAGTTTTTAGATGTTAAATGTGAAATGCTTGTGTTTCTTGCAGAGGACAATCTGAGTTTTTTTTTTTTTAAACAATTGAGATTGTTGCAGACACAGTGGTGCACAAGCAATGAAACCTGCCAATTACTGATTATCGTGCGTTGTTACCTCCATTAACCTCAATCACCCTTGTATAACCAGTTTCTTGAGATGATATTGGAAAGAGAAGAGAAGGGTTCAAGACACCTGGGCCTCGAAGATCGAAGACACTTTTACAGCAGGGAGCAAGAGATTAGTCATTGCACTAGGTTGTTTCCCAACATAAAATACAATTAGTGTGGGACTAAAAAAGAGACTAGAAGATGCTCACATAGACATCACAATATAATCCCCTTACACCACAACACTCTATTAGAAGTAAGGGCATGATGGTGACTTATGCTTAAGTCAAAATACACATCTCACTGTAAGGCAGTAGAACCATGTGTGCCAATCAGTAGCAATATTATCTCCGCATTTGTACTTTGTTTTTTCCTCACAAAGTGTGATGAACCTGGATGATCTGACGCGAAGGGGCCTGTACCTGAGCGACATCCCGCTCCATGATGCCACGCGTGACTTGGTGTTGCTGGGGGAGCAGTTTCGTGAGGAGTACAAGCTGACTCAGGAGCTGGAGATCCTAACTGACCGCCTGCAGCATACACTTCGGGCTCTGGAGGATGAAAAGAAAAAGACAGACAGGTTGGACTATATTTACTCCTCATTTCTATTCTTAAAGGGACCCTATGCAACGGGGTCCTCCGGCTACCTAGACGGCGCCAACATTCAAACGCACTGCCAGCATTACGAACACACAATGACTCCAAATCTTGCTACTGTATTTGCATGTGTGCACTGGCTACGGATATGGAGACATACGGCTTGTCTACGAGACAGCAGTGAGTGACAGCCGCGAACGGCAGTTATTTTATTTTGGCTGCACGACTATTTTTATGCAGTTTAATTTGTAATTGTGAAAATGATAGACTTTTATTGTACAATCTGTTCTTTTAAACCACTATTGGTAACACATGCTGCATTCTTATACTTTTTGGTTTCAAAAATATAATTAGGGGCGGCTTGGATACAGCCCCTTTAACAGATACCACTACTGTAGTAAGTATTAAGCACACTCCTGCCTCACAGTGACTTGAGAGTGTACCAATTGAAGTCTCCATTTGTATTGCAGTTGCTCCCCTAATGTTTTTATATTAACTCTTTTTATTTGAGTTTAAGATTGTATATGCTATTTGTTATTCACAAAAATAATGAAGTGTCAGCAGGGTCAGAATGTATTGATTCTCTTAGTCTGACCTTTGACTGAAGGACTCAGTAATGTAACACTGCAGTTAATGTTTTTTAAGAGAGCCTGTGTCTGAACAAAATACAGTACATATGAATTATGAGTTATGTGTCGGCATGGCTCAAGCGGTAAAGTGGTCATCGGATGGTTGTGGGCTCAATCCTCTTTCAGTCCCCCTGTGACCCTGTCAGTGTCATTGAGCAAGATACTGAAATCTTAGTTGCATTTGGTGCTGCATCATCAGTAGTTGAATGAGGTAACAGTTTCAAGCACTTTGAAGTACCTTGAAGGTAGAATACGTTCCTCGTTTATTGTGGATAGTTGGTTTCAGACCCGACTGCGATGTGAATTTCTGCAAAGTAGGATTCAATATTAATAAATGGAACATTTTCGTAGTTTGAGCATAAAAAAACTGTTTATGACTTGCTAAATGAGATTTTTACCATTATAAGAGCTCTGTAGACATGAAATAACAACCCAATAGTCACCTTTACACGCCTGTTATTTTTGGTTTACAAGACATGGCGCAAGTGCAGGCAAGAGGATCACTTCAGGCACACAAGAGATGGCCGCCACTTTAAACATAGCATGCTGCTATGCCTGTCCTACAAATTATTGTCGTTAATCGATATTATTGACAACATTAATTATATGGCATAATAATGAGAGTAGATCGTATCAAAAGCATCCATCCATCCATCTATTTTCTATGCCGCTTATCCTCACTAGGGTCACGGGTATGCTGGAGCCTATCCCAACTGACTTCGGGCGAGAGGCTGGTTGCCAACCAATGGCAGGGCACATATAGGGAAACAACCATTCACTCTACCATTCATACCTATGGACAAGTTAGAGTTTGTATCAAAAACAATAAACTTTAATTTTTCAAGCGTATTTAACATTGTAATTGGAATGCCAAGAGCTTTTAAATAATAAAATTAAACAAACAAAAAAAAGACAAAAAAATTGAATGAAAATAAAATGGTCTCTCTTGAAGTCACACTTCAATTGCAAATCACAATCATAACTAAAACCCCCAAAAATAGACCTGTTAAGAAAAAAAAACACTCCAATGAAACACACACACACAGTTATGCAGTGTATTGTTAAACTAATGTAGGGGGTCATATTTGAGCTGGAACACAATGCAATTTTTCTGATGTCCTTCAACACGTCTTCTTTCACTCGGTTATACGGTTCAGGAATTGCTGATTGTGACATGTACATGAATGTTCTCCCAGGCAATTCGTACTGTCAAACATTTATAACATTTCCCGAAATGTTGTTTTTTCAACCGTATTGAAAGGTTGCATTTGTAGCGGGCGACACTGTCTATGAGCGTGCATCGTTTTGCGCTGTTTTGTTTATGCAGTATTTACTTTGCCGACCAAACTCCTCAGAAAGCATTGGCTGTCGGGATGAAGGCTCTGCTGCACCGCCAGCTGTATTTTTTTCCCCAGTTGGGAAAACTGAAAAGGATGGTTGTTTTTCAGGTGTGCATACAAGTTGGTCGTGTTCCCCTCCTTCCTCGTCACTACTTTCGAATAAATGCGACATACCGGTTTGTGGGTGTTCATGTGCTCATCTTGTTCATTCTGTTTAAAACCGAAATATTCCCACATTGTAGATGTGGCATTTGCCTGAGAAACCATTACGTCTGTGCCTTCATTCATGTTAGCGTATGCTGACTCACGAGGCTATCTTGCTGCTAGCACTCGAGTACTCTGTACCCACGCACTAGTAGCCCCACCTCCACAAAGAGGCTGAATGAGAGGAGGGTTCACTCTCTCCGTTCAATCCCATATAGAACCAATGTGCACAGACAGATTCAGAGTGAACCCTCTTGTCATCCAGCCTGTGTGGTTTAGAGAAACAAAGAAACAACCACGAATGCATGCACATGTGAATTTATCGAGGCCGGCATAATTATCGACTTCCTTTTTTTAAAACGTTCGATTAATCAATTTATCGATCATTGTGACAGGCCTATACACAACAATGGACAACCGATTTCTGAGGTCCGATTTTTTTCGAGGAGGCATTTTTGTCATGCAAATGTATTACCCTTTCGAACACATATTGTTTTGAGAAGCCAAACTCTTTACTTAAGTAACCCTAATAACTAACTGCAACTACGTTTCTCATCACCGAAATCTAACCAGAACTGGGCTGACGGGAACAAGTGGGGGGGGGGTAAGTCACTGCTGATGGACTACACTGCTGATGGTGATGTCATACAACTTCATGTAAAAAAAAAATCAAACTATCCTTTTAAGTAATTTTGATCAAATGTAGAATTACTACAGCTTCTGCTTGGATATTAACACGCACAAAAAAACAGCCACACATCACACGCTGACGCTGGGAACACCAAGGTAGGTTGGATTGCAGGGTTTAAAGTGTGTGTATATAGCACTTAATGTGTGGTTCTAATAACGCCACGCACACTGCCACTTCCACATTACGTTCATTATCATTCATAGTAGCCATGCCATAGTTCACAGTCTGATTGGCTTCTGGCTGCCCTGTTCTCGCGAGACGAGAAATCTTGTCACTTTTTAATCTTGCGAGCTCTGGTAACACCCCTAGTGATGTCATGTGAAATATCAGCTTATCTCATAAAACCTCAGCATCTCTCACACGCTTAGTGAGAAGTTCAAGGATTAACTCCTCAATTTTTCATGTGATTCCACCACTGGCAAAGAGGAAAAGTGTGATGACGACCATAGATCCAGAACACACTGCGATGTAGGATAGCAGATAGTATACCATAAAGTTAAATCTTTTAGGCAGCGGCACATTTCTGATGTAACTGCACTAGAAAACTGTTAAGAGTTATCACTTTCTGTTATTACATAGGGGAAAAAATGAAAATGAAATCCAATTCAAGTCAACCAGTGACATGGAATAGACTGTGCTTGCCTTGGGAAGGTAGATTTTTGTGTGTTTCAAAAGATGTGCCTCATAGTATTTGCTTTTAACAGACCACCATGATCTAACTGGTTACCATAGAAACACCACCCATCCAAATGCAGCCTGCGTGCAGAAATGGCCAAAAGGTGGTGGGTGAGCAAATAAAGCACCGATCCAAAAAGGACAGCATCCCGTCTGGCCGTCGACAACACCATCACTCCTCCTCCTCCTTCTACTTCTACTTCTTTGCTTTTTTCAGATTGCTGTACTCCGTCTTGCCGCCATCTGTTGCCAACGAGCTACGACACAAACGTCCTGTCCCAGCGAAGCGCTACGATAACGTCACCATCCTCTTCAGTGGCATCGTGGGCTTCAATGCCTTCTGCAGCAAGCATGCATCTGCTGAGGGAGCTATCAAGATAGTCAACCTGCTCAATGATGTTTACACCCGCTTCGACATCTTGACAGACTCTCGGAACAACCCCTATGTATACAAGGTGAAAAGCATTACTTTTACGAAGACGCTAAGGGGGAACAGAAGGGGCAAGAAGTACAAATGATAAAATTTCATTTGTTTTAGTACAGCAGAGACACAATTACCCTCATTGCGTGTTCACAAAAGACTATTTATAGCCGTTGACTTGAGTTTTTCGCCACGGGAACGGTAGTACAGAGTTCTAAACAACACAGCTTTGCAGAGCGCCACAGTACTTTGTACGCCTCATGCAGCAGATTTACACTCCAGGCTTTCAGACAAGAATGCACTTGAAGAAGTCAAACAGACCTCCTCCACTTCCAGCTGGGCTTCCATTGGCTTCAGGCACTGAATGGGTCACCAAAAGAAGTAATATTTACTCTACAAGCTGAATGGCTTGGTGGTCCCATTATTTCAGGCCCTGAATGTCTCAAGCTGATGTAAGTGTTTGAGTGTTTATCTGCAAGTGCTTGGGTTTATTTCTGGCTGCTGTGTGTATTTAAAGAAATCAGTGGGATCACATGATGCACTTGAAAATAAAGCAAATTGTCCCACGCACTGGATGTGATGGAATGTTATGCACAGGTGGAGACGGTCGGTGACAAATACATGACGGTGAGTGGCCTGCCAGAGCCGTGTACGCATCACGCCAAGTCAATCTGCCACCTCGCCCTGGACATGATGGAGATTGCCGGACAAGTCAAAGTGGATGACGAGCCCGTACAGGTGAGCTATGAAGGCTGTGTAGACATACTTTATACAAGCCACACTCACACTTTGGGCACACGTGCACAATGTAGCCCTTTAAAGGTAAAGGAACCATATTTGGTTCCCAGCGGATTTCAGTCAACCTCACACCAGAAGGCAGTAGAAGCATGTTATTTCACATAATGAATTTTATGAGAGAAATGTATACAGTATTAGACTCGTATATCATTATTGTAAATGTGATGATAATGATTACAACTTTTTTCCTATTACCATGAAATGAAATGGTTACTTAAAGTACTACAAATATTGTAATACATTTACATTTATATTTGAATACAAGTATTTCAATAAGTGCTCCAGGAGGCATTAAATGAGATCCGACAGAAACATGTCAAAAAGTCTCCTCACTGATTGACACTGGCAGAGAAGTATTTATTTACGATACATGTGTTTGTTATTGTGGTTTTGCACAGACTCCTACTACAAGTTTTTTTCTTTAGGTTATATAGTTTATAGTTGAATATAGTTCATATTTTTATTAGGGATGTCGGAGGCCAATATTATAGCAACAAGCTTTCCACCTCTGTATGTCAGTATGTCTACGATCAGAAATTATTTCCATGGAGTACTCCAATGTTCAATTTGTATATTTGTAAAGCCACAAAGGACTTAAAGTTGGTATTATTTGCGGATGATACCACTGCCTTTTGTTCTGATGACTTATGACTAAATATGGTGTTTTACCATCGTTAGAGCCCTGTAGACATGAAATAACGTCCTTATAGTCACCTTTACACTCCTGTTACTCTTTGTTTACACCACATTGCGCAACAATAATGCGCAGGCTACGGGATCACTGCAGGGACATAAGAGATCTGATCAAGGTAACATTACGCCGAGTGACCAGAATACCACATATGACTTGTCTTTCAATATTTTTGGACTAATAATAGGCCATAGTCCAGCAGCAAACAGCAACCATTTATTAATTACTTTTTGAAAAACCGTGAGGGAGCGATATTCGAACTGTGATGTAGCAAGGGACAACTTTACATACATACAAAAATATGTTTAATCCTGTCCTGTCATTTATCTTTCTGTCAATAAAATACAGTAGTAACAGGCATAATTCAGACTCAGTTGCAAATGGTGATTCATCATAATAATCATATATTTGATTGTTTATATATAATTATTCCTTTATTTTTAACAGGTCTCACAATGATGCAGTGCAGTCATCATTGAAAACGACAACCCCAACAATAAAGATAGTTATATGAATACCTTTCTGATAGTGTCACTTAAAACCAAGCATTATTATCTTCAGAACAGCCATGTATTGATCACATGAAATAGTTTTCCAGTGTTACAGTGTAATACTTTCAACTAACTGCACATTTAACCATCGTCTGCAACAGTTTCCGCATTAAAAAGCGCATACCAAAAAGATGTACCACTTCCTGTTCTGCCAAATGCAGAATACTACAACAGTCACATATTTGCAGGTTGAAACAATAAGCAGTGAAAACGTGGACACAAAACAGTAGACATTTGTTTAAATGAGCGTTGGCGATTGTTATTGTTTCAATGATTGTGAAGACGTACTGTTGGAAAAACACATCTGCCTCAACAAAAGGCTTATTTTGTGCTGGGGGCACAGACTGAAGAGGAGTCAAATTTCAGAGGAGTACAGACTCAAATCATCTCACGATCCCACCGCTAAAAATAGATTCTCATTCATCTCAGACACTGTAGTACCTTCATGCACTGAAAACCAGTGCATGAAGTGAAGTTGTTTGAGTTAGGGCTGTCAAAGTTAACGCGTTAATGGAAGTTTCCTTTAACACAGGACGTGATGTGTAGTATTTCCATGTATTGGCGCCGCTGGATGCCTCGATGACGGCATGTACGGGAGCCCATAGGCCAATATACAGTATATAGCAGTTTTTCATTATCAGTTTTCATTAGGGAAAAACCTGATACCGATGTCAACCGATATTACATTTTTATGCCAATATCAGGTCGATAATTATCGGACATCCCTGGTAATATGTCAATGTTTTGTGTCATTACTGCCGCTGCCTAGTGACCAGAATACTACATATCACTAATAATAGACCATGATCTACCATGAAACAGCGATCATTAATTAATTAATTAACTTCTGAAAAAACATGATGTAGCAAGGGAGCGATAATCAAACCGCAGTATTGAAAGAACAACTGTACATGGAAACAGGAATCGGGAGTCAGCTCCGTCGCCCATCTTTTATGTCATCAGCGGTTGACTCTGTCATTCTTTGCTAACTAACAAAGTTACGCCAAAAGTCTAAAAAATGCACACAACACATTTTTATAGTTTTATAAAAACAGTTTTACATGCATAAAACAATTCTAAATCTAGGGGTGTCACGAGATTTCTCATTTAAAGAAAAAGTGGGTCACAAGACCAGCGTAGCCAGAAGCCAGACTGTGACCTATGGCATCGCTGTTATGAATGATAATAATTCTACATTTGATCAACGTTACTTAGTATTTATCAGATCAAAACACGTAGATGTATGGACTTGTCTGCAACCTTAATCACCGTGATCATTAATCACAGTCAACATTAATAATGGCAGCACCGGGGCTGCGTGGAGCATGTGTCCGATATGATGGCGTACTGTGGCTACCGCTTCATAACACACGTCATGCGTAGAGGAGATCCGCGCATTACAAGTGAAAGACAGGAAGAGTTTCTCGTGTGATGCATCTTTTCCGTAATTAAATACAAGCGGTCAACAAAGGTGAAGTATCTGCCACACAGAATCTCTACCTCTGACTGTGCGGCAGCAGTGCGATGCCGGTCCGGAAGCTCTAAAACAGAGAGAGACACATTCTTTCACTTGGCAGCACCTCATCTTGCTGGCAAAACACACCAGGGGCCATCTGCGGAATTTAGCTCATTGCAAAAATAAAATTAAAAAATAATAACAGACAGTATGACTTGTCTGTCAGAAAAAACATGTCACAAATGCCAATTCCTTTACTTCAGTGAAAGATGACATATTTATTATTATTATTATATTATCATACCAGTGGTTTACTTTGTAGAAAATGTAGACAATAATATCGTTTAGCGTCAATTTGTGGGACGATAAACATTTCAAAAAGCAACTGCATGGTTTTGTGATTCGGTTAAATAAAAAGTTTGCTTTTCCAGTCATATTTTGTCATTGTACTTAATGTTAAAATCGCGTCTCGTCTCATTCTTGTTTCATCCTGGGAGTTGTGTGTCTCATGACACCCCTACTAAATACATATACATGATGAATGAAAGGGGTAAATGAACATTTAAGGTTACTTTGACCTTCTTTGAAGACATGATAGTTGATGGACATCGTGTGGCAGCAACATCAACATGGACATGACCTTGTTTGCCATGAGTTTTTATTTTTTATTTTATTCAACAGTGGTTTTCACTGTCTGCATGAAAATGCTGGCACTTGCAACTTTTTTTGTCTCCTTTTTGGGTTATTGAGGTGAGAAACACTATTGAATTCAAGAAATAACTCATGGCAAAACAGGAAGGTGGTGCCTGTGTTGATCTCGCTGCCACATGGTGTCTTTGGCAACAATCACATCTTCAGTGAAGGTAAAAGTAATTCAATATTCATGTGTATTTTGAATAGTTTTTCTGTTAATTGTTTTCATGTGAACTATAAAAATGTGTTTTGTGTTAATATTTTTGGCTTTCTGGAACCAATTAACAAATAGTCCGACCTTCTGGAATGGATTAATGATGCTAACCAAGGTTCAGTACTTTCCAAATTTGACGAGTTTTGTGAAGACTGTGGTTCATCATAATTCAGAGGTTCAACAGTATAGTGTTTGTGCTCAGCAGGGGCGTATTTAGCCATTTGGAGGCTCAAGGCAAACCCAGCCATTGGGGCCCCCCACATCCTTGTACTGCTCTGACAAAAGTTTTTTTTTTTTTTTAACGTCCATGTTTACAAAAGGTGAGTATGTAATTTAGCTCACGTTTCTGCTAGTTATCTGTCAGCTTAAGTTGCTAGTTAGATAGACATGTTTATATCCCCACCCCTAAAAGAAAATTATCCTCTACTTACAAGTGTGAGTATGAGAAAATTCTCCAGTTTCCTAAGATAGATAAAGTCCTTTAAATCCTCCTGGGGGGATTATTATAACCTAACAAGTGAATCATCTCAACACTTTTACTGTAATTGATAAGAACATTAAGCAACATTTAGTATAGTTTATCACTTGAATACTCACATGCTTGTGATGAAGAGCATCACTCTCAGCTTCATCTCTAACATGACTGCATTCGGTCAGCTGTGCTGCTGTCAAGAGCCTCTGGCTGTCTACCGAAGTTGGATTAAAAAAACTGTTTCCCTCTCGCCTTCTGCTCTTCTCCACCCCACTGGGGTAACTCCGCATCAGTTTTCTCCAAACCACGCCACCACCGGAATCAATCTGCACATGCAGTAACATGGAATAGTCCATTGCATGAGAAGGGAGGGGGGAGCAGTCCAAACGATCATGACAGATTACGCATTTTGATATAGTTTTAAGCATGTGAATTAAGACTAAAAAAGTAATACGTACTTTAAATCAAAGGGGAAAAAATCAATAAGCCGTTTTTATGAGACGTTTGGGGTCCCTGGCAGTTCTTGGGGCCAAGGCAGTTGTCTGTGTTTACCTAATGGGAAGTCCGCCCCTGGTGCTGATTGAGATGTGGGGAAAATATTTTTTCAGATTACGATTGGGATCCATACAGGAGAGGTGGTGACTGGAGTGATTGGCCAGAGGATGCCCCGCTATTGCCTGTTTGGAAACACAGTCAACCTCACAAGTCGCACTGAAACCACCGGCGAAAAGGGCCAAATCAACGTTTCAGAGTATACTTACAGGTAAGCCAATACGATAGGAACAGAATATCATTAAAAAGTTCAATATTTTTTGTCACTCATTTCAGGGAGTGAAACTCCTATCTTATATAGATTCATTACGTATAAGGTGGCCGCATCGATGCAGTCATTCATGCAAAACGAGGCCCGACCACTGATTGACTACATGGAAATGAACATACTTTTCAGAAACCTGTTTCTATTACCTTTTGTTTTACTAATCTTATGTAATAATAGAATTTTCTGAGACACTTAATTTGGGGTTTTCATTATCTGTAAGCCATAATCGTCCAAATTGCAAGAAATAAAGGCTTGACATATTTCTGTGCGTAATTAATTCATACAATAAATGGTTTTCACTTTCGGAAATGAGTGACATGTTTTCATAATATTTTTTTTAGATATCTACACATAATTTCGATGTAAATTTTAGATAATACAAAGTACAGTGATATAGTTAGGAGAGCGTTAGATGCCATATAATTTTTTTAACACTCAAAAGCTTTGGAACAAAAAACAAGAGAAAACAACAACAACATAGCATACGGAATTACAATCAATCGTGAACCCCAACATTAAACACACATGCCACATAACACTAAATAAAGCACCTCGTAGGAATCGATCCTTAAGCGTGTAATGGTTAACTGTGCAGATGTTGATTAGTCATGTCTTGAAGCAATTGAGGCAAAATGGAGTGTACCACTTGGCTGCAACCAGCAGAGGCGCTGCTGATTGAGTCTCAACAAATTTGTATTCAGCCAAGTTGTGCAATCAATTTTTCCTCATTTGCTACAAAACCTGATTAATTAACAATTAGTTCCACAAAATTAACAGAATTTTGAATGATCAATTAATCGATTCCTTGAGTTGGAAGGTATTTGGTTATATAGTAGATTAGCACTAGCATTACATATATACTACAGTATATATAATGCTAATTCAAGATTCAAGATTCAAGAGTTTTATTGTCATGTGCATGGTAAAACAGCAGTTATACCATGCAATGAAAATCTTATTCTGTTCATACTCCCAAGAAAAGAAAGGAAACACAAGAAAGAATAAGAACATAAGAAACATAAACACATAAACATATATACCAATAAATTAAGCAACAACAACAGAAGAGACATTAATACAAGCAAATAATACAAATAAATAAATAAATAAATAAATAAATAAATAAAGTGCTATGAGTGTGTGCGTGTGTTGCGTGCGGCGTGTGCGAGTGCTTCGTTGAGAAGCCTGATGGCCTGTGGGTAAAAGCTGTTTGCCAGCCTTGTGGTCCTGGACTTCAAACTCCTGTAGCGTCTGCCTGACGGTAGGAGTGTGAATAATGAGTGTTGTGGATGTGTGCTGTCCTTGATGAGGTTGTGTGTTCTTCGTAGGACTCTAGTTTTATAAATGTCTTGCAGTGAGGGGAGGGCTGCCCCAACAATGTTCTGTGAGGTCTTGATCACCCGCTGGAGTGCCTTCCTATCACGTGTTGTACAGTTACCGTACCAAACAGTGATGGAGGCGGTAAGGACACTTTCGATAGTGCATCTGTAGAAGCAACTCAGGATTGTGGTGGACATGCCAAATTTCCTCAGTCTTCTCAGGAAGTACAGTCTCCTTTGGGACTTCTTCATAATTTGTTGGGTGTTGTGAGACCAGGTGAGGTCCTCGCTGATGTGTGTGCCAAGGAACTTGAAGGTTTTCACCCTCTCCACCTCAGTCTCATCAATAAACAGGGGTCTATGCGGCTCCTTTTCCCTTGTTCTTGGGTCAATGATCATCTCTTTAGTCTTATCTGTATTGAGAAGGAGATTGTTATCACGACACCAAGCTATGAGGTCCGCCACCTCTCTTCTGTATGATGTTTCAACACCACCAGTGATCAGTCCGATGACTGTAGTGTCATCCGCAAATTTAATGATGCTGGTGTTGTTCTGGGAGGCCACGCAATCGTAGGTGAAGAGCGTGTAGAGGAGTGGACTCAGCACACACCCCTGTGGGGTCCCAGTGCTCACAATTCTTGAGCTGGATGTGCGGTTGTGGACTCTGACTGACTGGGGCCTGCCTGTGAGAAAGTTAAACACCCAGTTACAGAGGGAGGGAGACAGGCCAAGTGTGAGGAGCTTATTTGTGAGTTTGTGGGGGCTGACTGTATTAAAAGCAGAGCTATAGTCTATAAATAGCATTCTGACATATGTGTCCTGGCCCTGTAGGTGAGAAAGGGCTGTGTGGATGGCAGTGTTGACTGCATCATCCGTGGACCGGTTCTGGCGATATGCAAACTGTAGAGGGTCCACAGTTGCCGCCGGGATGCTCTTTTTGATGTGGGTCATGACTATTCTTTCAAAGCACTTCATAACAATAGGAGTGAGTGCTATAGGGCGATAGTCATTCAAGCAGGTCACGTTGCTCTTCTTGGGTACGGGCACTATGGTGGTGGACTTAAAGCAGGTCGGTACAGATGCTTGTGCAAGCGACAGGTTAAATATGTCAGCAAGCACATCAGCTAGCTCTGATGAGCAAACCCGAAGTGCACGTCCTGAGATGTTGTCTGGGCCTGCTGCTTTTCGTGGGTTTGTTTTGTTTAGAACCCTGCGCACATCAGCTGATGTCACCATGAGAGGTGAGTCCTGTGTGCTCCCCAGGTTCAGCCACCCTCTCTGCTCATCAGGAGTTTGGGTGTCAAAGCGGGCATAGAACTCGTTCAGCTCATCTGGAAGTGTGGTATGGCTGGACGTGGCTACGCTACTCTGCTGTCGATAGTCTGTGATGTGCTGGAGCCCCGCCCACATGCGCCGAGGGTCTGAGGTGGAATAGTAGCCCTCCAGCTTCTGTCTGTACTGTCTTTTGGCCTCTCGTATGGACCTCCTCAGGTCATATCTGGCCTTTTTGTAGTCATCAGCGGTGCCCATGACAAATGCAGTCGAACGAGCACGTAGCTTAGCCCTTACATCACAGTTCATCCACTGTTTTTGATTAGGGTATTTTCTGTAATACTTGGTGGTGGTAACAGTCTCTATGCATGTGCTAATGTAGCCAGTAACAGCAGAAGCATATTCATCCAAATCAACAGTACAATCTTCCCTCCCCGCTGCAGTTTTAAACACATCCCAGTTTGTGCAGCCAAAGCAGTCCTGAAGTACTTGATCAGTTTCTTCATTCCATACTTTAACTGCTGTACGTACAGGGGGAGCTTTTTTAAGAAGTTGTCTGTATGTTGGATAAAGGAATATAGAGATGTGGTCAGCCTTACCAAAGTGGGGTCTTTGAACAGCCTTCAAAGCACCTTTCATGTTGCTGTAGACTTGGTCCAGGATGTTATTTTCCCTTGTGGGAAAGCTCACATGCTGGTAATATTTGGGGAGAACAGTCCTGAGGTTACAGTGGTTGAAATCGCCAGATATAATGAATACAGCGTCTGGGTGTTTGGTCTCGTGTTTATCAATGATGTCATGCAGGAGGCCTAGTGCATTAGCAGTGTTAGCTCGTGGTGGGATGTAAACAGCAGTTAAATACACAGCGCTAAACTCACGAGGCAAATAAAAAGGTCTGCATTTCACCATCAGCAGCTCAATGTCCTGCGAGCAGTGCTTTTCCATCGTCTGTACGTCTGTGCACCACCGTTTGTTTACGTAAACACAGACACCGCCACCTCTGTGTTTACCAGACGCTAAAGTCCGATCTCCCCGGTAAGCAGCAAATGATTCCAACTGGATCGCCGAGTCCGGTATATCCTCCGTCAGCCAGGTTTCTGTGAAGGTGAGGACACAGCATTCCCTGATCTCACGTTGAGCTGTAATCCTTGCTCGTAGTTCGTCCATCTTGTTTTCAAGAGAGCGGACGTTGGCTAGCAGCAGGCTTGGTAGCGGTGGCCTCGTCGCTCTAGCTTTTAGCCTAGCATGCAGGCCGGCTCGCTTGCCTCGTTTACGCCTCGGATGCTTTGCTCGCCGGGTATTCAGCTCACCAGGCCCGCAGGCTGCTGCGTTCTCTCGGCGCAGAAGAAAGGCAAAGTCTGAGAGGCTAAATGAAAGTTCATGGTGAACCCTGCCGATGTTCAAAAGTGTCTCTCTGTTGTAATGTACTGCGTGAGTGTGTTGAATGTCCAAAATGAACAATAAAATAGCAAAAAATAGAAAAACACGGGAGAGTGTCACAGAGACGTCTGCCACGGAGGGCGCCATCTTTGATAGTACTGTAGATAGCTTTAAAGACGTTGCTAGTTAGAATTAGCTAGATTTTAGAAAATGAACAGCTACAGTGCGAAAGATAGCTGCATTAAGCTAAGAGTCACTTGTTAGCCAGTACAATAATCCCTCGTTTATTGCGGTTAATTTGGGTCCAAATACGACCGTGACCGTCGGTTTCCGCAGCTTTAGGATTCCTCCTTTATAAGTGAAACATTTTTGTAATTATAGAGCATACAATATGTTTTTTTTAACATTATTAGAGCCCTCTAGACATAAAATAACACCCCTATATTTACCTTTATACTCGTTAAAGCAAATTGGTAGCAAATTTGCGTATTTTTGGTCAGTTTTATTGTTTTTTTTTTGTTTTTTTTTTTCAAAAAAATAGGCCTTCCGCAGAAATCACGCACCATAAGTCAGTAATAATGTATTTGACAATACAGGTAAACTAAACAGCGTACATGTACCAGTTAGAAAGCCCACTATCTTCACATGTCGATGTCTTTAAGTGCTTCACTGATAATGTTTTTTCATAAAGTGTTAAGATTTTGCATTTTCTTCAGCGGCTCGGCTACGACATGACTCCAATTCTATCTATTCATCAAGAACCTTATATTATAGCCACGTGTCAATAATAGACATTTTTATGGGTCTGTCAGTTACTTGCAGTTTTTCGCCAACTGCTGGTGGTCCCGTATCATAACGTCGGCGAAAAGAGTGGATGTATTGTATAAAGTTTTACTAATATAACTTTTTTAAGTACATACTGTACCCTGATACTCCGTCCAGTTCGGGGCTTAAAGACTTCAACTGAACACCAACAAAACAAATGAGCATTTTCCCTCCACACATGTTTATGCTGACACTTCCTGGTTTCTCAAGGCATTGTGGGTAAACAGATTGCCTTCAAAATAAAAGCATACACTTTCAGATGAAAACATGGCAATTGAATGCCACCTTTTACCACATAAGGTGCGGGGTATAAATACCTGTGATTTTATGTTGCGTTGCAGGTGTTTGCAGTCAGCAGAGAACGCAGACCCCCAGTTCAATTTGGAGTATCGTGGCCCCGTCACCATGAAGGGAAAGAAGGAGCCCATGAAGGTGTGGTTCCTGTCCAGGAAGTCCACTGGCACACCTTGAGTCCCCTTCAATTTCAAGCCTAACAATCAGTCTAGTCAAGCAGATGTATTCAATGAAATAACCTGGTTTTGATATCCAAATACATTTATATGAAACTGTGCCATTGTGCTCTGCCACACCATAGTATATATATTTTTTAGCATACAGTGTGTCATAAAGACTTTAAGTAGCTTAGTATTTGTTCATGATAATAACTGTATTTGGAAAGCACTTTTCATAGGTAAAAATACACACTCACAAATAAAAAAAGAAATAGTTCGATTTTACCGTTAGCAATGCGTAAGTCTAAATATATAGATGATGATATTGATGTTTTAAAGTTAATAAGCAGTGAATGGGTCTGTGTGAAAGGTACCAATTTAAAGTTAGAAATTCCTAATGTTGCTTCATTTGAGTTCACCTAAATCATGGCACAAACATTCTGAATTCCTCACGTTCCTGTGGGAAATGATGAGTGTTTGTCACCCATCTTTTAAGCGCTTCCATGTTTGAGAATGTGTACGTTATTTGGTCTGATGTCTGATACTTGCCAAAATATTTGGAAGTCAAAGAAATCTCAATAAATTGGAATGTACAGTATTTCAAAAGTCTCATTCAAATAGGGAAAATACTGTATTCTATCAATGACACTACACACACAAAAAAGAATATGTTTCATCATTTCGATGATTAGAGCTTACTGCTACTAACAGCCCCAAATTCAATATCTCATCAAATGTGTTAAAATTGCCAAAAGAAAGTTCATTGTTGTAAACTAGTGGAATGCTCTGTATTTAAAAAAGCTGCAAAAAAAATTGGTATCTAAAATCTGAATGAAACTCCAGAAATCAAAAACGTTTTGCACCACATTCTCATTTATTGAGATGCACCTGTTTTGCCCACTGACCAAAATATGTACAGTACATTATACATTGGCCCTGCGGCTGGCTGGCGGCCAATCCAGGGTGCACCTCTCGCCCGAAGTCAGCTGGGATAGGCTCCAGCATACCCGCGACCCTAGTGAGGATAAGCGGCAAAGAAGATGGATGGATGGCATTATAATTTGGAATGTGAGTTCATATCAAAGCAGCATATTTACTACTTGTTTGCATTTATAGAATAGTATTAAGCCACCTTAATATTTGACATTTCGACATCTTAATATTTATTATTACCATCATGTTGTTGGATAGGTTTAATTTTTGCTGGAGGTCTCTATTTATGGAAACGAGAAACCAGAGTGACTGTTTTTAGAATGTGGGAGGAAGCAATTTCAGTGAGTCTGAACTAATATTTGTGACAATGTAATTGCATTACACGTGTAAAATGCAAGATGAGAAAATAAAACGTGTTGCTTTACAGTACATTATTTTTCATTTCAACATTTTATCAGTGGCGACATCAGCCTTTGTTCGCTCATGTAACGTTTACTGTGTATGGGGCGCCTTCTAGTGGCTGTACCGGGATCACACTCCTTTAATAACAATAACAGTTAACATTGTTTCTGTCTTTCTATGAAGTTAAATTACTTGTTTGTGTTTCGAATTTAGCCAGCGTGGATGAGGTGAAAGGTCAAGGTAGATTTTTTTAACGACATAACCCCAGTTGTTTGAGATACCTGAGGTCAATGGTCATAATGATACATATTTTGATTCAGCACTACTACAGCATTACGTCACCAGAGATGACTCATTATTTCGTTTATTGTTCCAAGCAAGAATATCCAAGCATATCTGTAGGAAGGAACATATCAGCAATATTTCATTATGCGATTATGAAGTGTTTGTCTTTTATCTCAGTGCTGATAGCGGATATGTTTGTTAGCAGTGTACTATATACACTTTAACACGGCAATAAAAACACACTTTATTGATGTCAATTAAAGAGAGGTGAAGAGTGCAAACAGGCTGAAGAGTAATATAGAAGATACTGTAGAGCAGGGGTGTCCAAACTCTTTCTATGTGGGCCACTAGATATCCTAAACCAGGGCTGCTCACACTTTTTCAGTCTGCGAGCTACTTTTAAAACGAGAGAAGCCCTCGGTGAGCGCACACCTCCGCCAAGTGCCATGGTTCCCCCCATATTGTGAGTCACACCGAAATCATAATCCTATACATCTTTTGGATCACTCTTTGATAATTTGTAGAAACTTGTCCTGTATTTTGTTCAAAGTGCTCTGATCATTTTTTGCAGAACGGTCCTATCTTGCAATGTTAAAGAATCCTGGATCCAAACGGTGATCGGGATCACTCCCAAAATTTAATCAGTTCTGCCATACCCCATTTCCGACAATTCCTGAAAGTTTCATTGAATCCATTGAGAACTTTTCAATTTATTTTGAACATAAACAAACAGAGAAGCAAGCAAAATATACTGTAACCCGTGCACTGCGCTTGCGCTTTGCGCTGCGCTTGGCGGAGGTAATGACCAAGTCTCAAAGATGTACCTCCTACTATAAACATAGAAAATATATTTATAATAAATACATAAATGTGTAATATATTGACTATATTTAAAAATATGAGTATTTATGTACGTCGTACATATATATCAGGGGTGCACACATTTTTCCAGCATGTAAATTACAAGTCGACATGATCTATCTCTCAATATAAAACGTATAACAAACTGTAAATATAAAATCTAACTGGTAAACTTCGAAACTGCTATTCTAACTACTAACAGTATTTCACATTCACAGTTTCAAAGTTTACAGGCAATCAAAGTAGTTGATATCGTTCAACAACTCACAACTGCAATATGTTGTGTCTGTGGTGTCGCTCTGCTGCCGCCTGGCTGCCTTTTCGTTGTAGTGCATGCTGGCCTGCAGAGGCGGAGCTGTCGGCACACACCTGCAGCCAATTTGTTCACCACCTTCTTAAGCTGGTGGAAGGCAGCACTCCAGCGCCAGATTGTTCCCTTGCTCTTCGCTCACAACCTGCGCCATTCTTGGCCTGCTCATGTTTTGTCCTACCTCTGTGTTCTACGTGGTAGTGAGTATTATATTTATCCTGCTTGGTTACTCCAGCAGCGCTTCGATTTTTGGCACACCTCAGCTATTGTTATTCCTGTTAGTATTCAGCAGCGTTTTCCGTTCACCACCTGTTGGCCTGGATTTTTTTACCCTGCAGTACGTTTTTTGCTAGCAGCTATTTTCGTTACCTTTTGTCCAGCGGCTTAGCCATTATTATCATTAATAGTTTTTGCCGTTATCCACAAATGGCAAAAACATGGAACAGTGGTGAACCTTCCGTACAACCAAAATGACCCCAAGAGCGCAGCGATGGCGCTTCCAAGAGGTCACAAAAGACCCCACAACAGCATCCAAAGACCTGCAGGCCTCACTTGCCTCAGTTAAGGTCAGTGTTCATGACTCCATCATAAGAAAGACACTGGGCAAAAACAGCCTGCAGAGTTCCAACATGAAAACCACTGCTGAACCAAAAGAACATTAAGGCTCGTCTCAATTTTGCCAGAAAACATCTTGATGATCCCCAAGACCTTTGGGAAAATACTCTGTGGTTCTTTTTGGAAGGTGTGTGTCCCATTACATCTGGTGTAAAAGTAACGACGCATTTCAGAAAAAGAACATCATACCAACAGTAAAATATGGTGGAGGTAGTGTGATGGTCTGCAGTGATAAATGGAACCATGAATTCTGCTGTCTACCAAAAAATCCTGAAGGAGAATGTCCGGCCATCTCTTTGTGACATCAAGCTGAAACCAACTTGGGTTCTGCAGCAGGGCAATGATTCAAAACACACCAACAAGTCCACTTCTGAATGGCTGAAGAAAACAAAACAAAGACTTTGGAGTGGCCTAGTCAAAGTCATGACCGCAATCCTATTGAGATGCTGTGGCATGACCTTAAAAAAGCGGGAGAACTGCCCGGCCGGACGCCTGTTTGTGGTCCCAGGACATTGTTGGCGTAGTTGGCGTGCTACCTGGGAGTATCTCGCAATATCTTCCTCCTCCCTTCATGCGGACACCAAGGATTTTGTGGCCCCCTGCTCCATCTGTGCCCGGAATAAGCCTTCCCATCAGGCTCCAGCCGGACTCTGACAGCCACTGCCCATTCCCTCCAGTCCTTGGTCCCGCGTTGCTCTGGACTTTCTTACAGGCCTTCCACCTTCCAACGGCAACACTGTCATTCTGACAATAGTGGACTGCTTTTCCATGCTGATCCATTTCGTCGCCCTCCCCCAAAGCATCCCTCAGCCCTCGAGATGGCGGACCTGCTGGTTCGCCACGTGTTCCGGCTGCATGGCATCCCTCTCAATGAGGTCTCCGACCGGAGGCCACAGTTTTTCTCTGCTGTCTGGGAGACCTTCTGCAAGGTGTTGGGGACATCGCCCAGCTGGCCGTCCGGTTACCACCTTCAGACTAATGGCCAGACGGAGCAGGCCAAGCAACACCCTCATTAGCTCAGCCACCGGCCTCTCTCTCCATTTCATTGGGCCTATAGGTACCAGCCCCATTGGTGCCTTCCCCTTTTTGGAATCGGAGTCGGTAGACCTTTCTGTGTCCTCCCACCTACGCCGTGCCCACCTGGCATGGTGCAACACCAGGGGGGTTTGGCATGTACTTTGGAGCGAAACCAACGCCTCGTCAGCCAACATTGCACTGCTGCTCTGGATTGTAAGCCTGGGCAGAGGGTGTGGCTATCTTCCCAGGCTCTGCCTTTCCACATGGACTCCGAAAAGCTACAGCGCAGGTATACTGGCCCCTAACCTATTGAACGCATCATTAATTCCTCCTCTGTTTTGCTTCCCCTTCTGGATTCCCTCAGGACACACCCGACGTTCCACATCTCCCTCCTCAAACCCGTCACCTCCAGTGATCTAAGCCCTTCCGAGGTGCCTCCTCTCAGATCGATGGCCACCCAGCATTTTCAGCCAAAGCCATTTTAGACATGAGAAGAAGGGGCAGGGGTTTCCAGTACCTGGTGGACTGGGAGGGATGCGGCCCGTTTCCCATAGAAGTCATTTAAGCCGCCAGGTGGCGCCCATTTGTAGCGGGGGAGGTACTGTCACATACACGCTTTCTTGTTCTGTTTTGCTGTCTTCTCTTTGTGTTTTGTCGTCTTAGATCCCCTACTCCCAGCTGGAGGCGTAGCTGCTGGATGCACATGGCACCTATCATTGCCCGTCTACTTATGCTGAGTGCTGTCAGCTGTGAAACGCCAGATTATTCCACCAAGTCTCCCACAAACTCAAGTGCAGCGTCTCCTCAGGTGAACCTAAATCTTTTGCCTAGCTTTTGTGCCTCCAGCAGCTGCCTGCCCCCGCCAGGTTTCTCTTGAGTTTTATTCCATGGTGCCGTCGCCTTTTGTTTGCGTTTTGGAACTTTGAAAGACTTAAAGACTTCGAAAACCTCACCTGCCTCCCGCCTCTGCATCTGGGTTCCAGACACTCCAGAGCGTGACGCAATCCCGCTTTTTTAGAATGAATTTCCTTTCTTCAGAGTTCAGTCTGTCTGCCATCATTCATTTCAATGGGTTTAATTTGCAAAGAAAAAACTATTGAGTTATCAGCTGCTTAAGGGTGTATACATTTTTTGGGGCACCCTGTTTATATATATATATCTCTATATTTATATATATATATATGCACACATATATACACATATATATGTATGTATATACAGTATATATATATATATATATATATATATATATATATGTATGTATACATATATATGTATATGTATGTATACATATATATGTATATATATATGTATGTATATATGTGTATATCTCTGGAAAAACTTGGCTGGAACTTGAACTGGTGGATGGTGGGTCGGCATTCATTTTGTGCTTTTAATTTGATGTTATTCATGTCTTAGTTTTACACAATACATCATAAGATAAATTAGATCGCTATAATGTACGAACCCCCCCGGTCCGCGGGAGATTTGTGGGATCACAAGCCGGTCCGTGGGTCAAAAAAGGTTGGGGACCACTGGTCTAATGTACTACTGCTCACTGCATAAAAGGTGCCTCTTGAGGAAAAATATATGAATAATAAATTAAACAAAGTAACAATCAGACCTTTCACAGTGAGTTTTAGGTGTGCACTGTTATTGCACTGGATCATAGCAGCCTTACATGTTGGATGGAATAAAGAGCAGGAGTGTGTGAAGATAATGACTGGACAAAGTGCACAGAGAGAAGCGTTACCATGGATACTATAAAAACAAACAGCATATAATAAATCAATGTAAATTAGACATCCACTAGAAGAGCTGCAGCAAATGTGGTACTTTTCCAAAGATAAAATGGCGTTCATTAGCTTGTGCAGGTCTAGATCTAGCCTTCACTGGATCAGATCTGATGCATTATTGTGTTAAATATTAGCTGTTCAAGTTCATCCCTGCCATGAAACTAGACACTAATCTTTAGGGAGATAACACACTCAATCACTGAAGGCCATCAGCACATTGTAGAATTAAGTCAAGTGCAAGACCCAAAAAAATGTCAGTGGCCCAGAGCCGCAGGATCTGATTGGCTGTCCGTCAAGACACGGGACGATCCTCAGCTCAAATGAAGGTTGTGATTGGTGCCAAGAGCAGTCCAGTAACCATCATATGGAATCTGCGAGAGAAAGGGTTTAAGAGGCAAAAACGTCTTCACGTCTCCTTCAACGTCACAAAACTGTCCGTTTGGAATTTGCACCAGATCACCAAACTTGGGACACTGAAAGGTGGAAGAAAGTTGAGAAAAAATGTAACCTTCACAGTCGTCATGGCTTCCAACGTTACTGGCATGACAAGGAGATCCCACCTGAGATGTTCTCCACATGACACAGTGGAGGGGGCACCATCATGATCTGGGGTGCTTTTTCATTCAGTGGAACAATGGAGCTTCTTGTTCTGCAGGGGCGTCAAACAGCAGGGTGTGTTGCGCTTTTGGTTATGGGGGACGGGGTGACGGTCTGGCTCCCGGTGGCTGTTGGGCCCCGCCGGCTGGTTTGGTGGGGTGGGTCGCCCTGCTGCTCGTTTTGGTCTATTTACGTCAGCTATCCTTTGACAGTTAGAATAAAAAAAAACAAATTATCATAAAAACAAACATTGTACAAATATTTGTAGACAAATCTTTGTGTTTTTATTAGTTATTAGTATCAACATTTTAGCTTTTTGTAGTTACATTATGCATTTTTGCTGTATTTTTCCACTTTTGCTGGGTTTTTGTTTATTTTATTTGTGTAATGAGCCATGTTCCACTGATGGTCTCTGTGCCAAGCATAGGACATCCATGCTTGTCTCTGCCTTCTTGCCGATGTTGGTCAGGGGCTGGGTTGCATTATGGAGGTTTTTTTTTTCAGCTTTCAGACATGCATAGCACAGCGTCACGGAGATGGGGCTCACTCCCGCGCGCCCCGTCGGCAGATGCTTTGTTCCAGACCTTTGTTGATGGCTTGTATTTAATTAGCGAATGAATGTATGATTCAAGAAACACTTAAATGCGCACCCTTCTTTTCCGGCTCCCAACGAAGGTGGTTGCATCTTTTCCCTCTCATCTGCATTTCCTTAATCTGCATTTCGGCCTCCCTCCACGCTTTCACGCTTTTGTAGTGCAAAACTACAGTGGTTAAGATACAGTGAAGTGCAGTGCACAGCAGTATGGGGTGTCCTGTCTTTGGGCTCAAAGCAAGCTTATAGTTAATGCAGAGTCACGATGTTGAACATTTGTCGTAATCAGACGCTGACACGCACATTCTAGAGTAGAACCTGAGATATCAAAGGTCTCCTGCGTGAGCCATGACCAAATGAAGGTCAAAGGTATGAGTGAAGACTCGTTATCATCCTGACTGCGATTACAGGCCATCGTGTCATGAGAGCTTAGCTCAGCGGTAAGATTGAGGTGTTCACATTCAAATCAGAGCCAAGTCTGGTTCACATTGGGACACTCTGATCTTATTGGTGACACTTGGAGGTACCACTCAGGGCAGCGCAGACCACTTGCGAGGTTTTACTGTTTGCAATAGTGACAAAGATTGTGGAGAGACAGGCTTCCGTTTGCTTGTCCCACCAGATTGTGGCAGGCAGTTTCTGCAAGTGGTAGTGTGCTCTCTGACAAGAACTAAACAGATCCTTAAGGGTTTATAACAGGGGTGTTCACATACAGAAAAAAATGAATGATATCATATTTTTATAGTAATATTTTAAAACGGGGAAAAACAGCGGGCATTATTCTAAAAAGTCAGGGTTTAGAGATTTATACATACAAAGCAACACTTGCCACCAAATGACTTCTCCCCGCGTCATGCTTTTCTTCCTGTCACTCACACACACAAGTGACCCGACGCAGACCCAATGCAAAATCTGATAAAACAAAAAATACATTCATGATTTTGATTTTTTTGTCTCAAAAAAATAATTCTCCAAAAACTGGTTTTGAAAAAGAGGGGTCGTCTTACAATCAGGCTTGTCTTATAGTTTCAAGTTTCACGTTTCTTAGCCAGATCAACAGTATAGGTATACAGTTGCTAGGAATGTATTTGGTGTGCTCACAGTTTGACAATACAATCACGACAATACAACTCGAGAAACAAAACTAGGGAGGGGTCAGAAATAGCACATAGAAGACAGGAATGACAGCGTAAGAACATTGAAAGAGTGCATTGGTAAAAGTGCATGGTTGTACAGGGCTGCCGGAGTAACAGCGTGCAAAATAAGCAGAAGTAGTTCGGTGGTGGAGTCCTGTTAGTGTTAGCGCATATTCAAGTGGCGGATGGCTTGTGGGTAGGTGCTGTCCCTAGAACGTGTGGTTTTGCATGTGATGCTCCGGTACCTTCTCCATGATGGTAGGAGTGTGAATAGATGGTGTGCTGGGTGAGTGGGGTCGGAGGTGATGTTCTTGGCTGTTGGATGTTCTTATATATGAACCAGTGCAGAACCGGTGGTCTAACAGTCAATATTTTCTCATAATTAGAGTAGGGCATCGTTTGAATTTGAGCGATTCCAATTCCGATTCCGATTCCTCGTTTGGATTCGGGTTCCTTGTTCCTGATTCTTTTCAGAGGTAGGGTGATAAAAGTGTGCATGGCTTTAATGAGTTTGCTAACCAAAGGATGAAATGTCTGAATGTAGCCATGATTATTATTTTTTTATGATATGACTCTAAATTGTCCATAGGTATGAATGTGAGTGTGAATGGTTGTTTGTCTATATGTGCCCTGCGATTGGCTGGCGACCAGTCCACGGTGTACCCCGCCTGTCGCCCGAAGTCAGCTGGGATAGGCTCCAGCATGCCCCCGCGACCATAATGAGGAAGAAGCGGTGTAGAAAATGGATGGATGGATGAACTTTTTATGAATTACTTCATTACGAATTCCTCACAGGGCTATTCATAACCAGTATAGAAATATCAAACCATTGAACTTGAACATAAATGTTTGGAAGTCTCTTTACATCGGAGTACACGTTCACAAATTAGTTTTAATTTTTGAAAACACTCTGAAAAAGCAACGACACATATCCTGTTGTTTGTGTGTTGGAGAGTGTCTTATGGTGCTGGATAGACAAAGTGTAGCTTAACTACGTCACTGAGTACCCACTAACCACTGCACACCGTGTATGCGGAGGTGTTTAATCCTGTTAGTGGCGCACCCTCCCTGGTGGCGCTGCAAATATTGCACTGCGTCGACCGTTCATTTTTCATTTTTTAAGCACTCTTTTGTGCCCCCCCCCCCCCCCAATAAAATTTCAACAATGCAACAACCTACTTCATCACAGAAAAAGCGCACTGACAGAGCATTCAGGAGTTAGTCAGTGCACAGAAATGCAATCCACACATTCGTTCTTTGTTCTTAAACCTGAAGTTGTTCTCACTTTGTTTTGTAAAGAAATGCTGCGTGTACTTGACACGCACTAAACATGGACCTGCCCCCTAAGTAAACACACACACACACACACGTTTGGACTGCTTCTCTGTCTGTCAGGAAGTGCGGTAAAGCTGTCCAATCAAACACAGCCGTAAGTATTTACCTGACCAGACATGAGCTTTAGACAGCCACATCAGCACTTCGATAGATGGAAAGATAAGAGTGTTTTATAAAAGAGGCGAGCTCGCGGTAAAAAGCACTCTTTTGCTGCAGTGTCAGGGCCGCCCCCCCGCCCCCATCCTTGGTGTACCCGTATCACGACCACAATGACTTTCAACGGCGACTGGAAAGTGGATCGCAATGAGAACTATGAGAAGTTCATGGAGCAGATGGGTATGTGAGCAAACAGGATGCCAATGGTTTGTTTTGCTGGGTTCCTGATTGGGTTACAGCAGTGCGTGTGCTGCGGTGAACATCTTACAATATTTGTCAAGCTACAATCATATTGTAATATTTGGAACAGAATTAGGTGTAAAGCCTTGATTGAAATCATTAAAAATATACACTGTATACTGTACTGTAGACATGAAAAATGCTATGTTACATAATTAAATGCAAATGTGATAAATGCAAGCGAATATCATTTATATATAAATAGGAAAAGTATTAAATGTGATATTACAATGATTCATCATTATAATTAAATAACCAGGTTAAAATGAATGGCTGTAATTAATGTATGAATAGGAAAATTTATGAAATGTTCTATTACAATTATGTATAATTAGAATTAAATCATTTTAAAAAATAAACATAATAAATTGATATAATTTACATATAAGTAAGAAAATATATAAAATGTGATTCACAATTATTGATCATATAATTAAATAATAATACTTACCGAAACAATATAATGCATTTATAGCCTTAATATACAAATAGGAAAATGTATGAAATGTCATATCATAATAATATTGCAATCATTCTTAAATAAAAAATGTAAAATTAACATGATATATGCGTAATGCATCAAAACTCTTATGTATGCCTATGTTTTGTGTTTTTCACCATAAATGTAATCATAAATCATAATTTGTTGTTAACACTTTATTTGGCGCTCATTAATTAAAATACCTTTAAAAAAATAAATTTGAACTGAAGTATATTTTTGAAGCCTTTTTGTGTATTAGTACAATTTTTAAAACATTTAGTAATCATCTTGATGTAATATAATCATTTATTTTAACTTTTTTTTTTTACAGTACAGTATATACAACTACAAGCTGTCTTTATTGTTACCAGTGTTGATTTTATTCTACTGCCTTTTCGTGAGGACTGTGGTTCCCAAATGCGGTTCCTTATTAAGGGCCACAATGTCAAATCACGTTTACGAGCCACTTGAATTGGAAGATTATCCCACCTGAACACACCTACAGTGCATAAAGCTACAGAGGCAAACAAAAAGCCATGCCTTTGCATGGCCCAAAGAGTGATTCACACCTTTAACGTTTTGCGCCTGTTGACAGGTATCAACATGGTGAAGAGGAAGCTGGCCGCCCACGACAACCTCAAAATCACCATCTCGCAGAACGGAGACAAGTTCCACGTCAAGGAGAGCAGCAATTTCCGCACCCTGGAAATAGACTTCACCCTGGGTGTCACCTTTGAGTACAGCCTGGCCGACGGGACGGAACTATCTGTAAGTAAACCAAACAAGACACGACTGCTGACGTTTGGTGTCAGCGTGTTGCTGCTCCGTTCATAAACCCAACAAATCAGATTTTGAACCTTTAGGGTTGCAAGAGTTGATTTGTGTGCAGACAACACAGCCTGCAACTGACAGCAGGGCTTTTATTTTGGCACTGGTTGTACCGGGGCGGAACAGTGATGCTACATTTCTAGAAATGAGGAGTATAGTTGAGAAATCTGGGAAATACTCTAAGGTGAACATGTTCAACTGATAGTTTACTTCTACATTTACAGTGGAACCTCTGATGTTAAACACAATCGGGTCAACCTCCAGTTTTGTTTCAGATCGTTTTTTCCTGTAGGAAATGATGGAAAATTGACATTGCCAGGCTTTTTCACTTCATATTAAGCCCCCTTTTTTATAGTATTACACTTATTGTCACTTTAACACATACTGAGCAGCCAGGACGTGTCGCAGTAACTTCACTCTCTGGCTTACGATGCTCGCTGGACTGAAGTCGTGACGTAATGCACGATGTAATGACCTTTTGGCTGTTTGTTTTTTGTACCGATATGATTCGCAAATGGGATTTTTAAGCCCCTGTGGAAAAAGAACACATTTCATGTGGAAAAGATCACAAAAACAACTTTGAACTAAATTTGAGTCCCCGTTTGAGGTTTTTCCTTGCCTCTGTCGCCAGTGTTGGCTCATTTGACAAAGTTCTGTTGGTTTTCTTTCATGTAAAGAACCAATCATAAGTTTGGAGACACTTTTTCATGCTATTGAATGAGAATGTGTCCAGAAACTTATGAACAATACACAACCGAAGTTACCTCAACGAGAAAGAGTCTTCAAAACTTTGAATCGGTGCCATATAAATAATATTTGAATGGACGTGACCCCCTGCAGGGCGCATGGGCCATGGAGGGGGACATGCTGAAGGGCATTTTCAACAGGAAAGACAACGGCAAGCAACTGACAACCACCAGAATTGTGCAAGGAGATGAGCTCATACAGGTGGGGCACACATGATGAACCACGCAATCCATCACAAATGAGCCCCTTAGGTTGTATGACGCTTTTGTCTTCCTCCCGCAGAACTACAACTATGAAGGCGTGGACGCTAAAAGAATTTTCAAGAGGGCTTAGAACAAACTTGAAGAACAACCTTGGGAGGTGTTTCTAGTCCGGGTTAGCGGCAGTACTGTATTGTGTTGAGTAGTCATGGCGTCTACTTGCATAACCTGGACAAAGTGCACTGTGTGTACTGCATAAATCTAAAAATGCACTGGATTTGACACTGCAGTAATAAAAAAAAAAACACACACACACACAAATTCTTCTTTCACTTTCAAGCAAGACACGGGTAATGTGAGACAATAATTTATTCAACAGTAATAAATAAAAAAAATAAATATATATTATCTACAAAAATATAAAGTGCAAGACAGATTTTGACGTTTCCCGAAATCGATTTGCTACTCGTATGGAGCCTCGGCGAAAACCACTGAGGCAAACACGTCCTTACATACAAGGCAGCACCAGCCGGAACCACACAGAACCAGAACCAGAGATGACACGAGATTATGCCTATGGGGAAAATGGAAGTCAACGTGGGCAAACCATCCGCAAAGATGTTGAACGACGAGTCATGTACCGCATATCCTAAAAAAGTGGCCTAATGAGACCGTTTGTCACATAAACACTTCACCTCAAATAGATAGGGCAAAAAATAGCAACACACGGTACAGTACAATACCCCCTGATTCATATGTATTCATATATAGGTGACATCACAGCAGCAGGACAGTGAAGTCAACAAAAAAAACAAGAAACACGCTACATGTTTCAGATTTTTAAATGGAGCTTTTTGTTTTCTGCAGAGTCCCCAAGCAGCACACAAAGTTCCTTTCCTTGGGTCAATTTCCATTGGGTTGCAAATGTCCCAGTAAGATGTTTTTTCCTTTGTTGGTGTAAATGTTTTGGCAATACAGTGGATCCCTGCATAGTTGCGATTCCTCCTTCAGATTTTTGGTGAAAAAAGTATTTCGATTATTTTTAGTTGGGTTTTTTTTTCCGCAGAAAACGCATCTCATTCACCATGAGTCACTCATAGTTTATAAATATGTGATGATAGTACAGGTAAAATGTACAGCGTACACGTACCACTGTTAGACAGCCCACCATTTTTACATGTTTATGTCTTTATGTTTCACTAAAAATGCTTTTTCGGCAAGCTTTGAGATTTTGCACTCTGTTCGGCAGTCCTTGAACCCACCATGGTGGTGTGAAAAAGAGATGTGAAAGTAAATGAAGCACTGGCTTTGACTCACAACAGCCTCAAATCTCGCAGCGAGGCGAGCGCAAAGTAATATATAATCTTAAATGATTACTGGAAGCAGTGTGGATTATCTAGACGCAGCTCGGAGAAACACCTTCTCTGGCCTGCTAGCCTCTAGCACTTGCCTGACGACCAGGCAAAAGGCTTCCATGTGACTTTGATCACCTTCCATTATTATCCATTAGTGGCGAGTATGCATTTTATACTTTAAATGCATCGTACTCATTCAATACCAAAGACGTATTTATACGTTTTTATAAACCCGAGCGCCCGATCCCAAAGACGTATTTACACATCTTTTAAGTTTTTTTGTTTGAGAGGCAAAAAGACGCAACGGCACGCTAATGGGTGTCACTTTTAGAGCGGTTTTAAGCCATAAAAACGGCCACAGGGTGGCAGAAGTGCATTTGATAAGCGCTTGGCATGTGAATGTGAATGGAAAAAACATACATGACAGCAAGGAGGGTGTGGAAGAACGTGGGGGAGTGTCTCTTGCAGAACGTTACGCATTGTAGGGACGTTTTAACGCATGCACACGCGCGTGCACACATCAAAAATAGTCTAAAATGACCGGTATGGGAGTGATTGAAAAACGGCTGGGATTGAATGAGTTGAATGAGAAGTGTGTGAGGCATATTTCGGGCTTAAAGCTGGATTGTGTCGTGAGTGAACAATAGCAATCAACGAGAGAAGGGAGGCTTCTGGAGCTGAATGTAATGTAATAATTATAGTCAACTATAATCACTTATTATTATTGCAAATGTTGATCTGAACTCGAAGGAGAACATCAACATCAAGCTAGTAGGAGGGTTTGGAGCATGCAGGGCGAGCTGTGCGCGAAAAATAATCTCAATTACTGGCGATTCGCAGGTCGTCTTGGAAGGTAACCTCTGCAAATAGCGGGGATCTACTGTACGTGATTTTAGTAAATTTAGGTCCTAGGGAGGAATCAAATTTCTCATTTGGGCTGAAAATGTTTGGGGACAGCCATTTTTTGACAAACCAACCTGGGTTGAAAAAGAAACAAAGCACTTAACTAATGGAACGTGCGACAAACAAAACATGTCACCTTCCAGCTATCCTGCAAGTGCAGGGTTGACTTAGGCTTGTCTGCTCTGACTTCAACATAAAACCCTATTTTTTTTTTAGGAGTCGCCTTCAATTCTTCCAACCTTCTTAATTAAAAATTTATAGTTGCAAACCAGCAGGTGGCACCAAACAAATTGTCCCCTCTTTTCTTGCTGTCACTCACAAAAAAAGTGTCTCAAAAAGGTTTTTGGCATGTTAGCCAACAACAGTGGAGGAGCTACGATGTTAATTTGAAGAGACTGGTGATCAGTGCGGCAGAGTCATCAAACAACTGTCAAGCAGCTGAGGAACAGGATATCCTTTTTTATTGCAACCTGAAAGTTGTTGGAAACAACTTAAAAAAAGATCAATTTGGTCTATTTTCGTCAAAAACCAGTCTTGAAAAAGAGGGGTTGTCTTCTATTCAGTCGTCTTCTGTCTCCAACTGCCTCACTGAAAGGAACCAATCATAAAAGGATACAAATGTGAACCAGTTAAACACACAGGAGGGGGCATTTAACTGATATCAGCGCTTATAGCTCTACACATAAACAAGCATTTATCCAAAAAAGACCGGGTACTCTCTGCAGCCGAGTACACCACAGCACCTGCTGCCGTTTGAGGAAATAAGGTGACGTTACGCGACGAGGGACAAAAGACTTTTACACAATTAGCACTTCTAATCTCTTATGAAACATCTTCATGGTGTGCCAATGATAGTTGAACAACTGCGTCATTCAGCAGCGCTGCATATTGAAATTGTTTTGACATCACATTCTCCATCATTCGCCTCCCACAAACAAACATGGTGTCACTCGTAAAAATGTCAAGGCACTCGTGATGCAACAGAAGACACGCAGAGTGTAAAATACAACCTCTGCAACAAACAAACAGACAGACAAGCTAAAATATTACAATTCTGTACAGACAGAGACTGAAAACAATAAGAAGGGAAAAAATAGTGGCCGCGTCATAAAAGACAAAAGGTGCTACATCATTGGTGTCAGACGCTAACAATAGCTCTAATCCACAAGAAACAATCAATTCTAGCCACAACCGCACAATCAACTGCTTTGAAGGCATCCTTGTATCGCACACACTGTGTCTCGTTGGAAACAGTACCGCTGAATAAAGCATGTGGGAGCAGGAGCTGCACATTTAAGGAGTGATGCTTAACAACACAACACAAACAAAAAGACACATTAGCGACTGGTTTAGCAGAGAAAAGAATGCAAATGAAAAGAATACCGGTAATAAGAAATACATATGAGATAAAGCAAGGAGTGATCTTGTAAAAAATAAAAAAAAATAAAAAATTATAACGCCAAAAATATGAGGTACACCTACACGTCTAATAAGCTGTGTCAAAAACGTACAATAATTGTCATTGACAACGAGGTTTAATATTGTGGTTGTACTTTTTAATAAATTGCCCCCACTGTAGCCAAACAAGGTCCTGTATTTATACTATTTATACAGCGGTACCTCAGTTTACATTATTCATTACAATAATATCATTTTGCAATTGACCAGTGATCCATTTTGGGCGAAGACCCTCATTTTGAAGAACTCTGGTCTATCGAAAAATCAAGCCAATTTTTGAACTTTGTGTGCCGCTTGGGGACTCTGCTGAAAACAAAAAGCGCTATTTAAAAAAAATGCGCATGTTTCGCTTTTTTGTTGAATTCACGTGCTATTTTTCTCATGCGAAATCCAATTCATCCATTCCAGACAGCAAAAATATTGACAAAAAATTTTTTTTCAATATGTTTTACATGCAAAAAACAATGCAAAGTAATTTTAAGTGTCTAATAGTTATTATTGTTGATGTAGACTCCCCGTACATCTTGGCAAGATTGAATTCAATAGTGTTTGTCACCATCTTTAGCAAATTGCTGGCACTTACAACTTTCTTTGGCCCCATGGTGGGTTATTTAATAAAAAAATGCACGGACACTGAGTCAGCAACGCATAGGGTGCTTTGTTTGGCCACTCGATTTCACAGAACGATACCGTACAGGGTTTGTTACGAGCAATACTGTAAGAAAACCGAGATTGTGGACGAAAACCGAGGCAAAATTTTGGTGAATTTTGCCGAATCATACAAAAACTGAGGCGTACGAAAACCGAGGTTTGACTGTATTTTTTATTCGCATATACTGTATTAGTAACTTATTTTAGATGATCTTTTGATCATGTTTCATTATATTTATTATGTTTTATGATAGTCAATTGTGGACCACTCCAGCCTACAACCACATGTAATATTTTTTACATTTTTCACCCAGCTTGTATTAGACCTATTGTGCAAGTGTACCCACTGAAATGTCCAGAGAGTCTTATTAGATGCATTCCGCTAAGACATTACAAAATAAAACATTACAAATTTCAAAGTAACCTTATTATTACAACTAATGCATAGTATAACTTGGACATCCTTGTTTTTGAAGTCCATTATTTGCCTTATACCGCCATATTTACAACAGATGCAAAACCTATCAACAGAGAACGACATTCAAGTGTGTTAAAAAACGTTCCCAAATCAGTTGAATAACACACAGCAATTGGATTAGTACATTATGTTTTCATACACTTAAATACTGGATAGTTTATGTTGTTTTGGACTATTTTCATGCTCATGCTTCTTCTGTTACATACAAGCAAAGGCCACATGCACGTTTCGAGAATTCCGGCACACTCTGGCGTGTCTGTTTCTATGGTCAGATTGGCGCGTTCGTTTCATTGCTGTCATTCTCCCAACACCTGCACATACGCTGTACAGATGTTTACTTTTAAGAGGAGAAAAAATAAATAGTATAAGCAGCACAAATGGACGGTAAAACACAAATGGCTGCAACATTTGTAGACTGCTGGCATGCAACTTTTGTACCCATTTGTACAAGTACAGGCCTTCGGTCTGCTTTTAATTGGACCCTATTCAAATCACTAACAGGACGCGTCTTTATCAACACATTTTTACATCCCCCGGTCAGTCATTAACATACGTTGTAAAAGAAGTGATAAATGATACCAGTTGTAACAACTTGATAAGTCTTTATGTTGCAATGTGATCTCCTGACCTGATACCTCCCACACTTAATGGAGGTCCAGAAGTATTTGGACAGTGACTGTGTTTTTAGGATTTTGCGTTTATATCCCACCTCAACGTATTTGAAATAAAACCAATCAATATGTGACTGAAATGTAGACCTTTAGCTTGAGCTGAAATAGCTGTACGACGCATGATAACGTTTATCAGTAGTCTATTGCCATTAAGGTGTTGAATGTGCCAGCCCTGTCTCTTGTTGGGACTTAGAAAGTGTTTGCCTGTATTTTATGCATATTATATATCAGCTGTTCAAGTGGAACGTACATCTCATTTGTCTATTTAATTGTCATATTCGGAAGCGTTCGAACTTACCATGTAAAATCGTCAATGCTAATCGCGAGCGCTTGGATGTGATTTTCAATGTAAATTAGCATCGAGCTAGCGCATTTTTGTTCATGTTGAATGCCACAGAGAAAATGATTTTGTATGTCATGTAAGTTATAATTGACATGTTTTATTTATGTGCGTTCACTTGAAAGTAAAGGCTCAACTCAACTCAACTCGGTCTTTACTGAAAAGCTGTTATCTGTCTCCTGAGCTAGCAAGTAGACCAAACGTTAGAATAGCAAACTTTTATATAATTTAGAATCAAATCATTTTCAGTTTGTGGATAAAAAAAACTATTGTTCCTGAAATGTTCATTAAACTTGTTTTGTGCTCGTACACTTTTATTTAGCATTACAATAACCCCTCATTTATTGGAGTTAATTGGTTCCAGACCCGACCCGACCAAAGTGAATTTAGAGCATAGAAAACCTCTTTACGACCTTCTAAACACGGTTTTTAACATTGCCTGAAAATGATTATGTATTTTTGTAATAATTTGTATTATTTGCTTCAATTTTAATTTTTTTTTTTACTAATAATAGGTCATATTCAACCACAAAAGAGCATGATTTATTAATTACTCTATATTTGAGAAACCGTGATAAAGCCGTGAAATACGAACAGCAAAATGGCGAGGGACGACTGTACCTCAAATTCGAGCTGCAAGGTATTTGAGAAATTTCAGTTGAATTTCCACAATTTGTCTTTGTCCGCATAGTTCTCGCAGCCAAACCAGTTGAGAATCACTGCTCGAAATACTTCTGGACTCAAATGTACATCCGCATTTTCATCATTTTGATATTTTTAGCCAACCACATGTTATATTATGCAATATCTTTGGCAGATGACCACTAATCTTTGTACAATGTTCAACCTGGGTGCCTACATACAGTATTGTAGTATTATTTTACAAAGTGTACACTTGCTGGAGCTTCGCTGAGAACATATGGCATCACACTCCATGACAATTGCAGAACGCACGTTTTTGATTCTGCAGCAACTCTGCAGGTTTAAATCACAAATAAAAAAATAAACATTTTAGCATAAAGCGTCAAAAATAGGATTGAAAAAGCTTCAGTGCAAAATATAACGTGTCCAGATGTTGGTGAAAACCAAAAGTGGAAGACAGTGTGTGTCTAAGAGAGCGTGTGTTAATAATGTAAAAAGCAATACAGAAAATCTTTCATATTTAAACAAGGCTTCACTCATCAGTGACAAGCTTGCATAAATACATTTTAGAGGTGTCACAGCATACACCATAAGGACAAAAGTCTTGGGACACATCTCTTAATCAACGAATTCTCCTCCTTGAATCTGAAGTCATTTCGGGCAATTTCAATTGGGACATTCCTCCTTCCAACCTTATGGGAACAGTTTGGGGAAGACTCTTGTCTGTTCTCAGAGCACAAAGCAAGGTCCCCTGAAGGCATGCTCGGATGAGTTTGGTGTGGATGATCTAGAAGAGAGATTGTGAGCTAGCTAGCCCTCCCTAAGGTCCAACATCAGTGACCTCTGACCTCACAAATGGACATACTCCAACATCTTGCAGTTATTCATCTTGTATAGCTGCAAAGGGGAACCAACAGCATATTTTGTGCATCAGGGGTGTCCAACGTGTGGCCAGAGGGCCTGGAGCTAGTTTTTTTTTTTTTTTATTAAAACCTCTACAAATTGTAGAAATGTAATTAATTATTAGTGAGATATACACTCCTGATCAACATTTTAAGACCAGTTGAAAAATTGCAGGAATTTACGTTTTGCACTCTTGGAGCTTAAGGAGATTCCAAGCAGAGCTTCAAAAAGCAAAAAGAAAAAATGGGAGTGAGACAAAAAACATTTGAGTAAGCAATTTAAACCATTAAAGTGAAATATGCTGTTCACCAGCTGATCAAAAGTTTAAGACCACAGCCTTTAAAAGGCAAAATATTGGCAAAAATGTGTCATTTTCTGTCAGGTATTCACACTGTCATGATCTCTTGATGGCAAAGGCAAAAAAGCTTTCTCTCTTGGAATGTGGTCAGATTGTTGATCTTGCAGCGCGCCATTGCTGCAGATGTTGTTCATTTTAAACTTCTTAAAAGATCCTGGGGGTGACGAAACAACAAAGTCACGTGGTAGAGGAAAACATTTCACCGGCCCTGACCTGGAGGATCCAATTGGCTGTGCGCCAATTCACTCTTTTGGACCATCCTGCGCGTTCCTCTGATCTAAATCCAAGTGAGAACATTTGGAGATGGATGGCAAGGGAGGTTTACAAAAATCAGTTCCAGGCAGTGGATGCGATCCATGAAGCCATCTTCACCACCTGGAGCAACATTCCCACTAGCCTCCTGGAAACACTGGCATCAAGCATGCCCAAACTCATTTTGGAAAAGATTAACCAGAATGGCGCAGCTACTCATTACTGAGTCCTTTTTGAAAATGTTATTTCTATTTTAAGAGGGTTTTGTTTTTTGGATAGTCCTAAACTTGCATGTTAGGTTAACTGGAGACTCTAAATTGTCCATAGGTATGAATGTGAGTGTGAATGGTTGTTTGTCTATATGTGCCCTGCCATTGGCTGGTGACCAGTCCAGGGTGCACCCCGCCTCTCGCCCAGTTTAATGGTTGTTTGCAATAAATGGCTTACTTAAAAATGTGTTTGTCTCACTCCCATTTCTACTTTTTGCATTTTGAAGCTCTACCTACAACCACCTTAAAATCCAACAGTGCAAAATGTCAATTCTTGTCTTGTTATTAGCTATTACACTAATTTGCTTTGTCACCTTTCACATTAAGCTAAGATGTCAATGTTTTGTTCAGATAGCTTAGCATATACTGTACTGACCTACATTGGATTGGTTTTAGCATTGTTAATGCACAAAATGTATCAAAGTGCCCCCCTGCCTTTCAATTTTCCTTCAAAACGTTTGGGCACCATTGCTGTCATAGAAAAGGGCAGGTGTCCCAATACTTTCGTTCATAAGGTGTATTTCCACTCTGTAAACTCTTTGGCATCCAGTTTCAATCTCATGTGACCACACAGTTCATGCATGTAAACAAAGGGTAGAGTCATAAAAAGCCTCGTTCATCCAGGCCTTTGGCTGTCACTGGGTTCCATTTTGCAGTGGGTTTATTGCTTGTATTGCCTGGAAAAATATGAATATAAACACATCAACAATCTCAGTCGTTATATAACTGTTGGGTAAGACAGATTCAACTTACTTGATTCAGGGTTGGCTACTTGCGCATCTTGCGTGTCTGCAGCGAGTGCAGCATCTCGGCGCTCAGATGGGCCTGCTGCTCGTGGCACCGTGGCCGACAGCAGCAGCGGTCTCTGGTTGTGATACTTGAGACGGTACGTTTCCGTCATGCAGTTATCCACATTGAAGTACGTGGTGAGAGAAACCTCCTGAGTAGACGCCGCCTGCTCTGCTCTGTACCCCGCCAGTCTGTCGTCACTCTCGCATGACGACGGCGTGCTCCTTTCCGGGTCCGAGCCCGACTTAGAGCTGGCGTCCGAGAAGGTCCGCACGCCGGAGATGTCAGGCTTCCTGTGGGGGCTGACGAAGGATGAGGTGGAAAGGCGAGGATTTGGTTGAAAGGGTTCTTGAAGCGTCCTGGGGCGAAACGCGGCCTCGCTTGTTTCGCCCTGATGAGGGGAGAGCCGCTGGCTGGGTCGGAGGTGGGGAGAGCCCGTCCCTGTCGTGCTGAGCTGACGCTGATTGCTCAGCTGGAGAGGCTCTATGGCGGCATTGCCAGGGGAATGATACGTTAGGGGGACGTGAGGACACTGTGGGTCGGAGGCGGCGGCGTCATTGGAGCGGTAAGTGTCTCTTTCCTCAGGCTCGGAGAGAGCGAGGTCATCTGAGCTGTTCCACTCCGAGCTGCTGGTCTTGGTAACGTGCCTTGGGGCCACGCTTTCCCCCGCATGGCCTCGACTGCTTGTCAGCTCCTGCTGCTCGCTCTGCCTGTTATCTGGAGCCACGCACTCCCGCTCTGAAGCCTTTCTGCAGTTACTGGAAGTGTACTTGGACTTGCGCCTGCACCAAAGTCACAAATAATAGCATCATGATATCAACAACTGAAAAACATGATAATCCACAAAGACCTCTTCTTGGTTTTGGAAGATGTTTCACCTTACATCCAAAAGGGTTTATGAGAAAGTGAGTCATCAAAATTAAGGAGCCTTTTATAGCCTTTTTAGTAATGATGTTGTTTAATTTGGGGGTATGGATGGCTCGTCTGTGGGTACCCGGCAGGAAAGTTTGTTCAACACCTTTCCCAATCCACAAGCTACTTGCCTGGCATACAAACTGCAGTGCCGTTCAGTGAGGTACATGTGAACCGGGATTGCTTTGACAAGATTGCGATCTGTATATTCAACTTTTCATGAACAAAATTGAAAAACGTTTTGCCCACTCCCTTGACAAGTTTTGAAACAAAGAATCAATTGGGACAATCATCCTTAAACAGGGGTGTCCAAAGTGCAGCCCAGGGGCCGTTCGCGGCCTGCAGCTTTTATTGGCCCACAGCACTTTGTAAAAATAGACTTTGCAGTGGCCTTGTCAAAGTCCTGACCTGAATCCTATTGAGATGCTGTGGCATGACCTGAAAAAGATGCTCCGTGCTGGAAAACCCTCCAAGCCTCCCTCCAAAATTCTTCCGCAGCGCTGTAAGAGACTCATTGCAAGTTATCGCAAACGCTTGATTACAGTTGTTGCTGCTAAGGGTGGCCCAACCAGTTATTAGGTTTAGGGGGCAATCACTTTTTCACACAGGGCCATGTAGGGGTTTTTTTCCCCATTCATAATAAAAAGTTTAATTTAAAAACTGCATTTTGTATTCAGTTGTGTTGTCATTGACTAATATTTAAATTTGTTTGATGATCTGAAACATTTAAGTGTGACAAACGTGCAAAAAGTAAAAAATCAGGAAGGGGGCAAACAAATGTCTAAAACAGCCATGACATAGAACAGGGGTGTCCAAACTTTTTTCATCTAGGGTTGCATACTGAACGAAAGCAAACAAAAGATGTAAGGGGACACTTTGATATTTTTATACTTTTTTTTATTTTCTAAAAAGACAAAAAAATGATATATATCTACTTCAAGACAAATCTTTATTTTATTATTAGTTATTAGTATCAACATTTCTGATTTTTCTCTTCACATTCTTCCCTTTTGCTCTATTTTTCAAAATGTTTTTTTTTTATGTAATTTTATTTCAACATTGTGCCAAGGGCCAATAAAAACAAGCCATGGGCCGCAAATGGCCCTGCACTTAAACACTTAAACACATTTCATGAGAACCCACTTAACAAGAAAAATACCTTGAACTTGGACTGCACTTAAGATGTGAATGTGAAACCTGGTCGTGGTTCCTTCCCTGAGGTTTTGCCTGATGTTTACCTGCAATTGAATAAAAAACAAAGGTGAGGTTGAAAGGGAAAAATAAAGAGAAGGTGAATCTATTCACTGCAGTCCATCCAGAGTTAGTCAAGTAATCATTATGAAGTAAACAGAAAATGCATCTTCTGCATAACTGAACAAAAATAAGGATGTTAAATAGGATTTAGGGGCTGCAATTCGGTTAATTTTCTCTTCCAACCATAATGCATCTATGTAACTACACATCCATGTAACTGATTTAATCATGATGAATCAAATAAAAGTTATTTTATTGTTTTGTATTATATTATATTATATAATAGAATAACCCTTGAGCTTGCTAGCATAGATAACACTCATTCACTTGCATTTATTTTCCTGGTCACATGGCCACTACACAGAATTTGTGCAGTACCAAAGGCACTATTATGATTATGAGACAAATGTATTTATACACTACAACATATATCAGAATTGTAAGGCATTACACAATTCTGAGATTAAACAAAAATTCCAGGAAATATTTAGAATTTTAATCTGTTTAGATTAATTCAAAAAATCTGAGATTAATCATCAATGACAGTGAAGCTTTTAACCCTAAACTCTACCATATTATGCAAACACAAGGTGGCAGCATTAGCAAGGAGTCCATCCCCTCCACTTGCACACAGCTGGATGAAAGCATGAGCACACAGCACACCCCTTATTACACCCGCACAGCAAGGGGCAGCATGGCGCTGAATTCCAGCCCTTTATAAAAATAGACTATTTTCTTGGTTGTTGCCCTGCAAAGGTCCTTGCCAGGATATAAGCTGTTGCTGTGCGTCAGAGCGAGGCAACGGGGAGTCATGCAGGAGGCGGGAAGATATTTGTGACGGCGCCAGCAGCCGTGTCCAGCTGTGCTTTCTGCATGAGCTCTGTGGGATTATCATCAGATTAAAACCTGCATAGGCTGCACTGGGTGAGGAAAGTCAGTCCAAGCTTCAATGCCGACCTCTGGCATTAATTGCATTTTATTTACTCACCTTGTCATTAGCACTGGGAGATGACACCTCACCAGTTTGTTCTTTTAGATTATGGACTAAGAGATCCTTCAGACTACATGATAAACTCTGCTTCTTCCTACTCCTTTTGGACATGTGGAAGTGTGATTTGTGATATGTGATGTATACTGATGTTCAAATAAATCAAACCATCACCATTATCACCAACGTGCAAGAGTGGTCATGGCATGAAGGGATATAGTTGACCAAACATACAGTTGACTGTTTGCTTGCAGTTATTTGAACTTTATGAGCAACAAAGGGTTTTATGATGCCAGACAAACTGGAGGAGGCCTTTTTAATACTTACAACATACCATTGTGTGACGGTGAGGACGTTAGACTCGATTTTGCATCGCCTCCCTTTGGGTGCAGCTGGCTGCGAATAAGAGTAAAAGGCAAAAACATGACAATGAATTTCAGCATGTTTTCAAGACGAAGAGGGAATTTGATTCTTCTCACAGCCACAAAGCGCAAGTAAACACACAACAGTAGCATATGTGAGTGTGAGACCAAATATTCAAAAGCTAAAATAGCAAAAGGCAGACAATTTAGTCAAAACAACCCACATACACACATGGATTTTCAGAAATGAGTGAATATATAGCACAAATGTTGCTATAATACTGATTTGACTCTAACTTACTTGTGCATACTATTTACCCACACTGAATATGTAAAGTATGTCCTCTATTTTTATTGTCTGCTCTGTGACTAGAGTTTAACATCACTTCATAACTACAGATCAAGTTTGGTTTTAAATAAAATATGGTATATAGTAGGGCCACATGGTGGACTAGTGGTTAGCATATGGGCCTCAGAGTCATGAGAAGGGGGGCTTGAATTTTCATTTGGGCATCTCTGTGTGGAGCTCATGTGTTTTCTCTCTTGTTTGTGGCCTTACAATTGACTGATGACCAGTCCGGAGTGTACCTCACTCTCACCCCACATCAGCTGGGATAGGCTCCAGCACACCAATGACCCTAATGAGGACAATCAGTATAGTAAATGGATGGATGGATATAAAATAGCAGTAGTCACATCCTTTTCAAAGTTATTTTTTAACGGCTTTTTCTTAGCTCTGTAGGGTTATGTCAGAATTTGAACATAAGTAATCTTAACAAGTAAATAATTCTTTTGGACTTAAACTGAGGTGCAATAAAAGTGTAAAATGAAATGTCCTCTGTAATGACTGAGGTATGTACAGTGGCACTCAAAATTATTCAACCCTCAATGTAAATTGTTTATTTGCAAAGTTAATAAAATTGCAGTAGTTTGCAGTAAGCAAACAAAACAAAACATATATTTAAATAGTTCAACACATCTAATATTGAAAACAGTCCAGATTTTTATTTCAATTGGTCATCTATTGAACCACAGTATTTGAATGTTCTGAACTGTTGCTTCAAAGCCAGTGCGGCCGTGCAGTGATTATTTATTATAAATGTAGATGTATAGTGACAGGCAGAACAATGAAATGTTCTTCCTGTAAATGGCAGAAGGTACGTAATTAACTTATATATCCGCCTGTTGCCATTCAAACAACAAAGTCATGGTGTGTCGTGAGATTTTTCAAAAATAAAATGTGTGCTTTGGCTCAATGAAGGTTGGCAAACACTGCCCTAGTGGATCTGTACTTGGCTGTACGTAGCTCAGCTTCCCATGTTCTTCCTCAGACCAAACTAGTTGAGACTGAATAAACAACACCTCTGCTGGCTGCATCCAAGTAGTGCACTCAATTTGACCTCACTGCAAGATTAAATTCTGAAAACAGAATTCATTGATTATTACTGTCCTACTAGACAGTGCTTTTTCTTATAGTGTTCACTTTCTAAATGTGAACCTGTTTTCATATACAAGAGCAGGTCTTTCTTACCTTTGGAACTGGGTTTCTGTTGTCGACCTCTGCTCTTTGACAGCAAAGCCGTCAACGCCCGGCGAGTCCGGATTTGTGGAGCCACTGCTGAGCCTGTCGCTGCTCTCATAGCCCGACTCGGTCCTCTGAATTGTCCAGGTGTCGCTCCTCAGAAGCGTCTTGGCACCACCCGTCAGCCTGCTGCCCCTCTGTTGTGTAGCCTTACTGTCCGACTCCACTGAGCTGTGGCTTTCAGTCTCTTGTCGCTGCTCGTCCTCGTAAATGGTCATTAAACACTTCTGCTTGCGGTCATCTCTGGTTCGTACATGTTCCCGCTCGCGATCTCGTCCTTGTTCAGCATGCACCCGCTCCTGAGACGAGGTCTTCGTGTGTCGAGGGCTGTCATGTTGCTGTTGACGCCGTTGTTCCAGTTCGTTGAGTACCGTATCTACATTAAGCACCTCACGAATGGGTCTCCAAGTAGACTTTGATTTATTCCGGCTTCCTCCACTCCCGCCATTTTCCCACTGATCCTGGGAGCTGTCCTGATCGGAGCAACTAGGAGATGAGTGGTTCTTTTTGCTGTGCCCCCCACCCTGTGTGGGCCGGGATTGTCCACGTGGTTCCTGAGATGCTCTGCTCGAATGGGTCAGCGACCTCTCATTGCGTGGATAGCTTTTACATTTTTGTTCCTTCGGTCCATTTCCAGGAGGAGAGGCCGATCTTGTATGTGTCATATCTACAGAAAGCAGACAACCAGAATTTTCTCATCACCAGTTCTTATTAATGCTCCCGCCCATACTAAAAGATGTTACCTTTATGTTGGGATGTGTCTATTCTTCTGTGTACTCGGTCCTTTTTTGTTGTTTCACCTGGTCTCTGCAAATTCTCCATAAAAGGATCCTGGAATCTATTTGGACTGCCAAGAGGATTTTTCACTGAGGAGATAAACCATCAACAACCGTCAACCACCAGCATATCATCACTTCTGATAGATTGAAGTAAAATCACAGTTATTTTGTCTATCGATAATTTAATTGGAAATGATCCCAAGTAAAAAAAACTCAAAAATGTTGCAAAGCATAATGGCATTGTGTTGTACTGAATCTTGGGAACTTCCTACAATCAGTACGCAATAATACTGCAGTAGTGCACATCTGGCAATTAGATAAGTGAGCCTCAAAGTATTTCAAAATGTATACAGGCTTTCTAATATTGAACATTTTTAGTTTATTCATAGGTTTTAAAAGACGCAACTCACAAAGACTTGATACAGCTGGAAGTTAAAAGCGGTCAACAATAGCAACTCCACAATAACATAGATTAGGCCAAATTCAACAATTTTAAGAAACACATTTCATTTGATTACATTTGATTATCACCACTATTGATCAATTTGGATACACAAATGACTTATAAAGTGTGTGATTTCGTCATATACAGCTCTGAAAGAGTCTTACAGGCCACTGCAAAATGATTATTTTCCCAGATTTTACGATGTGTTGTGAAGCAATGAACATTTGTTTTATTTTTTAACTACTGACAACATTACGCCTACATTCCAAATCAAAATATTGTCATTTCATGCAGCATTTATTTGTAGAAAATAAAACATGGTGAAAACATAAGGAAGATTATTAGATTAGAAGAACTTGCATAGTCAATGTCTGAGGCGGTCTCCTAGATTTTTCCAGAGCTGTATTTTATCCTCAATGTTTTTGATTTACTTGTCTTATTTAACGTCTCGATTTATTCTAACTTGTTTCTATTTATTATTAACATTTTTTCAATTTTATTACTTTATTACATTTTAATGTTATTTGTTCTTATTTTTAACATTTTCTTAACACTGCACTGCATCTCGATACACCTTTACACAGGAAGTGAACAAAATGTAAATGATCAAATGTAAACAAGTAAAATATTGTATGCGTCATGTAAAAGTTAAGATGTGAATGAATTTTTAGTACAAGACATGGAGAAGGGTTGGAGTTAAATAAGCTCTGCTTCTTCCAACTCCTTTTCAGACATGTTGAATTATGCAAATGTACCCACATGATGTTCCTTAATGTAACTTGTTAAGCATGTCTAAAACAAATAAACCATACCATACCATTAAAAAAATATATATATATAGTTGGCACTATACCAGGCCGCACAGTGGCCGAGTGGTTAGCATGTTGGCTACACAGTCGGGAGATCTCTGCTTGGGCATTTCTGTATGGAGTTTGCATGTTCTCCCCGTGCGTGTGTGGGTTTTGTCCGGGTACTGCGGTTTCCTTCCACATTCCAAAAACATGCATGTTAGTTTAATTACCGTAAATTGTCCATACGTATGAATGTGAGCATGAATAATTGTTTGTCTATATGTGTCCTGCGATTTGCTGGCGACGAGTCCAGGGTGTACGACACCTCTCGCCCAAAGTCAGCTGGAAACCCCCACGACCCTAATGAAGATAAGCGGCATAGAAAATAGATGGGATGGATGGCACTATACCCCAAATCCCAGAAAGATGAGGAAAGTCAGTTCAGGAAAGAGGTGAATAGTTGAAAACACTTAAATATCATGCTTGAATATAAAATAAACTAACTATGATCGTCTTACATATATAGCATGTAAAATTTTACCTCAATATGCCTGTAAATAATGCTATAATTCCATGCTTCTATTTAACTCGATCAATAGTTCTGCTGCTGTTTTGCACTGGTAAACTGTCAATTTTACATTTGTTTATATTTTTATTTGTAATGGCATCTTATACTTTCTATTTACTTTTTTATTGTTGCACCAATCCACAAGAACTAATTCCTCATATTATGGGGACCCTAGGTTCCCAAAGTGGGGTACGCGTACCCCCAGGGGTACGCCAATAGGGAGTACGTGAATAAAAATGAAAAACAATTACAGGTACGCCTGAACGCCTCAGAGTACATAACGCATAGTCAGAGCAGGAAGAAGGAAGGAGACGGCATTTTGTCATTGCTCCGTGTGAGTTATATGAACAAGTAAGTTTGATGATTATGTTGTGCGTTAAGAGTGTTTAATCTTGACAATTTAATTTATATTTGTGTTCCAATCCCTGCGCTGTGAAAAGCTGTCAATGTACAGTATGTGTGTCTGGATGAGAGAGTGGGGATTCCCCCAAAAATGAGGCTCTATATCTGGTCGTATGTATTTTTGTACCTTGGAAACTGCTTTATCATATTTGTTAAAATTCCCCTTTCAATTTGGTATAAAATTAATATGCAGACTTAAATCAGATCTATTGGAAAAAAGTGAAGCTCCAACCCATTGAAACAGAAGGATCCCAAGATGCAGCCGAAATAAAAGATATGTAGGACGAATACTTAATTTGACCATGCAAAATAAAACTTTTTGAACCACAATTACTTACTTAACCAATTAATAATTTTCAATATTTCAAGTTAATGACGATTTAAAAAAAAGGGGTTTATGTTTTTTAAGTGGGCAGGAGTCAAATATCTAAAGGGAAGTGAAAAGTTTGGGAACCACTGTGAACTATAACTGGCAATAAACCTGATTCTGATTTTTACATATGGACAGATCAGTCAAACTGAAAAAAAGACTAGAGCTGTCCTATCTAGTCTGACTGGTGTGTGTCCCACCTGGTGTTTGAGCATAAGCTGATGAAGCCTGCTCGAATGAAAGGCCAAACGTCTTCAAAGACAACCTGAACAGTCCAGTCGCGATCGAATGAATGCCCTGAGAATCCAAATGAACTGAAAATTTTAATCAAGCTAAAAGATAGCACGCGTGTCTCAAAATTGATTTAGACACCACGTTACTTAAGTCGAATTCACATTTTGAGTTTATTTTCCGGGATTTATGAGCATACTAAAATGCAGCAAATTGTACTTCCGCATTAAGAGTTACAAAGTGACTGATAAGAATATCCACTTATTGTCTATCTTTGTCTTTCTGTTCATTTAGACCACACATAAACGCATAATAAATATGATGTTCGGAGTGTCCCTGAATGCATCTCACAATTCTAGTGTAATGAGAAAGTGTCGTTCCGAGGCTGAACGGACGTGTTTCTGAGTTGGAGATACATATATGGTGTTGGAATTGCACTGCTGTTGATGTGTTCAGGTCAGAATAAAGTTATTCCAGAGCGTCAGACTCTGTGTGACTCTGTGGGGAGCGACACTGTGTCGCCATCTGTCTACTTAACAGAGAGACGTGGTTTGCCATCATGGTATGAGTTAATTACACAAAAAAATGTAACATAATTAATGAAATAAATTTGTTACCGCTGTTAACGCCCTGTTTTGACATCCATAATTTTTATGTATACCTATGTTTGTGTAGACATGTCCTAAAAAGTTATTAGCTATTAGCTAGCTAGCTATCAGCTCTTCCATTATACCTGTATTTTATCACAAAATTGTGAGCAGCAACAAATACAACACGCTCACCTTTCTTCCTGCTGTAGAATGATTGCATAATGCAGGAGCCTCATTAGTAAAGTGAAAAAATATAACTGCATCATTAACGCTGTTAAATGTGCTGCCACTTTCACCATCCCTGTGGTGTTTTTCCCGTATGCGACTATTATGTAAACTGTGAGCACATTGCATTGCAAACTACAACCACAAGAGCAAACATATTGTTTGAACTGTCAAAACTGAAAACTATAATCTTTTTAAAGGCATCATTGTGTATACAGTTTCAGTTTTGGTTCTCATTAGACTGTGCGAGTGTACCAAACACGGTATGTTTTTAAAAGTACACAACATATACTGCTATATTTGACAAACAAGTTACTTACAACTACTCTCAAAACAAGACTCCACTCCCATGCCAGTCAAAGAGTCCGGGCGCCACACTAAAGCAAAACAATCCATGGGAACTGGCAAGGCTTCATTGCCAACAAAACAAGCAATGAAATAAAGTGATGCAAAACATGTGAAATGTCCATCTAGCAGGGTAGGAAGAGTGACGGCTGTGCAGCGAGCTCATGAGTACACTGGGCCACAGGAGCAGGGATTAGGGAAAAAGGCGTGGGTGGTAATCTGCATGCAACAGAGGCATCATCCTCACGTCAAGTTCAAGCCAGCACACAGGGCGGGGGAAATCTTTCTGCCTGCGATTTAACAGCACTCACCCAAATCCCGAGGCCAGTCATAAGTCTCATATGTGCAGACCCATCAGAACTTACAGAGGTACTTACAGTCATTACTTCAGTGATGTTTTTCATGGTTTTGGGGTTAATTAATTTTTGAGTTTCGAGTTAATTAGAGGTATCTCATCCTGCTAGCAAGATAGGCATTTTCCATTTTCACCTTACTGTTCTGCAGCAGCTGAATTTTTGCAAAGAGACACTGACAGTGGAAACTTTTGAGTCAAACGCTGCTGAGATTGTACAATTCAGTTGACTGTGACCAAACATTTTGATGAAACAGATGGCACTAAAGGTGCACAAAAATTCCAAGTTGGAACCGCCAGAACCTCAGTTCAGCAAGAATCATTAACTACACACGTGTTTTGCTTTTTCTCTGCAAAATGTATTCCAACGTATGGACCCAGCCTCAACGAGGGGTAAAGAGCGTAGAGAAGACTAATATGAGACTATGAGAAGAAAAAATGTTAAATAAGTGTGTGAGGCATACTGAAGACAGACTGGGAAGGTTCTGGCGCTGAATCAAATCTAACATTCTAATATAACCAAAGTCACTGTTATTGGAAATGTTGATCTGAAATTGGAGGAGAACGTTAATGTCAAAGTAGCAGAAGTGTTGGAGGGGGTTGGTGTAAAAAATAGACATTTTTGTGGGCGTCTCGTATAGACAGCAACCATTCACACTCACATTCACACTGATGGACAATTTAGAGCACATGTGTCAAACTCGTGCCCTGGAGGGCCGAGACGCTGCAGGTTTTCTCTCCAACCAGTTTCTTCAGCAGGTGATTGAATTGATGAGCTCCTTCCCTCAAACTGAAGGTGTTGATCATTAAAATCACCTGATTTAGTGACCGGCTGGAAAGAAAACCTGCAGTGTCTCGGCCCTCCATGGCACGAGTTTGACATCCCTGATTTAGAGTCTTCAACTAGCCTAACATGCATGTTTTTGGGATGTGGGTGGCAGCCGCTGTATCCACAGAGTCTGACCCGAATCTCCAGACGGTGAGGCAGACATGTTTTATAACATGTCATAGAACATAGGAGTCCAGTCTCTCAATGGTAAATTTATGTGGTATTTAAATTAATTGACATTTATCCACTGTGTGAGTGATAGTGGATCCTTACCTGTTCCTTCACCATTTACTTGGCCTTTGTATCGAGGACACATCGTGGTCTGTCTTGGTGCATCCTCGTTAGACACCGCCGTCCCTTCAGGATTGGTGTAAAACAGAAGAAGTGGTTGAAAATGTCCCCTGACGCATTTCGAGGCAACATCTTTCCATTTGGAGCCGATCTGAGAATGAGACGGGTTGGCTTTAAGAGCAATTAACAGACAATGATGGGGAGATAAAACACAGCAGAGGCCCCTTTACCTCCTTTACAGTGGCGTCATCAAAAAACATCCATTTTGAAGATTTGGTGTGATAGGCAAAGGCTGAATAGTGTTTGCTGGAGAAACAGATCATCCCCACTAGATGTAGCTCACTCCTTTTGGCGTTTTCATCTGTGACACGGTTGAAAAGCTGAGACACAAATAAAGAGAAACATGTGTTTGCCATTCAGCGTTCAGTCTTTGAGGGTTTATAGCACTCAAAACAGCACCATTATTAGTTTCAAAGTGGGTGAAAATGCCAAAAAAATGACCAATGAATGAGTGCAATCTCAACATTTGGATGAAGTATGACAGGTTTTTGTCTGAAACTAATAAATCATACAGTACGATACCATACCGTTTGTCTGATTTAGGTTTGATGGCAAACATTATTATATCAACTTACCCCACACAAATTCAACCGTGGGCCGAGTGACCGAATGACGTCATCTGTCAGATCGGACTGCTCCGCATCCCAAACAAAACCTATAGTGACGATCTCTGGGCAGTTCATGAGTACACGGCGGATCTTGATGCTTTGGCCGCAGTCTCGCTGAAAAAAATTCGAATTAAGCAAATTGTAGCATTCCCCAAATAAAGATAATATATTTTTACAGTGGAACCTCAGTTTTCGTCATTAATTTGTTCAAAAAGATCAGACATACAGAAGAGACATACAAAAACCGAGGCAATTTTTACCGTAGGAGATCATGTAAATCCAATGACTCCACCCAAAAATATTAACAAAAAATACATTTTATAGAGAATAATTATAGTTTTACATGCAGAAAGCAATGTGAAATAATGAGAAATGACGACTGGATGGAACTTATTGTTGATGTAGACTTCTAGTACATCTTGGCAAGAAATGATTCATCTGTTTTTCGCCTTTTTTATCAAATTGCTGGTGCTCACAACTTTCTTTGGCCCTATGTCGGGTTATTTAGCAGTCCTACTCATAAAAAATGCACAGGCGGTGAGTCAGCAACGCATGAAAAGCAGTTTTATTTGTGCGTTTGGTTTGGTTTGCGCGGAACAATACAGTAAAGGGCAAATATACTAGTTTTTTAAGTGCAATACTGTACGAAAACCAAGACAGCGTACAAAAAACGAGCCAAAATTTAGTGAAAATTTTCGACGAAAACCAAATCATACAAAAACTGGGGCGTACGAAAACCGAGGTTTGACTGTATAACAATGGCTATACAGTGCTACCTCAAAAGTGGGTGCAGGCATAATGCCAGCCACCAGTAAATGAGAGACGAAGATGAATATGATGATTAAGCAAAAGTGACTGCTAACGTTAGCTGCTAGCTGTTACTTGTTCAATACTGAAACAATTTTAAGTCTCCGAGGTCCAAGTGTGTTCCCCAAAATCTATCCAGGTGCTTTTAGTCCTATTGGGAAGACACTGCTTGTGTAGCCGCTAATGAACTGTGTTTGTCCATACCTGTCTCTGACAGTGTGTGGCTCCTAGAAGCTTTATCGTGCACTTTATCCACTTTTTGCATATACACTGTAAACTCTGCGCTTGTTCGCCATAATAGATGCCATATTGTATATCACATACAACAACATAACATTAAGAAGTGGGTCAGAAGGACAAAAACATTAGCAACATTAGCATAGCTATGTCAGTCAGTACAGTCACATTTTACAGCAACATCATGCTAGGTTAGCCTATTTGCTAAAGAACAACCAAATGATCAAAATTTCATCTCCCATGTCTGTAGCTGACTGACAGATAGTTGGCAGAGCGCCAAGCTGCATTTTAAGATGTGCAGTGAAGCCTTTAAAATGTATATATACAAAGCTATCCTCTGTGAAACGGTAGGCGTATACACGAGGCAGGCTCTATAGCTAGGTACGTGTCAGAGGCACTATCATGTCCATGAGGAAGGAAGTTTTTCCTTCATGATGTCAAACGCAGAACTTGATAAGTGACCGTTTGTGCGCCTCGTCTCTCAAAAGTGGAGCAAGCAAGTGAAGAAGATGACAGATTTTTCTCAAGTTTGGCGTTCATAAACAGGCTCTAGGGACACATAATTGCATAATAGTGGACATTTAAAGTGTACAGTATATAGGTCAAGTGTAAAACATTAAGCCTAGCATAGCAAAGTGGAACCAGAGGAGCAAGCATCATCCAAAGCTAGAAAATAAATATTGGCTTTATTAGCGTGCTGACAGTAAACCTATCTGACACTAAATGTACTGCTCATAATAGGGCAATATTAACGTATTGTTATGTTTGCATTGCAAATTTTGAAAGAAAACTGGCAAGGCTCACAACACTGACACAAGACAGCAGCAGCAGCAGCAGCAAATACAGATGAAAGAAAAAACAGAGGCTAAGCCCTTACTGCTATTTATATCCTAACACCATTCTGGCACCATCTCCTTCCTTCAAGTGCAGCACCACAGCAGAAAGAACAACATGTACTCTTAAAAGTTCATTCATTCATCATGGTGTGTCAATTCTACAGAAACCTGCTAACCGTTTAGCTGAGAGACTAAATCATTAGTCGCTAGTAGGTGACTAAGTGCTCACAAGAGACTTGTTTTTTAAAAGAGCTTGTCAAAGAAGCATGCAGGCAATGAATGACATACGGGGCAGTTGCGGAGGTCGCCTGTGTTGTTTGCCGCCTGCAGCAATTCTCCAAACATGTCTGACCTGAGACGCTCTGTCCTCCCTGTTGTGCGTTCTACCTGTTGGCTGTATATAGACAAACACAGCAGACAGATGGTTTGCATTTTGTTAGAGATTACATTGGAATGATACTCAATCAGTCATTCTTAACTGAATATAAAAGACGCTCACAGACCAAATAATTCACTTTCTCTGGGTTTGAAAACTGTTCGTTCCCTTCTCTGCTTTGGTTTCTTTTCACACAGTAAAAAATCAAAGTGCAACCGAAATGGGCCACAAGAAACCAGATGATATGAATATATTCTTGAGACAAGCGAGTGACAAGCGAGTGAAACAGCGCTAATAGACATGTTTGTTGGTATCTTTAATCATGACCAAGTTGAACATATGACGGTATTTTCGCCCCCAAAAGTCTGAAAAAGACAAGTCATCTTATATTTGGGGTCTCATGAGTTAAAGCAACAGGTGGGAGCAAACGATTTCCCCACAAAAGCAGGTCAAAGCTTTTTTTCCAGTCATTCACACAGGGATGAGTGTCTTAAGTCTTACGTCCTATGTCATTCACACATGGACCAGGGAGTAGCTCCACCAACAAATAGACAATAAAGATAAGGCGGTTTACGGTTACCTCACCTTTGTTGTTTTTTTGACTGAGTGACAATGAAAGTGTGAAAGCAGGAAGTAGACGGCTAACGAACGTGATTGGACAAACAATCATTAATACAGTGGAACCTCGGTTTGGGTCATTAATCCGTTCCAAAAGGGCCGACAAAACCAAAGCATAAGAAAAATTAAGCAATTTTTTTCATTAGGAAAAATGTAAATCCAATTAATCTGTTACAGACACCCACAAATATGAACAAAAAACACATTTTATAGAGAATAATTATTGTTTTACATGCAGAAAACAACTCAAAATATAAATAAATGAATGATGAAATGGATAAATGGGCATTTAACATTGCTTTTACCTTTATTAAAGACTGTTGTTGTTGATCACGGTGATGAGTGGAGGGTGGAGGGAGGAGATGGAAGAGCCATGTGGACTTTCAGCAGCACATACAATCATCATTACACACACTGGCTCAATCATTTTCTTTAATGTGTCTCTCTTAAACCATTACCCTTGCAACATGTGTTAACTAGGAACCTTCACATTACAATCCTATTGTAAAAGACGCTACCTTTGTACTTTGAATTCATTCGTGTTTCTCTTCTTTTTGCAACTTTCTTTGGTGTCATTTTGCAGCCACATTCAATTAGTGTCTGACACGCAGTGCACTTGAACCTTGCTTATTATAAGGAAGGAAGGAGATCGATACAAGTTGTTCATCGTTCTATGAACATGTAACCCCCCCCCACAAACACCCACACATACTACAGATGATTAAAGGATTCCATGGCAGGAATCTGTCTTTTGTGTCCCAACTCTAAAAGAACAACTATCCATTTATTACAAAGACTGAGTCGCTAACACACAGATGCATTGTTTGGGCACTCGATTCAGCGGAGTGACGTGTGAGTAAATAGAATAGTTTGTTAGGCTCACTGTTTGGCCATACAATACCCAAGACAGTCCTACAAAAACCGAGGTTCCACTGCATAATGTGCCACATCTATTTTCACTTTCGCTAACCGTCAAACTTGGTTTAAGTCAAAGTTGACTCAAATACGTCACAGTCATCCACAAAGGCAGATTTGAAAATGTGTTTTTATTAAATCGTGTACCAAAGACAAGCACTGCGACTGGTACAGGCGCCACTAAAAGGATTTAGCGGTACAAGTTTTAGTTTGTACATTTTGGCCTATATTCTATTTTTAAAGACATACTGGTAAGTCAAGTACCTACCATAGAGCAGTGGTTGAGACATAGTGGACTAACTCTGTGAACGGATGAGGGTCTGATGATGCACCGCAGCAGCGACACACAAACTGCAATGGAAAAGGTCGACATGAATCCACATTTTATACTGTAGGAGTATTGTAGGAAAAAAAAAGCAAGATAAATAAGAATGTTACCTGTTCGTAGAGCATCATTGCAAACTTCTGATGAGTAATGCAGGATTTGGATGAGCAAGAATCGGTCGCAGTGTCTGAGACAATGTGCAGATGAATGCGCTCCAGGATGTTCTCCTAATAAATAAGTGCAGGGGTGGTTAGTTTATCTTATGAAATTGACATCACATGTCTCTCACTAAAAGGCAGCAGAATCATGTGTTCAAGCCAATCAACAAAGAAAGATTTCATTCGTATAAATATAGCAGTAAGATAAAGTTACTAAAAGAAAAAAATGATGTACTGCAATCATTTCCTGGCACGCATGCACATGGCAATATGGAGGCCGGCAAATTATCGTGTTCATTTTCATTTATCGTGCGCTTAATTCATTTATTTATTCTCGCAAGACTTTTTTTTTCAACAAATCTCGTCACATTTTAATCCCGCAAGAGCTCGTGACACAAAATCTCACGACAACCCAATTAAATTGTATTTTAATTGTGAAGTCACACTGATTTCCAGATGGAGAGGAATTGTCAATTGTTTGAAACATCACAACAAACAATACAGCAATCCCTAATTGGTTCCAGACCCAAGTAAGATAAGTGAATTTTCACAAAGTATAATTCCCTACTTATAAATAAAATATTTTCGTAATTATTAATTATTAATTAGAGCTTAGAAAACCTGTTTTCGACCGTCTAAATACGATTTTTAACAATATCACAGCCCTCTACACATGAAGACCTCTACACCCCTCCAGTCACCTTTACACTCATATTAACCAATATAGTAGACATAATAAGAGTAAATAAGTCATTTAAGATAGAAATAAGACTTTTGTGTGTAGCTATAAATGTGTTCCCTAGAGGAGAAAAGTGGTAGGCGGACAGGAAGTGACATTGCGGGTTCAGAGTTGAGCTTAGCTTCGTGTGGGTTACGGCTAGAACATAAAGTCTGACCTTTGTGTGTCTCACCAAACATCACAGTAACACCACTGACACCTAGTGACCAGCACAGAATACTACGTTTCATCAACGTCTTTGAATGCAACTTCTAAATGCCTTGTATTTATGTTTTAGTTCATTTAGCCATTTTTATGCTTGAAAATGTTTAATCAGGGCCAAAAATACATAAAATTTGCTTCAATATGCATATTTTTTACTAATAATAGGCTATATTCAACCATGAAACAGCATGATATATTAATTAATATATTTTTGAAAAACAGTGATAGAGAGAAGGAGCGAAATTTGAACCGCAAAGTGGCGAGGGACGTACTGTACTGTTTTCTTGTATGCAGTCTACGTGAGTAGTCGGGCCCATGCCAATTTACTTCCATTTAAAAGTCCACTGACTTTTAAGAGCCAAAGGTACAGTGTCAACATACAAAGCACTCGGCAGCATCGTCCATGAGGCCAAGTTGGAAGCGTTGCTCGTCCTTGAATGTTTCAGCAAGGGCGTTCCGCAGGCTGTCTGAGGGGAGCACACGCTCACGACTCTGCTGAAACTGGCTGAATATGCTCTGAAAGCCAAAAAAATAAGACATCACTCACAACTTTTATAATAAAAGCTAACCATAACAACATTGACTACTACATTACTATCAACCAAGTGAAACTGCAACAAACCTTCAATGCGCAGAAAATGCAGGAATCACCCAGACAAAAGTGCCCTGAGAGGTGCCTCAAACTTCTCCTGAAAATGTCCAGCTGCCAAAGCACCTGGTAAGGATGGACATACTGTAAGTGCTATGATCTTCCTATGATGGAGAATACTGTAAGTGCTATGATCTTCCTATGATACCTTCGCATCGCTAAAGCAGTATCGCTTATATCTACACAACCTTACCTTTGGAAAAATGTGGTATTTTGGATTGAGTTCTAAGCACTCATACAACTTGGAATTCAATCTAAAATTTCATTTGGAAAAGGCGTAAAACCTGAACAAAAATACAGAACCTGAACAAACAATGCATGGTTAAAAATGGCATTAATATGAATACATTACTGGCCCCTAAAAGCCATCTCTTCCGAAACAACAGTACAGGAACTTTTGTTCATTTTCACTATTTCTATTTGTAGCCCCAGATTGAAATAAAAATGTGATATGTGCCCTGCGATTGACTGGCGACCAGTCCGGGGTGTACCCCGCCTCTCGCCCGAAGTCGGCTGGGATAAGCTCCAGCATACCCACGACCCTAGTGAGGATAAGCGGCATACAAAATGGATGGATGGAGTTTTACATGCATAAAAATAAAAGACATAAATGAACATTTAAAGTTAGTTTTACCTTCACTGAAGACGTGATTGACACAAATTGAAAGACACGATGTGGCAGCGAGATCAAACAAGAACACCACCTTTGTGTTTTGCCATGAGTTATTTCCTAAATTCAATAGTGTATCTGACATTCTTTATCAAAATGCTGGCATTCGCAAATTTCTTTGGCTCCATTTTGCTTTATTTTGCAGCCGTGATCAAAAGAAAAGCAGAGGTAAGAAACACTATTGAATTGAAGAAATAACTCAGGGCAAAACACATAGGTGGGGTCCATGTTGATCTCGCTGCCACATTGTGTCTTTGCCAACAACACGTCTTCAGTAAAGGTCAAAGTAACCTTTAATGTTCATTCATCGTTTACATGCATTTGTATGCATTTCAAATTGTTTTCTGCATGTAAAACTATAATTGTGCAACTATAAAAAAAAACATGTTTTGTGGTATCTTTTTTTGTCTTTCTCGAACAGATTAATTAGATTTACTTGCTTTCTTATGGGAAAATTTATTCGGTTAGCATCCATTTTGGTTACAGTCCGACCTTCTGGAACGGATTAATGATGCTAACTAAGGTTCCCCTGTATTAATATATATTATTAATTTATTTTATTTTTAGAACATGCTGAGGGCCAGTAAAAAAATGAGCTGCGGGCCAAAAAAGGCCCCTGCACCGCTGCGACACCTTTGTTAGCAACAACGTTGTGTCCAAATTGTGTTTCCAGATCAGGTAGCGACAGCTTATAGATTGACATGTAAACACACTAAATGACTGGGTGACAGAATCACTGCTGCTGCTACAATTATTGAGCAAGTTACATTTTTAAATGGATTTGTCAGGCCCAAAAAGTGTACATTTGAGCAAAAAGGTGACATGTGGTAGATAGCCAGCCCAGCCATAGCTGGTTAGGTAGCAAGCTAGCTTGAAACCAGCGAAGCTACAGTCAGCAAACTAGCTAGCTTGTACAAAATAACATGAAGGAGTAAAATGGATTGCATATGGAGAGAGAGTTCACCTGAACAGCGCTGTTTAGAAAGCAGCTATTCTGTCCGGGTTCATTCAGGAGGCCTTTGGTGAGAGCGAGAGACAACATGCTGCCAGGCTGGTAAGACTTCTTCAAGCCGCCTCCTCCAGGTTTCTTAAACATCTTCACCCATGCCATTGAGTTAGAGCTTGCAGCTGGGGACACAAGGGGAAATGTCATAATGTCAAATTATGTATTTTATACTGTATGATCAGTTCTTGATGTTTGAATCCATTCCAAAAACATGAATGTTTAATTGGTGATTCTAAATTGTCCATAGGTATGAATGTGAGTGTGAATGGTTGTCTATTTGTGCCCTGCGATTGGCTGGCGACCAGTCCAGGGTGTACCCCGCCTCTCGCCCAAAGTCAGCTGGGCAGCTGGGATAGGCTCCACCATAACCCTGCGACCCTAATGAGGATGAGCGGCATACTGTAGAAAAAGGATGGATGGATGATGCTTGAATAGTGTAGTAGTAGTGTTCTGTCATGTCGTGTCCAAACCTTGTCCCGTGAGGGCCACATAGAGACAAATTGAATGATACGGGGGGCCACGTTTATACATTTTGTGCATTAAAGATGCTAAAACCGTTCAAGTGTAAGTCAATTTATGGCAAGGCAAGTTTATTTATAGAACCCAATTTATACTCAAGGTAATTCAAAGTGCTTTACAGAAAGGAAGAGTAAAATCACTTCATAAAATCATTCCATAAAATCAACCTAAAATCATTACATAAAGTTCCACAAATGATTCCATTAAACACAAATGATTAAGAACGAAGAGTGCAGATGAAATAATTTCAGTTGTCATATACACAGTTGAACAGAAGTGTTTTCAGCTTGGATTTGAACATTGCCAAAGTTGAGGATTGTCGCACATCTTCTGGAAGATTGTTCCAGATTTTGGCAGCATAAAACTGAAACGCAGCCTCACCATGTTTAGTCCTGACTCTGGGCACCCGCAGGCAACCACTCCCTGAGCTTCTCAGAGCTCAAGATTGTTTATGTGGCTCTAACATGTCAGAGATCTACTTTGGTGCAAAAGACTTGTACACAAGCAGAGCTGTTTTAAAGTCTATTCTCTGAGCGACAGGAAGCCAGTGCAGAGTGCTGGACTAATATGGTCATATTTCCTGGTTCTAGTCAGGACTCGAGCCGCAGCATTCTCAAGATTCAAGATTCCGGAGTTTTATTGTCATATGCACAGTAAGACAGGTAGTTATACTATGCAATGAAATTCTTATTCTGTTCATTCTCCCAAAAAAAGAAAGAAAACACAAGAAAATGAATAAGAACAGAAGAAACATTAATACCAATAAATTAAGCAACAACAGAAGAGACATTAATACAAATAAATAAATAAATAAATAAAGTGCTATGAGTGTGTGCGTGTGTTGCGTGCGGCGTGTGCGAGTGCTTCGTTGAGGAGCCTGATGGCCTGTGGGTAAAAGCTGTTTGCCAGCCTTGTGGTCCTGGACTTCAAACTCCTGTAGCGTCTGCCTGACGGTAGGAGTGTGAATAATGAATGTTGTGGATGTGTGCTGTCCTTGATGAGGTTGTGTGTTCTGCGTAGGACTCTAGATTTATAAATGTCTTTCAGTGAGGGGAGGGCTGCCCCAACAATGTTCTGTGAGGTCTTGATCACCCGCTGGAGTGCCTTCCTATCACGTGTTGTACAGTTACCGTACCAAACAGTGATGGAGGCGGTAAGGACACTTTCGATGCATCTACAGAGGCAACTAAGGATTTTGGTGGACATGCCAAATTTCCTCAGTCTTCTCAGGAAGTACAGTCTCCTTTGGGACTTCTTGATAATTTGTTGGGTGTTGTGAGACCAGGTGAGGTCCTCGCTGATGTGTGTGCCAAGGAACTTGAAGGTTTTCACCCTCTCCACCTCAGTCTCATCAATAAACAGGGGTCTATGCAGCTCCTTTTCCCTTGTTCTGGGGTCAATGATCATCTCTTTGGTCTTATCTGTATTGAGAATGAGATTGTTATCATGACACCAAGCTATGAGGTCCGCCACCTCTCTTCTGTATGATGTTTCAACACAACCAGTGATCAGTCCGATGACTGTAATGTCATCCGCAAATTTAATGATGCTGGTGTTGTTCTGGGAGGCCACGCAATCATAGGTGAAGTGCGTGTAGAGGAGTGGACTCCCAGTGCTCACAATTCTTGAGCTGGATGTGTGATTGTGGACTCTGACTGGGGCCTGCTTGTTAGAAAGTTAAACACCCAGTTACAGAGGGAGGGTGACAGGCCAAGTGTGAGCAGCATTCTGGATGTACTGCAGCTGTTATACTGCTAAGCTACCTGAACAAAACAACATCTTAGGGTTGTGTTGTGGGTGACAAACCAAATTAATATAATATTTAATAATATATCAAATTATGAATGCTTTTATTTTATCTTTAAAATACGCCACGTGCCAAAAATGGTGCCTGGGCCACACTGCGAACACCCCTGATTTAAACCATAAAGAATAACAGTTGTCGGGCCTTTGGATCCTGACTGCAATGCTGTGCAGGCCTTTTTTCGAGGTAGAATATTCAATAGCAGATAAGGACAATAACATCAGGTCTCCACTTCACTTCGGGTTACAAACGAGTTCCGTTCCTAGAGTGTGTGATATGAGTTACAGTTATAAAGTTATACCTAAATTATACCTAAACTAACTCCTTAGTCACTCTATCTGTATACAGAACACATGAAGGACATATGAAATACAGTAATAAAAAGATTAAACACAAGAGTTAAATGAAACAATAATAAAAAGAGAACAACTCCTTACTTTTATCCCTGTGGTTGTCTTGCAGGTCTTTCTACCTTCATTCTACCTTCAAAAAACATTAGCAGTGAAGCATAAAGAAATAAGCATGTAAAGATTGTGTGCTTTTTTTCCACAGTGTTACATATATTCTGTACATTTTACCTATGTTATCACATATTTACAAATTACTACTGACTCCGGGTGAATGAGATGTGTTTTCTTTGAAAAAAATGGCCTATTTACTGCCACACATTTAAAGATATATATTTCTGACCAAAAGTCTGCAAATTTGCGGGGCCGTGAAAGCTGAATTGTGAATGTGCAACGATACACTTGTTTATCGCGGTTAACTGGTACCATACCCAACCATGATAAGTGAATTATGAAGTAGAATTCCGTCTTTTTAGACAGAATATTCTTAAAATAATATAATATAAACATAAACATGTTTGCGACCTTCTAAATACGGGTTTTAACATTATTAGAGCCCATGAAATAGCACCCCTATAATCACCTTTATACTATTACTTTACCTATTATCCATTATAGTAGACATAATAACAGAATAACATAATAACAACATAATAACATTAGGTCATTTAAGACATAAATAAGACTGGTACCTGTATGTGCTATTGTAAATGTCGTACACATATATACATAGACACCACATAGAGCGCTGAGACGTACGTCAATGTCGCCGCCATATTGAATGTGTCAAGGCTGCGCTGTAAATTAATACAAGTAAATGTACTTACTTTCATAAATCTACAAAAAAATTTAAGAATACTACAACTCATCATGTCTGAATGCATCTTCTGAATGCCTTAGAGTTGTTATTTAGTTGATTTAGCCATTTTTATGTTTGTAAATGCTTAGTTTTGGGAAAACAAGATGCACAATTTGCTTAAATGTACAAATGTGTTTTACTAATGGGCTGTATTCCACCACAAAACAGCATGATTTTTTTTTTTTTTTTTTAAACCGTGATAGAGTGAAGCCGCAAAATTCGATGTGCCGAGGGACGACTGTATTGTATTTGTATGTTAACACTACTGTGTAAACTTTACATTATTTTTACAGTTTTTGTAACAGTTAAATTTTAAATGCTTTGGAACAAACAGAAACAATGATGTGATGCGTCACATGACATTACTGATGTCATTTTCGTCTTCTTTAGACAGCAAACTAGTTGCCTCAACTGCTTCAAAACGCAATTCCGCACAATTGACAGAATTCTGCGCAATCTGCGAATTGTTAATCCTGGCTCTCTATTTATCTAAGGAAAGTACTTCTGCAACAAACAGAGTTTTTCCTTAAGGGCCAGTGTTGCCTGCACCATTATGGCTGCTGCATGTATTGTTGCATTAGTCCAAAGCAGCCAATGTGGCCTAAACACGCTCACATTCAGTCTTGTTCAAATGATGCTACTACACTGACAGCTCAGCAGGATTATCATCATCATCGTTGCATGGCACTGTGAACTATGGCGCCATAACAAGTTGATGTTGATAAAAGTTCATCTTGGACACAGTTTTTATTACATCACTAATCCAAATGAGTGAATTGGAGGTGTGCCAGATGAATCATCATCATATCCTCTACCTTCTCCCGACTGCGGGGGGGACTTGCTGCCGTTGGACATGCTGGAAAGCGGGAGCTGATGCAGTGCATTGGCCTTTGGCTCCATCCATTTCATCCCCACGCTCCTGCCGAGCGCTTTGTTGAAAGCATGGTCAAGATCAGCCACAGGGCATCTTCATACATGCGCTTCTAGACATTGAAGGGCAGCTGAAAGGCAGAGGGGGGGAAAGGAACTGTTAAAACATACATGCAAGCCATAAACACGCTAACTAAAGCAACACATTCACAAGAAAGTGTTTTGTTGCAATCGCTGGTGCAGATAGTGCAACCAAAATGTATGGTAAAAATATGTTCGGACCCTATCACGTTTCTTTTTACACTTGTGTGACACATAAGATTACATAGATTACAGATGCAGATTTAAAGTTAAGACTGAGTGATATACATCAATAACATAAACTTAATAGAGGTTGTCTTCTTTTCACACATATAGAATAGTTACAAAGGTTAAAATACTACTTACTAAAACAAAATAAAATAAATTCAACATTTTAAAAAATGCGTTTTGGATGAAAAAATCTAGCCCTAAAAAAATGCTATAGTATTATAAATAGGGCTGTCAAAGTTAACGAGTTAATAACAAGTTAACGAAGATTCCCTTTAATGCCACTATTTGTTTTAACGCACGATTAATGTGCACACGTCCTGTTTGACCCTCGTCCCACACCGCAGTTCGAGGAAACGCCGTGGTGTGGCAGTTGATGTGTAGTCACAAGCGGGAACAACTACTGAGCAGAAATGGACGAAGAAAAGGGTATTTTGAATGGTAAGTTTAGCTTCAAAGCCCTGGCAGATGGCTCTCTCAACAAGACCAAACTTATTTGTATCTACTCTCGCTGTGAGTTGAGTTGTCAGGGAGTAGGTCTAGTGTCAAATGCCAGAGAGAAGAGAGACGGTACTGGAGCACTGCAGGTATTTTTTATTGGTGTTTTATACAGTGCTACTTTGGCATACGAGTGTCCCAAATAACGTGTTTGTTTTAGATGCAACGCGTCTCTCGGCTGATGTTTTGCTTTGAACTACGGGCTAAAATTTGGGTTACGAGCCGCTAGTTACTGGCAGGCAAAGCCGAGGACAGCTATTTGGGAGGCTTGTGACAAAGGCGGGTTTTCTCCAGGTACTTTGTCTTCTTTTCACATCCCCAAAACATGCATGTTAGGTTCATTGGGGACTCTAATTTGTCCATATGAATGTGAGTGAGTGTGAATGGTTGTTTGTATGTGTCCTGTGATTGGCTAATGACCAGTCAAGGGTGTACCTCGCCTCTCACCCAAAATTAGCTGGGATAAGCTTCAGCTCACCCTTCACCCTAATGCGGACAAGCGGTATAGAAACTGAATGAATGAGTATAGCATCATAAAATGTTTAAACATATCTGTATAGGAAATTGCAATGAATGAATACAATGCAAAACATACAATTATGAGGCACATTTGCGTGACAGATGCACTTCAAAAAGTTACAGAGTGTTATATTTTATGGAGGTTTTTGTACAACGGTTAAGAATGTGAACTGTAGACAGTGCAATAGCTCACTGCAAGTATAGTATGAGGTAAAACATGCAATAAGTTCAGGAAGAATCCTAGTGAGGACAAGCGGTTCAAAAAATGGATGGATGGTAGTTCAGGTAGAATATTATTCTCTGTATCAGGGGTCACCAAAGTTTTTCCTTGTGAGAGCTACTTACAAAATGAAAATGGCCAAGAGCTACTCATTTTTGTAACACTTATTTTCAGAGCTTATTTTAAACCCAAACAAAGCGAATATGCTTGTTTTACTGGAACATTAACAAAATGCTAGTGTCCACAACTCACATTTTGTATTTCAGAATGCATTTCTTTCTACTGTTCTTTCATTATTAACTGAAAACCTGAATGAAAAGCAGGCTTGCGGGCACCTCATGTGGTCGTGGGGGGGCTACCTGGTGCCCGCGGGCACCACGTTGGTGACCCCTGCTCTATATCATGCTCATTCCTGGAACTACAGACAGACTGTACACATACAGAAGCCAGAATAACAGAGAAATACCTATACATTTAATTCTATAATGTTTGAATGCTCATATCCATCCTTTTCTAAACCTAGGGTCTATTTTTACTATTATATTTTTTTTATTTTTTATTGTTTGTTAAATATAATAGATTCATGTCTGATGTGTTGTTTATGAATGTCAATGGTATGGCAACACATTGTGTGTTTTTGTAAGTTTTTGAAGCAAATTTCCATATCCCTCTTGAGATGAAAACTTTGGGGGAACCCTGCTCATACCTTGTGTTAATGTATATGCTAAATTGCTTTTGAAATTGGCAGAAAAAATATTTATCTATTAGCAATAAATCACAAACACCTCTCAATATGATGCCTACACCACTGCACACCACAATAATAATCATATTGTTAGGTTAGTACCTCTTGACAGTTTCAATCAAATGTGTGTTATTACCTTTAAAGGCAAGATTTTCGATACAGCTCTTGTGTTTGATCTAATGGGACTGTACAGGTGTACCTAATAAAGTGTCCGGACAGTGTATACATTTCAATATCAGCAACCACAAATTCAAAACTTTCAAATGCATCATTTTTCAAGGAGACAGTCAGTCATGGCATCTGTTCTGGTGAACAGGACATTTAAAATTTCAGTAGCTTTGCACTGGAACATTAATCTTTTATGGCCATAATGAATTATCACTTTGATAGGATGAGGAAGAGGCACTCCCATCAATAATACGAGCTATTTTATTCAAAATGACACTTTGACTTATGGCTTCATCTGTGCTGCGATCCCAATCTAAATTGTCACCCCAAAAAATAATAAAAACGTAAAAATAATAATAATAATAGTCAAGTCACGGTCTAGATTTAAACAGAATGCATTTGAGTAAAAAATATAAATGAGCATTTTCATGCTAAAAAAAAATAACTCATTCCACTAATTTCTGTCCCCACATTTATTAAATGAACTATGACACTATGGTCATTATGTAAATCCATAATTAAAGCCCCTAGAGCTTCAGTGCCCCCACGTTTTTTGCACCATGCACTCTGTGACACCATGTGCTGCCATTTAATGGGTGGCCTATACAAGTGTGACATAACACACTGGTTGTGCCTTGGGCTTCTCAGTGTTGAATTTGCATGTAAACAACATGCACATCGATAATGTGTGCGTTAAAAACAAGCTGCAGTTTGCAAGGGCTAGCAAAAGCATGGCCAACAGTGTAGACGGCAAAAAAAAAAAAAAACATGCCGCAACTTGCATGGCAGCCCTCGTAGCAAAACATGAGGCATGCAGACTCACCTTTAAAAAGAGGGGATGCAGAATCTATCGCAGTGGTCTGTCAAAAATCCAATGTTTTTTCTGTTTTTGCGCCAAATCGTGCGAATCCAAAGCGGGCAAGGAGCGCCTACTGCAGATATGTGCAGTGCTATCTGTCATAGTGCACCATTGGCAATCCCTCCGACACGCAGGCTGCAGCCTTAACCCTCTGCTTGGTGCCACAGAGCTGTCCGGGACACTTTAATTTCGCTTAAAATTCCCCCCATCCCCTTCCCTTTTTGTGTGAGTGATAAACGAGGCCAGTGATGGTTTGTGGCCAGAATGTCCGACGCGGATTAGTGATGTTTGGAGACTTGGGAGGTCAAACTCCGCCCCTAGTGTAGCCTCAAGTGCACTGCCGCTGTGTTCGCACTCTTTGCAATCCCCTGCATGGCAAAGAGTGTGCTGGAGAAGGAGGAGGAGGAGGAGGAGGAGGAGGAGGAGGAGGAGGAAGGTCAGACTTCCAACTTGTCATGATGATGATGAGAGAAGACATCACATGACTGCACCGGTTTCATAATCATGCAGCAGTGTGGGGAGTAAGCCCTGCCTCTGCTTTAGAAAGACTCAAATGTCAGGTAACTGGTGTTATATTTAGATCATTCACAGTCAAACCGCACATGTGCAAATATGACACGTTTCTTTTAGCTATAAAACATTCATCTTCACTCTTTTCCTAATTAAATAACTTGGAATACTTGAAACGATAGGATGACCAATGTTATAAATGAGATATTTCCATCTTTAAAACGGGACATGGATTCACAAAAGGGGGCCAGATGGAGGGTCCTGCAGGGCAAAGCCTGCAGAGCTGAGCAGGTTTTAAGAGTACACACAAAGACTCAAAGAGGCTGATGGTGCACCCCAACCCGGGTCAGCAAAAAAGCAATACAGCATGCGGGATGGTTGCATCACTCCTGTACAATTGTTTGGCAAACAGCGAAACCTCTGTGGTGGTTCTGTAATGCTTTCTTTTAAAGCAAAAAAAAAGTTTTAACTTTGGGTGTGTTCAGGAGTGTTCAAAAACCAATGTTCCGTGTACAGGCATACAGGATATGGTATACTATACTTAAAGCATGCAGTTATAAAACATCTTGTCAAAGCATCGTCCTGCTCAAAAAATTTAAGTAAATTTACTTGTGAGACAGCGGCTTCTGCTGGATTCACTCTCTTTTTTCCCCCTGCAGATAGCGTCATTTAACCACTTTCTATTTTAGTTTCTATTAAAAGAATGAATTTACAATTTAAACCAGAGAAAAGGAATGACTAAACGCACAAAGGCGGGCACTACAGTAAAAAAAAAAAAAGCCTTTTACACGACATATTCTCACAATTGCGTATGCTTTCACACAACAACGTGGCATCCAGTAATCAAGCAATTAGATGTGTGACAACATCAGCGCGATCATCTAGTGTGGCAATTGTGAGAAGTGTGAAATTTCACACCCTTGCCTCGCCATTTCGGCATGCACCATTTACACAGGCATGGTCCCAGATCTGATACTATCTGTAAATGTGCGGCGGGATGACTTGTTCACCCCATTCCGTGTCTGTACCATTCATATAAAACAGCCATCTGGCAAAAAATAGAGAAAATCCCAGTGTATTTCTTCTTCTCATGTTCTTCTACTGAAGGGTTGTAAAAAGGCCACAAAAAGCCAAAGAAAAGGCAAAACACAGACAAGGTTCGCTGAGGACTCGCGTGATGTCATGCACGGCCTGTTAAAAGTTTTATGCGACTTTCCAGGCATATGTTTTCTGAAAACAGTCTAATTGGAAATAGTCATAACAGCCAAGACATTCCCATCACTCATGTGCATATCAGCAGTCATGTTTTATTTGGGCACAGTATCAGTGGGCACTTGTAGATACTGTACAGGACTGTGGGTACATGCACTGCATCATACTGAAAAGTCGGGGTGTCACAAGATCTCATGTCACACGATTTTGTGAAATTAAAACATGACAAGATTTTTCGTTAAAAAAATGTCTCGTGGGCAGGCCTGGAACTATAATAAATGAATTATTTCATCTCACAATAAATGAAAAAGAACGCAATAATTAATAATAACTATAATAACAATAATATATTGCCATGTGCATGTCTGTCATGTCCTAAAAAAGCAGGAAGAAGATTCACTCTGTGGATTGTTTCAGCACCTTCACATGTTTGTTCCATAAAACAACGACATGAACAGAGTTAGCCCTTTTGTCAGACATACAGTCTCGGTGGGTGGAGGCGGGCTCATTCGCATACGTACACACAGAGTGCAAAAAAGTGTAACGTAGTAGAAATGAAAGTAGTAGATTGCAATATATTGTCATATATTTTTTAGATTTTTTCTGTGTACTTTTCTTTAAAGTAATGTTAAAATCTCGTCTTGTTCTCGTAGACCCAATCTCGTGTATCGTCCTGTGTCTCATGACATCCCTACTGAGAAGTGTTTCTAATATTTGAATATGAAGTTCAATGAGGTCACCAACATGTCAATCTTGTATTTTTTTGTATTACAGGTGTCCCTAATGAAGTGTCTGATGAATGTAGCTCCATTGAGGGGTGTGTAAAGTGTCATGTGTAAAGTAAAGTGGAGCATGTGTGCGTGTCTGTTTATAGCCTTTCCCTCATCATCATCATGTCCCCACAGACACATGAAGAGTTCTTCCTGTGCTCTTTATTTTCTCTTATTAGTTTAATTGCCGCTGAACTAGTCGGGGACGTCCTCTCTTGTGACAAACCGGAGCCAAGTTTGTAATGTCCCTCCATCTGTCTTCTCGCTGCACTAAAGAGACGCATGACGCACACACTGTGCACTAATCTACAGCATTTTGGTTCTATCATCACTCTCACCAAAATTAGACAGTCACCATCATTACTTACGCAAATTCTTTCTATTCATGTCTGCAAGGTTGCAGATTGAGATATCATTCATATATTCACAGCTTTTATTTCCATACACACTCATATCAACAATCTTCTTTCTGTGTATAACCAATAATCCTCACTGAGTCTGGAACCTCTCTCTCTTAATGTTGTCCACAGGATTATTTGTATATTTCTCTAGTTTTTACTATATGTTTATTTATTCATTTTCTACTGCTTATCCTGTTCAAGGTGACAGGTGAGCTCGAGCCTATCCCAGCAGACTTTGGGCGAGAGGTGGGGTACACCCTGGACCGGTCTCCAGTCAATCACAGGACACATAGGACCATCCATACTCACATTCACACCTATGGACAATTTAGAGTCTTCACTTAGCCTCACATGCATGTTCTTGGGATGTGGGGCGAGAAAACACGCAGGCATGGGGAAAAACATGATTCGAACCCACGTGGTTGTTTCAAGAAAGGACGGACATTAACAGCATTGTAGAGGGGTAAAGAATGCAATAAAGGTGTAGATTCAGTGAAAATTTCCTTTTTCGTTGTTATCCAGTAGTCCACTTGCATTGGTGCTAAGTGGGGAAAAGACCAACCAAATCCTCCAAATGTTTCTGAGCAGTATAGTTTTACACAAGTCTGACATGTTTAGGTTTGCTCGGCCTTGGCAGAGATCTGCACCCTTTTGAGAGCTATTCTAGATTTACACTAGGTCTCCAACTAACGAACACAATTGGTTCCAGACGACCGTTCGCAAGTCGATTTGTTCGTAAGTCAAACAAAAGGTAATTTACCAATTATATAGGTAATACATGTACGTGTATACTGTACATATATACATATATGCGTATGTATGTAAATATGAGTTTGGATGTAGTAGTATTATTAAACGAGGATAATTAACAAAAAAATCCCAATATTAATAAAAATGATATAATAATGCGTAATAAATGTGATAAATGTTGCTTACCTTTGAAGAGGAGTGGTCGAGCATACGTCGTTGTGGTGGAGGAGGAGGAGGAGTTATTGAAAAAAGGACAAATGGTCGTCGTCGTTAGACTCTTCTAAAAGAGGTAGTGTTCTGTGGGTGGTGTAGAATTAAGCAGGCCTATTAACTCTTCATAAACTTTAATCACACAGTCTGTCAGGGTTGCATCATACAGCTACAATTTAGCTTTCCATTTCTCCTTTACACTCTCTCCCCATCGTCTTCCTTTACCTGTTGGTCCCAATAGCAGTGTCACAGTGCCCTCTACTGGTCAAGCATGTAGCAGTATAAGTACTGTATAGTGTTACTACAAGGCAAAATACAGTACATGAAAATATAGACCAGAATGTTCGCAAGTCAGATGTTCGTAAGTAGAGAACCCAGTGTATTTATGTGTACAACGCATAAGCATGTCAGATTTTTAAGCCATTGTAAACCGCCTAATTTCAGTCAACTTGAGCAACATTTGGACCTCAACCAAGCTTGATTGTTTTGATTGCTAGCAGGATTACACAAACTACACCAAAGGTTTTTACAAAATTTGGGGGGAGGGTGCAAATGGCATGGTCCTGTCTAGAGATGAAACTGTATATAATTTATCAGTAAACCTTCATGAATATTTCATATTGTTGCACATTTTTGACACCTGATTGTTGTATTTACATATGACCATTATCCCATGTTTAGCATCTGAGACTTTCTGTGTGCAAAAGTTGTTAGCCAACTTCACAAAAAAAGTAAAAAGAGGAAGTCAAATGTGAATGCGTGTTACAATGCTGCGTCATTTACTATATTCAGCCACAACAAAATATGGCAAAAGGCGAGTAAATTGACAGCTATTTAGATAAATATTTTTGTGCCTCCAAAGAGGTCTACGGTCAAGTGCGATTTAATTTTTTCTGCAAATTTGAACAATATTATGATAATGTTAGTCACGGTAAACATTATATGAAATGCCTATACTGTTTCGTCTCTCGTCCAGTCGGTCTTTTACTAACATAGGTCATTCTCAAACCAGGAAGCAGGAAGCAAACCACATAGACACAAAAACTAACACAAAACAGTGCTCCTGTATGTTTAGACTAATTTATATTCTGTTTTTGCTGTTTGGATACCTGATCTTCCGTGAACGAATGTAGGTGTATAAGTATAGTACACGTACAGACAAACCAACACAGATAATTTTTATGAATGATTCACCCTTGACAGAGGTTTGCTCTCTACTGAGTGCCATTTTAGTATTATTGCTTTTCCTTTTGCTTGATTGTGTGCAGTCAATAAATAAGCTGTATTCTTTATTTACATCACATGTTCAGATCCATCGGAAACTCTTATTGGAACATTTGCATCACATTCAATTCTCTATTTACATGAAGTTAATCCCAGTGTACAACAGACACACCAATAATTTACGGGTAGCAGAGTGAAACATTCTGTTGTCCATGGCATGGAAGAACCAAAAAATGGCAGCTTTGTGAGTACAGTGAGTACTGTACTGTGTGATTACAGATCATCCGACTCAGGCACTTGAATGGACTCTAGGGTGATTTGGGGTAAGATCAAGTGGGTACCCTCAGGTATCCATCCCTGGGCTGTTCTGTTGAAGGTGGGCCGCTTAATTCCCGGCTCCTGGAGCTCTGGGTACTTGGGCGGGTTGAGGTCCAGCTCCGGAAGTTTGAATGTGATTCCTCGGGGGGCTTTGTCAAAGCCTCCATAAGGGGTCGCAACTCTGTAATGTACACAACACTCTAAATCCTGTTCTTTTACATGAAAACACACACTTGTCTTACCGGTTAAAGCATTTGTACTCAGGAAGTTCAGGTCGAGGGTCCATGGCGGGCATTCTCACTTTGAAAGTGTCAGCGAGGCCTGGGTCATCACGGATTGCCTCCTCCCATGGTGAGTGGTAGGATTTGGGCATAGCGGAGGCATTTAACTGCTCTGCATTTGTATCTGGCAGAGAGGCACACAAAGTTTAAATGAAATCATAACCAGTGGTGACCCATGAGGGGCTGTTCTTAACAGATGTCACATATTTTTGTTGTGTTTGGAGATTACGTTCTCAGCATTGATTCGATCACACCTGGACTGTTCAGGTTGTTTTAGAAGTTTTGCTTCTCATCCGAGCAGGCTTCATCACAGAACACTTCTAGTGTGACTAGGTAGGGCAGCTTTTGTCTTAGGGTTTGGTGCAGGATCCAAAATATTTATCTGTCCTGGTACATACAGTACGTGCACCAGTGACTTGGCGCTGTTCCCTTAAATATTAACAGAGCCAACGACCATGCTTTTATCTGTAAAATATTCCCATTAATTGAAAATATGTGGTATTAAGGCAAAATTCCAGCAAAAGGCATATCTGTTCTGGGTTGGATCTGTCTCGAAGGGTTTAATCGTTGCCTCGCAATTTCCACTGCATCCTGGGTTAAAATACAAGAGAACAGGGAGGTAACGTTGAAAGAAACCATAGTTTCATTTTTGTCCAGTTTTAAATTTCTGACTTTTTGTTGTGTTGGGAGATGATTTTGCTTATATTAAGTAATATCTCTGGATCGCACGGTGGACTAGTGGTTAGCATGTTGGCTACACAGTCAGGAGATCGGGAAGACCTGGGTTTGAATCTCCGCTTGAGAGTTTGCATGTTCTCCCTGTGTGCATGGGTTTTCTCCGGGTACTCCTGTTTGCTCCCACATTCCAAAAACATGCGTGTTAATTGTTGACTCTAAATTGTCTAAATTGAATGCGCGTGTGAATGATTGTTTGTTTATATTTGCCCTGCGATTGGCTGGCGACCAGTACGCCGCCTCTCGCCCGAAGTCAGCTGGGATAGGCTCCAGCATACCCCTGTGACCCTAATAAGGATAAGCGGCATAGAAAAAGAAAGGAAGTAATATTTCTCAGATCTCAGTACTTAAAATTTAAGATAAATAAATAGGTTCTCTATACAGACCATGTGAGTGCTATTACTTTAAAGCACTGTAAAACTGAACATACAGAAATAAAACATGATGATCATGATTTACATAAGATACAATCACTTTCTCTCCCACATTCAACATAAATGAAATGCATTAAAACAAAAGCACTAGCTCCATGCTAATTTACATTGGAAATCCCCTTGTACGTGCTAATGATTAGCATTAGCAGTTTACATGATCATTTCGAACACCTCCAAACATTAAAAAAATTCTGTCCCCTAGGGATGGGCATGGCAGAAAATAACTGAAAAACACTTGTCTAACATACAAAGTGCCTGGTAAGAGAAAATATCTTCATTTCAAGTATTTATTCTTGCTGGATTTCATTTTTTGCAGTGTGAGGTCTGCTATCAACTAAAAATGCATACATTTTGCCTTCAGCTTAGCTTACGTTAGTTTAGCAGTTTCACAAATGGATTTTTTTTATTGGCGTCCCCCTCACTTCCCTTCCCCAAAAAAGGGAGGTACACCTGTCTGTGTAGTTTAATACACTGCCATTGAAAAAGAGATTGTAGTTTAAAAAACACAAAGTGGCATTGTTTTCCTGGTATGTAGACTTTTTCATATAGAAACACCACTGACTATGATGCGATCATTTATGTGCCACAACAATGTCGCATTTGCTTTTGCAGCAACAGAGCAAAGATTTGGGGTTTATGGTGGGATTATGAACAGAGAGCGTGCTTAGAAAGCTCTTAGCCTTGGCAGGCTGACTTGTCCATCATTATGAACTTAGGTCTTAAAATAGCGCATACTTGAGGTGTACTCTTATCATATAACATGTCCACATGGGATGACACCCCTTCAGGACTAAAGCTGGGAGCTTTGACGGATCACACAAGACGAAAACTTGTTGTTAATCATCCTTTTAAAAAAGATTCTACAAAGTAAACAGCCGTTGTAGAATGTGATATGCGACAAACTGTGCTTCTCTCAAATCACTTCTATCCAAGCCCTTATGACTCTACAGTGTGTTGTCGTTTTTTTATGACAACATTACATAATCGCTAGCTCATGCTTGAATGTTTGGCAGTAGGTCTTATTTTTAGCCCACAGTGGAACAGTGACAGTGGAGGAAATATGGGCGACAAATGACCAGAAAAACTGATACAGCAAATATGATGCAACAAATGAATATGTGAACACGTTTAAATCCTTTAATGCTGTAAATCACATCTTCACATACTGAATGTGGAAAAGCCTTAAATCAGGGGTGTCCAAAGTCTGGTGCGTGGGCCATTTGCGGCCCATAACCGTGTGTTATCAATGGCCATTGGCATATTCTACAAATCCAATTTAACAGGGCCCGCATCAGAAGACTTAGAAGGAGGACAAAGGCCACAATGGAAAAAAAATGGAATAATTAGGGGTGTCACATTAAAAAATTAGTTGTGATTAATTAATTCTAGCCCTATTTAGTGCGTTATTTTTGTAATCGCGTTAATGTAATTTTTAATCTTTAATTTAACTGACAAATGTTCTTGCCGAGTGGATAGCGATTTTAGCTGTCGCAGAAACTGAGTATTGCGGGACATGTCATACCAAATGAAGGCGGAGGACACTTGCAGGTACTTGTCGCATGATTAAGGGAGAGTTCAGGAATGATGCAAGAACATATGCGGCGCATAAAAAAACTAATATAAAGATGAATTTAATGACTGCAGATTCGATCCGAAATGTATGGTCGGTTTCATTTTTGTTAGGTTGTTTGCTTTGATTTCCATTCACGTATTTTATCCCATGAAATGCTTATAATTGCATTGTTATAGTTTTTCATGGTATCTCCTGGAGAAGAGAAGATAAACATCCGTTGAAGCGTGGTTTGTCTGTACCATGAGAAAACTTTGGATCCGATTATAGCCTTGAACCGCAGGCCGATAAACAGAGTGGAAGATGAGGGGTTTAACAGAAGTGTTGCAATGACCCATCATACAAGCCACTGTGCAGGACTACACTGCTGACCAAAATCAGCAAGATTTTGGTGGAGGGTTCTCTCAATCGTGTTGCTATAACCAGAGACCTTGGTGTTCAATACTTGTACTGCTCAGAAAGGTGTTCTTACTGTTTTTGATATGTTAACCAGCACTTTAGTTGGACCTGATGTTTTATTTTATTTTTATTTTTTAATTATTTGGAAATTGACAAAAGAGCAAAGCAGTATTCCCTCTTGGTGTTTGAAACTAAAGGCTTGGGACTAGTCTGAAATACAGCGGAATGTAAATGGTTAGGACTGCATTCATGCATGTTCAAGTCTGTTAAAAACAATAAATTACTTTATAAAGACAGTTTTTTTGTTTTACAGTATATCAATATTTTAATCTGCCACAATAATGTAATCAATTTAAATGAATATTCTCAGCATTTTTTAGGTGCGATTAAAAAAGAGATTAATTACATCAATTAATTGCAGATCATAATGAATTAATCTCTCATTTTTTAAAATCTCTTGACAGCACTAGTAATAATAATAATAATAATAATGAAAACAAGCTGAAATGTTGACATGTGTCTATAACGTCTATAATCTGAGATGTAGGGTTCTTTGTTTTTGGTTTTGTTTCTATTTAACTGATTGGCACATGGGTGTTCATAGGCACAGCAACTAAAGAAAAAAATGTTCAAACCTGCTAAGCTAACTTCAGTTATGTTTAAAGGCAACATGAAGAGATTTTTAGTTCCATCAGTGAGAGTGTAAACATTGACTGGTGACCAGTCGAGGGCAGTGGTAGGCAACCCACAGCTCCGGGGCCGCATGTGGCTCTTTAACCTCCTTGTTGTGGCTTCTTTCAGTCATGACAAATTTAAAAAAGGTTATTTACTAATGTAATTATTATCGATATATTATTTCGCTTTGGTTTATTTTAGATCTTGGACTTCGAAGTGAAATTTTAACAACAAATTTTTAAAAAATGTTTATAATTTTTCATTTTAAGTATGTGTCACAGCCAAATCTATGGTCCTTGCCTTTACCTGCAGGCAGCTTCTTGAGTATGCAATCCCAATGGTAAGATAACCATGAACACATAAAAAGATAATAATAATTCATCATTATCGGTCACAAAGGACAGCCGAAGAGCACAGTCATATCTTATTGCCCTGACATAGGCAAGATTAGTACTGAGTGCAGAAACAAAAGTCACATTGAACAGATGAGAATACTAGCATTTCACAAAATATTTTTCAGAAAAAAAAATGTTCAGACCAGTCAAGAAACATAAATTTAACTGTGAATTTGAATGCTGAATCTGCTGGGGATCCACTTTACAATGAATGGCAAAACAGGAGCTTCATTACCTTGAAGTGTCTCATCTGGGTTAGGAGTATTTCCATTGGTTGGTGCCTCCACTTTAATTTCAATCATGTGTGCATTCTCAGTCAGAATATCATTCTGCAAAACACAATAAAGTTAATTGGGGCAGTTTTGGATATCATCAAAGCTGTCGGGACTCAAAAGTTAAAATAGAGTGAGTTGTTTTCGTGACTGTTCAGCATAACATGGCTGTTGTGTTTTTTATCTGTTAAACTGCAGCACTGGGCAAAAGTTTTAAGGCAAAATTGCATTATGGCATCAAAGAAATGGTCCATCTTCAGAATCATAACTGCACTATTCAACTGTTTCTCATCCTCCATGAGCCAGGAAGTCGCCTGTTTTTGTTTCCATTCCGCTTTGGTGGAGGTCAGAGTCATGGACAAAAATTTTGGCATGCCAAGTGTTTCCATTATTGTTGGCCAAAGATGCCAATGTGTTTGGCCTTGCCTATATGGAATACAACCAAATCACCCAAGTTTATACATTGACATCTTTGGCTGTTAATGTGCTGTCATTAAAGCATTACTAAAACAAAACCCACATATATAATGTTGGCCCTGGACTTTTACATAGTTGTTACATATTTGTAATTTGGGTCTTGAGATACTAAAGTTTAGGAAAGTGAGGGTGATTATCTTAACTTCTATGCACTTGGACGCACATATCAGTGGACACTGGTAAACGCGAAAACGAACGAAGTAGCTTCTCAGCCAAGTTTCTTTTCTCATCATCACTGTGCTCTAGCACTTTCTGAAGTATATTTTCTGATAAATATCACTGTTTGTTGTGTCGGTGGCAGACTCACATTAAGTAGTGCGTTGGCCTCGTTTTGTATGCTCTCAAACGTGTACTTTTCTGATCGTCTCTGTCGCATCTTGAAAAGGCGGGAGCCTCTGTTGGAGAGCAGCGACAACTCCTCCAGCATGATGTCTTTAGGAGTGCTGTGCTTCTTTCCTAGATCCATCACATCCCCTGTAAAGCAACAATGCAAATTTAAAACATATCATGTAGTTGACATACATTACATGTACCGCTGCCATGATATTACAGCTTGCATGGTAGAATAATCTGTTAAAATACAGGGTGTCCCAAATAGTATTTTGAAATTATAAAAAACAACTAAGTTAAATATTTTACTTTTTCTATTTTCTGGGGATGAAGAATGATATTCATAAGCAATTCAAAGGCATCTTTTTTTTTAAACCGAATATAAAATGGACATCCGTTTGAATATGTTGTTGGAATTTTGATAAATAACCTTTTATTTTTTTCAACATGAAGCCTATTTAATTTCATTTGCTTAGGGGATGTACAGTGTTCCCTCGCTCCATCGTGGTTCACCTTTTGCAGACTCGCTGTTTCGCAGGGTTTTTTTGTGCAATTTTAGTGCTTTTTTTTTAATTAGTTTTATTAGACCTTCATAGCAGCATTCAACACAATTGACCACCAAATTTTTACACAGAGATTAAAACATGCGCTTGGCATTAAAGGAACTGAATTAAAATGGTATCAGTCCAATTTGTCAGATCGCCTACGGATTCTATCCATTAGTAATAAAGAATCCAGACACGTGAAAGTAAATCAAGGCATCCCACAGGGTTCCGTGCTAGGGCCTGTATTGTTCAGCCTTGATATGTCCCCCTTAGGCAATATCATTAGAATACACTCCATTAACTTCCACTGCTATGCAGATGACTCACAACTGTACTTATCAATGAAACTAATCAGCTGTCCAAACTACAGGAGTGTCTAAAAGACATCAAGAGGTGGATGACCTGAAACTTTTTACTATTAAACTCAGATAAAACTGAAATAATAGCCCTTGGTTCCCACCCCCCACAATACAGTCAGAAACCTTGGTGTCATCTTCGATCAGGACCTTTTCCCTTTTCCCAAATATGACGTCAAGTGTCAAGACCAGCATATTTTAATTTCCGAAACATGAAAAAAAATCAGAAAATTCCTGCCACTACTAGATGCCGAACAACTTGTACATGCTCAAGGCTGGATTATTGTAATTCTCTGTTAATAGGGTGCCCTAAGAAATCTTTAAATACCCTTCAGTTAGTCCCAAATACTGCTGCAGGAGTCTCAACCTTTAGTTATCAGGCTCCTCTGTTATGGAACCAGCTCCCCAACTCAATACGGGGTGCAGACATTTAAAAGTAAACTCAAAACCCATCTTTTTGCTAAAGCATATAGTTAGACCTGACCCCTGATACATTGATATGTATCACTATTTTTCTATCTCAATCCAACCCATCAAGACAGGCGGCCGCCCCACAGTGAGAGAGAGTTTTTCCTTGCCTCTGTCGCCACATCCTTGCTCGTAAGGGGTTTCAGTTGGTTCTCTGTTTTCATTTATGAGTGTGACCTTCATGTGTAAAGTGCCATGAGATAACTGTTGCTGTAATTTGGCGCTATACACTAGGTCCCCAACTTACGAACATCCGACATGCGAACATTCAGAGATACGAACACAAGCCGACTGGTCTATTTTTTCATGTATTTTGCTTTTTAGTACATTAACTCCATTATTTATACTGCTAAATGCTTGACCAGTAGAGGGCACTGTGACACTGCTAATGGGACCAACAGACACTATCTCTTTTAGAAGAGTCTAACGACGACGACCATTTGTCCTTTTTTTCCAATATCTCCTCCTCCAACTCCTCCACAACGACGTATGCTCGACCACTCCTCTTCACAGGTAAATAACGTTTATCATTACGTATTATTAGATCATTTTTATTATTGTTTTTTTCATTAATTATCCTCGTTTAATATTACTACTGCATCCAAAATTATATTTACATACATATGCATATATGTATATATGTACAGTATACACGTACATGTAGTACCTATATTATTGGTAATATTACTTTTTCCCCTACTTAAGAACAATTCAACATAAGAACGGCCGTCTGGAACCAATTGTTTTCGTTGGTTGGGGACTTAGTGTATAATTGAATTGAAGTGAATTGAATTGAGATTTATACACGCAAACCAGCAGGTGCAGCCCAATGACTTCTCCCCCAAGAGAGTTACAGCATTCTTCCTGTCACACACACTACTGTACTGTAGCAAGTTAGCAAACAACAGAGGAGGAGTTATGATGTAAATTTTAAAATAATGGTTTCGGAGACGGATCGCACGTTGGCTTAGTGGTTAGCATGTTGGCCACACAGTCAGGAGATTGGGAAAATCTGGGTTCGAATCTCCGTTGGGCATCTCTGTGTGGAGTTTGCATGTTCTCCCCGTGCGTGCGTGAGTTTTCTCTGGGTACTGCGGTTTACTCCCACATTCCAAAAACATGCATGTTAGGTTAATTGGCGACTCTAAATTGTTCATAGGTATGAATGTGAGAGTGAATGATTGTTTGTCTATATGTGCCCTGTGATAGGCTGCCCAAAGTCAGCGGGGATAGCGGGGGTTACCCGCGACCCTAGTGAGGATAAGCGGTATAGAAGATGGATGGATGGGGTTTTCCGAGATGGCCATTACCATTACCAAAGCTGTTACACAATAGAAGTGGAAATAGCCACAGAGTTCAACATACTGCCTCCAGAATTTAACGCCAGCATGGGTAGATAGCACTGAGTAATGCGACCTAATGTCCTGTCACCCAGATGCAGGACTAGCCTAACACCAGCATTTGCCCCAAAGCTTTAGAAAGAAGCTGCTATCAACATTTTGGTTCGCTGTAGCAGTTTCACTGATATTAATAAGACATGATTTTACAAATATTAATTTTGACTTTAAAATGTTTTTCAAAAACGATTTTATGACATTATTTTATGACAAATTCCATATCATCTTCCATTTTTACTTACTGCGGGTCTAATGGTCATTTGTCCCAATATTTCTGTCCAAAAGATACAATTAAGTAACAATACATTATTTAGTAAATAGACAGATACAATCTTATTATCAAGCACACTAGGATGAGCAACTTGAGCCAGCAAAATAACATTTGAATATAGCAAGTAAATATGTCTCTTTTATACAAAAGGTCTCTGATAGTATAGTGGTTCACTCGGCTAACTTTTGTGCAGCCAGCGTGGGATCACAGGATAATATTACACGTAACAAACTAGTCTGTTTGCCCTGTACTGTATCATTCCGCAAAATCCAGTGCCTAAACAAAGCACCCTAGGCATTGCTGACTCACTGTCTGTACGATTGCTAAACAACCCACCATGGGACCAAAGAAAGCTGCGAGTGCAACCACTTTGATGAAGAAGGTGAAAAACACATTGAAATGTGTTCTCACCAGGATGTACAGGAAGTCCGCATCAACAATAAGTTCCATCCATTCGTCATTTATAATTATTATATAGTTTTCTGCATATACAACTATAATTATTCTCTATATAATGTGTTTTTTGTTAATATTTTTGGGTGTATGGAACATAATTTCCTATGGGAAAACATATTAAATTAATTATTAAGAATTAATAACAATAACAACAATAATATTATTAGTAATTAATAATAATAATGAGGTACCACTGTAGTTGAGCTTGAATCAAGAGCATCTGCTTATGCACAACATTTTTACACATTTGTATTAGGATGCAATTATTTGTTTATTATCTAATTAATTGCGAAATCCTTTATCCATTATGCCCTTCCCTAAGGATGGGAATATTTTTAGAGCATAGTTGATCAAACTATATTAATCTCCTTTACACTAGCATCAAAATATACATTTGTTTTGATACCTAATAAATCAGTGTAAATAAATTATAAATTAAATTAAAAGAAATACATTTAAAATTAAATAAATTACCATTGAACAGCTAGTGAGGGGAGCAGCCAACTCCTGCCACAATTAGAGGATGAATGATGGCCATAAAGTAGCCAACAGGATTGACAACATAAATTTAGGCACTGGAATGTGTTTTCATCAGATGAATGGTTTCACAAAAAGTTCCATGTCATATTCTTTAAACCCTGTCATGGAACCTGAGTTGTCGCCATCCCTGAGAATTACTTTTGAATACACTCGTTGCCATCTCATATGCAAACAGTGACCGAATGGCCGCCAGCTGTCACAGACCTTCATAGCTACACAAGATCCCTCCCCTGTCCCACCCATTGACCCACCCAGAAATAGAGCTTTGTAAAGGGCAAAGACAAAGGATTGGCCTCTATAGGTGGTAAATCAGTCCCTTAGCTTATTTATGGCAGATAGCAACCCTGACATTTTGCACTCATATCCCTCAGAGGGATATTGACTTGCAGCAGTGTGTCGGCTCGCTGAGCCTCGGCTATATGCCATACCATTGGTACCGTGGACTTCACGACAAATAGCTGCTGCATGCTTCTTCTTCTCTCCAGCTGGCATTGTACAGAATTGTGACATTGTGGGCTTGGCAAGGTTGTCAGAGTGCAGCAGGAGTGCTGGAAACAAATACAGGACCTTAGATGTGGTTGCTTGGACTTTTAAACATGACAGCATTGACTAGCCAAAGATGAACTTGAAGAGTCTGGTGCCATTTTAAATTAGCTGTCACAGAAAAGTCATAAATCTGTCATATTTTATTATCTTCGTTTACAATAACGAAAACTGAAAAGTTTAACGTGTATCAAATTCCGAATAATGTTTTGTGTTTTGTCAGGGATATTGTACTATATTACAATACACCACAGAAAAATAAAAATTACTAAATATTATAATTATACAAGTATTTCCACAATGAAATATAACAAATTTATATTTTGAAATATGTTTCTTATTTTTATTAATAATAATACAATATATAATACATATATTTGAATGACTGGAGTGGATGGATATGGTATTCAAATGTCGGAGAGATTAATAAATTGGAGCCCCTTTGAGTCTTTGAAGAGAACTCATTGAAATACATCCTAAATAATAAAACATTTTAAACCCACAACATTATGCATAAATGACTATTAATTAATTATTTAACTAATTAAGAATAATAACTATTATTATATTATATTATTAATTGTTTTGCTTATTTGTGTTATTAATTTTGTGGGGTTTTTTTTTTTACATAAATTTACTTTTTTTATTCATCTTTTCAAATTTATTATCATTGCATTGTTATAATAACAATAACAATAATTTCTTTTAAATCACGGTACTTTTGCATTTCAACTTTGAACTCCTTGCTGCAAAAAATCTTTTATATTATTATTCGCCTTGTTAAAATTGTACCCATATAGCTGTAGTCGTCAGATTAAAATGTATTACATAATCTGATGGTACTGTTGCAGTATGTTATAATAGGACAGGAACACACACATTGTTCAAGTTGTCACACTGGTTGAATGTTGGTGTATGTAAGCGTTGTGGTGGTAACTAAACATTGTGAGGTCATGCATGAATATATGACATATATATTATTTCTAAAAGAGATTGCTGTATTATTTTTATTATGAAGTAAAGTCAGAATTTGTTGGATTTGAAGTATTCAAGCACAATTTCAAGAAAATATGAATAATTTCCTTACCAAATAAAAGGAAGGAGTACATAATGTCAATTTATCAAATATTGCATATCAACTAAACACATATTAAAAATAGAATTTGGAATTCATAGAGGGAGTGAAATATACCAAACATTCGCCAAATAAACACTCTGTGGTCCCTGCTTACCTGTGATGGTGTCCCGAGTGTACAAGAAGTATCCTTGAGGGGAAGCGGGCGACGCTCAGAGGTCAACCAACAGTCGCTGGTTTGATCTTCCCTGATCTTCACACTCGTGGACACTAAAGCCACACTGCCAGTGTGTCTCTGTGTCTGTTGTGAATGGAATGCAGCTTACATCAATAGGCTAAATATACCCTGACAAACACTCTAAAGCACTCTTGAACGCCACAGGGCATGGAGAGCTTGCATGTAGAGGATGGAACAAGACACAGGTCCAATTATGATCATTTGTCGGGGTGAGGGGAGAACCTCCCTCCCCCTGACAGTGGTAAAACTATTTTCTTGTGTCTGAATTGTCATTGTCAACATATCTGAAGGAGTTAAGGTAAAACCTCTGAGGCAACACGTGTTCAAGTTCAAGATACGGCTGCCTCTTGAGGACTTGTCTCTACAGAGTCATCTTGTTCTTCTCATGTGTGATTACTGACTTTTAATAATGGTATACACAACATGTGGTAATGTGCAAAAGTCTTCCACCAGTCCACCATTAAATATATTACTTGAGCAATACTTTAATGACCACATAAAACTAGAATATCACGGACCTCCACCAAGGCAGTTTGTCCATTGGTGAGTTAGTTAGCAGGCCACTTCCTGGTTCATAGAGGATGACAAAAATCAAAAACATTGATGCCATCATAACTCAAACTGTAATAATAAATTCCTGTATTAGCCCCCTTTATCCAGATCCTCACCAAAATATAATTGGCCTTTGGGGGAATGTACCACCCCTCTGCAAAGTTGGGGAAATGGGGGTATTTTTAGTGTAATCCTGTCCATTCTGTCTGTCCTTCTATTTACTTTACTGTTTTACTGCGTTGAAATGATTGTGTTTTGCATTTAAGTTCATTAAAATAAAGAAATTTGACTTTTGTCAATATAAGATGATTATCTACCAAATGATTCCAAAGCAAGTTCAAGGTCATTAGTACAGCCTTGGTGATTGACATTCTAGGTGTTAACATGGTAACACTTTACAATAAGGTACACAAAATTATAGTAGTTCATGAGGAATGAACCTACCTAACCCTAACCCTAACCACTACTCATTAGTTACTCATTAGTTCTTCATTAGTTCCTCAGTAACTAATCAAAATGTATGTGCCTTAGATCCTCAGTAACTACTCTACTCATTAGTTCCTCATTAGTACTTCATTGGTTCCTCAGTAACTAGTCTAAATGTACGTGCCTTAGTCATTAGTTCCTCATTAGTTCTTCATTAGTTCCTCAGTAACTACTGTATTTTTGTGTACCTTATTGTAAAGTGTGACCGTTAAAATAACAGTTAATAAATACAGTGGAATCCACTAAAGTCCCAAAACGTACACCTCTAAAGTCACAAAACTTTAACCGGGATCCTGCTTGACACCAAAAGCATTTCTTGTGATACTTCAGCTCATCAGTCACCAAAAGGATTAACTGTATATTTGTTTTACTTTTACTTTTATGTTTTCTGGGTTTTTTGCAACACTTCGCAGTGGTTATCTTCTTTTTACACTTGTGTGACTAATGGAAAAAGTAGGTGAGACTCACCACTTTAGTGGTTTATTGTTTTATGTCTTAATAATAATAATAATAATAATAATAACAATAATAATAATAATAACACAAGTACATCTCCTTTTATGCTGAAAATGTACCTTACCCTACGATGGTGACACTTTGACCCCGGAAAAGATTACTTCTATATATGTTATTTGCTGTGATAAAAGGTGTTTCAAAGTGTCAACAAATCAGAATTTGGCCTGCATCCGAGAACTCCATAAAGTTCCATTGTTTGGCAACAACATCGCGTGCACCAAATGCAAGAGCTATGTGAAAAGATGTTTTGATTGATAGAGAGGTATTCATGTAACAATTTTTATTATTGTGGTTGTACAACAGCCCTGGCATGATACTGAGTGTTACAGTCAAAGCGACGGTATCACACTTAATAAATATAATGTGATTTATCCACAAATTCAATACGATATTGTCATTAAAAGTGAAAGAAATTCACTTTGTCAAAAGTATTTGCATATTTTAATATGTGAGAGCACAAACAAAACGTTTCATACACAAAAGTGGCACAAATAAAGGCAGTGTTCACCAGTACATCAAGAGGAAATACGGTTTTTAAATGGCTGAAATACAAAGTTTAGTACACTACGGTAATGTCTTTTTAGCAAAGCTGCCCTTGAAACAATGACACAAATGAAGGAATCATGCAATATTTGTGATCTCAAAGCACTGGAGGTGTACATTCACACGTTTAATTCTTTATTAATCATTCTGTGCTATACCTTAAAATGATCTCTCATTACAAAGCTCAAACTATATTACTCAAAACAACTTTTAAATCTTTCAAGATCACTAAGACCATTTTTAATCAGCAAGACTACACTGAATCTATAAATAATATTTGCAGCCTAAATGGATGCTCATTTATGTCATTAATACATTCCTGCTCATCAAAGACCATAAATATACTGTAGATCTTTGGCATAACTGATCACATTTTCCTTTATTTGGGACAGACATTTCACCTCCCAAGTATGACATTACTTTGCATTACTATATTTGCTGTATACAATTTATGTGTACAAAGTGTATATCTTCTGTTTTAATTGAGTTAACCTCTTTGGACTGCACGATACAAAGGGTGTCACTTTGGTGTTGTTGTTGTTTTCTTGTGTGTTTTATATAATTCTGGGCCTGCTTGCAGACTTAAGCAGTTGGGCTGGTCTAAATGGAGGCCCATATACTGCTGTTTTCTCAGGTGTACATTTCATTCTCATGGGCACTGTCAGATAAGCTGAGGTCGTACGACAGTGACCCTGGCTGACAAGTGGAGCATCAAGCGACACCTTACGCTTCCATTCCTCTGGAGGCTCTGGCAGAGACCTGCGGGGGCCTGCAACTTGGACATGCGAAGCAACCGATGACGGGATGCTCTGGATGAAGAAGGCATCGTCCACCGAACCAAAGGGGCTTCTGGATGCCGCCTCCCAGGGTGTGGGTGGCTTGCAGGCTGCTTTGTGGAGAGGCTTTTGCTGCTGTTGCTGCAGACATGACCGGGGTCCTGGTGAGCTCACAGGTAACTTAGACTCAGAACTGGGGCGCCTGGGCAGGCTAAGGGAGCTTCTTCTACCAAGTCCCTAGAAAGAAAATACACAATGAGCATTGTGATGACTTTGCTGCCACCATCTGGTCTTACAGAGAACTGAGCAGTTAATGTTTATTTTTACTGTTCCCTTGAAAAACATTTTATTTAATCTACATAAATATGCACATGGATAGTGTCATGATGCATGACTTCACAGAACTTACCTGGTTCACAAAATTAAGCAACAACACAGGCGTATTATCATGTAGGGTTTTAAATATAGATATATACATATTAATTGCATACATTCTATGCAAATTATAAATTAATAAATTAAGCTTTATTAAATTGTCCATTAATTGTTAATAATTAATTAATTGTGAAATATTGTCTTAAAAAATTAATATTCCGTACATACAGCATACATAGCCCCACAAATTCACAGATTTTTGGTAAAAAATCATTTTTTTTCTCCAAAAATTGATGTATGAACATAACCCCGCTGAAAATCGGTGATCTGCAGTAGTTACCGTCACAGTTTGTGGGGCGGGATTGGGTACGCCACTGTTTTTAATTGGCTTAAGTGCCCAGTAAGTCTGCCCAGCAAATGGCTTTTTCACACAGGGCCATGTAGGTTTGGATTATTTTTCTCCCTTAATAATAAAAAGTTACATTTAAAAACTGCATTTTGTGCTCAGTTGTGTTGTCATTGACTAATATTTAAATTTGTTTGATGGTCTGAAACATTTAAGTGTGACAAACATAGAAAAAAAAGAAATAATAACACGTTATCGGACATTTCCTATAACAGCAGTATTTTTTTAAAGTGCAATTAGCATGCGGAAGTCCTGTTTAACCTTCGGCCCACACCGTAGTTTGAGGAAACGCAGCGGTGAATGTGGAGCTACAAGCAGAAGCAAAAATTGAGCAGAAATTGACAAAGAAAAGGGTATTTTGATTTATTTGGTGAATTGCAACAAGGCCAAAGTTTTTTGTATCTGCTGTCGCTGTGATTTGAGTTGTCACGGACTACGCCGCCTCCCAACGAGAAGCGAGAAGTGTGTTTTATATACGAGCCATCTCTCAGCTGAGGTTTTGCTTTGAACTGTGAGCTAAAATTTGGGTTGGTAGGCATAGCCGAGGACAGCTATTTGGGGGCTTGTGTCAATGTGACCATTGCTGAAGACAAGAATGAATGTAAATAGCATTAGCAGCGCACTAGCTCATCACCAGGAAAGATTTTCTAACGCATCAGTAACATTATAGCAATGTCATTTATCTGATTTATTATGTATTGTCTAAAACTATGACAGGAACAACATCAAATTAAAAGCACAAAATGAATACAGACCCACCATCAGACCCACCATAGTGCTAGAGTTTGTTCTTCAGAAAGTGCGCCATACAAATATGCACATTAGCACTCAATAAGGTCATCAAATCTTACCTTTTTGCATTCCCACATAGTATCAGCATTTCGGAACAAATGTGAGGTGAAAGAAAAATGGGGAAAATGCAGTATAGTGCTCTATCTGTGCAGCATGGGACAAAGTTAGAAGGTGCAAAGTGGGAAAAAAATGCCACTCGCATTAAACATGCAAAAATGGTGGGATTTCTAACTGTATATTGTTTTTAGAATAAAATAATGGCCCATATTTCCAAAATTTATATCCCTTTATCTGAAATTTGATGTAGTTATCGTTACAAAGAGATTTACACCCCTACTTATGATACGTAGATACAATATTTCTATCTAAAATAAAGAAAATGCTGTTAGGGTCTAGAGTCCTGGTAAAGAGTCATGTTGTTCGTTCAACAAGTATGCACTATTCAGATGACTTTACTACTATTAGTCTGATGTACTTAAACTTATGTAAGTACTTATGTAAGTACTTATGTACTTAAAATGCTACAAATATTAAATAGCATAGATCATATAGGTCGAAGAAAGATGACAGTGGAAATATAAGGAAAAAGCAGAAATACAGTACATACATAGAAGCTTGACAAATACAGGAAGTGCACAAGAAAGAGGAAAGAGATTTTAATTGTGCTGAAGACAAGATGTGCATGAAAACCGTCTCATGTGAGACGACATACAAGACAAGACTTGGACAAGATTTGTTTTTGAGTCACTAAAAGCTGAGAAATCAGATCTTATTAAATTTGACATAAAATAGGACACAGAAAGTCTGATGACTTCGGAATGAGACTCAAGAAATTTAAAATGAATTCATATATACTAATTAAGAAGTGCATGCTGTTTCTCCCAAACAGGCCTTTCACACACTCTATTAATACAAATGCAGTATGAATATGCAATGTGCGTACCAGATGATCTATTATTGTACAGTAGATTTGATGTAAGTGTAATACACGTTGCTATTGTTTACTTCTGTCTGATAAGTACATCTTAAGAAACATTCAACATCAAATTGTTCTCACATTTACTTTGACTTCCTATTTGAAGCATTCTTCAGTCTTAAGGAAGATGACCAAAGTTATATTCCACATAGAATGAAGGATTTATATTTGCATACACCACCTTGTTTAGTTTTGCTGGCATGCTGCATGCTCAAGCTCATGCTGGACTCATTGTGGAGTCATAGGCTGCTTTGTTTAAGCAAGGTGTTCCATCATCTCAGTGTTGACTGCATCACCAAAGCAAAACTATTTATAGAGCTAATTCAGCATTGCGACAGGCCTCCACTGTTTGGTTGTCGCAACAGACTTCTTTGCAGAGAATTTTGGCCGAGGAGCCATTTGACGTGCGCCTCTAGCAATTATTGATGCGGGAGAAAAAGCTGACGCTATGCTATCATCCCTAGGTGACTGCCGGAAAGAGGTGCTTGCAGGATGAATGCGCAGTGCTTGCTTTGTGGTTGTGCGATAGCCAACGTGCTTTTCATCCAAGTGCTCGACGACTGCAACAGGCTCAGCTGACTTGGTGTTTTGCCGAGTAAAGGAATTTGGGGAACTTACTGCTCCAAATGACTTAGCTGAGGACTTAGCAGAGGCCTCTGACTTACTTTCAAAATCAGGCTCAGAGATAATAGGAGAGTGAGAATGGGTAGCTCTTTGTTTGAGTTTTTTGGTAATGTCAAACTTTGAGGGTGGACTAGGTTTGGAGCTGGGGCTTTTAGCCTCTGTGGGGGCATCATACTTGAACAGTGATGAGTCCAAATGATGTGGCTGATGTTTCATGATATCTAAAGTGTTGAGGTGTTTTGGGGAAGATTTTGTCGTCTCCTTGGAACTTGAGGGGGATTTTTTCACTGTTGGTGGAGTATAAAAAGGGGAATGAAGGGGATTAAAAGATAAGGGAGGTGGTGCTCGAATATTGGATGAATATCTCCAGGAATTGGGTAAGGACAACGTTGGCGAGGACGATCTTGTCTGGTTTGCTGCGTGACCACCACTAAGAACCGTCTCCATTCTGGGCTGTCTTTTGGAAAGCAACCCGTTCCCTGTCATGGTCTGAGCATCACCAGATCTATCAAAACCTCTCCCTGAGACTGGATCTTTTGTAGGAGCCATTGATATCTTCGGTGTGAATGACCCAGTAGGTTTTGGTGCAGAAGAGGCAACAGAACTCACAGAGCTATCTAGCTTACTCCTTGACTGTGGGTGATGTGGACTGTAAGTCGGACTGTAGGACCGCATACTCACAGTGGGTCTTGGCAGTTGTTTGCTCCAGCTATTTGTGGTTGGCTGAGGATGAGGCTGAGAAGGGGAGCTGACCAATGCTCGGCCAGTGGCTGGTGTTTGACTTGTTGCTGATGCTTGACCTACTCCCCCACAGTTGGCCAACTTTTGAGGTTGAACCAAATCCTGTTGGAAGTAACGGTGCTGGCTTTGATGTCCCACAGGAAAGTTGGAAGGTTGTGAACCTGGTTTTCTTGATGGAATACAGGGTTCACTAGGGGGACCTCTTAGCCAAGGTGGACACTTGGGGTTGATGGCAGGCTTTGGTGCAACCGGAGGAGGATTCTTAAGCTTAATTGGTTTGGGTTGCATGAAGTTACAAGCTTCAGCACCGAGACTAAAACAGTCTTCCTCTGACTCCATATAAGCTCTGCTTTGCCCTTTGTTTTGATGACGAGGGTCTGATCTTTGTCTCGATGTCTGTTTACGCCTTGACTCTGGAAGGCTGCAGGTCTTTATTGCTGGCACAGATATTCTTTCATCTCTGGAAGCTATGATGTCTCCAGTTGGGGACCAAACACGTGGACTCGAAATAATAGGAACAGGTACCTTCAATTTTGGTTCAGACTTCTTTCTCACTGGAAAGGCACCAGCAGGAATTGCGTGATCAGTTGGGCTAATTTGAAATCCCAAAAAGGGCTTTGCTGTTCTATTTGTAACCATCGATCTTTGTTGATTCATTTGTTGAATGTGTCTGTCCATGTAGTTTTCATAATCAGAATGATCGTACGTTTCTCTTGTGTCATAGGTATTGTTTGGTTCCGCACATCCAGGTTCTGACATTGCTTCCAAATGCTGCGACACAATTTCATCCATACGTTTGCGTCGGTGTGCAAACATCATAACTCCTTTCCCTTTTGTCCCGGGTAAGGCTTCCATTTCTCTAACACTTCTCCAATTCAGACTTAAATCCTGTTGACAGTGGTATACAGAATACTCTTCTTCAAATTCAGAATCGCTGGTCGTAACAAAGTTATACCCAGCTGTACTTAGTTCCTCAGTTTCTTCTTCTAACTGGTCTTCACTGTCAAGCTTTCTGTCACCAGTCCCGTAACTCACAAGAGTGTACTTCTTGACCCTCTGGCGGCGTTTTTTGAACAACAAGGCCCCCTTATTTTGAGGGTTGGGTGCATCAGTTAGAAGGCGAGCAATTCGCTTGCATTTGGACTTGGTCTCTTTGACCTGTCTTTGTGATTGGCTCTCATCTTGACCAAGCCCTAAGATATAGGAAGGGAGAGAAAGAATGAATATATAAATTTAAACAAAGCAACTGTTTTTTAGAGGAACAAAGTAATTACTTTTAATCAACATTTTGGGTTTGGTAATGTCCCACTTCAGTCGGAAGTTAAATCCATCATTGTGATAATCATTTTATATGAAGCAAGCACACTGACAGACCGTAAAGTTACATCCACAGAAGCAAGCGCACTAATAAAAGCATCATATTCACTTACAGCTAACTTGGGGAGGGCCGTCAGGCAAGCAAAGTAGGCACACACTTTCCATTGCAGCCTTACATTTGGAAGAAGGATCAAATGACAGACCAGCCTGACATATGCTGGTGTCCATCAAATTTGTTTCTGCCGCCCTCATCATATGGTCATATTTTATTCTTATCCCACTCTGGTTAATAAAGCCATGGGAATCTTCACGGCAAGTCCTCCTCAAATAGGCTCCACATAACTATATTAAAATAGACAATCGCAGATAGAGCTTTGCAGGGTTTATTTTTACAGTTTTAAATGTGTTCTTATGAAAACATATAAAGGGAAATAACTGTTGCTGACTTGCTTATGTTCCCTTATTAATAAATGGTACATACTGTATTTCAAATGTGAAAATAAGCAACTACTCACTGTAAAGTTTGCACTGCCGGTATCATCAAATATCAGAAAGATTATAAGAAAAAAAAACTCAATACGTTACTCACGTGTCCACCTTGCCCTGTTGCTGTTTGGTCTGCACGGATCTGCTTCAGACTCCGAGTTCCACTTCTGTGGCTGCTCAGCACCCTCATCTGAAATTCCAAAGAAAACTGCAGCAGGAGGTGCCTCACTGCTCCCTCCTTCCTCTGAAGATTCAACCCTCCTGTTCCCTGTCCCTGGGCCTGGCCTATTATTGGCCCCTAGGGGCTCCTCTGTGGTCAGGGTCAAGGCTGGGGTCATTTCGGGGGCATAGCCATGGGAGGAGGAAGAACATAGGGAGAGCGATCTCGGTGTCTGGCCACTGTGAGATTGAGAGTCGTGGCGCTCTGGTTTTGATGACAGCGAAGTTGGTGAGGCTTTGATGCATGGAGACTCTGTAGTTGTGTCTCCTGATTCATTAGGGTCGATGTCATCCTCTTCTGCGTATAAACCTTCCTTCTCACTTCCACTTAAGTTAGAGTCTCGTGAGTCGAAAAAGTCTGGGCACTCTGCATTAGACTTTGGGAAAGGAGACGGCTGTGGGTCAAAGCTTCTCTTCGCAACACTGACAGCATCTTCATTATCGGACTCTGCCAGGGATTCAAGGATACCACGTTCTTGAGAACCATTGGAGCCCAACCAAGGAACTGACCAATCCATGTTTTCTGGGTCTTCAGCTTCTGGTTCCATTTCTGATTCACTTACAACATCTTGGATATCACCAGTGATACCTTAGATGGAAAACAAACAGCTGTTGAAAATGTATTAATATTTTTTTGCTGAGATTAAGTCAACTGAGCTTTAGTGGTACACCAAATTGAGTTCCAGCTCTTGCAGGAGTGCAACTTATTAGAGCTCTAAATGGAAAGGTATGTAATATCATGAGGATAGCAGCCTTCATTTCCAACTGCACAAGAAAAACAATTGGCTGGATGTTCTCCAAATTTTCCTGTTTATACATGGAAGGTCGGTGTCAGTGTAACAAGCACTGCATTGACTGTCAACAATTCCATTTATGACTTGAAACCAGGATCAGTTGTTCCTTACATTTGACTCCAACAAGTAAAACCATTGTTTATTTGTCAGTGGTGTTGTATTATGTCAGTATATTTTTAGCTGAATCAAAAAAGCCTTTCCCTAGAGACATTGGTCCAGAGCCGAAGAATAACTGTGGCTGGCAGAAAGAAGCCCATCTCATCATGACACATCTCAACATTTGCCACAAGGTGGCGTCATAATATTGAAAGAACAATTTTTTTCCTTGCTGGTTATCCCATGGATCTGGAAGTCAGCTAATAAATAATGACGTGTACTGTGTGTACTGTATAAGCAAAGCCAAATGTATGCATGCCAATCTTTCCGTGGGTCACTGGTTACTTTGCTTGCTATCTTGCCTTTGGTTTGACAATTGGCCATGTTTTATTTGTGCACACGTGTAATTTGAGAACTGACCTGACAGCATCAGGTGAGAAGGGAACGGAATTGTGTGAATATGTATGTTCAACTTGCTTTGAAAAGTAGAACCTAAATCACATATTGTCACATACAGTCCTGTGAAATACTGATGTCAGTATGTGTATTGTTTTTACATGACTATGTAGAAAGTGATTAATGCATTGTGTACTTGGCTACTTGGCTAGTTGAAGTTACCAAGAGTTGTGTGTCTCTATCACACTTCTCACACTTGGTTCCACATCATTTCAGCACATTCACGTCATCAAGACTTCCTCCTGATCCAGCAAGAATGTCTGCTTCCTAGTATGGTATTAAATTGGCTATGGTTGCCTGTCTCCATGGAAACAAGTAGTCAGCATCCTTGACAAATGAATGAACTCCTGCTCTGACGCATGACCCCCTTTAGGCCTGACCTCTAGCGGATTAGATGTTTCCATGGAGCCACAGCCTTGGAGCTAATGTTTTTAGTGATTTTAAAGTGTGACATAACATGACATAAAACCAATCAATCAAACAGCTTTACTGCACTGGGTACCATGTTTCCTATGGAAAATAGTGACTGTCTTGGTGGAAATGCTATCAGTCAAGATAAGTAAAACAACATAATGCACATTATGTTATTATTATGAACACTCATTAAAAGTAACACAAGTTGCAAGTAGTGTATTTGTCTACTGTTAATTTTAAGAGAACATTGCACATATAAGAAACCCAAAGGTCTCAAAAGCAACCACATTCTGTAAACCGGTTAAAAATCAATGCACAACAGGATTATCAATTATCCATTTAGATGTTAAATAGATACATGTATGTATATTTCCTTTGCCAGACATAAACAAGAGGATGAGCAAATGGATAAATTGCTACTTACTGTACCCATTATTCATTTTTTTCCCCTTGAAGTGACTCTTTATGGCTCTGTAGTTGATAACCAGCTTTGCATCGTTCTTCTCAGAGGGCCCACAGATGGATAAATTAAATCCAAGCACGTGTTATGAATTACAGATGTTCACGTCCCCTACCAACTTGCTCAAGTACTGCTTTGCTCCTTGGCTAGTCTATTTAAAGAGCAAGAAGAGGTGTCTTTGCCCCTTTGGACACAGTTGAGTTAGCATCGCACACAGCTCCAATAAGGACAAATCCCTATACCCTTGTCACAAGTACATGAATGCAGCGCAGACATCTTTTGAAAATAAAATAACAGTTAACATATAAACATATAACATATAAAATAACAGTTCTATTGTAAACTAAACACTTCTGCACTCTTTAACATGATGGCGATGACCCTACCAGCATGTTGATCCTAGTTTGCATAGCACAAATTCCGAATAATTATTCCAAGTTGAGCTGCACCGACTCTGCATAAATTAAACACAAAAGAAGACACGGGTACGAGTAATTGTAATGATTAACATTGCGATGGTAAATGTATCTAGCACAGAGCAGACTTTCACTTCATGTCTTCTACATCGAGGTGACTTTGTCAAAATGAAATTTGACAACATACTGTCAGACATCAATGGCTTTGGAAAATTCCAAATCAGATTAGTCCTGATACAGTTCTTATCTCGGATCACATTGCCGTGTCACTTCCTGCTGAATAACTTCATGGCAGGGGTTCCCTCTCACCACTGCAACATCAGCGCTCTGGATAATGAAAGCATCTTCTTCAATTTGACTTTGGAACAGAAGTTGGCGCTTAGTACGCCAGTAGAGGAAGATGGGACACCAAGTTCCTGTCTGATGTTTTCAAAGCCTCGACATCCACATATGTTGAACAGCAGTAAGGACTCATTGCTTGTTCAGTGTCAGAATGGATGGGTGTATGACAACAGCAACTTTAAATCGACATTGGCAACGGAGGTAAGTTATCACTATTTTTTACAGTTGTATTTTCAAAATGCATTATTATATGTTGCTTGTAAACATAAAGAAAACGTAAGCACCTTTTCTGACAATATTTCCCAGAACTTTTATTACCAGAAACGTATTTACTCGCATAAAACAAATGGCATGCTGCTGATATCAGCATGTATCTAACTAAATACTGAATATTTTATGTCACTTGCCTTCATTCCACTCGTGGCACATATCCTTAATTTATGTTTGCCGTATACATTTGCCTCATGTCAAATTTTCATTGGTTTACAGTGGGATCTCGTATGCCACCGGAAAGGCATGAATAAGGCGACAGCCACCATCTTCTTCATTGGCGTTATGTTTGGAGCCCCTTTGTTTGGATTTCTGAGTGACAGGTAGAAGAACAAAAATAACATGTTTCTTGGGAACAAGCTCTTGCTTGAGTAAATAAACACTTTTGCTTCTTCTTTTACTCACCAGGTTTGGCAGGCGGCGGATGCTCTTGCTGTCCTATCTCTCATCAATGCTGTTTGCAGTGCTAAGTGCATTCTCCACTTCCTATATACTGTTTGTAGTTATGCGCTTTTTTACCGGGATGTCGCTCGCTGGAATAAGCATCATCTCTTTTGTTCTCAGTACGTTAACTAATGGCATAGTCAGATTTGGCTAACAACAGTTTCAGTTTGGGGATTTAAGCAGATGTTAACTTTGCTTACAGATATAGAGTGGTTTGGTGTGGAGCAAAGGACCCTCTATGGTATAATCTTCAGCCTTGATTGGACAGTCGGATCCTGGATTCTGGCTGGATTTGCATACTTGGTGAATGAGTGGAGGCCCCTCATTCTGGCTGTTACCTCGCCACTGTTATTGGCGCTGGTTGGTTGGAGGTATTCGAGGGTCATAGCTTTTACTTTGCACCCAAATACTGAAGAAACGACTCCATTATCTGTGTCTTCAGGTGGCTTCCAGAGTCGGCCCGGTGGCTCATGGCTAACGGGAAGGTAGATGCTGCTCATTATTACATCAGTCAATGTGCAAAGATGAACAACAGAGCCATGCACATGACCACCATTACTCCAAGGGTACATTTTGGTGTATTTTTGCTTTGGTTTAGTGAAGAGATGACCATGAAGAAACAGACTGCATCTTTGCTTTTCAGACATTACTGGAGTTTGTAGAGGATAAAAAAGATGACAGAACGTACACTTCTATTGATCTTTTCAGAACATCAAACATGAGGAAAATTGCCATATGTTCAGGCATCGTATGGTGAGTCTCATTTTTAAGGATTGTTTAAGGGAAAATGTACTGTATGTTCTCAGTTGCTTTCTATTTGAGCAATTCATTGATGAAACAGGTCTGATCTGAATACTGATTGTGTGACTGGCGCTCAAAGGTTATTCCCTTGTTAAGTATTAAGACTGTAAGTTTTGCTTTGCACAAATTAGATATTATGTGTTAAATAGTAAGTAGAGATTATGTGGATATCTGAACTTTGGATAAAGCCTGGATTTTCCATGTCTCCATCGACTAATAAAAGTCAAACACTGTCTGACTTTCGCACACGCACGTATAGGTTCGGTAAACTGATAAATTAGCGTGAAACTTATTCAAATGGATGAAGCTGTATGTTTCTGCAATGAAAAACATACAGTCTATCATGTTAACACCTTGTGTGGAACCACTCTGCTGTTATTGCTGATGTATTACTTTGTTTATTTTACAGGTACTGAGTGTCTCTTTTTATGTTCTCAGGTTTGGGGTTGCATTTACTTATTATGGGATAAGTCTGAATATCACCGGGTTTGGATTAAACCCATACCTTACACAGTTTGTATTTGCATCCATCGAAATGCCAGTGAAGATCGGCCTGTATTTCTTCCTGGAAAAAATGGGAAAACGGCTGGCCCAGTCGGCCACCTTGCTGTTGACAGGGCTCTTTCTTTTTATCAACATGTTTGTTGCAAAAGGTTTCTTTTTTTTCTCCATATTCAGTTTATAATCAGTCACAGGCATGACTTACATACAGCGTATTTTCTGATCACCCTCAGAAAAGTGGGCCATTCGTACAGTTTTGGGAGTCCTAGGCAGAGCCATGTCCGAAGCATCATTCACAGTCATATTCTTCTTCACAACTGAACTCTATCCGACAGTTGTACGGTTAGTCAGCGATGCACTAAGCAAACCATTTCTATTGTGGTGTAATGTATTGCGTTACATTAACCTCTTATTATCCAGACAGAATGGCTTAGGCTACACTTCCTTTGTGGCACGACTGGCTGTGTCCATATCTCCACTGATCGTGCTTCTGGAGGACGTGTGGCATCTCCTACCATCCATGATCTACTGCACAATGGCAGTGGTTTCTGGTTTAGTGGCTTTACTCCTACCTGAAACGCACAATACCAGATTGCCTGAGTTCATTGAGGATGTTGATAAACCGAGGTAAACTGGGCAATGTCAGTTACTTTCCACTGAATAGTTCTTAGTACACTCAGCTCAACAAGCCATTGACACTTTCCCACTGACACCAGCAGGTACAGTGGAACCTCCACTAGCGTACGCTTTTGTGTGGTTTTCTGTTAACGTCGAAAATTTACGACAAAATGTTGCCTCGGTTTGTGTGCATTCTATAAAGCGCGTGTTGTCGTGCTGTTAATACACTGCGTGAGTCCAACTGTGTTCTTAATGTATTTTTTTAATCATAAAAAATCCTCCCTTGTTGGCATCCTATTAGCTAGCTTACAAAATGGCAACCGGAACAGGAAGTTACGTCACCCGCCAATGATGGAATCAGCGGTTGACAATTATATTTTTACATGCATGAAACAATTGATGAAACAATAAATGCATACACAGTAAATGACAAATGAAAGGGATAAACAAACATTCAAGGTTACTTCCACATTCATTGAAAACGACACGATGTGGCAGCGAGTTCAACCGCCACCGCATTCCTGCTTTCCGTCAGTCAAGAATGGCATGTTCAGTGAAGGCAAAAGTAAATGTTCACTTACTGTATCCCTTTCATTCATTTCATTCCTTTGAATATATTTATGTGCATTTTGAATTGTTTTCTGCATGTAAAAACGTGTTTTGTCTTAACATTTTTGGCTTTCTGGAACGGATTATTTGGATTTACATTATTTCTTATAGGTTAGCTTCAGTTTTGGTTAGCGTCAGACCTTCTGGAACAGATTAATGATGCTAACCAAGGTTCCACTGTACTACCATAATTAATTCTCATTGTAGTACCTGTCAGCCTGGCTTCTAAGCGTGCCAAGACAATACCATATGGGTGATGATCCATGTTCTTGTTGACCTAAGTAGCCCTCGTATCAAATTCATCATGTGTTTACATTGTAGGAAGATATCAACAAGGGGGAAGGCAATCTAATGAAGAAACAAAATCCTGTCAAGTGTAACCGTGATGCTGAGCTCAGCCAGTCCACAAGATGTATTCAGTCTGCACAAGACAGAAGAAGCACAGCAATGTGACACAGCAAATTGAATTGGCAATAAATGTTGAATACATGAGAACTTGACTGTTTGACTAATAGGTAGGTGTAAGTCAATCTTCTTGACACATTTGTCATTAGTTTTAACTATTTCTGTCAGCATACCTTCCCAATACTGCCTTCTAAAAGTGCTGTCCGTAAGGTTCATGTACCGCAACGAGGCGCTATACGTTCTAACGTACTATATATTGCGGTTTCCTCCTCAGAGCATGCAAGCCATACCACAAGCATAGGAAAAAGTGGAAAAATGTAATTTTATTTATTTCTCGTTTCTCGAAATCCCAGTGCGTACAGGCAGAATACGGTGCAACTTCTCAGCCACTGCTAAATGTTAATAGTTTTTCTGAGACTGCATGTATGTGTATGTGCTTGCACACTATGGGCATGTGCATGTGCATGAGCCATGAGTGATTGACAGTGATGAACGCCACTCTTCCTTTTCAGGCCAACCAACAAATAATCATAATTGTGAAGAATATAGACATTTTTGGTTTTTTGAAACCAGGCGAGGTGGTAATGTTATATTTTTCGGTGAGAAAAGTGTAATTTGGAGCCAAGAAGGGGTAGCACCTTTAAGGGACTTAACACTGACATGAGACACTCAAAAATGGTGCTGTCAGTACCCAACATGGGGTGGACAGCTAGATGCATAGACCACAAATTTTATATTCACCTTTAACAGATATGCAATATAGAAAATGGATGTATGGATAAGTCCAAAGTTTTACATATTTTACATATTTGTGTGGTGATAACAATTTGATTTCCCCAAATTCTGTTCACCAACATTGCATGAATTTGTGGATCAAGCATAAAATACTTGTGAATAGGTGAAGATAGAGAACATACAAATCCCTTATTTTTTAAATCACAAACATTAAAATTTGCAGATTTAGTACTTTTTCAAACCGCTAAAATAATGCATAAAGCTAACAATAACCTATTAATACCCCAAAATGTCATACAATACTTTCCTACAAGATAGGAGAAATATGATCTTAGAGGAACACTTATGTGCGAGAACAACGCTAAAACCCCACAGCATTTCAGTATGTGGAATTAAACTATGGAACGGACTGAGTAAGGAACTCAAACACACCAAGTTGAGCGAATTCATCAAACAATACAAGCAACTGATGTTTGCAAAATACAAGGAAGACGAGTCTTGAACTTGTTTTGTTATGCTTGTCTCTGTTTATTATTATTTATTTGTTATTATACTGATTATTATATTTATTGTGAAAAAAATGTATAATTACATCATCATATTGTTACATTACCTTATCATTATTCTATGTATTAAAAAAACACATATGGAATACAGGAAGTGAATAAATGTACTGCATAAGATGTGGAACGGATGCGGGGTGGGATTAAATAAGCTTTGCTTCTTCCGACTCGTTTTGGACATGTGGAACTGTGAATTGAATTATGTGATGTATTCCACTGTAACCTGTATGCATTTTCAAATAAAATGAAACCATTACCATTACCATAGGTCCTACTCAAAACGTAGCCGTGATGTAGACATGTAGACGTTCAACATTTCTTCATGAAAACGCTTGAGCTCAAAACAAATCAGTATTTACACTCGTCGGTCAGTTTACCTTGTCGTCAATTATTGTCCTATGACAACTTTAACTGTCTGGTCAAGAATAACACCAAGGAAGACAACAATGGGTCTTTTTGATGCCAATTATTAATGTTTTTTGTTTAAGCATAATTAGGTCAGCCACAACTAAAACAAGCAAGATAGCGTTTGTAAGGTATTGGCATAGAACGTACAACGGCAACTACCAAGGTTATTCTTAAAAATGAATCACTTTCCATATTAGTCTCATATGACTGCACAAGCAAGCTGTTTTCAATGTCTTACCACACAGTCACAGATCCCCATAAGTGACTATTAACTCTGCAACATGACTTTTGTATCTTCTCTGCCCCTCACTCCACACTGGCAGTTGAGCTTTCAAGATGAAGTTTGATGATGTGATAGCAGAATTGAACGGCTTTGGGAGATTCCAATTTAGGCTGGTGCTAATGCTGGTAATTCCACGTTTGCTTTTGCCTTTTCACTTTCTTCAAAATAATTTCGTCGCATTTATTCCTTCTCACCACTGCAACATTAGTGCTTCAGATGATGCGAGTGTTTTTAGGAATCTGTCCACTGGGCAGAGGCTCACTGTCAGTATTCCAGTACAGGAGGATGGGACGCTGAGCTCTTGTCAGATGTTTGCCGAGCCTCAGTATCATCTGTTGCTCAATTCCTCTAATGTTACTGAGCTGCCAACAGTATTTTGTCAGAACGGATGGGTGTATGATACTTCCGTCGTCAAGTCTACTCTGGCATCAGAGGTGAGTTTTAGCTGCATGCTTTACACAGCATCACATAAATCCTTCATTCTTGAGTGACTGTCTTGACTGTCCTCAATCCCCCTGACAGTGGGATTTGGTCTGTGAGAGAAGAAAAGTAAACAAAGCCACAGCAACCATCTTCTTCCTGGGCGTCATGTTCGGGGCAGCAGTGCTTGGCACTCTCAGTGACAGGTCATCATTAGTTCAGCTCTACACTCTTTTATGATATTAGTTTAGAGGAGAACAGATTCATATTTTTTCATCTTTTGAGGACCATTTCCATCACTGTCTGAGCTCGCATGGCTGCCATTGTAAAGCTGAGTTTGAAGCCGAAAGTTATGTTATCTCTAGTACTGTAGTTATAAATCACCAAAGTCAGACTCTGTATTACTTTTTTTAGCACTTTCAATTTCATACTTTTCTTTTTGTCTTGCAGGTTTGGCAGGAGAATAATGCTCCTGGTGTCCTATCTGATAACCACAATCTTTGGATTCGCAAGCAGTATGTCAACTAGTTTGAGCATGTTTGCAGCCATGAGGTTTTTTACTGGATTCGGATGTTCTGGAATCAGCATAATCACTGTTGTCCTCTGTAAGTGAAATGACATTTTATTGTTCAAAAACATGTCTATTAATTGGAGTATAACTTATTTATTAACATTAATCTTACCCTCACTCAACTTACTGCCAACATAGAAATTCTTTTTTTTTTTTTAGTACAACACACAGATTTTAGTGCCAATTTCATTGCTCATTTTAGGTATAGAATGGGTAGAGGTCAAGCATCGATCCACAGTGTGCATTTTATTAAGCTTGGACTGGAGTGTGGGCACAACCCTGCTGGCTGCTGTGGCCTATTTAGTCAATGACTGGAGGTACCTGACAGCCGCAACAAACACCCCAGTCTTGTTGGCCATCATCTGTTGGTGGTAAGGAGAAATGACGAAAAGAGGAAAAAGATTAACGTCAATCTTTCTGTATTGAACAAAGAAACCAATTTCACCATGGCCAAAGATCATAGTTGAAGATGTGTGTGTCATTGCTCAAATGTGTGTGGCAGGTGGCTTCCAGATTCTGCCAGATGGCTGAAAAGCCACGGAAAGGTGAACCGTGCTTATTTTTACCTTAACAAGTGTGCCAAAGTAAACCGCAGAGAGCAATTCATGGAGCACCTAAAACCTGAGGTGCAAAATCTTACAAATTTGTGAATATTTGGTCAAGAATGACATCAATTTTATCTGACTTGAATAAATTATTTCAAGTTTTTCTTTTCAGAGTTTATCCAAATTAACAGTGTCCGAAAATGGAAAGAGAACATATTCTTTATTGGATTTAGTGAGGACTCCCGGCATGAGGAGACTGACTCTAATTACTGGCATTGTGTGGTATGTATCATATAACTAGACCTTTTTTACACCTTTAAAACTGCCCCTTTAATGCATACATACCTTACATGCAATGAGTTGGTGTGGAGTGCTACAGTAGAACGTCTGTGGTGGTATCCATTCAAAATCCATTCACTGGTCTACATTTAGTTTGTTCATACTGTATTTCAAAACATTATTTCCATAGAAATAATCGGTTTCAGAATCTAATTTGCATATAAATGTTTAAAAAGTAGTTGACCAATCTTGATATGAACAACCATTGACATTGTGACCGTTTATCCCACTGACAATCTGCTGTCTCAAAAGTGAAGCGGATGAGAAACAGAATCGTGTCCTTGTAGTTGGCAAAAGAACAAAAGTAGGTGAGAGTGGTTCAATAGGAAAGTGGTTGAGACAGAAGTTGGCGGTGAGGCCACTCGTTCATTTACGATGTGTGCCAAAGAGTTAGTGCCATGAGTTTGTCTCTGGGCACCAAACTGTGCTTCAGCACACAAAAACTAGTAAAGCGCATAGGTGACAGTATAATATATCAGTAGAATACGCTTTTTTTCTCTGCTTGTTACAGTGGCGGAGCCAGAACATTTTCATTGGTGTGGCCAAAGTGAGACAATTACTCACATAAGGGTGGCAATAAGTTGATACGTAAAATGTATAGATGGCCAGTGGGGTGGCCAGAGAGTGACCAGGGGCCATATATACACATACATATATATATAAACTGCTAAAAAAAAATAAAGGGAACACTTAATCAATTTCACATGCTGTTATGCAAATGGAATATACAACAGGTGGACAGCAAGACACCCCCAATAATAATAATGATTTCCAATTATAATTTTAGTGTGATTCTGTTGTCAGCACATTCAACTATGTTAAGAACATACATATATACAGTATATACAGTATATATATATATATATATATATATATTGCGACTTCAGAGGTTCTACTGTATTACGTTTAGCGGTAGGAAATTCTGAAAACACTTTCTAATCTTCTGTTTGTAGGTTTGAAGTGGCCTGCAGTTACTACGGAATTGGTTTGAATATCTCTGGATTTGGCGTGAACATTTACCTTACACAGTTGATCTACGGTGTCTCTGAACTCCCTGCCAAATTTTTCATCCTCTTCTCTTTGAACAAACTCGGGAGAAAGCTGAATCAGTCCGGCGGACTTGTTCTGACTGGACTTTGTCTGTTCTGTAACGTCTTAATTCCAGCGCGTAAGTGATCAAGATTGAGTCTAAATAGCAAATGATAAAGAGCAGCTTGTTGGGATTAAAAATGTCTTTCTTGGATGTCATATTTCAGATTACGCAGCATTTCGAACAATAGTGGCAGCACTGGGCAAGATGTTTTCTGAAGCAGCTTTTACAGTTTTGTATTTGTACACTGCAGAACTCTATCCTACAGTAATGAGGTCAGTATAACATCATGTAAATCACAATACAGTATAACACACATTGTCCAGAACGTGTAAGAGTCATAAGAGTCCATATTCGAAGCACTGGCCTACTGAAATTGTTAGATTCTTAGAAATGTTTTTGTATTAACACAGGCAGAATGGTTTTGGCTGCTGTTCCTTCCTGGCCCGTCTCGGCGTGTCACTGTCCCTCCCGGTGACTCTTCTTGAGGAGGTGTGGGTTGCTTTGCCAGGCATTGTCTTTTCCGTGATAGCTTTAACTGCCGGGTTGTTGACAATGCTTCTCCCTGAGACAATGAATGTCCGTCTTCCGGAAACTATTGAAGATGTGGAACAGACAAGGTAATAGACCTTCATTTTGACAGGATTACACATGATTAGTATTTAGAGTGTCGACAATGACAATGGTCTGTATGTTCCAGAAGATCAGACTGCACATCTGACGAGAACGCTCCTCTTTAATTATGTGGTTTGCAAAAGTCCCGTTAAAATCCTCCTCAAAATAACTGGAACTGCTCCCTTTCATAACTTGTATATCACACAACACAATATTGGTCTGGCTAGTTTGTAGTGTATGACTTAATAAATATTCTGAAAAAAAATCTGGTGTATTTGGTTCTTATTTCATACCGATAAATCACATGTGGCTATTACAATCCTCAAGGTTGCTGTAAATCCCTAACAGGAGCAAGATTGCCAAGATAGGGCTATAAAAACACAGCCATGCAGAAATATATCAAGCATGTGAACGACACCCCGTGAAAATGACATTTGTGGCACCCCCTAAGGCAGGGGTCACCAACACGGTGCACCAGGTAGCCCCTCACGACCGTATGAGGCGCCCGCAAGCCTGCTTTTCATTCAGGTTGTCAGTTAGTAATGTGAGAACACGAGAAAGAAATGCATTCTGAAATACAAAATATGAATTGTGGATACCAGCATTATGTGAGTGTTCCAGTAAAACAAGAATATTCGTTTTGTTTGTGCTGAAATAAGCTGTGGAAATAAATGTTACTCACAAGAAAAAAACCTTGATGACCACTGCTCTAAGGGTTGTACTCAAAATGCTTTGGTAGACTATCATACATGGAATCCAGATATGCTCAATGTTTTATAATCGTTAGACAAATGCTCAATGACTAAGTCCCACCGCTGTCCCTGCAAAAACGCTTTGCTTGATGGCGGTTTTTCAAACAATTTTGCTCAAATTGTACAGACATGCTTGTCGGTACCCTTTAACAATTGTATACCAATTTGTGGTCATACAATGGGTGTTATGTGGCACGTACTGAACTGTGTGTGAAAATATCAAGTCAGTCTGACTTAGGGGACCAAACCTTAGGGTTTAATAACAGTGCCACCAGGTGGTGTGCTTGTCAGAAAAAATAACACCACAGGAAACACAGTAAGAGTGCAAGGTTTGAATTGTCACCTTCTTGTGTGCAGTGTTTCAGGAGTACAAGGGTGAGATTACACAAACAATTACCTACAGAACTAAGAGTGACAAAAAGCTTACCTTCACTTTTAGCTACCGTTTAAAATGAATATTAAAGTCGGATAAAAATGTCATGATATCCAGTATTTACAGTATCTGAGAACATATATCATTACTTCACTGGAGAGTATGCTGGAAGTATTTTGATTTATCTGAGTCTTGCTGCTGCAGGGCCAATGAGCACACCCTCAAACCTGTTTAACTAACTTCAGTGATGCTGAAAGGCTAAATGAATTGCTTTTTAGTTCTTATGGTTGCAGGTAGAGATGGAGTATTGGCCGAGTCGTTCAAAACTTGCACGTTTTTTACTGAACCAGGACTCGCGGGTAATTATCTCAGTTACCTTGTTTACCCTGCTGCCACTAAAGCTGAATTAAAAAGGAAAGCGGGTATCATGGCATTAACTGTGCAATTGTTACTCTAACTGCATTTGTATAAATGTATTAACCCCGTGGAAGAAGCTACACATATGCTCCTTGCCTCAAATCAACTCTCCTTTCTGCTTCCTGTTCCTGTTCGAGCTCACTAACAGTGAGCCGAGCACTCAAAGAACCTGGGTAATACCACCCGGGTGAACCACTTGCGAAACTAGACTCACTCGGCATGAGGGACACGGCAAGTGAATGGTGACTCTGACATTGGCTCAGGAGCTAGCAGTGGCTCGCCAGCTGACTTTGAGCAGCTCACCAAAGGGCCTAAGAATATAGTCTTTGGCTCTTAGTGTTTTTATAACTGTTCAGTTCAGACATTATTAATGATGAATCAACATTAAACACAATTAGCTTTGTTTTTGTTAAAGTAGTTGTAATGGAGATGAAAGCTGGGGTAAAGAAATGCGTACTAGAATAAAAGATGCAGATGAACAATGTTTTTTGTTGGTGTTTTAATGCAAAATGTCAGTTGTGGACACCAACACTTTTAATGTTCTGGCAAAATAAATGTTTTCAGTTTGTTTGGGTTGAAATAAGCTATGAAAATAAATGTTACAGAAATAGTAGCTTTTGAGCATTTTCATTTTGTAAAAGTAGCTTTTAGAAGAAAAAAGTTTGGAGACCTCTGGGTTAGGTTGTAAACAGAGCCTGGAGCAACCAGAAAAGATGACAAAAAATATGCACTAGAAACTTGCTTTTTTTAATTTGGTCATAGAGCAAGCTTTATGATTGAATTATGATTTAATGATGATTTAATTCTGTTAAATGTTTTACAGTTATCTCGTTATTCCCATTTTGCATGACATCAACTTTCCAACACTGTAACTGTCCTATGGAAATTCTTGCTTGCATTGACAAGCTTTTGCTTCAAGTATATCAGTTTTGCGTTCAAAGTTTAACTTCGTCATCAAATATTAGCCCCTGAAACGAGTCATTCTGAACAAGCGTACAAATAACAGGTCTTCTAAAAATGGACTTTGCCATGGCTCAAATCAGCCACAGCATGATGACCTTTGCTATTTTTTTACCTGGTAAGACCATTAAGATAAACCGGTTGGACATTAACAAAAATGGCATGTACAGTACTAGATTGTAATGAATATGACGGTGTTGGCAAATGATTTAACTTATATGTTAATTCTTAAAGATTGCTTACTTGCATGCGACACAATAACAGTCCATTGACTCCACATTTCCAGTTGAGCTTTCAAGATGAAGTTTGATGATGTGATAGCAGAATTGAACGGCTTTGGGAGATTCCAATTTAGGCTGGTGCTAATGCTGGTAATTCCACGTATGAGTTTGCTTTTTCACTTTCTGCTAAATAATTTCGTCGCATTTATTCCTTCTCACCACTGCAACAGTAGTGCTTTAAATGATGGGAGGGTTTTTAGGAATCTGTCCACTGGGCAGAGGCTCGCTGTTAATATTCCGGTCCAGGAGGATGGGACGCTGAGCTCTTGTCAGATGTTTGCTGAGCCTCAGTATCATCTGTTGCTCAACTCCTCCAACGTTACTGAGCTGCCAACAGTATTTTGTCAGAACGGATGGGTGTATGATACGTCTGTCGTCAAGTCTACTCTGGCATCAGAGGTGAGTTTCAACTGCATGCTTTGCACAGCATCACTTACTGTAAATCCTTCATTCTTGAGTGACTGTCTTCATGCCCCCTGACAGTGGGATTTGGTTTGTGAGAGAAGAAGAATGAACAAAGCCACAGCAACCATCTTCTTCATGGGCGCCATGCTTGGAGCAGGAGTGCTTGGTACTCTTAGTGACAGGTCATAAGGATATGTTCTTAAATGCTTTGTTTGTCATTGGAATCATCTTGCAATAGTTAATACATCACAATCCAAAAAGAACACTGTCTGAATTACCTTACTGCATGCATACTCTATAATTTAACTCTATAATTTAACGGTATCGTGGTTCGGTACATACCTCAGTTTTAAGGTCGCGGTTTGGTTCATTTGTAGTACCGTAAGGGAAGAAAATGCACAACATAAAACATGCTAAGCTTTTGTTTAAGCAGCTCTAATGATTTTTAAAATGAAACAAAAAGCTGCAAACTGCTAGCAGGTAAATTATCCAATGAATTTTCAAACATTTTCAAATAAAAAGACGTTTCAGTTTAGGAAAGTACAATGATGCCACCAAGGTTAACAGTAACAGTTGGAATTATTATTTTATTGTTCTTATTGCCTTAAAAGTTCCGGCTCCAAGCCCTGTTCCCCATTTTGAATGAACAATGCCGGCACACTACTTTCTTCCCATCCATTTGTCTCCGTTCATCCGGACAGCAAAGTGTTCCCAAACAGAAGCTTTTAATGACGGAAGAGGGTTTTCAAGCTCTGGCTTTTTTTTGGTGATATCACTAGCCAAAGAATAGGCCGCAACTGGATTTGTTTACAGAGTGTCACTGTGCAATACGTACCCGGAACGCAATCGGTTCATGTGCAGAACATGTGCAGAACATGTCTACATCCGGTCGGCCTATTTTTCGGCAGTCACATGTTCGGCATGTGTAATCTACATCAGTGGTCCCCAACCTTTTTTGACCCACGGACCAGCTTGTGTTCCCACAAATCTCCCGCGGACCGGGGTTTGTGGTGGTGGTGGTGGGGGTTCGCACATTATAGCGATCTAATTTATCTTATTTATTATGTATTGTGTAAAACTATAAAACTAAGACATGAATAACATCAAATTAAAAGCACAAAATGAATGCCGACCCACCATCCACCACTTCAAGTTCCAGCCAAGTTTTTCCAGAGAGATTATTACATCGCTGTTTGACGTGTGTGGGAAAAGGCAGTGCGCTAGCATGAATTAACTTGAGACAAATGTGCACATTAGCACTCAATAAGTCATCAAAACTTACCTTTATGCATTCCCTCATAGTATCAGCATTTGACACCAAATATGAGGTGAAAGAAAAATGGTAAAAATACAGTAGTAGTCTGTCTGTGCGGCATGAGATAAAGTTAGCACACGCACAATGGACATGCGTCAAGTGAGACGGATGTAACAGAGAGAATCCGGCCACTTTTCAAAATAAAACATTAAAAAAAATTAAATAATGGAAATTATTTTTTCTTTCTGTGCGGCCCGGTACCAAATGACCCACGGCCCGGGAGTTGGGGACCACTGATCTACGCCATCCGTCAATCTATTTTACGACAGCAAGCATCTCGCTTCCACTCCCAAAAACATCATTAAGATAGATAGAAATTTGAGAAGTAACAACATAATCAATCGTTTTTTTTTCGTCATCATATCCATGATAATTTATAAGCCCTCTTTTCTTTGTTCCATAAATAATTTTACGTTGTTTTTGGCCACTGAAAGAATACACACAAAAGCATTTGCTAGGAAGATATGTTTGGATGGATGGTATTTCCCCGTTTACAAAGAAAACTGAAAAAGCTTTACACTCTCAAAGTCGTGGCCCGTGGGCCATTTGCGGACTGCCGAGTCACATTTTGTGGCCCGCAACTTGTCTTCAAAGATGACTGTGATACGGCCTGCGACAAGCCAATGTTACTTGTAGGATGCACACATAAGCCTACACTGAACTAAGAGTGAGTGAGTCACTTAAAAAATGTGGTAAAAAAATTCCACCCATTTTCTATACCGCTTGTCTTCATTAGGGTCACGGGTAAGCTGGAGCCTATCCCAGCTGAATGCAATAAACTGTGAATTTATTGATTTATTTATTTGATTCACCCTATTACTGTATCAAGATATTATTGTTATTGTGAGCCATGTATCGCGTGTCGTATCGTGAGGAACCCCGAGATTCCCAGCCCTACTCCCAATACTTGATGCGGCCCAGCCTCACTCAAACTGTACCTCCAGCGGCCCCCAGGTAAATTGTGTTTGAGACCCCTGCTCTAGATGAATCCATCATTGCACTCTATTTATAGTTGTTTACATTGTGTACATATGTGTTTTATTCTGTTTATTTATGTAGGTTACACGTAACTGGACATGACGTTTATGTCTGCGCTATGTGCATTGCGTAAGTTTTTACGGAACTCAGTCTTGGTGGATGTCATAAAACGATAGAAACATCCCCATACTTATGAAGTATTGTACCAAGATTCAGTTATAAAATAACCTCCCAACATATGACACATGTTATATGAAGTACGGCTATTGACCATTTATGTTCATTAAAAAAATAACCACCACCACTCGTGACGTCGCACAAGCGCTGTCTTAAAAATCAGCTCAAGGAGGAAGTGACATAGCCCTTGTGCATGCGCGGGACCGATTGCATTCCGGGTACGTATTGCGCAGTGACACGCAGTAGACACTTGACTGTCCCTCACTCGATACGTTCCATGTAGGATCTCGGTACGGCGCTGTACTCTAATGAAAAATCTGATTACAAATACATGTACACATACGTTCCACCTCTAGTAATGACGATAACAAATAACTACATATCACGTTTCATTCTCCCCAAGCCTAAGAGATATTTATTTATGCAGCATAACTATTAACAGATTCTTCCGAACATACTATTTTCCATCTAAGATTATTTTTTTCTATGATGTATTCTCTTGCAGGTTTGGCAGGAGAACAAACAGTGCTCTTGGTGTCTTATGTGACAACCACCTGCTTTGGATTTGCAAGTGCTCTGTCATACAATTTGTCCATGTTTGCAGTCATGCGGTTCTTTACTGGATTTGGATGCTCCGGAATCACCGTAATCACCAATGCCCTGTGTGAGTGTCGATCTCATCCTTTCAGTGTTGTTTTTATGCAACAAAGCAAAACAGGTCAAAGCTAATCAATGTCATTGGTAAATAAATCAGCTTCTTCCCACTAAGGATGTTGAATTGGTTGTATGTATGATTTGACTTGGAAACTCGTTACTGACTTAGCTCATTGGATTGCTTTGTTGTTGCTACAATCAATGCTCCTTTTACTTTTTACAAAAGTTTTGATGTATTGTCAGAGTTGCTCTAATCTAATCATCATGTCAACAACACTTGAGCAAAAACATGAAGTTATTTTGATTTTGCTATTCTGAAAAAAACTCTTTGTATCAGTCAGCTCTAATAAGAGTATGTGTGTATTTTGGTATATTGTAGGTATAGAATGGACTGACATCAAGCACAGCTGTACACTGAGTATTTTAATAGGCATGGACTGCAGTGTGAACACAATGCTGCTTGCTGGTCTGGCCTATTTAGTAAGAGACTGGAGGTACCTGACAGCCGTAGCAACCATCCCGGCCTTGCTGGGAATCAGTTGTACATGGTAAGGAGAAATGATTGACCGACTTTACTGTTTTCAGCATTTTCATCAGTGGTATCCAAAGTCTGGCCCTGGTGCCATTTGTTGCTTGCAGCTTGTTTTTTGCATAAAAAAAAAAAAGAAAAAACCCTGCGGCAGAATATTACAATCAATAGATGGTTACAGCTGCATTGAGCAGAAAACAGTTAAAAGGTTACAAAAAACAAGTTGTATTAGCCTCAATTTGTGTCACGACTCAGCGTAAGAGATGCAGAGACAACACACTCAGATGACAACAAAAAGGTTTAATACAAAAAGACAGCAATGCAAAAATGACCAGAGTCCGATGACAAAGACACAGGGCTCAAGCCAAAAAAGAAAACACAAAGTGCTACTCGAAGTACTAGCAGGGAAAAATACCACTAGGCAAAAAGGAAAACTAAAGGCGCTGCTGAAAACCAAGCAGGTGAAAACGCACCGCCATTTATATACAATTATAATTGCCTTTAATTGACTATCCAAAAAATCACATTAGCCCAGAATTATTTATTACATTTTTTCAATTGGACATTAGTAAAGTTATCGGTCCTTTACTATTATATCTGGCTTGGCTTTTGTACTTGTTTATATAATATTTATATATGCATTTATGAGCCGCATGGTGGCCTAGAGGTTAGCATGCTGACCACACAGTCAGGGGATCTGGGTTTGTGTCTCCGTTTGGGAATCTGTGGAGTTTGCATGTTCTCCCTGTCCATGCGTGGGTTTTTTCCTGATACTCCGACTTCCTTCCATATTCTAAGAACATGCATTTTAGGTTAATTGGAGACTCTAAATTGTCCATAGGTATGAATTTGAGTGTGTATGGTTGTTTGTCTATATGAGCCCTGCGTTTGGATGGCGAGTCATCTGGGATAGGCTCTAGCATACCCCTACTCACCTAGTGAGGACAAGCGGTATACATAATGGAAGGGTTTCCATCCATCCATCCATCTTCTATGCTGCTTGCTCTTCTATGCTGGAGCCCATCCCAGCGGGCGAGAGGCGGGGTACATCCTGGACTGGTCACCAGCCAATTGCAGGGCTGATGACAAACATAGACAGACAACCATTCACACTCACATTCATACCTATGGACAATTTCAAGTCGCCAATTAACCTAACATGCATGTTTTTGGAATGTGGGAGGGAGCCGGAGTACCCGGAGAAAACCCACGCACACACGGGGAGAACATGCAAACTCCACACAGCCCAAGCGAAGATTCAAACCAAGATCTTCCCGATCGCCTGACTGTGTGGCCAACATGCGAATCAATAGGGCACCGTGCGGCCTGGATATGCATTTATTTTTTCAAAATAACATTGAACATAGCCTCCATCAGAACATTACGAAGGATGGGTTTAACTAAAAGAAACCAAGGAACACTCGGGATTTATGGTCGTCTGGCCAACAACTGTTGAGTGACATGTACACCAAAATAACCAGTTAGAGCAACAGTTTCCCCTGGGGGCGCCAGGAGACTTCAGCAGGAGTTTGAGAAAAATAAAGAAAAACATCTTTTTCATACCTGTTACGCTAACATCAGTTATATTTAGACACAAAATACATAGATGTTTAGTTCCTACAGTGAGAGAGTAAACAGAGTCTGGGGAGAGCAGAAAACTCCTCGAACTAGAGAAGCACTCGGACCTCTGACAATCGCCATGGTTCCCCCCGTATTGTGATTCATACCAAAATAATAATCCTACATTTTTTGGATCAGTCTTTGATATTTTGTAGAACCTGTTTTTGTGCTTTGACCATATACTGTATATATACTGTATATACAGTATATATATATATATATATATATATATACTGTATATACAGTATATATATGTATATTTATTAGGGATGTCCGATAATATCGGCCACCAATAATATCGTGATATACCAAATTTTTACGACAGCGCTTCTGCGACGTCACGTGCTGTGGTAGTTATAGCATATATGTAATATATTGGGAGGTTATTTTATAAGTGACTCTTGATGTTTCTATCGTCTTATGACATCCACCAAAACTGAACTATGTAAACACTTACGCAATGCACGTAGCGTAGATGTAAATGTCATATCCACTTCCGTATCACATACATAAATAAATAGAATAAAACACATAACATAACATATCTTCCTAGCAAATGCTTTTGTGTGTATTTTTTCAGTGGCCAAAACAACTTTATGGAATTTATGGAGTAAAGAAAAGAGGGCTTATAAAATGTCCACTTGCACCATGGAGGTGACTCCCGAAAAATGTCGTCAATGTCGCCGCCATATTGGATGTGGCAAGGCTGCGCTGTAAGTGAATACAAATAAATGTACTGTACTTACTTTTATGAAGTGCCTTTCTACTAAGAAATTTAAGTTAATTCCTCTCGTTTATTCATTCACACACGAGCTAATATACTTGGAAAACAGTTAGGCACCAAAAACAATGTATTTGATCTTCTCAGATGGCTAAGATAAGAACTTTATTGATCCCACACAGTAGTAATTCAGATTACATTAGCTATAGAGCAGAAAATAGTGCCGAATATATATATATATATATATATATATATATATATATATATATATATATATGTGTGTGTGTGTATGTATATGTATGTGTCTATGTATATGTATATACATATATATATATATACATCCCTACTTATTATTAATAACAACTTCTTTCTATCTGGGATTAAATGTGATTAATCGTAAGATAACTATGAGCAAAAAAATATGATTAATCGTGATTAAATATTTTAATCAACTGCACTGAGGTTGTCTACAACCACGCATCGTTGGTTTTAACCTTCTGAGGTAAGCCTGAGCCTTACTAATAAAATTACAACAAAATGTTGTTTTTTTCAGGATTATGCCAGAGTCTGCCAGATGGCTCATAGGCCAGGGGAACGTCAGCCGTGCACATTTTTACTTAAGCAAATGTGCAAAGGTCAACCACAGAGAGCAGTTCATGGACCAGCTCAATCCAGAGGTGAAATAAACTGTACATTTCAAATTCATAAATTGACACCTAGTGTAATGAATTTCACTCTTTTTCCAATTTTACATTCTAGAATTTGTCCAAAGTAATAATAGTAGAAAATGCAAACAGAAAATATTCAGTCCTGGATTTGGTGAGGACCCCCAGGATGAGGAGACTGGCTGTGCTTACTGGCACTGTGTGGTGCAGTACATAAATCTGTGGGGGTTTTTTTTATCCCACTGGTATGTCAGAATATATTGTTTTGATGGCTTACTTCCAGAGAACATTAGAGTAGTGGTTAGCATCGCTGCCTCACGATCAGGAAATCCGTGTTTGACTCACCGTTGGAGCATCTCTGTGTGGAGTTTGCATGTTGTCCATGTGCTAGGTTTTCCCTTGGTACTTTCTCCCGTATGCCAAAAACATGCATGTTAGACCAATTACAGATTCTAAATTGTCCGTAGGTGTGAGTGTGAATGGTTCTTTGTCTATATGTGTCCTGTGATTGACTCTCACCCGAAGTCAGTTGGGACAGGCTGGATAGAAAATGAATGGTTTAACTCCTTTTTCATACAAAACACAGTGGAAGAAAAATCCCTAGAAGGCTTATTAGATGGAAAACTACAAAAACCATACCACCTATCAAGAGAACTACCACATTACCATAGATCCCCAATGTTCGCGGGGGTTACACAAATAGAAAATAAACGTGAGTAATTGAGACATCCATAAAAAAGTATATTTTTATTTTTTACACTAATAAAGCCTGCATTATACTGCTGCATTGAGGCGCCACCATACACTACACCGGCTCGCTGTCCCCCCTCCAAACTCTCCATGTTCCAAGAACCAGATTTGGCCGCCGAAGACCACCTCGGGGCAGACCTAGGACAGGCTGGAGGGATTATTTCTCAGAGCTGGCCTGGGAACGCCTTGGTGTCCTCCCGGAGGAGGTGGCCGGGGACCGGGAAGTCTGGGCTTTCCTAGTGAGACTGCTGCCCCCACGACCCGAACCCGGATAAGCGGAGGAAAATGGATGGATGGACTTACGACCATATATGACTTATGTTCACCTCACTGCAAGTTTTGGGGCCGGATTGTTAATTGTAAAGTTGACTGTAGAAGGCTGTGCTTCTGTAGTCAAATAGCAACGCCGCCATCTTACTCTGAAATGTAATCCAAATGTAGGCTGTACATTTTATGTTTTACTATATTTGGAGGAAAAAAAATTATTAAAACTAAATTTGCTGGGACCCGAATGTTAAATTGAGAATATGCGGGGATCCACTTTATTTGTATAAAACTGGAGAGCCGAAAATGAGTGACTGTGGATAGCATTATCTGAAATACTGTACTTTGATGAAACAAGAAGAACAGTAACGTAATCTGAAAAAAGTCAATGATTTTGGTCTACTAATGTGGTTTTCATAGTATCACCCATGGTAATGTATACATACTGATCAACATATGTTGGCTGATCTGTTTGCAGGTTCGGATTGACATGCAGTTACTATGGAATCAGCTTTAATGTGACTGGATTTGGCGTGAACATTTATCTGACACAGTTCATCCATGGTGCCAGTGAGATTCCTGCCAAAATGTTTGTCCTGTTCACTTTGGACACAATAGGCCGACAATTAAATCAGGCTGGAGGACTTTTTCTGACTGGACTGTGTTTGTTGGGCAACATGCTCATCCCTCTCGGTAAGTGATTGAGAGCGAGACTCTTGCAGAAATTAGAAAGTAAAAAAAAAATAGCAAAGATTACTACAATATTTTGTCTGTGTCTTATTTTTAGACAAGGGGGCTTATCAGACAGTTCTGGGGGCAATGGGCAAGATGTTTGCCCAAGGATCTCTTACGGTTTTATTTCTGTACACAGCAGAACTCTACCCTACTGTCGTAAGGTGGGTAAAGCATGCTGCATATTTCAAAAGTAAACAGGGGGGAAGGCACCAAGATAAATGATTTCAGATCTTTCAGACATTACCTGTGGAAAATGTGTACACTTCATTTGAAATACTATTTGAAAGCTTATTCATAAAAAAAATGTGGTAACAAGTAACTATATCTTATGACATAGCTGTACACATTTTATGAAATATGTACAGTATCTAAAGAGCTGGTGCTGTCTTTGCTCCACATTTGAATCAGTGGTTTGCTAAAGTGACACATTCTTTGCATTTGTGCAGGCTAAACGGGATGGGCTACTGTTCCTTCCTGGCCCGTCTCGGCGTGGCAGCATGCCCTCTGATTAATTTCCTGGACGAGGTGTGGGTCGGTTTATCAAGTCTCATCTTTTCCCTTATGGCTTTAGCTGCTGGCACCCTGACAATGCTTCTTCCTGAGACAAAAAATGCCCGTCTGCCACAGACTATTGAGGATGTGGAGCAGACAAGTTAATGAGCAGATTACGGTACATATAGTTATAGTTATAGTTATAGTTATATATATATATACATATAGTTTAAAAAAGATCACAGAATGACAAAGTTGTGTGTGTTTCAGAGTGTCCCTTTTTGCTTCCACTTTATAATGAAACATTGTAGTGGGTAACTGACCACACAGCAGTTGACATTGCATTTGCATTGCATTTATTTTTACATTTTATGTTGGATTTGCTATAAAATTTCGGGGGAGGCTCTACCCCGCCCGTTTAATACACAATCCTTACAAGATAAGGTAACTTATCAGCTTCCAGTGAAATCAAATGCAACAACAATTGGTAATAGTAAAGGGGAGAAATAATTGAGTTTCAATGGATTTGCGTAGATATGGAGATTTATGTGAGTATCGGGCATTACTTTTGGTGAATTTAAGAAAGAAACAGTATGTGTTCAAATAAGGGATCACACACTAGTGTATTTCATTTCCTTGTTTTTTCACATGCGCCATCCGACTGCTATTACTTGTTTGACAAATACACCACATGGTGGCGCTGTTATTAAATTCCAATGGTGAACCTTCATAAAGTCCATTGACTTGACAAAACAGTCGCTTTAGGGCAGTTTAGCCAAATCAGCAGGAATTTTGTCAGTCACCGTTAGGAAAATTGTGTGTGTGCAAAAGCAAAGCGTCTTCTGGCGCAGCAACCAATTGGCCATAAATCATCGACCATTAGTCTGACTATAAAACTTTGAGAATATCTGTACTGCATGTTTGCTGTAATGTATGCCAGCAAGTATTCAAAGGTATTTTGAGCACAACTCATAGGGCACCACAAATGGCATTTACAGTCATGTGGAAAAGATATGGACGCCCTTTGGGGTAACATTTATGTGGTTGGAGTTTTGTAATGTAACAAAAAAGTCTGTGATGAATTAAAAGATGTTATGTTAACTTGTGCAACTCATCTGTCTTGTGTGGTAGAAAGTCGGGTGCCTCAAAACCATCATCATACCTGACATCGCAAGTCTTTTGGGATTTCAGGTCTGTGAGCATGTAGTGCAGTGTTTTTGTGGGGGGGCTTTTTGTTTTAGAAGGGCACCAGTAATGGAAAAAATGGGTTTATGACTGGAGACTCTAAATTTTCCATAGGTGTGAATGATTGTTGATATGTGGCCTGTGATTGAATGGTGACCAGTGCAGGGTGTAACCCACCTCTCACTCAAGTATAGGCTCGAGCTCACCCACGACCCTGAACAGGATAAGTGACAAGAAAACAATGAATGAATAATACTTTATGAATGAATTAATAATATTTATCACTTTATCACTTTTGGGTCAAGGACAAATTTTGCTTTCGTCAACATTGAGGTATTTCTCGCCAATTTATTCTGTATATTTTTAATGTGAGATTTCCAGCTCATCGTCTATTATGAAATGGAATAGAGGGGGCCAGACTGTCAGGCTAAAGATAGAGTGGGAGGAGCTTGTGAGGGGTTGTATCAGTTTTGGTATGGTCACATGGCACAACTGCCAGGTCACCTAGCTAGCTCCATGAGAGAATGAAATATTTTTTTTAAATGCAATGCACCTCTCTTGACACTTGGAAGGGGTGGGCCATAAGGCAAATTTTGGTATCAATCCGATATCAAGTAAATACACGGCCAATATTTCCGATACTGATCATTTTTATTTGAAAAATTTCATTGATTTGATTTTGCCTTCAATTTGATGCTCATGATAATAATCAGAATAAAACACAAAAATTTTAGGTAAACAAAAAAAAGGCACTTTATCAGTTGAATTTAAAGAAAATAAACACCGACAACGCCACTGGGGAGAAAAGGGACCTCAGAACGCTGACAAACTTAATTTAAGTTCGCATCAAGTCCGAACACCACATTGAGACTGAGGCTCAAATACGTTGCCTTTATTTTATAACAATAGTAAAACACTATATAGGCCTATACGGAATAAAATACACTTCAACAATGGAATACAATGACTAGTACATTAATACGCCAAAATAATCACAGAAAACACAGCAAACCATAATAAGAAAAAATAATAAACATGCAAAGTAATAGTATAAAACTGAAAGGAAACAACTGAATTAAACTAACCGTATTGGCAACCTGTATTTTAAAAAAAAGGTAAAACTAAATAAGTGATTACCTAATCCTACCAGTAGAGGGAGACCATGCGCTATTTCTATATGCAGCACCCAGACGCCACAGTCTGCTGTGTGAGTTTGCCACACGCTCGGGAGAGAAGAGGAGGTTTGGTCGCGCAAAAGGAAAAGGATGTGCGCTGGCCACCAACCTTTGTAGGTCATTTTCGGTGCGGCCCACTAATAACCTGACAGGTGTGGCGCCCATCGACATGCCACACTTGGGTAATCACTTATTTCATTTTTATATTACGCACAGACTGACATAATATGCTTATTTACAACTTTGATCGAACCTTTCTCTGGCGTTTAGTAGCAAAAACAAACTCAGCATTGTTGCAGCATGTTTGTATCACAACAATAGAATATAAAATATATGTGCTGTGTTACGATTTTGTTGTGAGACGCAGATGCTGAGATGCTTGGTAAAACACAAAAACTTTAATGTGCATGAGACAACCAAAAACAACGAGCAGGACGTTAAATGCTTTACATAATAATCTATACTTGCACTTGTATTTATTTTACCCCCATTGTATTTGTTTTCAAGGTAATGTCTGCTGACGTCAGCAGAGGGCAGTATTCAAACAAACTGTGGTTGACTTGACTACTGAAGCTATAAACCAAAAAGTCTTTAAAACAGGATGTTTAGGATGTTTTCCGCAATATCTGGCTATTAGTTACTTGAGAGGGTAAAAATAATATTGTATTATAGAAAAAAAAACAGAATTCTACAATGTTTTTGTAAACCACTGCAAACCACAACCACAAGTAAGAAACACATTACCAAAAATAAACAGCCATGAAGGAACGTTTTTAGTTGCAGATCTTGTATTGGCTCTCATACAGGGCAGTATGTTGTATTTATAGTACATATTTGTTGTCTTATACATATTGATTGTCTTTGTTTTTAGTACAACAAAACATCCAAGACTCAGTACCCCATATATACGTATATGCTAATCTACAATGGTGCTTCGCGTGCATTTACTGATTAAAAATAAATGCTAGAAAATAAATAATGTGTGTGGTATTGACGTAAACTACTGCTGCAGAATCCACCGGCCCGCAGTGTCGCGTCAATTGCGAAAGTTGTGAGACGGAAATTGTTTTCGACCAATATCAGTTAAGTATCGGACGCTCAGAGCCAATCAGATTGTAGCTATCCCTCGTGGGCGTCGCCAACGGCCATCCTCCCTTGGCCGGCCTGCGTTTGGTTGAGAGGTTGCCGGATGGTGGAGGAGTACCACTGATGAGAGAGCGGGCAAATACTGTTTTAGCTCGCATTGGGTGCCTATTGTACGTACTTGGATACTGATAAACACCCGGGAGGACTACCTTCACCTGCTGCGTGTGGTACGTACTACAAGAAGGCCCCTTTTTTAGTAGTTAACAGCAGCAGCGGTGTTAGTTGACTGTAGCTAGCGGATTATTGTTCCATGACTTGTCAATGATAGCGCACTAGTAGCCAGTTTTGCTAATGCTAGCCGGTGTCGCTATCGTCAAACAAATATGTTAGAATCGGCCTGTTTTGTCAGTCGGGATCTGAAACAGAATAGCTGGTTTTGAGAAGTTTAATCCTTGAGAGCTACAGCGAAGCGGTGCGGTCATTGTCTGCCCTGCGTTTATCCCCACCCAGACGTCTTTTGAGCCGCCCACACCCATGATGCGATCTTATTTAGCTGAAGTCACCGTTCAATTTACTCCTAAAAAGGCACCCTTCCACACCAAAATATATTGTTCTGGTGCTGCAATCACCTGATAATGTACAATCGTCATAAATTGGCCCGTTTTAATGTACAATAGTCATAAACTGGCCTGTGAGTAATTGTTGTGGTGGTTGATATAAGTTAGTGATGTCGAGTCATTGCAGGCATCTTTTCGAGGGGGTGCTATATGAAGCACAGCAACTTTCAGCTAGCTAGCTAAGCAAGTTAGCCTCCTCGAAGCTGCTATTTTTATGGCCTGTTGAGATCCAAATTCATATTTTAACAATGACCTTGTGCAACTAGTATACTGTATATCTGGTGCTGTCTTGGGCATAAAGAGGTAGTGTTTGATCCCGAGTTAAGGGGATGTAGTGTAGCCATACTGATCCCCCACCACTATTCCATGACCTGACCCAGATTGGTGTTCCACGGGCGCATGATTCAAACATGGGATGTGATTGTGGGTTAAAACATCTCTGAACATTCATCAGCCATACTGTAGTTTGGCCCACATGACGAGTAAGCAGCAGTCAGTCTTCACACTGCTTCATCTTCTGATGTTCTTTTCCAAGACTATATAGTCTGTGGACATCAACATACACCTAGTAGACACTTCATTAGGTACACTTGCACAATCTAATGGAATCCAACAATATAATAACTGTTGCAAGTTACATTAAGGAGCATCACATGGTTACATTTGCACAATTGAGCGTATCTGAAAAGGAGTATGAAGAAGCAGAGCTTTTTTAATCCTCCTGATAACTCATTCCCACCACATATTTTACACGTTGACGCTTATAATATTTTGTTTGCCTACATTTAGACATTTAAAGTTTGTTCGCTTCCAGTATTGTCACCATTTTCTAATGAAAGAGAAAAGAATAGAGAATGTGTAGCAATGGATGGATCGCTTATAATGGTCTTTGTGTAGAATCGCACTGCACGATACTTTCAGGTGCACTCTCATGTAGTCCAACATGCAAACACAAACCACAGCAACCCCTCTGGCACAGTGTCAACCAAAACTGACAATTATAATTTGTAAGGGCAGCTCACCTTTTAATAGAGCTCTTTTATTGGATCACAGTAGTGGAGGGAAATGTATTTTTCCGAGTTCACGGGTTTTTAAAATGTACCGTACAGTTGGAGCCTCCACTGCTCCTTGAAAAGCAGATTTTATGGAATATATTTTGTGGGGTTTTCTGCGCACCCCAGATTGTGTTTACTCTCTCAACGTAACAACAAACATTTAATTTTGCACATAACTGAAATTACCTCAGCATGTTTCAAGAAAATATGCTTTTCTTAATTTTTCTCAAGCTGCCGCAGCAAACATGTAAGTTTTAATTTACTTTTACGCTTAATCCTTTGTCTACTATCACTATTAGTGCCATCCTCATTACAGACACAAGAACACATTGTGGCGGGGAAAAAAAATCTTGTTAATGATGAAGGCACTAGATTTTTACTCTTCAAGTGTGAGGCACCGGTATACTTCAGGGGATGTGTTGAAAATGATTAGTTTTTTGTTTACACACCCGTCATGGTTAAGTTAGAGTACACATGGGCAGTTTATGTGTGCAGATGGACGTGTAAGGCCTTTGAGGTCTGTGTGGGCAAAATGTGTCCACACAGACCTGTGTGGACATACGTGGGGAAAAAAGTGCACTTTTTGGGAATGTAATGCTTACTTTTGTTTTATTTCTTAATGTAGCAGGTGCCTCCCCCACACATTCAAACAGTTCCAGAGTTATAGAGATGAATGCGTTGTTATGCATTTTCCTCCCACATATTTTTTTGTGGAAAAACAGCATTACAGTCACATCTCCACATCAGTTGAGTTGAATGGATGATTATTCCTGTATTCATAACAATGAACCTGAATTTTTAAATTGATGCAGGAGATGAAGGGCAAATCAAACCAGGTCCTTGTCCTATCATTAGCTTTTTCAGTCTTTGAGGTCTTATAAGACTGGGAAGTATTTAGCCTTTGAAAATGATAAATATGAGCGTGTGATCTAGTCTTAACAACATCCTCTTAGGGGTGTTGAGTGATTGTGCTTTTTCCATGTCATGCTTTCTAAGGGGAACTATATAAAAATGCTGTTTGTTCTAAACGTGATACTCTCTGGCTTGGCTGCAGGTGGCCAAGTGAGTGTTACCTCTGGTACCCATCATGTCGCAGAGGAGCGGGCTGGAGGAGCCGGAGCGGTATCTCTTTGTTGACCGCGCCGTGGTCTATAACCCGGCCTCGCAGGCAGACTGGACTGCCAAGAGGCTAGTATGGATCCCATCAGAACGCCACGGCTTTGAGGCCGCCAGCGTGCGTGAGGAACGTGGTGATGAAGTGGTGGTAGAGCTGGCCGAGAATGGGAAGAAGGCAGCGGTCAACAAGGATGACATCCAGAAGATGAATCCACCAAAGTTCAGCAAGGTGGAGGACATGGCCGAGCTCACCTGCCTGAATGAGGCCTCAGTGCTTCACAACCTCAAAGACCGCTACTATTCAGGACTCATTTATGTAAGTACTTTTCATTCATCAACCCAGTAGAAGTTGGTTTACATTATGAACATGTCTTTTTTTGTATGCAAAAAAACGAACGTAGGTTGATTAGAGGGAAGCCCATAAAACCTCTCAAGCTTGAGCATCCGTAGAGGCATCACTGCCCGGGTCATCAAGACATTTAACTCTTATTTACTGAAGTTGACAAATGTCCAAAATGGTCTACAATGCAACCAGACAGCCGCTCCCACAAGGCACAATTTTTGAAAAATGCCTACATCTTCTTTCCCTCTTTACTGTGAATCACTTCTAAAGCCAAACAGTCTGTTTAGAATGCTGGTCGACTTCCAATTTGTTTGGCTTTAGCAGCAGTTCTTCCCATACGAATGGTGGTCAAGTGTAAAAATAAATCAATCACCTGTAACTTTAATGACAAATGATCAGGTTGTAGTGCTTGGTGGGTTGCATTGCAGAAGTGCCTCAGACAGCTCTTTTTTTTGGTTGCAATTTTTAAATGTCACGTAAGTGTAAAAAGAAGTTAACCAATGTAAAATGTTAAATTCACTTTCATCACAACAAAGCATTATTTTAGAGGTGTCCGATACAACTTTTCACTTTACGATGCAATACCGATATTGCAGCCTTCAATATTCGCCAATACCAATATTGATGCGATATCAGCACAAATCATACATGCTTTTATTACTTATTTTGTAGCGTGGAATGTTAGAAAATGCTTTATCAAGTGATGTTACTCAAACAAAGAATAATAGTCAGTTGGTTTTCGGTGTTGAGGAAAGTAGTTCTGGCTAGTATGGGGTTTTATTTCTCAAAACAATATGCATTCGGACCCAGATATTCCTGATCTCCTGACTGTGTGGCCAGCATGCTAACCACTAGGCCATCGTGCAGCCCTTTCTCGTGCCTTGATTTGTTATTTTTGGAAAGATTCAATTTATTTTTAGTTAAAGCGGTATTGTTTAAAATACTCTAATGTGAGTTACTACTGTGTGGGATCAATAAAGTTCTTATCTTAGCCGTCTGAGAAGATCAAATACATTGTTTTTGGCGCCAAAATGTTAGTGTGTTTGTGTCTGAATGTATAAACAAGAGGCATTAACTTAGATTGATTTGTAGAAAGGTGTTTTATGAAGTACATTTCCTTGTATTCACTTACAGCGCAGCCTTGCCACATCCAATATGGCGGTGACGCTGGTGTACGGCTCAGCGAAGCAGCGTCTATATATATGGTTTTGACAGCAGAGTCCTGTTTCCCAGGGTGCTTTGCTGTACTGTTGTTGTAAATAGCCGCTAAGTTACATGTTTAGAGCTCTCATACAGTCGTTGTTATTCCTTTATAGTGTCTTGTCTGTTGTTATCTACCAATTATGTTGCTGTGTGATGGTTATTTTTTAGCTGTTTCTTTAAAAAACACAGTGAGTAAGACTAGTGTGTGGAATGGTAACCTCTCCCTTGATTTCTAAGGACCTGGTAAGTTCATTGTGAGCTTTGTTGTTTTGCTGCTTGTTTAAATATAGACTTACCTTATTCTTACAGACTTGTGAGCAGCACAGTATCAACTTCATGATGCAGTTCGGCAGTGTTGCAAATTTCCTACCTTGCTAGGACCTATTGGCTTTTATTTTAGGGGAAAGAAATCATATCGATGTTGGCCGATATCACATTTTTATGCCAGTATCGGCCTGATAATTATTGGTGGCTGATAATATCGGACATCCCTAGTAACAAGAAAATGTGTCTGAATTGCCGTATACATTGCATCGTTTTCCTGTCACGGACATTGCTATTAGACAACTTTGGCATCTTGCCATATTTGCGATAAAGTGGGAACCAAAGTGGCCAGGATGAAGCAGCTTCATGTGTGTAGTGCACACTTCAGCGAAAAGGATTACATTCCTACACGCCCAAGACAAAGGAAGAGTTCTGCTGTTCCAGCACCCCAGGTCATAACTAACTATACTAGCTAATTAGATTCCGCGTGTTAACACCTTGTTTACAAGCTAACACTATTATACTCGGAACAAGCGATCAAGAATGAGCTAATAACAGTAAAATCAGCAAATCACTAAATGTGATATTACCAGTGAAGCCACTACATAACTTACATAACATAACATTATATGACCGTTATTATTGTTATAGTCAGCTACGTTGAAGTGTGGCTCATCTCCACGTTTCTATGAGTATGCTTTCAGTCACAATATCTATGTTAGCTGTATGTGAGTTTCTAAAAAACTGACCTAGATGTCCTGTGTCAGTCAAAATAAGATGTAAAAAAGTGAATATACCGTAGGTATAGTCTGCTCACATCTGTGGGTCCAGCTTCAGCACTTCTCTGCCCCTCCTCTCTTTCTCTGCCCGTTCTAACTCCATCTGACGAAGTTTGGTGATACCAACGGAAAGAAAATAACGCAGAGCGATTGTGAGGTCTGACTTTTTCATGGAAAAAGGTTTTGTGAGGCAAACGTATTACTCTTCTGAACACATATTGTTTTGAGAAACAAAACGGTTTACTAAAGTGACCCCACCAACTAGCTGGAGCTACATTCCTCAACACAGAAAACCAACCAGAACTCAGTTCACGTGATGAAGTGGGGGAAAAGTCACTGTTGATACACTACTGCTGATGGGGATGTCATACTACTTCATGTCAAAAAATCCGAACTATCCCTTTAACAGCACAACTGTTGTGATTGCGGAGCCTGGAATTGACTCTGTGTATCGGAGTGCCAAGAGAGATTTTTAATGCAGGCCGATATACAGTAATCCCTTGTGTATCTCGGGTAATTGGGTCCAGACCTGACCGTGATAAGAGAATTTCCGCCAAGTAGGATTCCTTATTCATAAATGTTTTTTGGGGTTTTTTTGTGGTTAGACCAGAGAAAACCTGTTTACGGCCTACTAAATAAGTTTTTTACCATTATTGGAGCCTTCTAGACATGAACTAATACCCCTATAGTCACCTTTACACTTGTATTAAACAATATAGTAGGTATAATAAGAGTAAATAAGCCATTTAAGACACAAACAAAACTCTTGCTCGTGTGTGTTTTTAAGTTTGTTAATTTAATTATTGGTTAATTTTGCTATTTTTATGCTTGAAAATGCAAAATTTAGGCAGAAAATATGTTTGAAAAACAATTATAGAGTGAAGCCGCAGAATTGGAACTGTGAAGTGGCGATGATATAAAATTTGGTAACATTGTTTAATCAGGATAGCCACTGTCTGATACTTATTCTGCAAACCCTCCAACAAATAATTCCATTGGGGTATATGAAGTATAATTATAATAAATATCTAAATGAATACTACTGGTAATCCTATTTGTAGCGTCCCGGCTCTTCAAAAGGTTCTTCAGATTTTCCTTTCAATGGGTATGCTATCATATCATGTCCTACATTAGCTGTCCGTTTCCCCTGTGATGATGACCCACTTAGTGACATGCATTCTTGGAATAGTCCAGACACAGAGCTCGTGGGCCACCTGAGACACCGGAACAAGCCACGGGTGGAGAGTTTCACACTTAAGAGGGCTTTTCATTCTCCACTATTGTGACTGTATTAGAAGGCAGGAGTGGAATGTAGCTGACTAGTTTGGCATTAAAAAATGGCAAATAGCTTGGCATGAGCAGAGATTAGCTGGCTCAACTTTGTTGCTGTAGAGGGTGTATAACTGTGATTTATGTAGACTGTAGTATGCCTTGACAGTGAGTATAAAGTTATTTCTTAACGTGCTTAGTATGAGTTCTTCTATGTTAAAAAGAAGCACATTGTGTCTTCGACTAAAGAGGAAATGTCTCTACTTACCATTGAGAGAAGCTGAGGTCTTGTTGCTAAATATTCATTTGTAGTTTCCCAAAGTCCTACACTGGAAAAAATGATTTTTTTTTGTTACATTAAATGTTACTATAGTTATACATGTAAACCATATGAGAAAACTGTAGTTAATGTAATTATTTAAAAAGCCTTTGTGATATTAATGTGTTTACTTAGTATTAGGTAGTAAATGTTGTATATTGTTTTAGTTATGTACATTTGAATAATGATACTTTAGTGACATTTACTTAAGTAAGATCAACAGATCATATTTTGTGAATACCAAGTAAAATCTACTGCAACATTCATATAGTGATGTTGGAGGCACTCATGAGCTCCCTCTGGTGGCCCGCCAGGCATGGCTGCTGGGCACCCATGGCTGCCATTGGCCAATGACCTGCTCTGCTGGAGTGATGCATTCTGGGTAAAAGTTAAAATGTTGCTGTATTTTGTTATTTTAAACTCGTATTTCGTAATTGTCTTGTAGCCTATATTATTATTACTATTATTATTTGAGTTTTAGTTTGCTGTGTGATGATTTTAGCGTTGTTTGTAAGATGACACCGTGAGTCAGACTGGTATATTGAGTAATGACATCCTGCGATTTCCAATGGTTTGACAAGCTGTTCAAGTTCTCCTTTATAATTCGTGATTCGCTTCTGCTAAAGAATGAGCTACTGACTTGTGAATGGCACAGTATTTAAATGATTAGTGGTATCTCTGATGTCACATGATTAGACATGCAATACGTTTACATGCAGTCAGTATTTGGGTTAAGGTCAGTACAAGGTCGTGCATGTTACATATTACATGCGTGATGTGAAAGAAAAAACAAAAGCGCACAGAGAATGTCATGATGCAATGTGCATCATTTCCGCTTCTTCCTGTATCCAAAAACAACAACACTGATATGGCGGATAATGAACGCCTTTGTTTGCGACTTGGTGCTGGTACTGACACCAGTACTTGACACTATTCTGTCTCACTTTCTTCATTAATGGAAGGTGAGAACGTGAAGAAATAGGAAATGGAGCCGGAGCTGTGCCATCCTTATCCATGCTACGTCCACCACAGCCCACCGGACACCTTTTGAATATGTGTTTGTAGAAACCCTGCTTCGTGTAACTTCTCGCTCACCTTCTGGTAGATTTCGCTATCCCGGTACTTTCTACCGTCAATAAAAGACATTATCTTCCTGTCTTTCACCACACTAATGAGGTGGCTTGTTTCCTCCTCGCTCCAAAAGTGGGTTTTTTTGCGTGTCGTCATGTTTACAAGTAGTTACTGCCAAAGACACAAGATTCCTTTCGAATAGGACATGTGCAGAACACAAATTAATGTTCCTCTTGAACGGGATATCCCAATAGATGTAAACATGACCCAATTTTCAGGTTAGAAAAGTAACCCAGGGGTAATATTCGGGTTTTTAAAAACAGGACTATGAGCATATTCCGGTTTTTCAAAAGGTTTATTGGTGTTTACATGGCTGTGCACAACCGGGTTATTGCTAATATTCCGGTTATGATCGGATTATTTGATTGCATGTAAACGTACTCATGGTCATAAATTAGCTGCACCGCTAGGTTGAAAGTTTAAGAAAAATACACTGGATATTACGGCTTATATTAAGAACTTTCCATAGGACGTTTTAAAAAGGCAAGTAGGGGTGACTTGAGAAAATGTAAATAATTTGCAAGCACAGTCTATGTAAAAATAACTACACATTTTTCAATGAATTTTTATGAGGTACAGCAATATGCTAGTAAATGTTACTTGAGATGTTAAAAAGCAAGTAGAGCTTACTTGAGAATGATGTATACTTTACATGAGAATGACCCTTGTAATATTTACTTAGATTGTCTACGTGGAAAAAGTTACTGGCTTTTTTAAAGTAAATGTTACTCCAGATTTTTTTTTTAGTGTAGGAACCATTAAAACTTTCTTATTATAACGACTGTTGATGAGGCCAAAATATGCTCAAAGGCTTTTACTGTAAAATACCATTAACAGTGTTACAAATGATTAGAACTTAATTTGCACAAACAAATAGCTTTTCAGAGAGAATATATGTCAACACTTTACTGGCTGGTATCCAGTTACTGTATGACTGCTTGTCTAGGCATCCAGTCTTTTGACCTCAGAGCCCCGCTAATCCCACAAATACCCCCTTGGGGTCCCACTGTCAAGGGCAGCCAGCTGAGTCATTCTAGTCTACCTACTGCCCGTAGCCCATGCTGGGTCAGTAGCAGTGATCCGTCTGTCTGGCGCTGTGCCCACCATAGGGGGTCCATGAAGGGGTTACTGTGGCACACAATACAAACGGCAAAGTGGAGTGGAAGTTTAGTCAATGCCAGATAAGCTTTTGAGTGTTGTGATGAAGTGATGGAGTCATTTTATATTTCAAGTGGCAAATAGAAAATCTGTATGATACTAGATTGTAGCACAGTCAAAATCATCTGTGCACATGGAAAAGATTGAAGGGGTGGGGGTGTAGGTTGGCCATCTGGTGATCTCAAAAGAGCATATAATGTGCATGCATTGCACGACACATTGACATCCCGGAAACGTGTGTGAAAGTTTTATGATGTTAAAAAAAATAAAAAATTTAAAACATACCAAATTTACTACAGTCTCTGTTTCGGAGATCTGTTCACAATGCCCACAAGAAATGGTGATAAGCACAATTTACATTTTTGACTATAACATCACAATGTTGCATTAAGGATTGAAGTATCATTGCAAAAATAGTAGCTATGTAGGATATTACTATTTTAACGACCAAGACCCTTATTAGGGTTATGAAACATTTTTGCATGTAATGCACCAAATCTGATTTCTGCTATTATGACTGATTGAAACCACCAAATTAGTGAACACAGAAAGTTTGTCTGCTCCTCTGTTCTCATTATGTAGACACACCAGCTGTACTATGTGTCACTCATGTATAGATGTCACAGGAGATTTGTCACCATTTACAAAAAGCAAAGTATTAAGCACCATCCCATTTAATATTGACATGAGATGCATTTCTGAATGTACGGAAAGGCAGCAAAATCCACTCCCCGTAACTCATTGAGCACCAGTGGCAGGGTACTCTTATATTCTTTCTTGTGCTGAGTCACTGTCCGAAGCAGCATAAAATGTTAACACAAAAATAATGGTGGTCCTGGATTTGCATTCAGATGATATTGTCATTAACTGTTTTTTTTTGTTTGTTTGTTTGTTTTTTCAATAGACATACTCCGGCCTCTTCTGTGTGGTCATAAACCCCTACAAAAACCTCCCCATCTACTCTGAGAACATCGTGGAAATGTACCGGGGCAAAAAGAGGCACGAAATGCCCCCACACATCTATGCCATCTCAGAGTCTGCTTACAGATGCATGCTACAAGGTAAGTCTGTCAGCTGCAGTCAGTATTTAAAACCAATGCAAAGCATCTTTTGCACAAAATCTATATTGTCAAATCACAAAATGAAAAGTAATTGTCTCCGATATATTTTATTATAATTAAATACATCATGTTCATTAAAAAGGTGACATTTGATCATCTATTGAATATTTCTATCGTAGAGCTACATGATCATTAGGTAAATTACACCTAATGAGGTAAATTACACTTTCTGTATGCGTTTGACACAAAATGTTATAGCTTCATTAAAATTGATGAACAACATTCCATTTTTGTACGAGGTTGAGTTATCAAGTACTGTTAGAAACCAAAAATATGTTTGAAATAAAACTGTGACTTGTGTTCTGCACACAAACAAGCTAGACAATTTGAACACGATGGACAAATGGCTATAAATTCAATGTGTCCACTGAATCCAATAATCCGAAGTATGCAACCAGACCTACTGTAGGTCTACTTAATCTAGTTTAAATCCGCGGGTTTCAAAGCGATCCAGAACACTTTAAAATAGCTTAACTGATAGTTTCCTGTTTGCTCAAAACCTTGTGACTGAAGACCTTTATTATGAATTACGTCTTCAAGGATTCAGGCATCCTTGTAGTTGGCAAACTTCCCAACACTCTGAGTAGTGAATGACTGGGATGAGACCAACAAGAATATCCAGGGTGACCCTATTGTGCTGGACAACACACCCATTGTGCGACAGAGATGGTCTACGAGTGATGGTGGTGACAAAAGTGGACAGTCAGACTGTCATTCCTTTTAGGCTCCACTGTCTCCCAAAAGAAAACATGATAACATAATAAGTGCCTATTTTTTTAATGCCTATTCTCGAGTGTTAAAAATCCAAATTGTGTGAACCAGATTATTTGCATCTTGAAGTAGTAGCAAAATGGGGTGCACTACTTCACTGCAACCAGCGGTGGTCAATTTTTCCAATTAATCCCACAAGGAAATTGTGAGATTAAACTTTACATCAATGAAGTGTATTGTAGCGCGCTTTTAAATAGAGAATATTGCTGTTAAAGTCCACTCTAAGATGAAATAGTGTACCATAATGCTCAGCCAGTAATGATCATAGTGCATTGATGCCAGTATGAATAGGACAGCTGGGGCATTTCCATGTAGCCTCCAAAGCTTTTGCAGTGTTTCCCATGCATTCATTTATTTGTGGCGGATTGCCACAGAATAGCTTTTGCGCTATATTTAGCGAGTAGGGGTACATATTAAAATTGAAAGACAGGAAGTGTTTCTTGCATCATGCATTTACTCTGTAATCAAATACAAGCGGTTATGAAAGGCAAAGTATTTGCTGCGGGAGCGTAGATCCAGACATGCAGGGCATTTCCACAAGCCTGGGGAGTGTGCACAAAGAAAATATTGTATGCTTTCATGACCACACAACCTTCTTGAGTCAAAACTGCACATATTTCATAGCTCAGCCATTCAGAGAGATAGAATTGAAATACACTTTTGACTTGAGGGAGACCTTAATGCTCTACTATTCCAACCCATTTCCCATTGTGATCATATCAGAATTAACAGTGTTGTTGCTTAGAAAAAGAGGTTTGTAGGTTGGAGATTAGTGGATGCCAGCTGCTATGCAGTGGCCCTAAGCATTTGAACAACCTGATTAATAATATTCAGTTTGATAGTCAAGCACAAGTGTTTTCTTTTCTTTCCCCATTGTTACATCCTAAAAGTTGTCTAGGGTAGGATGGGACGAACAAAAGTGTAAGAAATAAAAATACAGAGCAAGGGAAAATAACACACTGATAGGTCAAAGAAAATTAAGTATTTCATTCTAGGAATAACAAAAAATGATTCCCATAAAAATGGTGTACAGAACAAAAAACAATCCTCAAAACCAGGATGTAAAACAACTTGTGAAGTAAAAATATAAAAAAAATGCAAAAAGTGAAACACAAACAACTCACCAGAAAACAGGCAGAGTGAGTACACCTCTCTGGGAACCTAAACTCACCACACTAGACAAAAATCACACAATTATAAACCAAAAATGGCTGAGCAAACAGCACAAATAACAGAGATCACGTTTGGCTTGGTCACTCACGCACGCATTGAATCATGGTGTACTATTTGCGTATTATGTACCGCCGTTTAAAATTGATATATTGCCATTATACAATAGCTTACATAATAGTATCGCTGCAGTGGATACAGAAGTCAGCATATTTGTACCTAGATCAGCATTTTCAGAATTCTCACACTAATAATAATATATACTGTAGCTACAATGATTTGTGTGTTCAGGCTTTATAGTTAGTGCCTCGACTGCAGCCTGAATTGCCATCTCTGAGCTTAACATTTGGAGCTTTTAGCACATTATGGAGTCCTATTTGTGGCTAAAGGTCGTCTGAGTCTTGCAGAGATCTGTTTTAATTACCTCTTCATTGTTGTAAAACCCACTAGCACTATGATGGGCTATTTAAATGAGGTGTTACCTAACACAAACACAAATGTGTAAGCAGACCAGTAGAACACAATGCACATCTGTCCTTGATCAATGTCATGGTTTTTCTCCTTTACAAACAACTCATTTGATTCTGTATGGATAGACTGCGGCTGTGCTTGATGGAAAATGAACGCATGTTATGTCTGCAATAATGGCTTCCAAGCAAGGATGACCAGCCCTGGTTGGGTTGTGAGATACGGGGTTTTGTTTCAGTGAGAACTAGAGAAACTCTCTCAGAGCTTTCAACAGACCAAAGTATAACTGAGATTAATGGAAGTACTGTATAGTGGGTTGTTCAGAGTTCCAAGTGTTTTTTCATTATGCTGAACAAGGTATGGTGTAACCATTAATCACAATCCTATAACTGTTTAGTAACTATACATGTGATTTTTAAGTAACAATTTAACATTCCTTACTGTCATACAAGTGTAAAAATAAGTTGTCAATCACATGACAGACACAAGCATGCTTGAAGAACAAAAGTATATCTTCATGTCCCCGTCTATCGTCACAATTTGTTCTATCTCCTTTCCTCCAGTCAGCTCTACTGGCTGCCTTCCTGTCTGTCAGAAGTTTTGATTCTGTTTTTATAAATACCTTGATTTAAATTAAAATATTATTGACAGAGCTCCCTATCAGATTTCTGACTCCACAAAAATGTTCCACTTTGGAAAGTAGATTTTGAGGATCTCTATTGCATATGTTTCCATTTGTAAAGCTGTGGCTGACACACATCAACCCAAACTCAACAAACACCAGTCATCTTTGTCATTTTTCCCCTGAAAAAATGGTTCTGGATAATACAACATCCTTAACTTTCAAAACACTGTTGACAGCCCTGTCAACTGGCCCGTCTTTCCGCTAATACGCGGTTTTCAGGTATGTGGAAGATGTAATATGATGATGTGGTTCATAACTTTCTTTGAGTAGCCTTTACTGCCTCTTTACTGTGCTACATCACGTGATCTTTAAGTTGCTAAACACCCACTGCATACACACAATGAAAAAAACCACAGCGTTTTGAATTCAGTAATGCTAAACTTTTGATCCAATAGGTTACATCTATAAATTAATTTAGTTGGAGAAGCAAATTCCGGTGTATAAGCCACACCGGTGTATAAGCCATACCCACTAAATTTAGAGGAAAAAACAGATTTGTACATATATAGGCCGCACCGGTGTATAAGCCGCACAAAAATAAAATGGCATATTATGCCGCGCACGAGTCAGTCAGAATAAAGCAGCTCTTTATTTGACAGGAGCCAATCATGAGCTATGAAAAAACTCACAACGAGCTTGTCAACCCATTGGAAATTGCAGGAGGTCATTACTCAGTATAACAGTCTGACTCACGTTGTCATCTTACAAACAACACTAAACTCATCACACAGCAATTTAACACTCAAAAGCTCTACCTAATAAATACACAAACATGTACCAATACAAGTTTAAAATAAAACAAACATTTTAACATTTTTCCATAATGCATTTCATTTGAGCAAAGCATTTAATTGGAGGGTGGTTGACATCATTGCAGCGCTCCGATGAATGCTTTGCTCAGATGCAATGCATTATGGGAACACTTTAAAAGGTTTTTCTAAACCCATACTGGTACATGTTTGCATATTTGTCAGGTATACCTTTTGCGTGTTAAGTTAATGTGTGAGGAGTTTAGTGTTCATAGTAAGATAACACCATGAGTCAGACTGTTGATATACAGTGTTTATCGCGGGGGATAGCTTCCCAAAATAGCCCGCAATAAGTGAAATCTGTGAAGTAGCCAACTTTATTTTTTTACAGTTATTTTATGTTTTAAGGATATAAGACCCCTCGCAATGCACTTTATACATTTTTTTTCAGACAGGCATTAACATTTTCTCACATTTCTCTCGTGTTGAAACACTCATTTTACACTCACTCAAGTTTACATTTTGTTCTAATTTTAATGATCAGTCCACTTGAATGGACACAAGAAATTGTTAAGTGACTCACATGTATTCACTCCTCGCGATGTACCGAGGAAACACTGTACCGTTATATATAATGACCTCCAGCGATTTTCAATGGGTTGTTGTTGTTACGGGTAGACAAAGTGCTGGACCCCAGATGCAGAGGCAGGACGCAAGTGAACAGGTAAAAGTCTTTTAATAAAGTCTTCTGGCAGACGCTGCAGCAGATTATACTCAAGAGAAGAGATCATGTTTAACATACAGGTGAACAGCCAGAAGTCCAACAATAACAACCAGAGAAGTCCATACTTGCGCGTAGCAAACAGTGCAGAATAATCCAGTGTCTCCTAGGTGGAGTCCATCTGCTTAAATGTGGTAGGAGCCATTCAAGTACAGGTGCGCCCAGTAGTCCCTCCTCCAACTAGAGAGAGAGCTTCTGAAAAGAAACGACAACCAGGAGAAGGCAGGGCGAAAACGGGAGGAGCAAAAAGTGAAACATGACAGTTGTGAGGGCACTAATAGCCCGTGATTGGCTCCTGCCAAAGAAAGAGCTACAGTTTCCTCACTGACTCGCAAGCAGCACAGTATTCACGATTTTTTGCTGGACAGCAGAATCCCAGAGTCCCAAATTTTTAGAAATGACTTTATAACCTTTTCCCGACTTATAGCTATGAATTGCTTTCTTTTTCATTTGTTCCTGAATTGCGTCATTTTTACTGCATTTTTTTGTGCAATATTGTCTCTATTACGTATTGTATGAAAAATATTTTGTGTTTTAATCATGGGTTTTATGTCTTGAAGGGGAATTTTCATTGCTGTTGCCCTTCTCAAGTCATGTGAAACTGGAACCATCTCTTCAAGTCATGCACAGCTCACTAAATCACCTCATGACCATCAAATAATGTAAAAGGGAGAAAATGGGAGTGTTCATTTTCCCATTTGCAAAGATTCAGGGGATGTATCTGTTCTTGATATGTGCTGGTGAGGTTGTTGCTGTACTGGCAGGGTTGCCATGTGGAAGTGAACTGATCAGTGGATCCTCTCTGTTACTGATAAAGTCTGATAAATGGCAGCCTTCTGAGTTGTTTTTGTGTGTCGCTTCAGATAGCAATGTCAACAAAGATAATTGTGCAAACAATGGTTCAGGGGTAGCAAACGAAGTGCCCTTGCAATAAATGTTGTATGTCTTGGGTTGAGATATGAAGGATTATTTTAGTTGAGGCTGATTCTTAGTATCTGATATGGCTGTTCTGCTCGAGTAATTGACATTCCGTTGTTGTCTTACCCCTTTATTAAAATAATCGTTAGTTGCAAACTACTACTCCACGTTGCGTCTTTTGCCAGCTTATCTTGCTCAAAGATACTTACAGAAAACAGTACTGAGACGTAACCAGAGAGTAGAACCACTCTTCCAATAGCTTGACACGGACACTACCACCTGAACTTTACTGCTAATGTTTTAATAGTCTCATGGTCAATGTACCGTAATTTCCGGTGTATAAGACGTACCAGTGTTTAAGCCGCACCCACTAAATTTTAGAGAGAAAAACAAATTTGTACATATATAAGCCGCAGCAGACTATAAGCTGCACATGTCCACGTCATATAATGGAATATTATGGCGTGTACGAGTCTGTGAGGACCAGGTAGCTCTTTATTTGACAGGAGCCAATCACGAGCTACAAAACTTACCAACTCATCGGAAATTGCAGGAGGTCATTACTTAATATAACAGTCTGACTCATGGTGTCATCTTAGAAAGAACTCTAAAATCGTCATACACCAACTTAACACTCAAATATACAAGACAAGTACCAATACGAGTTTTGAATAAAAAACAACAGCTATTTTACCGGCTTCCCAACAAAGCAGTTAATTCAGTTGCAATGATTCATTCAGCTGTCTGTGTCCACCAGAGCCCTCTGCGATTTCCGATGGGTTGACAAGCTCGTCTTGAGTTCCCTTGTAGCTCGTGATAAAAGAGTTACCGTTTCCTCACTGATTTGCAAGCGGCGCAGTATTTAAATGATTAATAGTAGATCTTAAGTATAGGGGAAGTCACAAGATTAGAACATGGCCATAAATTAGCACAGCACCGCTGTATAAGCTGCAGGGTTCAAAGTTTAAGAAAAAGTAGCAGCTTATACACTGGAAATTACGGTATCCCACTTTCTAAGAGGGTTAGAGAACCTCTGATCTGAACTTGTCAAATACAGTATGTCCTTCATGCTCAGATGCATCCTGTGATGTTGAGAAAAGGCCTGAAAGTGTGTGCGTGTGTGGTCGAACCCCCTTGCTACAGAATTTAACTACAGGAAGTTCAACGCTAGGAATTCCAGATTGTCCCTGATGACTCCTCCAGCTGTTTCCTCATTCAGATACCTTTCCTTGCAGTCAGCACTTCACCTCTGTCAGTCTGGCATACTGGTCAAACTATTAAGGCTTCCGCATCCATGCGATACATTGACTTAGCAAATGCTTCTTCACCGATTTGGCTTGTCCCCACTTACAATCCCACTTACACTGAATAAATGCCGCCCTGTGAGGACCCATTAAAGGTGTTTATGCAATTGCTTTTAGCTGTCTTTAAAGCCTTTTGCTGGTAACATTCATACGCAGGCGGTTGAAAACATAACCTTCGTTGGTGGAGGTATAAATAGCAAGTTGAACAAAATCATGTGATCCGTGTCCCATTTCTCTCTCTCTCTCTCGCAGCTGGCTGTGCGGTTGTGATTTTTTATTTTTATTTTATTAACCAATAATTCATTCCTTCATCCTTCACTGCAGCAACTTTAATAAGACCTCCCATTGTTAAGGTCATGGCCGGCATTTTAACCCAGTATGAGCAGTGTGAGTCAAGTGATGAATTGTATCTAATCCTTGTTCTTAGTACTGCTCAGCCAGTCATGTGACATGGAGCCGGTCCTTGTCAGAGCCGGTGAGTGGGACAGGAAGTATTGTTTTCTAATAACATCACCGCTGTTGTCCTTTGAAAGGCATTTATTTTACTCCAGAGCTCATGAAACACCATAATCTGATGAATATCAGTTTTTTTTTATAGTGCAATAGATCTGTGTAAACAGTTTTTTTATCCCAAAGGTCCCAAACTGATGTCGGAATTAAAGCTTAATTTAGTTCACTAATCACAGTGAAATCCAAATCATTTAATGATTGATCACTATGATCTCATGAACAGTAAATAAATTATCTTATACTAAAAAAGCTATAAGTTTAATAAATCAAGGTGTTTGTAAGTACAAAGTGTCTGTTCTGGATAGGGCCTTTATTTTAAATCTTAACGCTTATATTATTAAATAATGTTATTTTGACAGGAATACATGATTGATGGGTGTCCATTAGAGTGTAGGGCACTAAACTCTTGAACAAAAATGTTAAGACCAGTTGAAATATTGCAAGAATTTACATTTTGCACTGTTGGATCATCATCCACTTACAGGGAACATACAAACCCTTTATTCCTGGATTCACAAATATTATATATTAATTATATAATCATTTGCTGACCTGGTAAACTATCAAACAGCTAAAATTATGCTTAAAGCAAACTATAACAAGTTACCAAAAAACGTAAAAAAAAAAAAAATATTCTCAACAAAAGAGGAGAAATATAATCTTAGGTACAAATTAAATCTAAAACGGATTAAGTAAGGAACACAAACAATGCACTAAAATGAGCGATTTCAAGAAACAGTACAAGCAGTTGGTGTTTATAAAGTACAAGGAAGAAGACACCTGAACCAGTGTGCATGTACAATGCTATATCTCCTGCACTGACTACAAACTCTTCATTTTCGGTGGGTACATTGTCTGTACTCACTCACCATCAAACTGAGTCTCTCAAACTGAGCTATTATCAATTTCTTACCATGGTAAAGGTAGTTGTACATTGAACAAATGTATTGCAAGTGATGAGGGGTAGGATTAAATAAGCGTTGCTTCTTCTTACTCCTTCTTCGACATGCAGAAATGTGAATTGTGTTATGTGATGAGCTCCACTGTAATTTGCGTGCATGTTCAAGATGAATTAAACCATTACCATTACCATTGCCATTGGTTCTAAGCAGAGTTTCAAAAAAGTATAGTGAGACAAAAAAAATGTTGAGAAAACAATTTATTGCAAGTTTGCTGGTTATCATCCGATCAAGACCATAGCTCAAAAATGACTTAGTACTGAGTAGCTACGCCATTCTTGTTAATCACCTTAAAAAATTGGTTTGGGCATGCTTGATGCCAGTGTTTCCAGGAAGCTAGTGGGAATGTTGCGCCAGGTGGTGAAGATGGCTTCACGGAGGACATCCACTGTCTGGAACTGATGTTCATTTTTGTAAACTTCCCTTGCCATCCATCCCCAAATGCTCTCATTTGGATTTAGATCAGAGGAAAACGCAGGAAGGTCCAAAAGAGTGATGTTATTCCACTGGAAGAAGTCCTTTGTCTGGTTTACATTGTGAACTGCAGTGTTGTCCTGTTGAAAAACCCAGTCATTACCACACAGATGAGGGCCTTCAGTTATGAGCGATGCCACCTGCAACATCTCCACATGGCCAGCTGCCGTTTCATGACCTTGCACAACCTGTGGCTTCATTTTTCCATCAAAGGAAAAAGCACTCCAGATCATGATGGCCTTTCAATGTCCCATGTTTGGTGCACTCGTGCAAATTCCAAACGGGCAATTTTTTGGCATTGAAGCAGTCAAGGCCTTCGAAGCTGTTTTTTCTTCTTAAAACCCTTCTCAAAACAATATGCATTTGAAAGAGTAATACATTTGCATCACAAAAATGCCTTCTCGAAGAAATCAGACCTCAGAAATCTCTCGGCTTTACTTTCTCTGACGACGTCTATTAATGCTCGCTATCGGCTGTCGCCGCATTTTGTTTATGTATGTGTTCCACAGTAGATGAAGATGCAAGAGTTGCAACAGTCTTTGTCACATACCCAACAATGGACAGCTGATAGTTTAAGGTCAAAAAATCCAAACTATCCCTTTTAAAGGCTTTGCTTTTAAACTTTTGATCAGCTGATGAACAGCCTATTTCAGTTTAATGGTTGTTTGCAATAAATTGATTGCTCAATTTGTTTTTGTCTCACTCCCATTTCCTCTTTTTTCATTTTGAATGTCTACTTAGAACCTCTTTAAAATCCAATAGTCCAAAATGTACATTCTTGCAGTTTTTCAACTGGTCATAAAATTGTTATCAGGAATCTATTGGTGACTACACAGTACATTATTTCCAGCTGTACCAGATATCCCTCAGTTATTTATTTAAACAATACATATAGGTTTTATATGACCATTTTGAAGGTGACATTTCAGTAGTCCTAGCTCCCTTCTTACGCCATTTGACTTTGCAGTGCCACTTTTTGTTTAATTGATAAACCAAAGATTTATGTTAAACTGTGGTATTTCAACTATTTGATGACCCTCAGTTTTACAAACTGCTGATACGCCATTTTCATCTATTTCATGATGCTGTCAAACAAAGAGCTATTGGAGGCCCAGTCACAAGCAGGCTGCTGACGTTAACTTATTCTTATTTCTTCTGTTGTCTTCCACAGATCGAGAGGACCAATCCATTCTTTGCACGTGAGTTTACAGAGTGCTTGCTACATTGATGTTCTTGACAATTTAACCTCACATGAACCTGAAAGCTGTATACTTGCTCGTAACCAGACAAATGCAGGACCATTGCAAGGTCAGGACCTCACTTCCCTGAAATCCCTGTCACCATCTTGAAAGAAAATTCTGACACTTGTCACAGACTGTAACCATCCATGTTTTCACACTGACAAGTGTCTGCAGATGACAGGATTTAAGCATATGAAAACTCTAGAGCTATCAAGATTTAAACCATGCGACAGCCTCTGCATGGAGCGATTCCACTTTTGCGCATGGTGCATTGCTATAAATGTGACCCTTGAATACGCTGGTCCGCTTCGCTGCTCTCCAGGTCCGCATTTTGCTGCATTTCTCTGGTTTCAGTTTCGTGTTCAGCCTGTAAAACCTGGATAATGCTCCTGTTTGGAGGCACCAGCGTACATTACACCAGCTTGTGCCTCCCTACAACACTCTTGCGTAGCATGATGTGTACCTCCGAAAAAATCTAACCTCACGGACCATAAAGGCTGTGATCGGACAGCTTGTAGAACATTATTTCCTGTGTGTATACGACTCGTTCAGAGGGCGTACAGCCCACCTCCGCAAACGCCTTCTTTGATTTCAGATCCACAATTGTAATAACAATGACTAGTGTAACGCTTGATTATTTCCAGCTGCAATAACACTGCCCTTCCTTCTTTAATTACTGTTGTTTGCTAACGACCAAGGAAACTGACAAAATAAATAGTCGACAACGGTTGTGGTTACTCACAGATTTGACCTCACATCACACGCATAACCCTGACCAAAAGCTATAAAGGCAGTGGTGTCCAAAGTGTGGCCCAGGAGAAATTTGCAACCCACGGCTCATTTTTTACTGGTCCACGGCACATTGTAAGATAAAGAGATAAAAGTAGAAATAAAAAATATCAGCAAAAATAGAGCAAAATGAATAATGTAAAGAGAACAAACTGAAATGTTGATACTAATAATTAATAATAACACAAAGCTTTGTATGAATATACTGTATATTGGCACGTCTGTCTTTATAAACAACTTTGGCATTAATATAAAGTATCTAGTATGTAATTTTATTTAATTTTTCTGAGCTTCACAAGACCTAATTACGTGAGCAATGCAACACCCAACAACTGATACAATCCCATTAATCCCCTTACCATTACCATTGCTTTACAGTGCATAACCGTGTTTGTATTGCGCCACACGCTCTCAGGCGTCACACACTATTTTGTGCATACTTGGCATGTGCAAATTTGCACTTGAGGTAAAACCCCAGACATAGTCTAAATCTGAGCGGTCCCTCAGTTTTTTTTAGGGCTTACAGGACTTTAGAAGATTTCCTCCCACCCTTTTTTTGTTTGTAACACCGCAGAGGGAGCAACAAAAAGCAAGGTCGACATTGACAAAGCCACAGCTGCTAAACCAGACCAATACTTAACATACATAGAATGACACATCATGATTCTGTGTAGCCCTGTGCTATTATTTGTTGTGGAGGGTAGCATCACGTTTACTCACTTAAGTCTGAAAGGGCCTGCAAATCTATAGAGCTGTCTCTGCTCTATTGCTCTACGTTTTTATGGCGAAGATTTAGATGTGATAGCTCACTTGTTTGAGCAAGCCCGTTTCTTTTAATTAAACACCTTATGTTCTTTTGTCTCACAGTGGTGAGTCAGGAGCTGGCAAGACAGAAAACACAAAGAAGGTCATCCAGTACCTTGCACATGTTGCCTCCTCCCACAAAGGAAGAAAAGACCACAACATTCCTGTGAGTATTACCTGAATACTACCTCATATATTTCTGTAATGATCCAGCATAATAAGCAGATGAACTGAGTAGACCTATTAAATATGTTAAACCTATTTAGTGGATGTAAGCTTACATATTTAAAGTGAGGTCGTTCAGGAAATCATTTAACTGTAGTATGGATAAATATAAGTGACAACCTTTATGGGAAATGGTTGCAGTTATTAAGCTGTATTACAAATGATTACAGATGGTATAGTGTCCATGGCTTTGGTCAGTAGGTCTGTGCATACAGTAACACTTTGCATTTGTTTGTTTGTAACAAACAGCCTGAATCTCCTAAACCAGTGAAGCTGCAGGCAAGTCTGTATTTTTCATTCTACACCATGTTTATATGCATGCAATACTGGGCACTCAAACAACCATTCATACATTACAAAGTTGAGAGTCTGCAACTATAAAGGAATTGTTGATAATAATCAATCATTGGTTAGGATCATCAGTTTCACAACTAAAATAGCAATTTAGTAAAAACTATGAAAACACATGAAACAGTCCTATTTACTGTGTATACTTTGTTTTTTCACTGTCAGGCACAAAATGCAGTTGTAAGTATTTTTAAGATGACATGTGTGTCCAAACTCCATAACTGTGTTTGATGTACTTTGTCCATGTAAATGTGCTATGGTTTAAAGTTGCTTGCCTTTTTTTGCTAATACACTCAACATTGTCATAGGCATTTTTAACAATCACCTTTAATTGTGAATGTCACATGTTAAAAAGTAGGGTTTATTACTAGGGTTTTATTAGTACAGTTTACCCTCTGATGCTAAAAAGTACATTGTTTATCAAGATGACTTAAATTGATTATGTTACTTATAGTGGTCAGTCCGTGCTCTCCAAGTTCAGACCCCGTATAGCATTGGTGTCCAAAGTGCGGCCAGGGGGCCACTTGCGGCCCGCAGCATTTTTTTTATTGGCCCATGGAACACTGTAAAATTCTATTACAAAAAAACAACAGCAAAAGAACAAAAATGCAAATATAAGGAGATAGAGTCAAAATGTTGATGCTAATAACATAAAGCTGACATGCAGGCTGTTTTTTTTCCTTAATATCTACAATATGTACAGCTTTCTTCACTAATTGTTTTAGCCTTTTTTACAAAAGAAGTTTGAACACTCCCTGCCTTGTAGTGTATCACAACTGTGACCAAATGACTGGCTATTTGTTTATCTGTAATTGAAGTATCTGGGATGAGAATTATAGACATTAGAAGAACAATATGGTGGTCCATTGTTGTGCTATTAATTATAGGTTTTGCCTGAATTATGCCTCCGTTGTTTCCTGGACATTATATGTAATTATTACGTTACATAATAATAACGATTGAATCCCCCCATATCCCACAGAGTGGCCCAATGTTTTATGTGAGTAGAATGTAGTTTTTCTACCTGATTCACCTCACTTACAATAATCAGACCCTCCAGGATTTAGCGATGTTGTGATTGCTCCAATTGTCTTTTCCAATCTCTTCCAATTTTTTAGCTGCATATTTTGGCCAATCATGATCAATTTCTCCAATCGAGTTTGTCCCTGAGTACCGCTAAACGTGCACGTCCCTGCATCGCCCAACCACATGCTCTCTTTCTTGCTTACATTGACACAGATATAGACATATGATGATAATCTGTCATCGTTTCTCATTCGCCAACAAAAACCAACGCTATTTATGCAGGGGTAAACTATGTGCAATGTGTGGGAACATAAAGAAAAGTTTACATCAAGCACCTTTAACTTTTATTTCAACTTTCACTTTCTCCCACGCATTTATCACAACGAAACAAAACACCTAATAAAAAAAAAAAAAAAACACTGCAACTTCCATCACAATTTTTGGGAAAAACTCCTGGGGAGACTGGTAAATTGCTGTCAGTGCTCAAAAATGTGCTCTGCACTTCAGTTAAATTATGCAAATAAACCATATCTTGTTAGATTTGTTGAAATCCTATACTTTTTGTGGTGCAGATTATAAAGAACACTTAAAACATTGATAAGAAATTCATAAAATCACAAGATGATGCAGTGTTATTGGAAAAAAATAAGTGTCAAAACATCACAACTTATGCTGCATCTTTGTGAAAAAGCTGCAGCAAAATCAGACAATCTAGGCTGCAGCCATCACAAAAAATATGCCGAAATCCTGGAGGGACTATATAACAGAAGCGGGATCTTGACCCACTCCATTTCCATTTACACTTTACTCATAGAAAAGCTATTAACGCTTTAATATGGCTTCAGGCTAAGCTATAAATGCTTTCTATCCACATCTATTCACCTGCTGTGGTTAGTCTTTAACTTTAGCATGAGCTGTACTTTCTGCTAATGGCGTTGTTTGATGTGCTTCATTTTATAGAAAACTCACAACTGCACGACTCCCTGTGTGACTGCTTCATTAATCTTTGGGGCTCCTACAGCATTTATCTCATTTACAGTGCAATCTCAAACTTCAAATGCCTCAAAGTTGTGCAATTTTCTAGACCAAAATGATTCGACATTGAGCCAATACACTATCAAGAGCCAGGGGAGGAGTCAAAGTCATGTGAAAGCACACAGAAGTGTGGGTTAATTCTTAAGGGGTAAATTTGCTGGATGTCTCTGTCTAAAAGAAGCTACAGAAGTCAATGAAGTCAAGTCAAAGTCAATGTTACCGGTTACTGTTAGGCCTTGCTAGGAATTTGACACGCTTTTTATTTGTCATTCAATTTCAAATGTTCATGACACCAAAAAAAGTTTGAAAAAAAAAAACAATAACAAAATGAAAGTACTTAATGAAACATTGCCATACTGCTGTCATAGAAAACAAAACAAGTGAAATGAAGTTGGGATTTTTAAAATATTTTTATTGAAATCCACACAAATCAGAGGTTGGCCAGCATCCTAGAATGGATTGTGTTCAACCTTAGAGGTTCCACTGCAAAATAATTAATTTTGACCAGTATGCTACATTCATCTAACATCTTAGTCCCCACCCCCTTATTAACAACTACTTGTGAAATATTTAGCATACAGGGTCTTATTAATGAAACATTTAGGATGTGTTCTCGATTTGAGGCCAGATTTTTTTAAATGCAAAACCTCCAGAATCTCCATCTTTTGGAGCCCATGATCCTGAAGATGATTTTCCCACATCAACTTGGTTTTGACCAAATTGAAACCACTTTGTATCGTTTCCAAGCAGTGGCCTTTTACTTGCTTTGTAGATAAGCGAGTATTCCTGTGACCTCCAGAGCAGATGTTTTACCACTGAGTACACATCCTCAACTGGCCTCTCCCTCTGGAAAGATTTACTGAACCAGTTTGACTGATCCTCTTTAACTGTTGTCAATCTGTCCAAAAGTCTGCTTCGTGGCCTGCCAAACTGCCTGTGCTGTGGGGAGACACAAACTTGTAGCTAAGGCAGAGATATGCAGAAAAAGATTGAATAATTAGAGGTGCTGTTTTAGCTGCAGAAGGAGTGGCTGTAAAAAGCAATAACAGCTGTACAACAATTGGCCTCCTCAAGTGGTAGAGTCAGTTGTCAGACAGACTCTCCTGGCATCATAAATGTGGGTCAGCTAAATTAGACCCCCTCTGGGCTTTATAATCGGCTTGTTTGGGGGTTTTTTGTGAGCAAAAAACACACATTTAGGTTTGAAATTAACAATCCAAGTGGCCATGCTGCATCATAGGATTGTTGTATTAGATAAAAACAATGAAGCAGTGTTCAGTTAACTAGAAGACAAACGGTTTTAGCAAACTCTGCTTCAGTCCAGCTGCTCCAAGACTCAATTAAAAGCATGAACCATCTTCCCAATGCTCCCATCACATCTCGATGCTGTGATACCTTACGCCTAAGTCTTCCCCTTTGTGGAAAATGGCCCCTTTAAACTTCAGCTATTTATGAAATTTGGCAAAAATATTCCTCAGAAATAATGTTGCAGAAAAGAAGTCTTTCCCTCAGCATTTTGGGATTCTCTGGTCAGGATTAAGCTCACAATGTGGTTTCAATGGAAACAGGAATGGTCCACATGTTTAAACAGCTGCACAAATAGAATATTTATTTATTCAGCCTCTCAAAGTGTCCAAAAGCCTGTTCATGGAAACTGTCTCTTTTGTCTCTGTGAGAGACAGTTAAAAAAATATCCTCTCACCAATTATCTATTTTCTAAATACTAGTTTAAACCATACAAACAAAAAAATACTGTGCAAAACCAAAGCAGTTGTTTTTTATGTCCATTTAGCAGACCTAATTTACTTAACATTATTATATTCAATAAGACAAATATTATTATATTACTGACTTTTTTTGCTCATACCACTGTTTTATCTAACCTCTTTCCCTTTCAATATTTATAATTTTACTTAGTTTGTTCTTCTAGATACAAAGCAATTTATTTGAAATATATAATATAGCTATATTATAATATATACTGTACTGTATATTATATGTACAGTATATAGATATACGGTATGTTGCGGCCTCCTTTACCTTTGGCTGCTGAGAGGTGTAGGCATGGTCCTTGCGTTTGTGACGTGCATGACAGAGATGCTGAACCTCAATTAAGTGCTTAGTGTGATTTGATTTATTGCTGAGACCAGGGTGGCAAACTGAGGATATGGAAGTATGATGGCAGAATATGGTATATAATAGCATATAAGAAAGCGGTCATCAAAAATACGGCTTCCTAGCTTTTCCTCTCTCTTCCTCCCACTCCCAAGCGTGCGCCCTTTATACTTTCACACACACCCACCAATGACCACGTGACCACGCCCTCCGCACCTCTGCGGACAGCGACCTAAACCTGTTTCCTACACAGTATTGGTTTGGTTTGGTTTGGTTTAGTTTATTTGAACATGAAGGTTACAATGGAATACATCTCATGAATCATTCTTTGACAGTTCCACATGTCCAAAAGGAGTAGGAAGAAGCAAAGCTTAAGTAGGAAGAAGCAAAGCTTAGCAAAGCTTAGCAAAGCAAAGCTTAAGTATATAATGAGATTTTTTTGTTATTGAATATTAAAACAAAATAATGTACTGTAAATAATAAAAGACTAACTGCTCACTCATTCTTGTAAATAGTTCCATCATTTTACTGATTAATGATTAATTGATTAATTATTCTTGAGAACATTTTAAGATTTCTCAACTATATGGCTAAATTAAGTGTGTCTGTAATTAAGTGTCTGATTTGATTTATTAGCCTTGTTTTTGTATCTATGAATGCCAAGTCTGAATGGATGCTAAACAGTAGGTGATGGAGGAATATTTAGCATTTGTTATTTAGTCATGCCTTGTCATCCTTTTACTCACTGCTGTCATAATCGAACTTTGTTTTGTGTATTTACGCTCGGACATTGTTTGTGTCTTTTTGTATGAAACACATGACCTCCAGATGTCTGCTGTCTGTCTGCATGGAACTTTTTTTTTGTTATTTTTTTGGAACGTTGATGAATCACATTTATTTTCTATTTTGCTTGTTGGTCTTTGTTTTAAAGTGCTGACAAAGCATTACTGTAACAGGCCTGTTTTCTTCCAGGGTGAACTGGAACGTCAGCTTTTACAAGCCAACCCCATCCTTGAATCATTTGGGAACGCAAAGACGGTGAAAAATGACAACTCGTCGCGTTTTGTGAGTGCGGAAGAAATATCTATTTGCAAAGTCACATTCAGCAACTTAAGATGTCAACACTTTGTGTGATCTTAACTGGGTACCAAGATTGATGTGGATGTTGGAAATTGATGTATGTATAGCGTGTCTCATGCACTTCCTGAAGCTTTCATTTTGTCTTGCAGGGGAAATTCATCAGGATCAACTTTGATGTCACCGGTTATATTGTTGGAGCCAACATTGAAACATGTATCCATATAGTTAGCTGAATGGAATCCAGAGAATTTGAATTTGAATTTATGTCCTGTAACTCCTTCAGTACTAATAATGATGTCATAATAATAATAATAACTCCTAATGCAATTTTTCCCTGAACTGCTTGACTGTCAAGACTTACTGGAAAAATCCAGAGCTATACGCCAGGCCAAAGATGAACGCACATTTCACATTTTCTACCAGCTTCTGGCTGGATCTGGAGAACACCTCAAATGTGAGTATGCAACACACAGGTTCATCCATGACTCCTCTGTCTGTCACACACCACTGCTGCAGAATATTACATGGGCCCTTCCTCGATGTATACAGTCGTCCCTCATGTATTGCGGTTAAGTGGTTCCAGACGCAACGAGTGCATTTCCGCAAAGTGGGATTCAATATTAATAAATGGAATATTTTCATACTTACGGCATAGAAAACCTGTTTACGATCTTCTAAATACAGGTTTTAACATTATTAGAGCCCTCTCGACATGAAATAACACCTACAGTATATAGTCACCTTCTGCTATTTTAGTTCATTTAGTTAGTTCACTTTAATAATGATAGGCCGTATTCAACAAGGAAACAGCAGCCTTTTATTAATGGATTTTTGAAAATGGCTCAATGGTCGAGCCGCGATGTAGTGAGGGACGACTGTACACTTTATGGAAAAAAGTATCATCAATTAATTAATCAGGGTTCGCCTTGAATCTTAATTATTCATTATTGCGAGACATTTTGGGAGCAGTTTTGTAAAAAAAAAATTTGTTCATGATTGTGCCCTAGTGCACAAAGCAGGGTCCATAAAAGCAGCATCCCACTTTTGCCAGCACCCTTGTGACCTTGCTCCTTAAAGTTCCTTTATTCTTTCATCCACAGCTGACCTGCTTTTGGAGGGATTCAGCAACTACCGTTTCCTGTCCAATGGCAACATCCCAATCCCAGGCCAGCAGGATAAAGATAACTTTCATGAGACCATGGAGGCAATGCACATCATGAGCTTCTCCCATGAAGAGATCCTGGGTATATTTTTTGTTGTTTGCTTTACTTGTTCCATTGTTTACTCTGCGCTGGTATCATAAAATCATTTTTTTGTATTCACATGTTAAGAGTTTTTTGTGTATTGTTATACATGTGCAAAAGCAAATAATTAAATATGTACAATATGTTAAACTATAGTCCACATTTTTACATTAAAGATGTCTGGTTTTCTGCTTTCTTATTTTCATAGCCATGTTGAAAGTGGTCTCCTCCGTGCTTCAGTTTGGAAACATTGTATTTAAGAAAGAAAGGAACAGCGACCAGGCCTCCATGCCTGATAATACAGGTAAGCAACTTTCCTTTTTAACATACGGTAACCAGAAAATCCAAACACAACAATGTGAATTTATGTGCCACGTATGCAAATATCAAGGGTTAATTCATACAGATTTGACACACTGGTTTCATTTCCGCATTCCTTCAATCCACATGAGCAGGTTTATATATTAACAATGTTTTTGCCACCACAGGCAAATATTAAACTGTGTTAATGTGATGTGTCTTGTCATTGATCTGATATTGACCTTGATTAACTGGAGAGTCTCCCAAATCTTGTATTTTGCCTCAAATTGGGTACACAGATATAGGACATTGACACAGCTGCTGCATAACATACACCGAAACAGTATATTCAGTATATTCTTCAACTCATTTCCCCTTTTGCTCTCACCTTTACATTCTGATCCTCAACCATTGAGCAGAAGGATGTTGATTTATGTCTTTCCTCTCCCTGAACCTTGTCAACCTGCTATAAAGGCCTATTATTGTGAAGATTTACTCATGAAGGAAGTGGGGCCCGGTTCCAGACATGTGGCTGTACGTATGTGGCCCTTTTAAAAAGAGAGAGAAAGAGGGAGACTGAGCTTAGTGCTAATGATGCTGCACTGCTGAATTTTCCCAAATGTGACCAACGGGATATAGGGAATGTTTTTTTTTTTTTTTTTTTTTTTTTTTTTTTTTTTTTTTTTTGGTCGAAGAGAGGTTGGCTGTCTAACCAAGACAGCTTCTTGCTTTTAGTATTTTCAATGATCTCCTGACAAAGAATAGGACATTTGCATTGTATTGCATGTAAAAATGTGGAATTGGAAAAATATACATTGGAAATCACTTGAATGCAAATTGATAATAGATTTTGATCTTTGTTTCAATCATTTTTATAGAGGTGCTATTATATTTACAAAGCCATTATGTCTCAAGTCATTACTACATTGTTATACTTACGTGGCCTCTTTATATTTTAATGTAAATAAGAATTGATTGCATTGGTGTGCTTTCCTTCACTTGTTTTTCAGCCGCTCAGAAGCTGTGTCACCTGTTGGGCATGAGTGTCATGGAGTTCACAAGAGCCATCCTGTCACCAAGGATCAAAGTGGGAAGAGACTATGTCCAGAAAGCCCAAACTAAAGAGCAGGTTGGTCATTAAAAGTGCATATTTCCTGCAAACATATTTCAAATGCATATCATTTGTAGAACTGCCGCTATATAATTTAGTTGTTTGTGTAAGTATTAGGACTTTTTCACACATTTTAATTTTCTCACTTAAGACAAATGCCTTTTACATCCCACTATATATCATCTCACCACTCCCATCCTTGATTCAGGCCGACTTTGCTGTGGAGGCCCTGGCTAAAGCGACATATGAGCGTCTGTTCCGTTGGCTGGTCCATCGCATTAATAAAGCACTGGACAGGACCAAACGACAGGGCGCCTCGTTCATTGGTATCCTGGATATTGCTGGTTTTGAGATTTTCCAGGTTTGAATTTTGTTATTTTCACCTGTTTTGATGGATGTTTGGGACAAGAAAAATTCATTGTGAAGATGCTGAACTTCCTGTAAAACATCCTCAATGAGATAGTTTGTCATTTTGTATTGTTCTGACAAAGAATATTTATTAAAGCCATCATTCCAAACGTATTGTAGGTAGATGACATAGCAATTGTTTCTTCACAGTTAATCACTTGCGTTTGCTCTTCATGCATGCCCCTTGTTTACAGCTCAACTCCTTTGAGCAGCTCTGCATCAACTACACCAACGAGAAGCTACAGCAGCTCTTCAACCACACCATGTTCATCCTGGAGCAGGAGGAGTACCAGAGGGAGGGCATAGAGTGGAGCTTCATCGACTTTGGCCTTGACCTGCAGCCCTGCATTGACCTCATTGAGAGGCCGGTCAGTACTGTACTGTTAATCAGACTTAAAAACTTAAATTTGATTCAGACAAGTGACAGTACTGCCAACTGAGGCACGCTATACATGAAACCGCAATAGACATTGCATCCGTATCATCACAAAACTTGCTCTGCATTAATTCCTTTAGGCAAACCCTCCAGGGGTGTTAGCTCTGCTGGATGAGGAGTGCTGGTTCCCCAAAGCCACGGACAAGACCTTTGTGGACAAGCTGATCCAAGAACAGGGAACACATACCAAGTTCCAAAAGCCAAGACAGCTCAAAGACAAAGCCGACTTCTGCATCATCCACTACGCTGGCAAGGTATGCTTCAGATGACCTATAGGTGTGTTTTGGAGCATGTGCATGCATGAGTTCCCTGAAGAGTCATACCATAACCATACCCACAATATTTTTTTCCCCTCCCTAATCGTCTGCAAGTGGAAAGTTGCTGCTGGTCAGAGCTAATCTGATGCAAGCTTCTCCTGTGGTAGAAATTGGGGGGAATTACTATGAGTGGATTGGGACTTTGCTAGTGGTGTTATGCAATACGATGCAGCGAGACCTGCTGAAAAGTACATCTGCTTAACATTATGAGGACTGCATCTTATGCAACAATCTTTGACAAACCGCAAAGATTTGAGATTTTGTGCTGTGGTGGGAAAGAATGCTGAAGCACAGCGCCACGTCCCCAAATGTTCATTATTAGTTATGCACAAAATAAATCATCTGGTGTGTAGTGAAGAATACACTATGATCTTTGCATGATGACCAGTGTTCAGAGTAACACTGGTAGTAACTGCATTAAAGCCTTTATTGTTTTCCAGTATTGGGTAATCTAATTACAGTTGTCTCTCATTGGTTCCAGCCCCACCTAGTGACCAGAATACAACATATGACTTTCAATATTTTTTTTTACTAATAATAGGCCATAGTCAACCACGAAACAGCGATCATTTATTAATTCATTCAAAAACCACGATAGAGTGAGAGAGCAATGTTCGAGACACGACGTATTCTGTTATCGACAATGAAATGTGGAGCATTATGCACTCATATCTACCAGCTGACTTTCTCAGCCAGGTACCAAACAGGAGCTGCAAATGAAAGGTGTTTTTTTTTCTGATTGTCCTCCTTTGGTGAGGGGGAGGGGCGACAGACACATATGTAATAATGATTGGCTAAAAGTTGACTACAATTTTATGGTAAGCCAATCAGTGCCAAGGTAGGTGTTGTTACAAACCCCAATGCGCTGCAGCCATGCAAGATCATGAAATGCGATACGGAGGCTGTTACATATAACTTGGTGTGTTGCTCATACAGTATAATCTTTAGCGGAGTGTTCTGTCATGTCAAATTCTTGGTAATTAGTGAATTCAAGAGAGTTTTTTAATTCATGTCTTTTAGGGTTTCTTTAGACTTGGCCAGTTTGCTCTCTTTATTTCCGTTAAACAATGTGGCGATTATCATTAGTAATTTGCAGGAGGAACGATCACAACAGTTATATGACTAGGTTGAGCACTTGTGCCTGAATCAGATCGACAATCCAAATTTATGTGTCATGCGTGCCCATGCATGCATAATAAATACCAATTCATTTAATTATTTTTTTACTCTCACTGGATTATTGAAGTCTGTCAATAAATACACAGTATTTTATAGGGTATTTTATTATCCTTGAGGTTTTACCAAGTCACATATAAGAGCATTTTATTAAATGCCGCATTGGATTTGATTTAACAAGATCGTATATGATTGAGTTTTTTGGCATCATCCCTCAGGTGGACTACAAGGCAGATGAGTGGTTGATGAAGAACATGGACCCCCTAAATGACAACGTGGCCACGCTCCTGCATCAGTCCACAGATAAATTTGTGGCGGAGCTCTGGAAAGATGGTGAGTCATGTTACTATAATGACAATAAATTCCTCTGAATAATTCACTACAAAGCGCTACACTAACAACTAACAGCCTGGTCTGCCTTGCTCAGCCAAACATATCCCCTCTCTGTCTCTCTTTGTGTTATAGAGATTCAGACCATTCAAAGGGCTTCATTCTATGACAATGTCACTAGTCTGGATGAGCCAGCAGGTGAATGATGGGGTACTGTCATAGCAGACCTGGGCCAAAATAATAGTGAAACCAACATCCCTAAAGCCGATTAAACTGATAGCCTGATATGTGCTGTATAGTATATTTTAGCCCAGATCTGGTGGATCATCTGTTTCATTCGCTTCCAGGCTGCATGGCTCCTTGTCTTGGCCGTAAGCAGTAGCACCAAGCCCTGAGCTCAAGTATAGCATAGCTGGCTTTAGTTGAACTTGTGTGCTTCATGTGCTGTTATGGGTGATCATTATGGCCAATAGCCCTAAAGCAAGCTTTTAGGATGTAGGGAGTCTGACTAGCACATTTTGTTTTCTTGCTCCTGTGGTGTGATAACTCTGCATGAGGTAAATTAAGGTCTTGGCTGAGGTAAAATATTTAATAACATCAATTTCCCGCCTTTTCTAGTAGCAGCAAATGGAAACCAGATGCCGTTTTGTGGTGTTTGTGTTGGCACTCAGCTCAAGACGTCAGTGTTGGAGGGTTCAAACAGCCGGCACACATTACAGCAGCCTGTGATTCATTAAAGTCTTGTGACCGTAATTCACCTAGTGGACCATTCAACTGATCTGCTGTGTGACTTTGGGAAGATTTATCAGAATGTGTCTGCTCCACCAGTTGGTTTGATGAGGCTAGACTGATGATATTTGCTGTCTGGATTCATGTGAATGTGCTCAGTTACATACCTTAAGGATTTGAACTTAAATGAATGTTAGACTGGGGCAGAGTGGTACGAGTTCACAGCATTTCAAATATTTTAAGCACACTTTCCTCTTGTCCTATTGTTGCATCAGAAATCTATTGTGTGAATGCTGGGAGCAGCAGTCAGTATATGACAGCTATGAGTCTCAAACACACACTAATATGATTATGCAACAACAAAATAAAAAATTCTTAGCATTTTAAGATGTATTAGGATTCACAATGGATTTGAACTCTAAAAAAAATAAAGAAAACATGATCTACTTACTTAAGTCCAAATCAGCTATGATGTCATCCCATATTTTGCTTATACTGTAGTCCCAAACGGGTATCTGGGATTTACAATGATATGCTGTTTGCCTTTTGTTCATGTTCATTATAGATCATATAATTCTCTGCAAGTGGCCAGACGTACTACAAGATTCAGGATGCCACATTTTATGCCTGCTGCTGTCTTACAATCATATGTAGTGTCCTTATCATCCATCCGCACTGGGCCTTGTAACTACATCACTCGTCCTCCCTCCTCCCTGTCAAGTCATGCTGTCCTAACTAGTTTTGCACGTTTCCCCCCTACCAGTGGATCGCATAGTTGGATTGGACCAAGTGGCAGGAATGAACGAGACAGCGTTTGGAGCTACCTACAAAACAAAGAAGGGCATGTTTCGAACCGTGGGTCAACTTTACAAGGAGTCACTCACCAAGCTCATGGCCACGCTGAGGAACACCAACCCCAACTTTGTCCGCTGCATCATTCCCAACCACGAAAAACGAGTAAATGCACACTTTTAATCTATTTGTATTCAGTCAAGTGAAAATAAGGAATGTTTAATCTACTGTAACTTTTCTTATGTTAATTGTACTTGTTTGTATCCCCTGGGTTCTACCCTTGCCACAATAATTTCAGATGATCTTATTATTGGAACCTGATTGTTTTGTTAAGCAACTTGCATGGTACATGCACAATCAAAAACAACTGGAGGATGACCCATTGGATACATAGTGGTTGTTTTCCATTATGCATTTTTCATTATTTATTATTTATTTCTTCTTCCAGGCAGGTAAACTGGAGCCGCACCTTGTTCTGGATCAACTGAGGTGTAATGGCGTTCTTGAGGGGATCCGCATCTGCAGACAGGGCTTTCCAAACCGCATTGTCTTCCAGGAGTTTAGACAGAGGTAACACGTGATGCATTTTACTTTTTCTCTAGGTAGATTTTTTTTTACTTTCCTGTTCTCTTTCTGTTGACAGATATGAGATCCTCACACCCAACGCTATCCCCAAGGGCTTCATGGATGGGAAACAAGCTTGCGAGAGAATGGTAATGTGTGTTTGGTATGGTTGGATGACTGTTTCATTGTAATGAAGCTTTTCTAAAAATTAACATGTCTGTGTGTTTCTTTTACAGATTCAAGCCCTTGAGTTGGATCCCAACCTGTTTCGCATCGGACAGAGTAAGATCTTCTTCAGAACTGGCGTTTTGGCACACTTGGAGGAGGAGAGAGATCTGAAGATTACTGACATCATCATTTACTTCCAGTCTGTGTGCCGTGGATACCTTGCACGGAAGTGAGTAACATCAGGTCATTCAATACTGTTTCTGTTTGACGCGCTAAAATGTGTTTGTCACATGAATAGGCCTGTCACAAAAACAAATTTTGCTGGACCATAACTGTCCCACAAATTATTGGCAATAAACAGTATTATTGTCAACATTATTTTGAGATCATTTTATTTTGAGACTGGTTTTATTTTGTGTTTTGTACACAAAAGGCACGAAGAAAGTATTCAATCGTGTAGCACACGACACACAAAGCTAGCGAGTGCTGGTGCTCACTGTTGCCAACTCTTCAATAAGAAAGATAGGTATTGGCTGGCCTAGAAGTTGCTAGATTATGTCACTGGCTAATTTGCATATTATTTGCATATGATATAACAGATGCAGCAGGAAAAAAAGCATAATTTCCTAGGAGAGACAAAAAAAGGGAGTAAAAACACTTTAATTATTACGTTTTGAACTACAAATAAACTTGATTCTTGGTTTATTAATTTAAAATTTGCCATCACTTCATCAAAATGAAATATTTTTACTATTTTATCTCCAGCGCCTCTCAAAGTCGAGACAGCGCAATAATTACATCCAGGCTCATCTCCAGCCTTCACCTTTTTATCTTTCATTCATCACACAACATTTTTCCATCACACGTTCTGACACACGGACAGTTAAGTGACCGAGTCCGAATGAGGCTTGAGTGTAATGGGTCATTTATTTAAGATTAAGAAACGTTTACGTTTTAGATTCCGCTTTGTAAAACAGGGCGAGATTCTCCCCTGCAGCATAGCACCTCGCACATGCGTGATTCATGGATGCGTGGAGCTCCACTATGCCCTCAGTGTGCCACGGGAGCTGACAGTGCATTGACCGCTGGTGAGTGCTTTGGAGCAGGGAAGACCTCTCAGCAGCATGCGCTGCTGCTCAGTGAGAAGACAAACTGCAGAACAATACGTGCTTTCACTCTCCAACAATAACAGAAAAAGTCGCTAGATATGTCACTAGTGGCTTTGGAGAAAATATGTCGCCAAGAGGGTTTGGAATGTCGCCAGATTTAGCAACAAAATCGCCAAGTTGGCAACACTGCTACTGCTGTGTGTGAGCTCACTTGCAGCCCCGCCTCTCCTTACTGAGACAAAGTGACTGAGTGATTGACAGGAGGACTCACTCACTCTGTTTATTCCGCTATAGAGCCAACACGCCCTGGTGTTGTGACAGATGCACAGAGTGAGACCTCTTGTCATCCAGTCTGTTTGATAGAGATAGAGGAGGAAAACAAACACGCATGCACATGTCAATTTATCGAGGCTGGCAAAATTATCAACTTCGTTTTAATTTATGGTGTGTTTAATTGATTTATTATCATGACAGGCCTACACATCCCTTTAAACCGTGATATTAAATTGTAATTGGCTTTGTAATCCCAGAAAATGATTTCAGAATTTTGGTTGATGAAATCATATGGTTCATCTGCCTTATAGTGAGACGCGTCTATTTTGACCAAAGTTAAGTGAAACTATGTTCAACTATGGTTTGCCCTGTACAGGACTTAGTAATAAAGGTTGGTGTGAGACTTTTAAGCATCCAGATGTCAAATTTCAGAACTGCAGCATACTTGAAGCAGCTCTTACAGTAATACCCCAATGTTTTTACAATGTGTATGATCCAACAAATGTTTTTAGCATAGCATGTAAGTAAGTGTCCACCTTCATCAAATTTTCAGGGGAAAAAGGTTAGGTGAAGAATCAATGAACAAATGAACAAAAATCCTATATTTAACATGCTCAGACATGTCACTGTCAAAAGCATTAGATCATATTTATTTGTTGTGCTTGTGAATCCTGTTACATTGTGTACAGTTGCAGCCAGGGGAAAATGATCTGGATGAAACTTCATCTCCTTTCAGCTATTAAAATCCTACATCATAGCTGTCCAGTCATTGATTTCACAGTTAACAAATAGTAAAGCTCTGAGTGCTCTGAGTGTAATCTTTTAAGATTGTCATAGACCGCATGATATATTGTTAATGTAGCATGTTTCACCCAAAGGGCCTTTGCTAAGAAGCAACAGCAGCTAAGCGCCCTGAAGGTTTTGCAGAGGAACTGTGCTGCCTACCTGAAGCTGCGCCACTGGCAGTGGTGGAGGCTCTTTACCAAGGTAAAAAGAACCCTGATGCAGCTTCTACTGTGTATAAACACAACTCAACATCAAAGCATCATATGGCAGTTTTGGAGAGTTTATATCCTGTCCTCTTCCTTGCTTTCTTTTGTCTCTGTCAGGTAAAGCCTCTGCTGCAGGTGACTAGGCAGGAGGAGGAGATGCAAGCCAAAGATGAGGAGCTGGTAAAAGTGAAGGAAAAACAGCTATTGGTGGAGAATGAGCTGGTGGAGATGGAGAGGAAACACCAACAGGTAGATATTTCCTAAAATGTTGAAATAGTAAAAAGTGTGATAGTTAACTTTGTCTCATACAACCTATTTCCTCTGACCAGCTCGCAGAGGAGAAGACCATTCTTGCAGAGCAGCTCCAGGCGGAAACTGAGCTATTTGCAGAGGCCGAAGAGATGAGAGCTCGTCTGGCCTCCAGGAAGCAAGAGCTAGAGGAGATCCTCCATGACTTGGAGTCTCGAGTTGAGGAAGAAGAGGAGAGGAATCAGACTTTGCAGAATGAGAAAAAGAAAATGCAATCACACATTCAGGTTTGTCTTCCTGAGGGATCCGACTTGTATCACGTCTATGTGATACAATGTTGTTCATTGTCTTTTCCACAGGACCTGGAGGAGCAGCTTGATGAGGAGGAAGCTGCAAGACAGAAGCTACAGCTGGATAAAGTCACGGCGGAGGCAAAAATCAAGAAATTAGAAGAAGACATTGTGTTACTTGAGGACCAAAATTCCAAATTCCATAAGGTAAGAGGTCATTTGAATCATGTAAATGTGCTTTTTTTTAGTGGCAGATTTTATGCGTTATTTGCAAAGAATATTATGGAAGTTACAACAGTGGTAGTTGTCTTGAAAGCCTTTCACTGCTAAAACAAGAGGTGTTAACTTCCCCATTTTGAATAAAGCCTTATTATTTATTTTGTCTCTCATAGGAAAAGAAGCTATTGGAAGACCGGATCAGTGAAGCAACTACTTTGCTGACAGAGGAGGAGGAGAAAGCAAAGAACCTTGGCAAACTCAAGAACAAGCAGGAGATGATGATGGTGGATTTGGAGGGTAAGAGGCCACGCTTGCACAGTCAGCGTTCTCTCAGTTTTCTGGCATATTCCACCAAGAAACTTGCAACCCCACATACCAGCAGATTAGCTCTCTAGTGACTCCAGATCTTTAACTGGGGAGGAATTCATTGACCCATTCTCAGGTGTCATGGTTATATTTTGGGTACATACAAAATAAAATAAATGATAGTGAAAGATTGTTGTTGTTTTTTTTATCTCATCGACAAGAAGGGAACTTAAATTAGCTTTCTTCCATGTAATGATAATGACACTGATCCAACAATGTTTACAGCTCTGTAATGACACTCTGGAACATTTTATCATTCAATCTTATTTCTAACCACTAACTGTAAATGTGTGTTTAGAAATAGTGCCCACGTTATGTATCGTACATTAAAGGCTTTTGCACCTTCTTGCAGAGCGTTTGAAGAAGGAAGAGAAAACACGCCAAGAACTGGAGAAGGCGAAACGCAAACTGGATGCAGAGACCACAGACCTGCAGGACCAGATCGCTGAGGTCCAGGCACAGATTGAAGAACTGAAGCTTCAGGTGGCTAAGAAAGAAGAAGAGCTGCAGGCTTCCTTGGCCAGGTACGATAGCACTTGAAAGGTATACTAAGGATGCACACGTGAGGGGTTTGTTTCAAAAAGCGACATACACACTGAGATAGTGAAACACAAATTAGTGTCAGTATTTGGTGTTTTTGTAATACACTACAAAAAGTTACATATCATTAACATAGCAGCATATTTATTGTCCAACCCTTTGCAAATCATGTCAACATGTGGCACATCTTGCTGTTAGTAAAATTGTTCTTTTTATGTTGTACTACCGCACACATCCTTTTACTGGTGCTGTGTAACAAATTTTGAAAACGACACTGCAATTGCACATAGCCAAGCCACCAGCATGACCTGAAATAGACAGAACAAAGACAGCGGTGAGATAAATACTGAGACTGTCAACTGAGCGCTTGCTGTTCTTTATCAGGCAGGATCTGAGCATAAACACGCTAACACACAATCACACTGTATCCTCCTACCTTTCTGTCGCTATAATCCTTGCCTGCTCCTAGCTGCAGTAACACTGACAAACACCAATTGCAATTGGATGCAGCCATTTCTCGCCATTTCTCATATCTCTGATGCTGAAGGAAACGTTCAATCAGAGCCTGAACCTGGTCCAGATGAAATAAATGTTAGAGAAAAAACAGTTAAAAGTGCATTTGTGGGGGGCCACAATAGCGTAAGTGTGAATAATACAATATTATTACACTAGGTCCCCAACTTACGAACACAATTGGTTCCAGACGACCTTTCGCAAGTCGATTTGTTCACAAGTCCAACAAAAGCTAATTTACCAATGATATAGGTACTACATGTACGTGTATACATATATACATATATGCGTATGTATGTAAGTATGAGTTTGGATGTAGTAGTAATATTAAACGAGGATAATTAATGAAAAAAAACAACAATAATAAAAATGATATAATAATACGTAATGATAAATGTTATTTACCTTTGAAGAGGAATGGCCGAGCATGTGTCGTTGGTGGTAGTGGTGGAGGAGGAGGAGTTAATGAAAAAAGGACAAATCGTCGTCGTCGTTAGACTCTTCTAAAAGAGGTAGTGTTCTGTGGGTGGTGTAGAATTAAGCAGGCCTATTAACTCTTCATAAACTTTAATCACACGTTCTGTCTGGATTGCATCATACAGCTACAATTTAGCTTTCCATTTCTCCTTTACACTCTCTCCCCACCGTCTTCCTCTACCTGTTTGTCCCATTAGCAGTGTCACAGTGCCTTCTACTGGTCAAGCATGTAGCAGTATAAATATGGAGTTACTACAAGGCAAAATACTGTACATGAAAATATAGACCAGCCAGCTTGCGTTCGTATCTCCGAATGTTCGCAAGTCGGATGTTCCATATTATTAAGCAAGCCACAGATTTCAAACAATATGGGAAAGAAAAAGGATCTCTCTGCTGACAAAAAAAGCATAAAATATTGCAATGCCTTGGACAAGGCATGAAAACACTCAATACACAAAAACTTTCATACAGTCAAGAAATTTGTGGCTGATTCAGATGGCAGTCGGGATTGTGCTGATAAAGGCATAATGAGAAAGGTTTCTGCCAGACAGATTTATCAAATCAAGTGAGCGCCCGCTAAAAAAGCTAAAAAGCCATTACAAAGCAGCAAGCATGTATTTGAAGCTGCTGGTGCCTCTGAAGTCCCATGAACCTCAAGGTGTAGGATCCTCCAGAGGCTTGCAGTTATGCATAAACCTATTATTTGGCCACCCATAACCAATACTTAGAAACAGAAACGGCTGCAGTGGGCCAACAAATACATGAAGATTAATTTTCAAACAATCCTGTTTACTGATGAGGGTCGTGCAACCTTGGGTGGTTAGGATGGATGAAGTAGAGTATGGCCAGCATATCTCATCACAAGGCTGTGATGTCAGCAAGGAGATGGCTGAGTTTGGATCACAATCATTGGGAGAGAGCTGGTAGGCCCTTTATGGTCATTGAAGGTGTGAAAATGTATGACCACTTTCTTCCATGGTATAATTTGTATTTGTACTTTATTTATTACATAGTGACTACAACATGGTTCAGGTGTTGTAAAGCCTGACAGCGGTGTCATATTAGATTAGGTCTAATATGAAGAACTGTACCTTCTGTAGCAAAATGACCTTCATGCATGACAATGCACCATCTCATGATGCAAAGAATACCTACCTCCCTGTCATTGGCTGTTATGGGCATAAAAGGAGAGAAACCTGTTGTTTGGCCCCCTTTTTTCCCGACCTCAACCCAACTTAGAACAGGAACATTGTCAAGCAAAAAATCTAAGAGGGTGGGAGGCAGATCACAACAAAACAAAACTGTGGGAGGCTATTCTGACATCTTGCAAAAAATCCAAGCAGAAACGCTCCAAAAACTCACAAGTTCAATGTAAGAATTGTGAAGGTTGTATCAAAAAAAGGGATCTTATGTGAACATGCAACTTGGCCTGTTAAAATGTTAGTGATTGAAATAGCTATTGCTTTCAGTAAATATGACCTCCTTAGGTTGCAAATTCAACAAATTACCATTTTTGGTTCTTAACAACCAGTGAAATGCTTTGAAACTCTGTTGTGCAAAATAATGTGGATTTTGAGATTTTATTTTTGAAATAAATACTGTTGTCATTGGGAGGTTTGTTCAACATTCAAATTGTACTTTAAGGTTGACTTGAAAATTATGATGACTGTAATTTATATTGACTATTTAGCAAAATCAGAGAAAAATATAATTTGCATAATACTTTGGAACAAAGTTTATGCCTCTTCTCGCATCAGGACCGATGAGGAGACGGCGCAAAAGAACAACGCCCTAAAGCAGATTCGAGAGCTGCAGGCGCAACTTGCTGAGCTCCATGAGGATCTGGAGTCAGAGAAAATATGTCGAAGTAAAGCCGAAAAACTGAAAAGGGACCTGAGCGAGGAGCTTGAGGCTTTGAAGACGGAGCTCGAGGACACGTTGGACACCACCGCTGCTCAGCAGGAACTCAGGTACTCTTACGATGCTGCTGAACCATACAAGGCGAAAAGAAGCAGATCAACTATTGTGTTGTATGCCACAAGGCATCCTTCCTGTCTAATTTACACCTTTTTGTCCAAACGCAAGGACCAAACGAGAGCAAGAAGTGGCTGAGCTGAAGAAGGCGATTGATGAGGAGACTAAAAACCATGAGGCTCAGATACAGGAAATGAGGCAGAGGCACAGCATGGCACTGGAAGAACTGTGTGAACAACTGGAACAGGCTAAGAGAGTGAGAGATGGGCATTTAACAAACAGGATCCCAGCTCACATGGTTCTGCTGTATTTCACAGTTTAAAAAGCCACTCATCTCTTTTACATCTGTGTTTGTGCAGTTCAAGGCCACTTTGGAAAAGAACAAGCAGAGCCTGGAGAATGACAACAAAGAAATGGTCTGTGAGGTTAAAATGCTGCAGCAAACCAAGACCGAGTCTGAACACAAGAGGAAGAAGCTGGAGGGCCAGCTACAGGAGTTCACGACCAGAGCCACTGAGATGGAGCGGGCCAAAGGGGAGTTGGCTGATCGGTCCCATAAACTCCAGGTAAACATCATTACTTACTATCATTTAGCTACCGTTTTGTTGTGGGATGATATGTTTGGTTCACGTGTTGACTGTATTTGACATCCTCTCCAAGTTGGAGCTAGACAATGTGACGGCCCTACTGGAGGAGGCGGAGAAGAAGGGCATCAAACTGACCAAGGACGCTGACAACCTGGGAAGCCAGCTGCAGGATGCACATGTATGAAACACTACATCATCAAATATCACCTTCTCTGTTTAGACAAAACCAGAAGTTACTTGACACACAAACCTTTGTGGTTCTCTGAAAGCAGTGTCAACACTTATTAAATTACACAGTCTGACTCTACCACCCCATATATTCATCATCATCATACTTGATTATGTAAAACTCGAATACAGACACTCTAACTCCATTCTAAATATTGTTACGGTATTCTAAATATTCTTTAACAGCATTCCAAACATTCTGATCACATAAAAACGCTGAAACATAACTATTAAGCGTTGCTTTATTGACATCTCACATCACATTCACATCACTGCCAAGGAAAAAAGAAGCCAAGTTAAGTCCAAGAACGGCCGCCAGCCCAGAGGTGCTGCAAAGCGGTCCAAAGCCAACAAGCCCACTGAAGTGTCACTCACCACTTCCATGTCGCCAATTTACATGACGTCATTCAGGCAAGAACAAAAAAAAGCCGAACTTACCACCAGCTGCCAGTGTGCACAGTACAGAGGTGCTGAAATTCCTGATAAGTGTTTGAACAACATTCAAATCCTGTCCCGAATGTGGCACAAATTAGTCAGCCAAAACCAGCTCGAAATTGTTGGACCAATCTGGCGAGGCCATGTTGACTGGGCAGCACATGGTCTACATCAGGGATCACCAACGTTTTTCCTTGTGAGAGCTACTTTTACAAAATGAAAATGGCCAAGACCTGCTCATTTTTGTAACATTTATTTTCAGAGCATATTTTAAACCCAAACAAAGCGAATATGCTTGTTTTACCAGAATATTAACAAAATGCTGGTGTCCACAACTCACATTTTGTATTTCAGAATGCATTTGTTTCTACTGTTCTTTCATTATTAACTGAAAACCTGAACGAAAAGCAAGCTTGCGGGCACCTCATGTGGTCGTGGGGGGCTACCTGGTGCCCGTGGGCACCACGTTGGTGACCCCTGGTCTACATACACTCAGCCCAGGCTTGCGCCCTGCCCCATTGTCTCTCGAGACAGAAGGATGCCTACTACAATGTGACGGGGGCTTAAAAAAAAGGCAGCGGGGAAAATAACTATCAATGGAAATGCACTGCATCAACACCACTTCCATTTTGACCTTCAAAATAAAACTGACTAGCCCCTTTCATGCCAGTTTGGATCTTGGGGATCTTTGGTGTAAAGTTATGTACTCTCCACTCTAAAGCTGAGACTTAAATCTTCATGATCTCACTATGAATGCCACGTTCACCTTGCTGCAAAGCAAAGTGAGTTAAAGTTAAAGGGAATCAGTGTTATTGTGGGGCAGATTTTTACAATAAAATGACACACCCGCAATAGCTTCAGTGCTATGTGTACCTCTGACTATACTAAAGTATATATTTTTGATCTGTTAGGCATCAAACAAGCCCATCAGTGTGTACCCAAAACATTGCAGGACTCTACATCATGTTAGGTTATTGTTGTTATCATGTTAGCCTTACTAAAGTCAAGTATCTTAACAGTTATATTTGTGTCGTACAAATAAATAAATATAAATATATCTCAGGACTAAGCAGTGGTGCATAAAGAATATTGGGATATGGCAAGCTGCAAAAGATAATAACAGTGAAACCTAAAAAACAGGAGTAGAAGGCCACATTTGTGGGCTGCATGTGGATGAGCCTTCAAAGGCTGTCATAAGACAGCCTTTGTGCAGCGTTATCATAGGTCTTTTTATGCAGCCCCCAGCCTGAGCATGGGAGAGTTTCTTCAAAGGAACTGCATCTTAAAGTATGTTTGTTTCACTGTGTGGTGCAGGAGTTACTGCAGGAAGAGACACGGCAGAAGCTAAACCTGGGCAGCAGAGTGCGCCAACTGGAGGATGAGAAGAACACCTTGCTGGAGCAGCAGGAGGAGGAGGAAGAGGCGCGACGAAACCTGGAGAAGCAGCTGTTGACTGCTCAGGCTCAGGTATGAGGTGAAAGTCATGTACCAAGAGAAGGGCTAATGGTCCCAGCAGCATAAATTCAGACTGTTCCTTACCTCCTGTAGCTGAGTGAAACAAAGAAGAAGCTGGAGGAGGATGTGGGAGCCATGGAGGGCTTGGAGGAGATGAAGAGAAAACTCCAGAAGGACGTTGAGCTGACCAACCAGCGTCTGGAGGAGAAATCTATGGCTATGGACAAGATGGAGAAGACCAAAAACAGACTCCAGCAGGAGCTAGATGACCTGATGGTGGACCTGGACCACCAGAGGCAGATCGTCTCCAACCTAGAGAAGAAGCAGAAAAAGTTTGACCAGGTTTTTGCAGTCGCCTAATATGTTTTATGAGATATCTAAGACTGTCTGACTGTCATCTCTGCTCTGTGTGCCAACAGATGTTGGCTGAGGAGAAGACCATCTCAGCCCGTTACGCTGAGGAGCGTGACCGTGCAGAGGCGGAAGCCAGAGAAAAGGATACCAAGGCCTTGTCCATGGCCAGAGCTTTGGAGGAGGCTCTTGAGGCCAAGGAGGAGCTGGAGAGGTTCAACAAGCAGCTCCGTGCTGAAATGGAGGACCTGATGAGTTCAAAGGATGACGTGGGGAAGAATGTGAGTGACCTTAGAACTCTTCAACTTGACTCAGAGGCGTCAGATCGGCCCACATGTTCAGTTCAAAGGTTTTTGCCTTAAAACACAGGAAACTCTCGTCATTGAGAGGATTTTTGCAAACTCCTAAAAACATGAGATTTCTAATTAGCCACAGTGTTCCTGTCTATAGAAAGGGGCTTTGACTAGCATTTATGCAGTAAATACTTAAAAACAACAGAACGCGCCTGTCAACCAGTATTTTTGTAGTAGATCCTTAAATACAGCTGTGCTCCTGTCATCCTGAGTGCTGCTGTTGCTGCTAACAGGTCCATGAACTGGAGAAGTCCAAGCGTACGCTAGAACAACAGGTGGAAGAAATGCGAACCCAACTGGAGGAGCTGGAGGACGAGCTGCAGGCCACAGAGGATGCCAAACTACGTCTAGAAGTCAACATGCAGGCCATGAAGGCTCAGTTTGACCGAGACCTGCAGGCCAGAGACGAGCAGGGCGACGAGAAGAAGAGGGCGTTAGTCAAACAGGTATTTTATGTTTTATGTTGGTCCTGTCTTACAGTAAAACGTAGGTGTGGGTTGAACATGGCATGTTCTATGACGCTTGTATCACCAGGTGCGTGAAATGGAGGTTGAGTTGGAGGATGAGAGGAAGCAGAGAACACTGGCTGTGGCCTCCAAGAAGAAGCTAGAGATGGACCTCAATGAGCTGGAAGGACAAATAGAAACAGCCAACAAAGGCAGGGACGAGGCCATTAAACAGCTTAAAAAACTACAGGTACACACACACGCACACACACACACACACACATGTAAGTCCTCCATGTTTTTATAGCGTGGTGTGTTTATCCGCTTTTACTTGTGTGCTGCTGCAGGCTCAGATGAAGGACTACCAGAGGGAGCTGGAGGAGGCCCGGGCCTCCAGGGACGAGATCTTCACACAGTCCAAAGAAAATGAGAAGAAACTCAAGAGCCTTGAAGCTGAAATTTTACAGTTGCAAGAGGTAGATGATTGACATTTTTCATTATTTCATTTCTTTGAGCCCACAGAATATTTCCCAAAGCAAATCATAGAAACAGAAAACATCTGTTAACCGTAAAGGTAATATAAGTCAAATGTCGACATTCTTTACTGTCAAACATTTTGTTCTTTTTTAATTATTGTTGCTTTACCCATATTGTACTGAGCAGCCAGGACAGGCACTTGTGTACTACTTCCATTGCTGTGCTACCGCTGGATGCCGTAACAATTCTATGTTCATTATCACACTTTTCCACTTTGCAGTTGTTGTTGTTGCCATTCTGTGGTGGTATTGCAAAAAGTCAAAGTAAAAGCAAAACTTAAGAAGTCGCTGAGCTAAAATTTGCCGATATGGTGAAACTTGTTTATCTACACGACCTCCCAGATGGCCTTAATGATGCCGACATAACCAATATCAACTAGCCATTGCTTGCACATTTACTTGTGACTAGGTCTGTCACAATAACAAACTTTGCTGGTGTTACAAATTATTGTTGATAATTGATAATATCGACGTTTTTTGAGACTATATTTTCATTGAGAGGTGTAATTCACATTTTAATAACTAGATGGTACTCAAGTATAGTGTACCTGGGTGAGACATTAGCTTGACACAGAAGTTGGCTATATAGACTCTCTTCCTGTTAAGAATTTATAAAAAACTACACACAGTTATGTAGGGTGTCATATTTGAGCTGGCCCACATATCTGTAGTGGTGGAGTAAAATGCAATGTTGCTGGTTGTCCTTCAACAGGTCTTTCACTGGGTTATACAGTTCAGGAATTGCTGTTTGTGACATGTGCTTGTACGTTCTCCCACGCAATTTGTACTGTTAAACATTTTAAATGTTTTGTATATTTTGTATATGTTTTCAATATGCTTTTCAACCATATTGAAAGGTTGCATTTCTTTTGCAATGTAGCGAGCGCCTGTGAGCACGCACCATTTTGCACTGTTTTGTTTATATTTACACTGCCAATCAAACGCCTCCGTAACCGTTCTGCTGCACTGCTACACTGGAAATGCGGCATTCGGGTATCGCTTTTTTTCTGCCTTAATTCATATCAGCCTTTGCTTGCTAACTGCTTGCACTCTGTGTAGCCACTCACTAGTAGCCCCGCCTCCACGTACTGGGGGACAAAGAGGCTGAATGAGAGGAGGGTTCACGCTCTCCGTTCATTCCACTATAGAACCAATGCACACAGACAGATGCAGAGTGAACCCTCTTGTCATCCAGCCTGTGTGGTACAGAGAGACGACTAAAAAGGCAAAGGGCATCCATATATGCACCTGGCAATTTATCGAGGCGTCAAAATGATGGACCTCGTTTGTTTTTTTTTTTCATCGTTCAATTAGTCGATTTATGGATTATTGTGACAGGCCTATTATGAGCTGAACACAATCCCTGTACCATTTGGTGGAAACGTGGCCAAACAAAGATATGTGGTGTTTTTTCTACGTGACACAGGACCACGCGGCATCTGAGAGAGCCCGTCGACATGCTGAACAGGAGCGAGACGAGCTGGCTGACGAGATCTCCAACAGCACCTCTGGGAAGTCAGTGGTCCTGCCACCTGTCTGGTTGTCGATGTCTTCTACAAGCCGCAGTGATGGAGTTTGACATCCACATTTTGTTTCGTCAGGTCCATGCTGCTGGAAGAGAAGAGGAGGCTGGAAGCTCGCATCTCCCAGCTGGAGGAGGAGCTGGAGGAGGAGCAGGGCAACATGGAGCTGCTCAATGACCGCCTCAGGAAGAGCACGCTGCAGGTTGGCTCACCTTCAGAACAGAAGTACTAATATTACAAGAAGTTCAATCACACAAATTTAGTAGAAATATTGCAAGAATAAAGTCTTATGTTCATGACTAATGTCGTAATAAGAAAATTGCAGTTTTACAACAATCAAATCCTTTCATAAGTTATGTTACACAAACGTATTTGATATATTTCAACAATAAAGCTGGAAGTATGCTCGTAAAATGACGTTAATAACATAATACGAGAAAAAAGGTTTTTCAAATCGTAAAGTCCTAAAATTACAAGAATAAGTTCAATTCCACAAATGCATTGGAAATATTGCGAGAATTAAGTCATACGCTTTTGCTCGTAAGATTACAAAAATAATAATATAATATTATGACAATTAAGTTCTATAACACAAATTTAGTTGAAATATTGCAAGAATTAAGATGTTTGTAAAATGACAAGAGTAATGTCATAATAAGAGAACAAAGCTGTAAATGTACAAAAATAAAGTCATAATATTACGAGAATAAGTGAAAATATGCTACAAAATATTGCCAAAATAAAGTCGTACCTTTTGGGAATAATACTACAAGAAGTAAGTTGTCATTTTATGACATAAAGTTGAAAAAAACTGCTCCAATTAGAAGAATATATTTGCAATATTACAGGAATGAAGTTTTAATAGTACAAGTCATATGTCAATATGATGACTGTTAATGATATAGCAAAGTTTCACTTCCTGGCTGTTTGATCAGGTGGACACCCTGACCACTGAGCTGGCAGGAGAACGTGGCGTCGCCCAGAAGAGCGAGAACGCTCGGCAACAGATGGAGCGTCAGAACAAGGTCTTGGAGTCGTGACAGCCCACAAACAAGTTCATACTGTATTTTGTCAGTGGCCTCGCCTCATTCATAAAGTTGCATTTCACCACCACAGGAGTTAAAGGCCAAGCTAGCGGAGCTGGAAGGGGCCGTCAAGTCCAAGTTTAAGGCCTCCATCACGGCCCTGGAAGCTAAGATCCTGCAGCTGGAGGAGCAGCTGGAGCAGGAATCCAAGTACGTGTTCATGTTCACACAACCAGGTAGATACGTCATGAAGTAGCCCTCTCAACTGCCTGTGTTCCTTTCCGACTCCAGAGAGAGAGGAGCGGCCAATAAGATTGTTCGCCGTACGGAGAAGAAACTGAAGGAAGTGATGATGCAGGTGGAAGACGAACGTCGTCATGCCGACCAGTACAAGGAGCAGGTGAGAAGGATACCACTCAAGAATGTTTAAGTTTTTTGTTTGTTGGGGTTTTTTTTAACTCAATGTGACGGTGGTGCTGGTGTGTGTCCTGTTCAGGTGGACAAAGCCAACTCTCGCATGAAGCAGCTGAAGCGTCAACTGGAGGAGGCGGAGGAAGAGGCCACCAAGGCCAACGCCTCCCGCAGGAAGCTGCAGAGAGAGCTGGACGACGCCACTGAAGCCAGCGAGGGCCTCAGCCGCGAGGTCAGCAGCCTCAAGAGCCGCCTCAGGTAGGAAGACAACACACTCACGAAAGACACTACAAGTTTCCTGGGGATGGATTGGATGGAAAAAGGTTCTGACAAATTAGGCACGGACCAATTTGGACCAACACTTTCTTCACAGATGAGCTTTACACTTCTCATTTTTGGATGTTAAAAAAAATAAATAAATAAGCCAAAGAAAACGCCAAGCACAAGAGTTAATTGATACTTGCTAAACGGAGGTCAAGTGAGGTGCGTTGAGGCCGTTCCACTTTAGAGTCATTCCGGAAAGTTCAAGACATTGGTTCAAAATTGTAACCCATCTTCTGTTTGTTGTCATAAAGTGGTGTATGATTGCTGGATCTGCTGTCAGTGTTGGACCAAATATGTCGCCGTCTTTTGGCCAAAGCACGTCCAGCATTAGCAAGTGTTGTTCCGTGTCTACTTGGTGCAGGCGAGGGGGTCCAGTCAGCAGCTTCTCCAGCCGCTCCGGTCATCACAACATCAACGTGGATGGCACCTCCATCGACAGGTCGGACGATGACGCCGACAGCCGCACCAGCGACTTCAATGACACCAATGTGGAGTAAAGGCGTCCACGTCGCTTTTCTGCCTCGTCACTCCTCCAACCCATTGTTTTTAGACTGCAGCGGTGAAGCCGCCACTATCTACCCCCCCTTTTTTTGTTTTGTTTTAATACTACCCTCTCCCTGGATGTGACGCTTCTGGAGCCCAACGGACAATTCTGCCTTAGTGGGTCCTCTGCTCCTTCCTCATGTATTCTTACTGTAGGTACAAAAAAAGGCTGACACTTCCTCTGTGACCTTCTGACCAACACTAATGTCTCAGTGCAAAGGACTGAATGCCACGTGTACTATTATTGTTATTGTTATTGTTATTATTCTTATTATTATTATTATTACTGTGAAAACAATGTTCATCTCAACATTTGGCTGCTTGACATGCAATTGGGAGAAGAAATGGAACACTACACCTGACCGCGTCACTGCCCCCCCTTTGATTGCTCTTCTATGAAACAAAAACACATTTGAAAACCAATATTTAGTCAAAGCAAACGTTATGATGCCTGTAAAGTATACATCATCTACTTACTGCACGCAGACCACCATGGCTGCCTGCAGACACTCAACACCTACATTTTTTTTAAGTGCCTTAGACACTGCATAAGAACAGAAATGGGCAATGATTTTCTTCCACAAACCTAACAACAAAAAACAATATCCAACACTTTCTATTTATTTTTTGCTGTGCTGCATATCACATGTGACGTGTACCTCCATTGTTCAAAAGCTCTTCGGGTCCTAATCAGTATGTACGTCAGTCTCCAGAAATCAAGCATTATTTTTGACCGTTACATTTGGTTGGAAGCTTTAACATCCTTGACTAGTTTAATTCATTAACTTCATGTTGTTATGATTATTATTATTATTATTATTATTATTATCCAGCTGGCTGTTGACAAAAGCAGGCATTCCACTACAGAAATACTTCCATTTTATTTCTTGTACACCTGGATTTAGAGACAGTAATATTTTTTTGGTTTTGTTTTTTTTTTAAGGAAAATAAAGCATATTCATTGTAACTTTGGCAGTTTTTTATTTGTCCCCTCATGACCTGCATTTTTTATTTGAGATGTTCCAAGCTGCTTTTCAATCACCGCATCAAACAAATAATAAAAACGATGTGCTTGGAAATGTTTGGAGCCAAAAAGGGTTGATTGATTGAAATATTCAATTGAAAGATTTGAATATTTGAACCACAGTTTTCCTCTCAACATAATAATAATGTAAATAAATTAGAATAAATGAAAAGAAATATAATCAATTATATATTCAAAAGAAGAAGTAAAACTTATTTACTGCCACCCCCTGTCCTTCAGCAAATATCAAATCAACTTCCTTCCATCTCCAACGCATATCTACCCCCACGCAGACACGCACACACATGCTATATATCCATGCACAGCAGCACATAGCATGTACCATGCAAGCACAGTGCACACAAATACAAAAATAAATAACACATTTGCGCATAAATCACCTATTAGCCACACCTCCTTCATCCTCATACCTTTAAGAAAAGTATTTTTATACATCATTTTAAACTGCCTCACATTTGTACATTGGTTCAGTTCCACACGGAAGCCCTTCAGAAGTCTCACCCCGCATACTGATAAACTCAAACGTTTCCTTCGATTATGACACCCTTCCTGATTTTTGAACAATTGCTGGATGTTTCCTAGTAATAGTTTATTTTTCGCTTGAAACATTATTTGTGCTCTTTGGTATTGGACAATGTCAGTAAACTTGAGTAGCTTTGACTTCAGAAATAATAGGTTGGTTCCTGATAACCAACTTGGTGGATAATTCGTATCTGAAGGATAGTTCGTGAATACGATCATGTTTTGTAGTTGTTGCCCCAAACCTCAGCACAGTACTGCAAATAAGGTAAGACGAGCGAGCAGTAAAGTGATTTACTATCGAAGACCTTCTTTGCTTTATTTGTTCCTGCTACTTTACTCTGTACATGTTTGATGTGTGGTTTCCAGACAACTTTGTCATCTATAATCACCCCCAAAAATTTGATTTCATGAACACTTTCAATTTCTACCCCCCCGTACATGTATCCTCAACTGTGTGTTCATTCTATAATTTCCAAATATTATTTTTGTCTTACCTAAATTTAGCGATAACTTGTTCCTGTCAAACCATGTTTTTAATTTTTTCATTTCTGTAATTATGTCCTCCTGCAATTTTCATATGTTTTCCGCATAGTGAAAAATATTAGTATCGTCAGCAAATGGTACAAAATGCATTAGCTTAGAAACCCTGTACATACAGTATCATTGATATACAAAATAAAGAGTTTGGGGCCCAATACTGACCCCTGAGGGACAGCCAAATAACATTATTTTTGTCTTACCTAAATTTAGCGATAACTTGTTACTGTCAAACCATGTTTTTAATTTTTTCATTTCTGTAATTATGTCCTCCTGCAATTTTCATATGTTATCCGCATCGTGAAAAATATTAGTATCGTTAGCAAATAGTACAAAATGCATAGTGTACATATCATTGATATACAAAATAAAGAGTTTGGGGCCCAATACTGACCCCTGGGGGACACCACAAACAATGTCCAGACATGATGAGGAACAATCACCCAACTTCACAAACTGTTTTCTTCCGCTGACATAGCTTTTGGCCCAATCAAGCGCTATTCCCCTGATCCCGTTTCTTTCTAGTTTACTGATTAAAATGTCGTGATTGATTGTGTCAAAAGCTTTCTTTAAATCTATGAACACCCCTGCCACATATTTCTTATGGTCTATAGCGTTTGTAATTAGGTCTGTTGCTTCTGTTATTGCCAGTGTTGTTGACCTATTTGACCTACGGTAAATCCATACAAATTCTCTGCATAATATCGTGTTTTTCCAAGAATGAGTCCAATCTTTTGTTTTCCAGTTTTTCCAATATTTTTGAAAATTGTGGTAATAATGAGGCCGGTCTATAGTTAGTGAAATGATGCTTGTTCCCAGTTTTATATCGAGGGATGACCTTGGCGATTTTCATTTTATTTGGAAATGAACCACTTTGAAATGAAAGCTTGCATATGTGCCGTACGTATGTTAATGGTTTGGAGATGCCCTCAATGACCTTTTTCACCAACGACAGATCCATAGCACTACAATCCGTAGATGTTTTATTCTTGCTTTTAATGACAATATCCAATATTTCTTGTTCTGTCACAGGAACAAGGATTTCTCTCTGGTAGATACTTTCCATAATTCCCAGTATCAAGGATTTGTTTTGCTAATTCTGATCCAACATTTACAAAGAATTCATGAAATCTATTAGCGCCTTCATCCATGTTATAATATTCTACATCCTTATCAATAAAATACTTGGGTAAACTACTGTGCGTATTGCTGTATCTTATAATATTATTTAGTATCTTCCATGTTTGTTTCATGTTATTTCTATTATCCTCTAATATCCTCTTCTAATAATCTTTCTTACTCACTCTTATAATATTAGTTAACGTGTTTTTATCTTTATGTTCCGCCACTATAGTTCTCTGTCTAATGAAATCTCTGTAAAGTGCATTTTTCTTTTTACGTGCATTTCGTAGCCCTGTTGTTATCCACGGACAACTATCCTATGCTAACGTTCTGTTGTATTTCTTAATAGGACGGTGTTGATTATATAATAAGATAACTATTTTTAAAAATTCATTATATGCAAGGGCGACATTTTTATATTATATCCCAATTCCGATCATTTTTTTGTGCATTTATGGATTCCTCTGCCTTCACTTGTCTATATTGTTTTTTTTTTTGTCAATTTCTTTCCAAGGTTTGTATTATTCATCGTAAATACTGGGAGATGATCACGAACATCATGAATCAATCATCCACTAATTGCCGTATCATCGATGAAGATGTTAAATATGGTGAATATGTTGGCAATGAGAGGAGAAGAATTAGATGAAATCCTACTGGGTCTCATGATTCTGGGGAAAAGCCCATCCTGTACGTTGTTGAGAAGAATTCTTTATTCATCCACCTCACAGGTGTGGCATATCAGGATGCTGAATAGACAGCATATTGCACAGATGTGCCTTAGGTTGGCCACAGTAAAAGGCCACGCTAAAATGTCCAGTTTAACTTCATTGTGACGGTGGTACCAGTCGGTATCTGGCACTGCCATTTTCCTCAAATATGTGATTTCATGAATTTCTGTGCTCAATATAAAACTCCGTCAAATAGTCTGTCAATTCCTTGTGTCCCGTGTCCGTTGCCATACGACTGTATCAATATCGTTTACTGTACACCGATCCAGATCATCCCAAACATGTCAATGTTTATACCAATACAGTAAAATGTCACATTTGGAGTAGCCTTTTATTGTGGCCAGCCTAAGGCACGCCTGTGCGATCAGCGTCTTGACATGCCACAGCTCATGAAAAATGGGAGCAAAAAGAATTTTATATTTTTTAGTTTATGTGTATAAACACCAAGTGTAAATATATATATACACACATATACTGTATATATACATGCATATATACTGTATATATATATATATATATATACACACACACATATTTATACTATATAGAGGTGTTTGTGGCTTTATATGCAGTATGTGTAGGCATATGCAGTATAAACAGTAACATGAACATAAGCCTACCTTTACCAAAAATGTCATTTTCATTTAGTAAGAGTCATCACAGCAACCATCTGTTTCGTTTTAATTCCATATTGGACACAACAAAAGAATAAATAACATGAAGCCGATGGCTGTGGTAGCAAAGTTGTGTTTAAAAAACAAACAAAAAAAAAAAAAAACAGCTGGCAACCCTCAGCCTCCCATAAAACCCATCCCAGTATATGAGACAGATCAGCCTCGAGTCATACGAGTCGTCATGGGAACCACCCGTTTTTCTTTTATTCCATATTTGACACACAGGAGGAGAAAGAAAAAAATCAAATGAAGCCACCAGTTCACATCAAAATGTCTTATTTATACTCTATACTCCCCAAACTCCCCCTTCCCCCCCCATCCATACAGTCACATGACTTGACACACACACACACACACACAATCAGGAGGAGAGCTACAAAACAATCTTTGGCGTCATTCTCGGTCAGTCTCACACACGCTAAGAGGAAGGCGGATGAGATGGTTGTTGAGGTGGGAAGAACAGGTGGGTTTTAACGGAGGTAATCCATCAGTGGTGTCCAAGCTTCTCCTCTCGAGGGCCAGGAAAAGTGGAAGAATGCTGGAGGGCCACTTTGATATTCGAACAAAAGCCACCATATCACCTTTGAGTCTGAGCTGACAAAGCAAATACTTCGAAGTACTGCTGGGATTTTTTAGTTACCACAGCGAGTCAATCACATGAAGGATTTCGGCTTCGTTTTTCCGCCGAATGCCCTTCCTGTTGCACACCTTGGTGAGATTGGAGTCCATGCAAGATTGGTAGCACTCGAGCAATAGCGTGTAATATTTCATTTGCAGTTCAACTTCTTATGGCAAACTTTGCGGGCTTGTTTAAATGTTTTTTTAAGAGTATGCCGCGGGTCGATAAAAAACGAGCTGTGCACCGCAAACGGCCCCCGGCCTGCACTTTGGTCACCACTTCAGCAGAGGGAAGATAGAGGAGGAAGAGGAAGGGTAATACGGGTTCACACTCTTTCAAAATAAACAAAAGTGACGAGCTAAAAGCCACGTGACAACTTGCACTTTTCTCCTGCATAGATCTTTTTATCCTGGTTTTCCGCTCCCACACAAAATAAGGCGTACGCTGGACAAGAACAAAATGAACACAAAAAAAAAATTCAAGTAGGCAACAATCCTAATTTTTCATACCTTATCTCACAGGTGGCTTAACATGGTCAACTCAAGTCTTTGTGTTTTTTTTTTACATCTCCCCCGCCTGCCAACCCCTCCATAAAAAGGTCCAGTGTGATTAAAAAGCACCAAAAAAATACTAAATACTAAACAATAAAAGCCTGTGCAACGTTCACTCCTTATTGTAGGGAGAATGTGGAAAGAGGTTTTTAACAGTATATTGGTTGCTTTTTCTCTACACACACATTCATCACAGGCTCTTTCTCTCACACACACACCTTTTTTGTAAATGACAAATAATTTATCAATATTAATTTCAGCTACTACTTAACAGTCATCAGCGGGCGCAGGAAAGAAGAAGTGACAGTAAAAAGTCTCAAAAGGGAAACGACAGAAGACAGAAAAATAACATCTTGCTTTTCTTTTTCCTCTTGTGGTACTCAAACAGAGAGAACTGAGCTCCGGCTTAAATAGAAATTATTCTTCTTCTTATTATTATTATTATCATCATATATACGCAGCACACTCTCTCACTCATTCCACAGTGATCAAGGTCGGTTTTATGTAAACATGTTGACAAAGAAACCAAACAAACATGAAAAGTCTTCTTTACTCTTCATTCGCTCCGTCTTGTTCTGGATTCATTAGAAAAAAACACTTCACTTCTGTGCCAAGTGTCGCTGCAGGTCCGTAAAAAAAAATAATAATAACGAGAGGCCGTAAAGCCCCGCCCACTCACGCCGACTGTCAGTCAATGAAGTATATAAGAAGTCTAATGTGGTGGTGAGGGTGTGGCAGGTCAGTGCGGCTTCCGCTTGTCTCCACTCTGGCTTTGGTTGGTGTCTGAACAGAAGAGGACAAGCACGCTGATCACAACCGTGATCGGTAATATTTGATTTTTGATGATAGTGCAGAATTACCTGAGAACGCGAGCTGCAAGTGAGGAGGTAGAGCGGCCTGCGACCCGGACTGGAGACTCTTGTACAGTTCTGAGGAGGACAAGGACACCATATGTCCATCATGTTTGTGAACAAGCGGGGAAGAGAACAATGTCTTCTTTTTGTGCTGATTTCAGTCAGAACAAGAATAGTAACTAATGTTTTAGCATATGTGAGCCTTGAAAGAACTTTTGTTATGTACTGGTGCTTTAGAAATAAATGATGTGGAAAGCAGTCATATCCAGCTTTAATATGAGCTAGGAGCTCCCTCTGGGGACTGAGGGGGCACTCACACTGCTCTACTTCTTTACATGCTAATGCTGGATGATCCCATGTTGCACTACAGAGACTTTACTGACTTTGTGGATAATAATATTAACAATAATAATAATAATAATAATAATAATAGGCGCTCGTGTATGAACAACCGAGCCGGCACTGGTACAGTAAGAACCGGACCGTTCAAAGTTACTAGTGGAAACAAAACAAACTTAAGGTGTGTGTCGTGTGCCCAGGTCTAGTACTGTTTCGTGGTTGAATATGGCCTATTATTAGTCAAAAACATATGCATATTAAAGCAGATTGCACACATTTTTTGTGTAAATTAAGCATTTTCAAGCATAAAAATGGTTAAATTAACTAAAATACAAATATTAGGCATTCAGAAGCAATGATTTGTAGTAATGGACACTGTTCACTAGGTGTCAGTAATGTTCCTGTCACGGTCGGTGAGGCACACAAGCATCAGACTTGATCACCAGAACTACAGGCTTTTATTGCAGTTGTTTGAATGATCTCACAACAGGCACAATGATAACAACATCATAATCATAGTCATAATAATAACACGGGCCACTGTTGCAGCCGTAATCCAGCCTAAGATAAAACTCAACTCTGTACCCCCAACGTTCCTTCCTGTCCTCCACTAGTCTGGACCACATTTATGTCAACACACACAAGCACAAGTTTTATTTATGTCTGATTATTTTGTCCAATTATAGCTACTATAGTGGGTGATACAAAGGTCACTATAGGAGTGTTCATGTCTAGAGGGCTCTAATAATGTCACAAACCATATTTAGAAGGTCAAAAGCGGGTTTTCCATGCTCTAACTGAAAATATTCCATTTATAAATAAGGAATCCTACTTCATGGAAATTCACTTATCACCGTCGGTTCTGGAACCAATTAACTGTGATAGATGAGGGATTACTATATATAAAAGTAGGGTTACATTTACTTCATTTTCTGTCTCACCTTAACAATGAAGTAAGTGTAACCCTACTTTTAAATGTAACCCTACTTTTGGCCCACCCTGTATATAACAATATATTTCTGTTACCTTTGACCTTGACCTGAATGTTATCAAGAGACAATTGAGTTTTGACAGATGCTGATTGGTGGAGTTTGGTTACATTTCCTAGCCCAAAAAAATTATCTGTGTGACTATTTGTCATCATCGTATGTTGGCAAAATAATTAGAGATCCCGAAAAATGTCTTTTAAATGAGCTATGACACTATATGCTTTGTTGCACAGGAATCTTTCAGGTGAAGTTCAACTTTCTTAAGGTCGTTTATCAAACATCTATTTGTCCACACCAAGTCCGGAAAGAGTAGATAAAAAAGGTTGAGGTGCTTCACACTCACCCATCAGGTCGCTCTGTGCTAGGGAGTATCCTGAGTTGGAGCTTGGAGCCGAGCCCATGCCAGGGGCACCCGGCGCTCCGGGAGGACTGAAATTGAGCAGCGGGGGGAACTGGAAGGGCAGCGAGACAGGCACCAGGCCCCCCAGCATGCCGAAGCCCAGGGGCAGCGTGGAGGGGCTGCCTAGTAGGGGGCTACCCGCTGCTGATACCTGCAGAGAAGAAACGCACAATGAAGGCTCACTGTTTGATAAACACGGTCATATACGGTGGTGTGAAAAAGTGCCTGCCAGAAAACATCTTGATGACCTTTGGGAAAATACTCTGTGGTCTGATGAGACAAAAGTTTTAGTTTTTGGAAGGTGTGTGTCCCATTACATTTAACATAAAAGAAACGCCGCATTTCAGAAAAAGAACATCATACCAACAGGAAAATATGGTGGTGGTAGCGTGATGGTGTGGGGCTGTTTTGCTGCTTCAGGACCTGGAAGACTTGCTGTGATAAATGGAACCATGAATTCCGCTGTATACCAAAAAATCTTGAACGAGAATGTCCGGCCATCTGTTGGTGACCTCAAGCTGAAACCAACTTGGGTTCTGCAGCAGCACAATGATCCAAAACACACCAGCAAGTCCACCTCTGAATGGCAAAAAACAAAGTTTGGAGTTGCCTAGTCAAGTCCTGACCTGAATCCTATTGAGATGCTGTGGCATGACCTTAAAAAAGCGCTTCATGCTGAAAAACCCTCCAATGTGTCTGAATTACAACAATTCTGCAAAGATGAGTGGGACAAAATTCCTCCACAGCGCTGTAAGAGACTCATTGCAAGTTATCACAAACGCTTGACTGCAGTTGTTGCTGCTAAGTGTGGCCCAGTTATTAGGTTTAGGGGGCAATCACTTTTTCACACAGGGCCATGTAGGTTTGTATTTTTTTCCTCAAATCATAAAAAGTTTCATTTAAAAACTGCATTTTGTGCTCGGTTGTGTTGTCATTGACTAATATTTAAATCTGTTTGATGATCTAAAACATTTAAGTGTGACAAATGTAAAATAATAAGAAATCAGGAAGGGGGAAAACACTTTTTCACACCACTGTATATCTTCATCTCACATACTACTAGTACTAGTAGTACTACTACTACAACTAGTGGTAGTGATTACTACTAACTAACCTGTGAGAGGTGTGATGTTGTGGAAGGTGGGGCTAAACTTCCTGACGCCGCCCACCCGTTTCCTGCCTTGGAGTTCTGGCCGGCCACCACCAGCCTCTGCCTCTGGCTCTGGCTGTGATTGGCCGAGGTCGAGGGCGACTGCGTTTTTTCTGAGAGACCGACAATCGAGGTGCCCTTGTTGCCACTGTTGGAGTTGTGTGCGCTACCGGCGCTCGTGGCAGACGGACCTTTTGGGGCTCCTGTGAAGGCGACGTGCGTCTGCTTCACCTGCCCAGCTTGCCCACCACCGCCTGCCATGCTAAAGGGCGTTCGGAAGGTTTTGGGAGTTTTGGGGGAGTACTGGTGTTGCTGTGTGGAGACTCCCTGATGAGGGTGTGCTTGTGAGGGCGATGAGGAAGGCGAGGGGGAGGAAGACGGAGGTGGGGTCGGCACGGGAGGCCGAGGAGTCAGCTTGATGATAGGGGAGGAGTTACTGCTGTGAGAGGACTTGGTGAGTGTAGCCTGCATGGGTGTGATGAAGTTGGCTTGGGGATGGGCTTTACCTTGAGGGGAGGGGATGCTCGGGCAGGTGGGCAACGACGTGGAGGCGGCTGTGGATGGGGGGCAGAAGGACTGCATTGTAGGGTGAGGTGTGGAGTTGGGGCGCGACTGGGGGGACGGCGACGATGATGGCGTGATGCTGCCGTTGCTGCTGGTGCCGCTGGATTTGGCCCCGCCTTTGGACATGCTTTGAGGCGTTCCCAAACCTGCCAGCATTCCCACAGGGCTGACAAAGCTCTTCTGATGGGGGGGCATCAGAGGGGATGCAGTGGGTGGCGGCCGTTGTTTCGGGGGTGAGGGGACAGGGTGTGGATGCATTTTACTGCTCATTATAGCACTTGGCCTGTTGCTGGCTGTTGCCATGGTAACATGTCTCTGGTTGTGGGTGCATGGTCCTTTAACCAAGCTGAAGGGGGGTTCGGCGAGCCTGGAGGACACGGACAGGCCTGCCGTCTGCACGCGAACCATGGTGGAGGAGGAGGTAGAAGAGGAGGGTGGTAGTGTGGTCGATGTGGTCGTCTTCCCTGCGCTGGTCACCACCTTGGAGAGGACTGCAGGTGTGACCTGCAGGGGGAGCTGAGAGGCTGAAGGGTACTGCAAGGTAATGGGGGGAGGAGAGGAGGTGGGGATCTGCAACGGCGGGGGCGACAGTGGGCTGTCGGAGGAGCCCAGGCCCTTGGCGGCGTTGCTGAGGAGGGCGAGCGCATGTGAGATGGAGTCCAGCGAGGGGGCACTCAGGTCCTCATCCAGAGAGTCTGACAGACAGATGGGCTCCGAAGGAGATGACAAGAGGGGGGGAGGGCGGGTTGAGGTCAAAGTGGATGTGGCGAGGAGAGATGGCGTGGAGGTCATGGCAAGAGGGGGTTTGCGAACCCACACACCCTCCTGAAGACACACAAGTAGACACAGTCACAAAACATGAATAGTCAAAAAGTTTGACACAATAGAACTACTAAGAACAAACACTCAGCCCAGCCACAAAATTTAAAACACATACCCCCGTCTTTTTCTAACTTTGCTCTGTGTTTCACTACCGGATATCATTTGTAATTTTTTTTATAAACTTGCGTGGCCTTACCTTTATCTGTATATGAAGTGCATGCACCCTATCCTTTTCCAGAAAAAGCTTAGATACTTTGTTGTTGAAGACTGATCATCTTTTGTTGAGCATGTATATATAATCCTCTATCTTGGCTAAGTGCTGACTTATAGCCAACACGTTGTCCCCGGGGTGCTCTTTGTGTATTTCAATAAAGTTAAAAAAAACAACCGCTGGTTTTTACTCTCCGTAGAGGGCCGACAGCGACGAGCACCTTCCAGCTGAAGCACAGCCCAACCCTTTCACGAAGAGGTGCAGTACTGTAGGAGCTCAGCGTATGACATATATCTGTATTTCTCTGTCCGATAAGCAAGAATAATAATGTCACGCTTACATTAAAAACATTACACACATTCAAAAACTAAAAATGCTAATTGTATAAATTTACATACGTTTAAAAAAAAAAGCGGGGATCTACTCTGCCAATGTCAAATGTATCAAAAAAGGTCTTCATACTGCTCAATTTGCATTAAGTTATCAATGATTTGATTTTTTGATTCAGAGATTTTGATTGTGTATATTGAAATATTGTGTGTGATATTATATTGTCACAGACCTTAGCTTTAGCCTTGGGTCCAGGCACCACTCTCCTCTTGGCTCTGTATGGAAGAATAATCAAATTAATGTTCATAAAATGTCATTATTACCTCTCTTGTGTTTGAGCTGTTAGACAGGAATACTCACAGGTTTCCAGTGAGGTGACTGTGAACGGCTAGACTCTCCTTGAACAGAATCCTGAGCAGACAAAACAGACTTTTTTTTTTTGTATGAATAAAAATACATTCATGAAATGATTCATGTTGTGGAAGCATCACTGCAGCAAAACACATCAGATTGAACTCAAGTAAGGAGAATTTATGGGCCGTGATCAATAGAAAATTGTGTTGTTGCAATATTTGACCAGCGGAGGGCGTCTTATCTGTATTGTACATTGTCACTGTTTTGGCTTGTAGAATCTCACAGACAAAATCTATAGGCAGCCACGTTAGCCTGATCTTAATGCAAAGAACATGAGCAAGAACAAACAATAATAATAATAACAGTATTGCAATTATTGCAGCAAATGAGCATGCATGTAGCTGTAGTCATAAGTTTTTCTAATAAAATAATATATTTATGACATAATCAGGGGGTGACATATGGGGAGAAAAGTTCTGGCCCCCATGGGTCCCCAAATTCCTGGCGGCACCCCTGCACATACTTACTATATACTTACTATATAATAAATATACTTAGATATTATGTAGTCTGAATTACATCATGAATGCTTATGTCAAGTTTGTAGTGTGGCTGCAAGGTTTTGCACTTACATAAATTTTTCTTTTGACAATTATTATAAATAATGGCACAAACACACACCTGGCCTGCATCCAGCCTTTGGGCCATAGTGGTTTGACCTCATTCTCCAGGAAGGCCTTGAGGTAGTCCTCCACAGACAGAGAACCCTGGTTCTCCATGTCGTAGCAGCTCAGTTTAACTCGCACCAGTGTGCACAGCAGGCTTCTAAATATTTCACACAAAATCATAGACTGTGAGTCAAACTCCACTGAAAGATATACTGTAGGTACATCCATGTTAAGGAGTCATGTCCATACCTTAGTTTGTCATCCCAGACAAACTTCTTCCGTGGACCCATCACCCTTTTACCGGGTTTCTCCTCGTCCTCGTCCTCCGATCCGTTCTTCTCCCCCTCTTCTGACTGCTGCCTGCGCATATACATAGTAACATGTTGCACAATAACATCAAAAGTATAAAAATAAGAGAAACAGTTTGTAGTAGTGAAGAATATAATCTCCACTTACTTTGCAACCTTGGCCATACAGTCCATGTTGTATTTGGCAATCTGCTCTGGCATCACGCTGCACACCGCCAGCTTCAGCTCCAAGAGCGGCGTCCTCAGCCTGTCGTCCTGAAAGAGAAGGAGAAGATGGCCGAAGAGTGAGAGTGGAGAAGAGGAAAGATAGAGGTCATAGTTAGATTAGGTGGAGGGGCAACACTGTATGTTTGTGTGTTGTGTCAACAAAGCTTGACAGGTTTTCAGTGGCTGCCATTATTGAATTCAGCCTTGAACACTTAGAACTGATGGGATTAAAATATTGCTGACAAGGCAGAAATAATAATGAGAAACAAAAAGAAGAATCAGAAGCCTTGAAATACACTGATCATTAAAGGGCACCGTGGCCACCGTAAAACACCCTGATGTAAAAATATAGAGAGGAATGTGTAGGATTCGTAGTTAAAACTTACTTTAAAAAACCTTCTTAAAAAAACTCTAATATGTGATTATCAATTAAAAATGACATAAAATCTGTGTGGGTGAAGACAAAAAATAAAACAGTACATGAAAACACAGAATAATGGTACAGAAGTTACAGAATGTCTAGAATGTGAACACACACCTAATAAAATGCCAGCTTTTTAGGACTATTAATGTCAAAACCTTTGTCAAAGAAATAATGTAACCCCTATACCCTCTATAATTCAACCAAAATGTTTTAGAAGGCAAATATATGTATTTTTAAAATGCAATACTTCCTTGCAAGTGTTCCAAATGTGTCAAACTGCGAGCACATTGCATGTGCACAGCTGTCCAGTTCAACCCATTGACTATTTATTTGATTGACCATTTTTTGGCGTTTTTTTTAAGTTATTAAATTGTAACAATTCAAATGTTTTACATCAGAAAAGCTGTTATTTCAACCGTGATGTGTTTACTTTCTATGTGCCCTGTATCAGATCATCATTGCCACATCACATACAACACTGAAGCAGCTAAAGGGTGAAGACAAATACACGTGCAAGGCAAGAAGCAGGGAATCAAGCATTTTAAGTGTCGTGTGCACCTTGGTGTTGAGAGGCGGCGTCGGCTGCAGCCCGTTGTCGCACTGACCCGCCCTCACCTGGATGTTGAGGCTGAGCTTCTTAAGCCGTTTGAGGAGCGCCTCCTTGTTGCATGGCACAAAGGCCTCCATGTGTGAGTAGATGCCCGAGCGAACGTCAGGAGGTTGCTCCTGTACCTGCAGCTCAATGCTGACAGAGGACAGACAACAAAGTCAGCCTTGAGGAACACAGGACAGCTTAAAGAGAGATGGATGAAAGGAATGTTAAGGTAACGACGGATAGAGAGATGGCAAGGGGTGTGGAAGGGTGACACAAAACAAAAGCCGCTCGGCTCAGCAGAGGAGCTGAGCTTGTCATACTCACTCCAGCAGAATGTTATTCATGTCCAAGGTGAAAAACTTCTTCCTGCCCTCCTGATCAAACTGCCGTGAAGCCTGCAGGGGGGAAAAAAACAGCTGAGTCAGTGAACAGCACCCAAGAGCATGCACAAATCCACAATGCTTCGCCTCGCCTTCTTGAATGTAAATTTAAATGTAAATTTAGTGGCTGTTAAGCAATTATTACATTACTGCTTACATTATGGTTTATCTTTGGGAGAACAAAAACTATGGATAGCCGTGATGGATAGCCATGATTAAAAACATTTTTGTTGAAACAACCATACGTGCATACAAGTATTTTAGGCCCAACTAGTTTGAATGCAAAATAAACTGACAACGGAGGTAAAATACACTTTTCTGTAGTACATGGAATATTTCATCAAATGATTAAATCAATATTAGAGCTGAAGCTTTAAGTGGTACCCATTGCAGGCAGATATGATATCAGCCATCTAAATAGTGCTAAAAAACATTTTGTAAGTAAATAAAAAAAAAACAAAAAAAAAACATTTTCTATCAAATTGGGGTTTCAAAACTACATGTTACACATCAGGAAAGAGACAGAGGTCAATTCAAGCAACATATAATGCTAACGCTATATTAAAAAAGTGAAGTTTGGTCAGAACAAATAAACTGTTCACTAAAAGTGAATAGAGTGAGGTTCCGCAGGCTAGCAAAGTTAGCCCAAATCTGACTGCAACCGACATATTTAATACATAACTAAATTGGTATGCATTATAATAAAGTAAAGTTAGATTGTTAGTTAGTTAGTAAAGTTAGTTAGTTCAGCTCTGCGCCTTTCCATTCAGTTCTGCTGTTGTGTGTTTTTTGGCATTAGATTTATGAAATGAATGTTAATTTTCCTGATTTCTCAGGATAAAGGATTTGTTTAAATGCCATCCTGGAACCAAAAGACAACAATTCTTCTGCTATCATGCTTTTGCAGTGCCTCTCTGTACTTCGACTAACAAGCATGCAGCGCATCAAGCAACCATCAAAACAGCAGCAGTGGTAATTTCTTTATCAGACTGGCCTTCCTGGTCAGCTTCACCTGCCCACAGGCTGCATCTGACTCACCGCTCGCAGGTCCTCAATGCGTTTAATGAGAGGAGGCGGCAGCCCACCAGGCAGTGGCGGAGGAGAAAATAGACCACTGGAAGACCCCAGGCCTCTCCCCTGGCTGCCCACACCAGCTCCTCCTTTTTGGCCTGGAGCACCAACACCCAGAATGCCGTTCTCTCTGGCCGTCGTGACAGCATGCTGCTGGTCCGTGTCCAATAAACTGAAGTCCAGGTCACCTAGCAGGTCCTGAAGTTCCTTCTCATTAGCCGAGCCCAGCAGTGACATCACGGCGGGGTCGGAGGTCAGGTCTGCCAGCAAGAGGTCGTTGTTGGTGGAAGAGGCAGTGTTACTCTGGGGGTGGGCTGAGTCAGAGGCTAGCAGGTGCTTCGCTGCATCAGCAGCACATGGTTTGTTGGCCACGCCTCCAGCTAGGCCCGCGGGAGCCATGTTGGGGTTGTTTTTCCCCGTCTGCTCCTTTTCCATGTTGAAGCGGTGGAGCATGGCCGCCAAATACAGCGAATCCTTCATCAGCTTCTTCCTCTTCTTCTTCTCGGGCCGATGGAGGTTGAGAGCTGCCACTCTGTCAGGACAAAATTGAATAAATAAAAAATAAGCACCATTAAGGCTGGTAATTGGTCAGCCTGACATCATTTGTTATCATTCCCTCATCCATCAGAAGCGTCTGTCCAGTTGTCTTCATCTCCCCTTAACAAGGAAGCTAAAATTCTCGCATCCATCATTTTGTCCATGTAACAACTATTATTTCTGATTTACACTAACAGCTGCAGCAACTGCAGCAACTGTAGCATCTGCGCACGTTGCCATGTTCCTGTCAAAAGTTAAAGGGCTGACGGAACGCAGCATCACTTCTCCTGCGCACTGTACATGCCCTTTTATTCTCAAAATAAGACCACTCAGACACAAACACACCTCCGCTAAAGTTGAAACATTCACTGGAAATAAATACTGCATACGAGGCAACTAGGCATGGGCCGGTTACCGCTTTAAGGGTACCACACTATGAAAAACTCATGGTTTCAAAACCACTAAAAAATGGGGGAAATGGAGGTCCAGCGTGGCCATTACGTGGAAATACTTTGTCACGTCCTGTGTTTTTCCTCGCAGCCGGAACTGGGCTTCGATGTGTTGCCAAAAGTCGTTAGCTGCCTTGTTAGCATTGAGCGGCGCCTTTACGGCTGCGGCGTTGTCGCCATTGTGGTTCGACACTGCTCACGTCAAGGGTCACCAAATGTGGAGATGTGTTTCAGAACGAGACAGAAGTGGAGGATAAGTGGTATAAACCGTTTTTTCCTCCACTGAACAACAAGCAACACTTAACAACTTCTCAGTTTGCTAACAGCAATCACATGACCCCAAAATGGAAGTTTGTGGAACAGTGCAAAAAGTGCAAACCTGCCACTATGAAATAATAACATAACATTACAAGGTGTTTTTTATTATTTATGTTGTGACCTTCTTGTGCCACTTGATTGCATTTGTTGTTTTGGGTTGTTTTGTTTTTTTTTTTACTAAGAAAATATTTATTGTGTTGTGACTTGAGTTGCAGGACTAGCCACAGTGGACTGCCTTGAGAACTGCATTTTATTTTTTATTTATTTTGAAAGAATTCATCCATCCATCCATTTTCTATACCGCATACCCTCACCAAGGTCGCGGGGCTATGCTGGAGCCTATCTCAGTTGACTTCAGGCGAGAGGCGGGGTACACCCTGGACTGGTCGCCAGCCAATCGCAGGGCAGTTTTTAAATTCATTTTAAATACATTTGTTCCACTTTCAGGCCGTACGATGGCCGAGTGGTTACCATGTTGGCCAAACAGTAAGGAGATCGGGAAGATCTGTGTTCGAATCTCCGTTGGGCATCTCTGATTGGAGTTTGCATGTTCTCCCTGTCCAGGTCCTCTGGTTTCCTCCAATGCTCCAAAAACAGGTATTTTAGGTTGAATTGTCCATAGGTATGAATGTGAGTGTGAATGATCGTTTGTTTATATGTGCCCTGCCATTAGCTGGCGACCAGTCCAGGGTGTACCCTGCCCCTCGCACATAAGTCTGGAATAGGCTCCAGCATACCCCCGCGACCCTAACGAGGCTAAGTGGCATACAAAATGGATGGATGAATGGATATTCCACTTTCATCGTATTATATCGTTTAAAAATGTCTGTTTTGACATTCACTTTTTTTCCACTTTTCAATAACGATATTTCAAAATAACATATTTTAGAGCTGTAACTACAACTGAAATACTGAAATACAAAAGCAAAAATAAATTAGTGGTGTAAAATTGTAAAAATTGAATCATTGAAAATCGATTAGTCACTTAAATAATTTCTATTCTGACGCTGGATATCTAATCATTTTCTTTTAAAAAATATCAGCAAGCATGCACTTCAAGAATAGTATTTTTATCAAATTAATATCAAACAATAAATAGAAACTGATAAAATAGCGTTCTTTAGACAACAAACTGGGTGAAACGGAATAAAGATCACCTCTGATGGTTTCAGTCAAGTATTGCACTCAGTTTTGTCGCAGATGCTCAAAAATCAATCTCTCACAATCAACAGAATTCTTCCCTAGTCAAGTGGAATTTTGCCTCCTGAAATGAAGGACTGACACCCACTGAAAGAGATGGTGTGTGTGTGTGCACGTGTGGATTAACCTGCTCTGAATGAGCTGTCACAAACATCCAGCATCCTCCGCCTTGAAGACACAATGGCAGGAGCTGCTGCTGCTATTTTTAGCCCTTGTTTTCATGTTTGACTGTCTTGCCTATGTGAGCTTGGATAATGGAGCTCTTTTCTCTGAGGTGGCTGGATGCTAAGAGCGAGTCAGCATCTCTGCTGCCTCAAGATGCATGAGATGGTCTCTATAATAGAGCACAGGCCGGAGGCGTTATGATGGTTTACAAGCACACTAAAAGAGTGGACCAACGTTTGGTAACAGTTGCTAGAATGTTCAATAGGTTGTGACTCATTTTTAAAAGGGGCTGTTTATCACTTGAGACATTCATGAGAAGAATTCCACTTCCCAACATCTTCTAAATTACCCTGGTTTAGGTTCTCTGTTTTTCTTCTCTTCTACTTCTTTCCCTTTCTTCCTCTTCACCTGCTCACTGTAGTCCTTTGCTTTCTGAAATAAAACACACACACACACACACACACACACACAGACAGACTTAGTAAATAATGCCAGTAGCCCCCGGGTACTTAAGACGTCCAAATGAGTACAAAGCTCACCTTGTCCTCCTCTCCTTCTGAGTCGGAGGCAGCTCTAAACTGCAGCGTGCCGGTGTTGATGTAAAAGCCTCCAAGCTTTGTGGTCAAAGACGCAGGCACCAGCTCATCATACTGCAAGACAAACATAAAACCAATTTGTTGTCACTGACTGAAGGAACACAATAAACCAAAAAAAACATAACAACAAAACTAAAATAGCATTCAACCATCAAGGCCAAACAAACTAACTTGTTTGAGTGAATCCCCACGGACTGGGTGCCAACTAAAAATGGGCATAATAATTTACTAGTGCATTACTGATCAATGAGAATTATGTTGATTCTGTCTACTATTACTCAACTAGTTTGCTAATTGCAACTGCCACACACAGCAACCTTTCTTTCCCAGCAGCTCCCTCTAATGGATCGTGTGGGTGACAGCCCCACTTGGCCCCGATTCAAGTGAAAATAAACACCTCAATCTGCACCTTAATCTGCCTCTGAACCAAAGTTGAATGAGTTTCTTTTTTGTTTCTAAGTTTTGTAGAAATTGGCTGGCCCATTAGGCAATACAGGCTAAGGGCACTGAGGCCTTCAGTGGGCACCAAAAAACGAGGGGAAATTCAATTCAATAAAATTACAGTGTATTATGACAATTATGACTCTTAAAATGGAAAAGTTCACATTGATTCAAATGTAAAGCAATGCATAAATTATATTATTACAAATGATAACAAATAGCAATGGGCCGGTTACAACAGCATGAAAAAGTCACGGTTTCAAAACCACTAAAATTGTGCGTCATACAGTTTCTACAACATGAGAGAAAGTGGAGGTTCAGTGCGGGGACTACAGAGAATTCAGTTATTTTTGAATATATTTTAAATACATATCTTCCACTTTCATCGTTGTTCATGTTATATGGTTTAAAAATGTCTGTTTTGACTTGACTTTTTTTCTCTTTTCAATAAAGAAATTTTAAAATTATATATTTTAGAGTTGTAAATACAATACCGCAAAACCGTCAAACTGCCCAAGGTTATCATCAGAATCTCATAGCGGCCTATGCCTAATAACAAGTAAGTCTTCCCCCGCCATCATTTTGTACATAGTTTCTCAATTGTTCAATGCTGATTGTTGTATGCAGAATTTATTACTATTATTATTATTTATTCGATTATTTACAATAACTTTATTTTGTGGTGGGGTGCTTATGTTGTAGTTCAGATTACTATTTTTTTGTACTTAGTCATCTCTCGCTACATCGCGCCCTCACTCTATTGCAGTTTTATTGCAGTAATGAATAAAAAAATGCCGTTTTGTGGTTGAATACAAAATAAAAATATGCCTATTTAAGCAAATTGTACTTATTCTTGGCCTAAAATAAGCATTTTCAAGCATAAAAATGGCAAAATGAACTAACTACAGTGGTGTGACAAAGTGTTTGCCCCCTTCCTGATTTTCTTATTTTTTTTGCATGTTTGTCACACTTAAATGTTTCAAATCATCAAACAAATGTAAATATTAGTCAATGACAACACAACTGAAAACAAAATGCAGTTTTTAAATGTGGAATGACCTTAAAAAGGTGGTTCATGCTGGAAAAGCCTCAAACAACAATTCTGCAATGATGAGTGGGCCAAAGTTCCTCCACAGAGCTGTAAGACACTCATTGTAAGTTATCACAAACGACGCTGATTGAAGTTGTTGCTGCTAAGGGTGGCCCAACCAGTTATTAGGTTTAGGGGGCAATCACTTTTTCACACAGGGCCATGTAGGTTTTGATTTTTTTTCTCCCTTAATAATAAAAGTTTCATTTAAAAACGGCATTTTGTTTTCAGTTGTGTTGTCATTGATTAGTATTAACATTTGTTTGATGATCTGAAGCATTTAAGTGTGACAAAAAATATTTAAAAAATCAGGAAGGGGGCAAACACTTTTTCATATTGCTTTAAATGAACTATATACAGTAAGATTATAAGACAGAAGAAGCATTCTAATTGCGAATGTAAGACTGTATTGGCCACTAGGTGTCGGTGTTCGGTGAGACAAAGGCCAGTCGTGATCGCTAGAAAAGGCGTTTATTGCAATTTTAAATGATCTCACAGCAGGCACAATAATAGTAACATAATAATCATTATAATAACACAGGCTACTGTTGAGGCCACAACCCAACACAAGCTGAAACTCAACTCTGAACATCTGACATGACTTTTTGTCCTCTCCACCTATGTCACCAAGGTCTGCTAGGGAACACATTTACTGCGACACACACGAACAGAAGTTTTATTTACGTCTTTAATGGCTTATTTACTCTTAGTATGTCTACTGTAATGGGTAATGATAGTGTAAAGCCATTTAAAGCCGCCATTACAATACATTGATGAGACAGGAGCCACCGCAGGAAATACGCTGTCCAGAAAAAAACAGCAAGGAACTGCCAAAGTGTGAGTCTATGTCGAGTCTTATTTTCTCCCATTATATCTCCTATATTGGGTAATACGAAAGTAAAGGTGCCTATATGGCTGTTATGTCTAATAATGTTAAAAACTGTACTTAGAAGCTCCTAAATAGGTTTTCTATGCAATAACTACAAAAATATTTAATTTATGAATATTTAATCTTATTTCGCAGAAATTCACTTATTGTGGTCGAGTCTGTGTCCAATTAACCGCAATAAAAGAGGGACAACTGTATTTGTAATTTTTAAACTGTAAATTGGGTGACATATTATCTTACAAATTAAAGACAGCAGTAAAAACAATGTCATTCAATTTCTTTTGTAAGTATATGTAAATCGCTGATGGAGGGAGGTACCATATACTGTAAAATCTCAACTAGGGCGCCACTTTGGGTAGTGCCGACTCTGCATGCATGCGAAGTTAAATAAAACAGCTAAAAACAATTAGAATCCCTGCGTTTATAATAAAAATACATGGAAAGGAGGTCAGACTACATAGACTGCAGATGCCACAAAACTATATAAAATGAACAAGAGGGCACAAAACAAGCTATTATATCATTTTATAATGACGCGTGTAAACACAAGGGGACGCCTATTTGTTTATGAGTCACATTCAATTTGAACCGCCTGGTTCTTTGCAAGGAGGGACAAGTATAGCGTTACATTCACTGGTATATCATTCCAACAAAGTCAGATATGTGATGAGGATGTAAATCAGAATGATTCATATGTTAAAGAAAAAAGAATGCCAGTATTATTAAAAAGTAAAGGGATTTAATCTAAAGTAATATTATGTATGAGTAAATGGTACTCACAGCCTCAGAGTTGTCTATGAAGGGGTCCGTCTCATCATAGCCAAAGCCAATATCAATTAAATCCTGCATTCTGTCCTTCCTTTTCTTTGCCGTGTTGCCCTATAGTATAAAATAAACAAACCACTCATCAATGTTGAGCTTTTGGTTTGAAGTTTTATCTGTGAAACACATGCATGGATTCTTAAATGTTCATCGTACACACAATGTTTGGTTCCTAAATTACCCTCATCATTTTATTACGTTTAAAGAAATAGCTTTAAAATCGTGTTGATGATGCCCCCGGCTAGTAATAAGAAGATATATTAGTTAATAAAATGCAGCAAGGACCAAGTTAACTACAAACTTGCTTAAAGCAAGAGGCTAAATAAAGAATGTACCTCTTGCTGTATGCAGTAGTGAGCTGCACAGTAAGTAAATAGGTTAGACAATCAGTATTAGCTACAATATATGACAAATACTACTAATACTAATACATGTGTACAGAAAGTATATGGTAAAAACCTAGGGCACAGCTTTGATGAAGATAATTACAAACCAAAAAAAAAATTCTTGCTGAATTAAACTTTAAATTGGCCGCGTGGTTAGCATGTTGGCCACACACTAGGGAGATCGGGAAAATCTGGGTTCAAATCTCTGCATCTCTGTGTGGAGTTTGCATCTCCCCGTGCGTGCGTGGGTTTTCTCGGGTCCTCCGGTTTCCTCCCGCATTCCAAAAACATGCACGTTAGGTTAATTGGCGACTCTAAATTGTCCATAGGTATGAATGTGAGTGAATGATTGTCTATATGTGCCCTGCGATTGACTGTCGACCAGTCCAGGGTGTAGCCCAAAGTCAGCTGGGATAGGCTCCAGCATACCCGCGACCCTAGTGAGGATAAGCGGCATAGAAAACGGATGGATGGATGGAATTTTAAAAAGGTATGTGAAGGGTTAGTGAAGAAAATGACATGATAGCTCTTTGTTATTTGTTATCATTTTTCGTTTACATGAATCAAAAGAAGACAGATTGTGAACAAAAAAAATTATGTTCCACAATAAAAACATACTGAACTTTGCTATTTTACTAGTTGCACAAAGTGCTTCCACTTCACTGTATTGATTGTAGATAGTGGTAGGAATGTAAAATACACACACACATACACAGTTTGGTATGTCTGCGGGTTAGGCACATTTCAGCTATAAAATTATTCAATTATTCAAAATTATATTTTAATACAAAACTTATACAAAAGTTGATTTATCAAATATACAGTATGTCCATTAAATGTTGTGTCCCCTAAAATAATTACTGTCATGTTTTTGAATGGTAACAGCTAATTAAAACTTTGTTGATTTTTGTTTTTTTAATCAAACTTTTGGTAAACACCAAAATGTCAATTTATTGGAAATGAACTGACTTTTTGTATTTAACAACATACAATTACAGGTTTCATGTTTTTGACTGTATCTACAGTAGTTCTCAAATGACACATGCCACATAAACATGTGCACTTCAAACATTGTAGTTACACATATTGTAAGTAGTAATAATAACTTACATATTTATTCTCAAACTTCTTTGCCAGGGCCTCAACTCGGAGCTGCTCCCTCTCGTCATCATTGAAAGGGTCGCTGGGGGCAGGAGTCAGACGTGGAGGTTTGTTTTTTGTCTGGAACAAGAGTAAGAAGTGCAATATTTAATAAAACAAAAAAAAAAGAGATCGTTAATGCATCATTGCATAATATAGCAGTCCTCAGACACCATATGAATTTCCCCCTAGTGGCTGTGAGCGACATAAGGGATGACATTACTGCATAGACATTTGATTGGATGCTTGGTAAATCCTCTGATCTTACATCATTGCTACAAAATTGCTTCTATGTGGCATTACTTTTGACATTCTGACAGTTTCCAAAAAAAGGTGTTCTATTGAGAAAATTAATAACTAACCCATCCATAATGTGCACATTTTTTGGATTTCAAAAGGAGCAAAAAAGGGTGATTAATAAACATTTTTGCAGAAATTGGTAGTGGTACTACACCACAAATTGCCACCATATGGATTTAAAGGTTACAACAAGTGTACAACACATTCTTGTCTTGGAAAGTTTTCCACTTCCAGTGATGTAAAAATGTAAGCATGAACTAAATAGTAGCCAGGTAGCGTGTGACATGCTACATCCTGGTACTTGTCTAACAGAGGGCCAGGAGGAGGCTGCATGTGGCATGTGGAGGACTAATGGCTGTGTGACTGTTGCTGGGCAAGAGGCAGCAGCACACAGGTACATGATAAGAAGCGTCATTATTATCTTGTTGTGTCAGAGAGAAGGCAGAGCGTCCTCTCTTTACTGTTAAAAAGAAGTTGGAAAGCAAGAGTGGAGTGTAACAAGAACACCCCCTTCCAAAAAAAACACTGCAGCTGTCTTTTTGTGTTGGTCATCCACGCAAGACAAGGTGCACTCTCCCACATTCAGTTTATCTAATCATGACAAGTCCACTCATACACGGCAAAGTGGAATAAAATGACGTCCAGCTCCAGTCCCACTCAACTTCCAAAGTGAGGGGACCTACCTGGAGGTTGTGGATGAGTTCGCCGTAATTAAACTCGACAGAGGCGCGGTCGTCAGGCTCGCTCAGGGGCAGGTTGAGCCGCACCGTCGCCCTCTTCTCGGCTCCAGCCTTGTCCCTCTCACCAGCTTTGCCGAGGCGGCTGGCAGCACCTCCTGCCCCGGGCTCCGCTAACGCCGCCGCTTCGACCTCGTCGTCTCCGCTGAAGTTAAAGTCGGCCTCATCTTCCAGCCGGCGTTTCCTAGACTCCGAGGCGGCCCCAGCCGTGAAGGCCGACAGCGTGACAAACTGCACTTTTCTCGGTTCGGCCATTTGGATGAGCTGCCTGCCCGCACGTCTCTCCGGACACACGGTGTGAAGGAGACGAGATACTTCACGAAACTACTCCAAATTGGTGCCTTGAGGAAGGTTCCGCGAAGCCCCTACGGGTGCTCAGCGGCTACGCGGAGGTGGAGGCCTCCTCAGAACCATACGAAATGGATTCCAGGGGATGCGACGGTCGGGGGAAAGTTGTTTTTCCGGCAGCCACTCGCATCCTCGATTTGCTATGGGACCGACATAGTCACAGGAGCCATCTTGGTTTTGGGAGTAAATAAAATATCAGACGAGAGAGGGGTCACTGCGCATGCGTGTACATTCAGACCGGAAACCCCGTGACAGAGGGGCGTCATTATGTCCAATCAGCGTGTGCCCCGACCTTACACCCGCCCATGTCAAAACAGTCGATAATAACACCAGCACTACTTTAATGACCTTTTTAAAGAGGCTGACTGAAGGGCAGACAGTGGAAAAGTGGAGTTGTGACAGCTTCCTCTGAATCCCAGGCGTTAATTTGATCCCTATATAATCCCTGGCGTTAATTTGATACCCATATGTCTTTTAAGCAAAACAATGACACAATAAAAAAACAGCAGCCTAAGTTGTTACAGATAAACATCACAGGGCATCTTGTTTGATTGAACATAACAGCAGCCACCTGTTGACTCATCAAAATTGTGGGACTTACAAGTAAATTTCAACCTTTACTAGCATATTGCATGTTTTGATATTTTTTATTTCATAGAATATTTCTGGTTAGCGTCATTTCCCATCATAGGCATAAATTCCTTAAAATCCTAAAAAAAATTCTGTACATTTGCACATGCACAATGTGATACAAGAGCTGCTTTAATTAAGCAATATTTTGTTTCCACCGTTTTTATATTTGTATGAAATTGTGCAAAGCCAGCTAGAGGCTACATTAAAAAGGATGCAATCAATGACAGTATTTAAAATGCATATGAATATATTTGTAAAAACGTACAGAACAAAAACACAGTATTTCCAGTATAAAACCAAATACAATAATGTTACATTTAAAGACGTATCCTCCAACAACTGATGTCTGCTGCACAGTATGCAGTACTGTATGTGTGCAATGTTCACACATGATGTGAGTTGGTCATGAAAGAAAGACTCTGTTGTCTTTGGCCCATTTCCTCATGGCTCTAATGATGTACTCCACCTGCGGGTTGCCAGAATTTCGCAGCAGGAGCACCACCTCCTTAAGTATCTCCCTGGTACACAAAACAGGAAGAGGAAAAGACATTAGATCATTGCTCTGTGCAATTGATCAGTCATTCATATTTATTAACTAATCTCTCCAATTATGTTTGCAGTGTAGTTTGCTTGTTAGTAAATAGGATTAAGCAAAAACTACTCCACCAAAGTGTCCACAAAGCTTAATGGAGGTGAACATCCAAGATTCTTTTGTTCACATTTTTTTTTTTTGCAAGTAACCTGGAGCCTACTCCAGCTGACTTTGGCTGAGGGGTGGGGTACACCCTGGACTGGTCACCAGTAACAACCATTCACATTCACACCTGTGGACAACTGACATTAACATGCATGTTTTTGGGATGAGGATGGAAGCTGAGCTACCGGAGAAAACCCACACAAGCACGGGGAGACCGTGAAAAAGCCACACAGAGATACTCCAATGGGCATTTGAACATCGGAACTGCTGTAATGCTGCCACGTAATGCATTAACAAAACAAAATGAAGAGGGTGGAAATTTTGGTGCTGATCCAAATTAGGAAGATTGAGCTCATTTCAGAATGAATGATCAATTAATGGTTTAAAATAAGGTAACTTGTGTTTCCATGCCAATGTCCAACGCTACCCAGAAGAGATTTTTTGGATGAACATTCAATAGCTGACTGCTCGTCTTTAGTCAGCAAACTAGTTGAGACTGAATCAACAGCGCCACTTCTGGTTGTAGACAAGTACTGCGCACATTTGACAGAATTCTTCATGATAAATCAATCGATCATTACACACATTCCTATTGCAGTGCCATTTTAGTTATGGCAGTTTGAAATACTGCATGTACAGTCAAACCTCTGAATGAATGAATGAATGAAGTGCCCAAACAAAGCACCCTATGCATTGCGGACTCACTGTCCGTCCATTTTTTTTTTGGAGTGTGACAGCTAAATAACCCACACTGGGGTGAAAGAAAATTCCAACCATTTGATAAAGATGAGAAACACTATTGAATTCAGTCTTGCTAGGATGTATAAGAAGTCTGAATCAACAATGAGTTCCATCCATAATTTATTTTTTGTTAATATTTATGGCCGTCTGGAACAGATTTATTTCATTTACATTATTTCCTACAGGAAAAACTGACTTGTTTTACATCGGTTTCGGTTTTCGTCTGACCTTTTGGAGCAAATTAATGACAAAAACCAAGGTTCCATTGTAATATGAACAAAGAGGCAGGCATACTTTGACTCTTTGTTGGCTAAAATTAGCTGAAAGATGCCAACACATGCCCCTCTCTTTCCCTCCCAGTAGTTGGATCCTGGGTCCAGCTTCTCCAGCGCATCAAATGCTTTGGCTGCATAGTAGAACTGACCCATCTGAAAAACACATTATGCAAAAAAGCTGTTATTACCAATGTTTACCAAATGTGCATTAGATATACAGTATCTTTGCAGAATTGTTGTAATTCAGCCACACTGGAGTGTTTTCGAGGATGACCCGCTTTTTTAAGACTCAGGTCAGGACTCGGCCACTCCAAAGTTGTCATTTTGTTTTTCGGCACGTCAGCCATTCAGAGGTGGACTTGCTGGTGTGTTTTGGATTATTGTCCTGCTGCAGAACCCAAGTTGGTTTCAGCTTGAGGTGATGGCCGGACATGCTACTTGAGGATTTTTGGGTAGACAACAGAATTCATGGTTCCATCCATTTATCACAGCAGGTCTTCCAGGTCCTGAAGCAGCAGTACGGTACTTTTACGCCAGATGTAATGGGACACACAACTTCCAAAAGCTTGACCTTTTGTCTCTTCAGACCTCAGAATATTTTCCCCAAAGGTCTTGGAGATCATCAAGCCATTTTCTGGCAAAATTTAGATGAGCCTTAATGTTATTTTTGTTCAGCAGTGGTTTTCGTCTTGGAACTCTTAACTGAGGCAAGTGAAGCCTGCAGTTTTTTGGATGTTGTTGTGGCGTCTTTTGTGACCCCTTGGATGAGTCGTTGCTGCGCTCTCGGTGTAATTTTGGTTGGACGGTCACTCCTGGCAAGGTTCACAACTGTTCCAAGTTTTTGCCATTTGTGGATAATGGCTGTCATTGGGTTCGCTGGAGTCCCAAAGCTCTTAATCTTGGCTGTATAACCTTTTTCAAACTGTTAGATCTCAATTATTTTCTTTCTTGTGTGTGTGTGGCAGGGGCAATCACTTTAATAATACAAAGTTTCATTTAAAAACTGCATTTTGTGTTCGGTTGTGTTGTCATTGACTAATATTTAAATTTGTTTGATTATCTGAAACATTTAAGTGTGACAAACATCCAAAAAAAAAAAAAAAAAAGAAATGAGGAAGGGGGCAAACACTTTTTCACACCACTGATTGTGTCTATATTTGGTCAGAAGGCAAAGTAAAATGGAAAATAAACAAGTACACTTTGAATGTCTACCTTGAATGACCAAAATATGCTAGACATATAAAAAATGTCACTAGAACAATGTAAAAACCCACATTTCCATTTCTACCTTGTAGCAGTCATTGGCGATGAGCTGAAGCAGACTGAAGGAGTCAGAGGAGGTGCCCATCTTCAGATAGAGCTCCCAGGCAAGACGACCCTTCTGGTTCATGATGTCTGACAAGCACAAGATTCAACAATCTGTCACTCACTGACATTTTACCATCTTTCTACATAGCTATCTATCACATTAGCGTGCATGTGAATGGACATACATGCTGTATGTGCAACTTGACAACCAAACTCAATGTGGTCATAGCAATAGAAGTTACAGTATTTCAGCCTCTGTGGTGATGTATGACCAGTGACCTCTTTAGTACAGATGTACACTGGTGTTACTCATGGCCTGTTTTAAGCCTTGCCAAACAAAAAAACAGAAGTAAGGTGGCTTTAAAGGGTCAAAAAGCCACTGTTTTGTGGTCTATCATAAAACTGGAACTCGTGGTGAGAGGTGGTGCACTCTTACAGCCATGTTTTTGCAGTCACCATATCATGGTCAGCAGAACCAGGTAGTAACAATAATGCCGATAATAAACAGTAGTGTCTACAATGTGTGAGTAAACTAAACTGGCAAATTAACGATATTAACAAAAAGTAGATTAGCTGTTCGAAAATGATTTATTACTAAAAGGAATTTGGTGCAAATCTATATTTTTCCCAATTAGTTTAAAGGAATATGCAAAAACTACAGACAACTTATATTTGGAACAAGAGTTCCAAAATTTGACTACTTATATCACCATTGCAAGCTTTGTTTAACAAATATTAGTTATATAATCTATTTTTAACATTCCTATTTAACTTATTGTATCCTATTTTTTATTTTGTATACACATATATTCTTGAATTTCTAAGTGAATCATTCATGAAACATAATGACAAAATTAAATGTGGCTAATTTTCACATAACCTGGTGCGGAAAAATTTGGGCCAGATTTATTTAGTAGCATAGCTACAAACTGAGTGCACTTCTGGCTTTAACAATCTTTTTTTTTAGGATTTTCATGTCATATTGGACGTATAAAGCCTTGTTTATTGTGAATGAATGACCACTGTGACCACAATACATACAGCAGCGTGCCAGCCAGCTGAGGTACACATAATCACTCTTGATCTTGTCACTTTGAATCAGCAGAAAACCCTGAAAAGAAAAAGCAAAAAATAAAGCATATTATAAAAGTAAATGATCTCCCAGAAAGACTACAAAGAAGTTCTCTAGACGCTAAGATACCTCCTCTGCTTCTTTGTAGTTGCCAAGGGCTGCCTTTGCCTGAGCGTAGTTGAAATTAAATGTATCATCGTTATAGAAGTAACCCTAAAAAAAAAAGAGGGAATTCAGCACAAATATATTATAAATGTTGACTACATTGCTGATTTTTGACTGTTCCATACCATATTTTCTCATATGGTGGTCATGGGTGTTTACTCAACTGCAGAGTAATGGATTTATTAGGGCTACAGTGTTTATGTGAGTGGAGGCCTTTATTTTCTCTGACATTAAAACACAAAAATGAATACAGTACTTACACTGTATAAAGGGCCGCATACAGAAGAATTGAAGGATACCAGGAGCCACGTTGATACATTTTGTGCATTAAAGATGCTAAAATCAATCCTATATAGGTAAGTTTTCTGAACAAAACATCAACATCTTAGCTTTGTGTTATCGGTGACAAAGGGAATTAGTGCAATATCAAATAACATATCTCATGAATAGGAAATTATTTTATTTTTAGAATATGTTGTGGGCCAATTCAAATTGGCCACCCCTGGCTCAGCGTTTTTTGCTCTCTTTCTTTCTCCTTAAACTCCACAGTAAATTTGACAAATCTATACAAGTGCCACATCTGCTATGGAGGCGGAGTGTGTGCGGTAAAGCTGTCTACTATGACACATGGTGGTATCAGTCACAGTAAAGGTAATTACAGCTACCTTGTAGCACCACCTGTTATTTTGTTCTGATGGGAGAAAAGGAGGCTATTTTGAGGCGTGGTGTTTATTTATCCAAGAGGACGGCACACTGGATGATTAACTCAGGAGGCCACTATTGGAGGAAATACAGTATATACAGCATGATATATTGTATGGTGAGCAATACAAACCTTGACTGAGTTGAGATATATGAGAACATCTTTAAACTCTCTCAAGAGGAAGAAGCAGGAAGCCATGCACTGTCTGCCTGGAAGAGTATCTAAAAGGCAAACAGAAATAAACACATACTTGCCCACACAACTATACTTGAAAAAAAAAAAAAAGTACCAAAATGGTGAAATGTTATCTCAGCATACCACACTCGCTGGCCGAGCCTCCGACCAACTGAAAGAACTGCTGAGCAACTTTTAAGTAATCCCTCTAGGAAAACAAACATCAAACACAGTTAATATCTATTTATTACATCTTATTTTACATTTACATTTAAAAACAAATACTTACCGTTCCAAGTTGTTGCCCGAGTGCAGCATTTACCACCCCTTTCAAAATGTACTCCTACGAAAATAAGCAAGTATTAAGACGCACAATATATAGATAAGAGATTCCCTGATGACTGATATAGTCTTTAATTCATAACCAGTTAACAATGTGCTTTTAACAAGTTAACACAGCATCTGTTACATTTTATTGTACACTTCTTCATAGTTGTTTAAAAACAATATAAAAAACAAAAACTGTGTGTTGCCATTATTTTATTAGTTTATCATATTTCCATACAATGATTTCATACACAACTTTGACATACTGTACTATATATATATATATATATATATATATATATATATATATATATATATATATATATACACATTTATTTGCTAGTTTACAAAAACAATAAAACATGTATTCAGTATATCAATACCGTTTTTGTTTTGTCGTTTCTTTATCATTTTTCATGGCTGTCAAAAATAACCCATTAACAGCGGTAACTAATTTATTTAATTAATTGCATTAAAATTTTAATGCATTTTTATATTAATACATGTGCAACATGGCAAGTCACACCTCTCTGTTATTACAGCAGGAGGAGCCAAGACCCCATAGAGTCACACAAAAGTCTGACTTTTTTTTTTCTTAAACATCAACATCAACAGCAGTGATCACATACAACATATCTGTATCTCCAACTTGCCAACTAGTGATGTGCGATACCACTGATGTCTTTTCCAATTTTATACTAAAATTCAAGCTAAGCCGATACAGATACGACACCGTGTCCCGTAAATTAAAAAAAGTAGTATATTTCCAATCATAATTATTCATTTATTTGAAACTGTATAACTAAAGATAGGTATCAATGTTTCAGTATCAATCTGCACATCACCACTGCAAAAACGTCTCTTCACTTCCTCATTCACCACCACACTACCACGAGGTGCATTCACGGACACTCCGAAATACATACGTACATCAAGCGCTCCAAGACAAACAACACACTTCCGGCCTTCACAATAAAGCGCTGCACATCACATTCTGTTGGACTGCACTGAACAAAATAAGGGTCTCAGAAAAGTAGCTTACCCAAGCAATCTTTTATTTTCCACACAAAAAAGAGAAATGGCTAAGACGGCCTAATTTAATTGTGGAGAATAAAAGTGTGGTATCTCTTAGTTTGACGATTCTTACTGCACTGCGTTTGAAAATTATATTACCGGTACTGTCCAAAATACCCGCAAGTCCAGCCTATAGCTAAGTTGAGAGAAATTGTTGCCTGACATGCAAGAGACATTGCAAAAAGACACACACTTATCTTATGGTCTAGTATGTTTTAGTTTGATATGAATTTTCATTTCCTTTGACACGCAGTATGTTGAAGGAATAGTTGGCATGAAGTTGTGTGACATCCCCATCAGCATTGTATTGCATCAACAGTGACTTACCCCCCACTTCGTCCCGTGAGCAATGTTCTGGTCGGATTTTGGTGATGAGGAAAGTAGTTCCGGTTAGTTGCTGGGGTCAAGAGTTCGGCTTCTCAAAACAATATGTGTTCAAAAGACTAAGTGTTTACATGCATGCATGTAAACACTGTGAAACATGTGGACAATGGACAGGTGACAGCGCTCAATGATACAACGGGAGAGGAAGTAAGGCCGAGCGATTGTGAGGTCTGATTTTTTCAAGGAGGCATTTTAGTGATGCAACTTTTGAACGTACTGTTTTGAGAAGTTTTCTTTAATTAAGTGGCTCCATCAACTAACCGGAACTACTTTCTTCATCACCGAAATCCGACCACAACTCGGCTCACGAAGTGGGGGTAAAGTCAATATTGATGCACTACACTGCCGATGGGGACGTCATACAACTTCATGTCCAAAAATCCGAACTATCCTTTAAATATATATAATGGTGTCTTGTCAGTAAGCTTTCTGAGAGAAAATGTGCACATTTCAGACAGCTAAAAATGGTAATTAATCATGGTTCATTTCTGAACTGTGGGAAATCTGATTGAAAATTATAATCATTTGACAGCTGTAATTCTTTTTTTTTTTACCTACTTATGAAAAAAATGTAATTGAATGTAATAGATGGACTGTTAACTCGCTTGAACTAAATTATTCATTGTTTGCATGATTGCTTTCATTGTTATTATACACTAAAATGATTGACATATTGCTTTCTTTCACGCAATAAAAGTGTTTTTTTTTCATCATAGTAAAGAAAAAATAAATATAAATGTATATTTTTTTTATGTTCATTAACAGGTAAAGAGCTGAAAAAGGGTGGAACAAATAAATTTCATGGACCCTTGAATAATAGACTGGGTACATTTCTGATCCAAACAGCCCTGCAAAATTGAAAAGTTTAACATTGGTCTTTATTTTAAACTAAATTAAATCCCTTCATCATGCTCTGCGGGGGGAGAGTTGTTAGTAAGAGTCCAAACACAAAGTGTCGTATTAGAAGTAGGTGTACCTGAGGTGTAGCAGGCACTAAGTCTTGTATGAGGTTGTAAGCTTCCTGGACGTCATCTGGAAGAGTCACATGTAACATAATAGTATGACAAGTCACACATGAAACTTGTGATGCGTGGTAAAAGTAATGAAGATGCATACCCACTGGCCACAACACTGGATACACAATAGACAAGTGGTGTCAAAAGTGCGGCCCACAGGCTGTATTTTAATAGTCTTCAGCTTATTCAAGAAATGAATTTAAACACAGTCCAGATGAGAACATTACACAGGAACTGGAAACTCAAAAGGGCCCCTCAAAATGGTAACTTATAGTACAAGCTCTTTGATGATTTTCGTGTGTCCACTTGTTTGATTTTTGACTACACATGTAAATCAATTTCTTTTGGGATAGAAAAAAAGTACTGCGTATATTTGAGTGGAAAAGCCCGTGCCTCATTAAGTCGTAGTCTGCCAAAAAGATGTTTCAATGGCGTGGTTGTGTGCTTCGACTTAGTAGTGCTGAGATTGCAGGTGTGATTACAGCGTTAAGGGATTTTTTTTTTTTTTACATTTTGCCAAACTATTCATTTATTTATCTATCTGTCAGTTTTGTCTATAAATCCACAAAACATGCTTCTAAAGTCGCACAGAACTTGGATGCTCAAACCCTCATCATGCATGGCACAGTGCGAGCTCTCACTAAAACACACTAGCGCTGAGTTCAGCAAACATCAAAAGATGTCTCTTTGACTTTCTTTGCTGCTTTTCTGCAACACTTACTGTAACAAAGAGCCAACATCAGCAATCATTCATAGTTGAGTTTGTTTTTGTTACATTTGTGGTGTACATTTTTTCACCAGGATACACATGCTTGCAGAATTTGGTACGTTTCCAAGTATGTTAAAGCTCTCAAAAAGGCGATGCCACACTAATTGCCACACGTTGCCACACTAATAATAGCGAAGAATAATAAAAAGAAAGGAACAATTTCAAGAAGGTCCCTTTGTCACTTGTACCACAAAACTGAGATGTATGCTGTTTTGTCTTTCATTTATTCATTTGCTTAGCATTTTTTGACGCACATTGGATTGATTTTAGGGTGTTTAATGAATTAAAATGTTCATTCTTTCAGTTTTCTGTACGCGACCGTCAGTGGAAAAATTTGGACACTCGTCTAATGAGATCCAGTGCAAGAATTGTATGCAGACTTCAGCCTTTACAAAGATAATAATGTTCCCAGAGAGGTATTAATCGAATAACCAGTTCAATATTGCAGTGGCGTTCAACTACACACTATCATACCTATAGGCGTCAATCAAAAGTGAGCATTATTATCTTTGCAAAAGGCAGAATTGTTGACACTGCTCTTTTATTTGATTAAACTGGAAATTGTGCTAATGAAGGCAATTTGCCACCTTGTCTCAAGTAGTAGATGACCAGGTTGAGTCTCGCCTCCGGGATAACGTCAATCAATGGAGGTAGCACCTGTAAAGCCCCCTCACCGCCACGAAACACCACCTGGAAAAGAATGATGGTAGCATGTTAAGTCTTTGGTCTATGCACAGCAGGGATACCAGTTAGAGCTTGGGAGGAGCTTACCAAGTTGTGTCGGATAAGCTCCTTAGCAAACTCAAAGGAGCAAGAGGAGATGTCGATTAGGTTCTTCAGCTCAGCCTGAGAGCGAGGGGAAAAAAACGCACACTGAAGTAAAACCTTTTAATGCTTAATTTCATTTCATTTAAAACAGCAAGCAGCTAACATGTATACACTCCACCAACAGCGTGTACCTCAGCTGCTTTGCCGTTGTAGAGACTAAAGTGGTTGCAGGCCTTGAGGTTGAGGGCGATGGTGGAGTCAGGGATGTTCTGGAGGTAGGCCGCCAACACTTCTTGGGAGACGTCGTAGTAGCCCAGCTTGTAGTAACACAGAGCCACGTACACCTTCATTGCCAGGAAGTCTCTGAAGATGGTGATACCAAAAAAACAAAGAAAGGGCGGAAATTACTTTCAAGAAATGTATGTTCACTGTCAGAGAGGTATTCATTTAACAATATGTTTATTGCTGTGGTGAGATATCTTGTCCCCGCCCCAAGGCAGCCAAAACACTACAAACAGCTGTCAGTATGATGCTGAACACTACAACAAGTTTGAGTTAAAAAAAAAAAAGGGACACATTCGATGGGAATTAACTAGAATTTTTAACAATAACAACACTATAATTACTATTATTAAGTATTACCTATTTCTAATGTGCTTTGCATTTGAAAATCTCTGCAATAAAAATCAAATTAAAAAAATAAGTACCGTAATAACTACTATAACATACTCAAACATAACAGTTAATATTTTGTTTTGTTCAAACTAATAATTTATATATTTTTCAAACTCTAACTCGTCTTAATTTTTGGTGTTACCATCAATTTAGTGTCTGTTTTTTTTTTTTATTCAATATATGCATATTTATACCCCAGTAGTCAAGATTACGGTATGTGTTTTTTGTATACAGTTCAACCAACACAGACAATGGTTAGGAATTGAAACCGACCTAAAAATAATATTTACTCTCCCTAACAAACTTGTGCTAGGAATTTATAAAATGGTCATCAGAATTCCAGATGCCAATAACGGATTTAATTCCAATAAAGGTCTTTGGTTCACAGATCACTACAAAGTGTTATGTATCTCTAAGATAAAAGGTGCAATGTACCGTATCTCCAGAAAACCACATATGATGTCAGTGTTAGTTTAGTTTCATCTGGTTTATTTCAAACATGCATAAAAGTTTACATTGAAGTACATCTTATATTTACAGTTCCACAAATCCACGGCTTAAAAGGAGTATGAGGATGCCTATCTTATTAATCCTACCCTCTTTCCATATCACAGCTATCATTACAGAATTTGTTCACTTCCTGTATTCACTATACATGATTCACAAAGAGCTAGCGCAACACTTCATGTATCTTGAAACAATCTATGTCCCTATAGAGAACACGAGGATGGCACACATTGTGTTAAAGTGCAGCATGGCAGTCAAAGATAAGCGGTAGGTGGAGACACGTACATGTTCTGCAGCAGGAGGCGCTTATAGATCTCGATGGCCTCCTGGTAGTGTGAGCGCATGTAGTGGATGGAGGCCAAGCTCAACTGGTCTTCCGTCACATCCTCCAGGTTCTGGTGAAAGTCCATCAGCTTCTTCTCATCGTTGAACTAAAATGTGGTTGGAAAGCTACAGACTTTGACATACGCATACACACCCCTTTTTCCAAGATTAAATTCAGGCAGCTTTCATTTCAAGCTCTTGCATCTCACGACTGAGAACATTTTAGAAATGTAATTCTCGTGTGTGATAGCAAATAGAAACTACTGATGCAAAGGTATAAACTGATGAGGCAGACAAAAGTAGACATGAAGGATAATATTTGGGTTTTTTGTAATACCTTGTAAGCCAGATGGAAGAGAAGTCGGTTTTTGAGGGCAGATTTTGGACCTGCAAAGAACAAAAGATGCCCAACAAACAAAAATAAAAGCAGCATCATGTCTTGAAGGTAATGATGCTTAGCTACTATAATGAAAAGCTGGTATTGAAAGAAAAAAAAAAAGAGTCTTTTTTTGTTGTTTCAGGGTATTATTTTAAACAAAAAATTAATAAAAATAATTTGTAAAGTTGCATTCTTTATATGTCAAAAAAAGACAAGCAATTTTTTCACGACTTTTTCTTTCTATCTGAAAAAGAACAAAGGGTCACTTCTGATGTTTTTCTGGGTTTTTTTTGTTTGTTTTTTTTTATTCCAAAAATAATGATTTTGTTGTTTTAAATGTTTTTGCTTTTTAATTTGTAAAACAAAGAAAATTATTTGTGCTTGTTTTTTGTGACTGTTTTCTTTTTAGCAGATTCTAGGCCTGGTTGTTCCATCAAATAGATGAAAAGTGGCCCTTATATTTTATATTAAAATACCCACATCACAAAAAGCCAATTTGTGTTTCATTTACTAATTATATCGTTTAAAAAAATGTGTGTTAACTGCTGGCTTGAAACAGCTCTTGTTCGGAGTCTCTGGAAATGTGGTTGGTGGGAGGGAGTTCCACAACTTGGGATGTTGGAAGATATGACACTGAATCAAAGTCAGTCTCTTTGGTTTGTGAGGTTTCTTTCCCCATGCTATATATGTTTTTAAAAGTTTTTGGTGGGGAGTTTTTGTTTTGTTTTGTTTTTTTTACCTAAAAACAAAAAAGGCACATGTAATGTTTATTATATTTGTGATTTTTTTTTCTCATCTTGTTTTATATACTTTTCTGTTTTTTGTTATGTTTTTATCTATAAAACAAAGACAAGTCATTTTGTTTGGGTTGTTTTTTGGAGGTTTTTTTCTTTTAAATATGAAAAACAAAGAAAAGTAATTTTTGTTTCTCCAAAGATGGAAAAAACCTAAACCTAAATATGAACCCTTTTTGTTTTACTATTAGAAAAAGGTAAACATTGAATACAGAACGTGAGCAAACTTTCTGCACCTCACATTGTGAAAAACGGTGAAATAACTTCGTACAAAATACAAAAGCTGCATGCTTGCAAGCTATTTAATTATTTACCCTTCAAGGCAGCCTCCTCGGCGTCTTTATAGAGCCCCAGAAAAAACATGGCACAGCCCAGATACACCCAGACGTCAGGAGGACAGTCAGGCTTCATGGTCATGGTCTTGTACTCCTGTCACAACAACAACTTTCAATATCCCATTCCAAGTACTAATATGGAGCCTACTCTGATCAAACATACATGTATGCAACAAAAGTACCTCCATGGCTCTCTTGTAGTCCCCCAAGTGAAAAGCACAGAAGCCAATCCATAGGTCTGTGTTCTCCTCTTGTTCACCAATACTTCTCTGGAACTGGAAATGTCAGCAAAACTCAACCTCAGCAACCAATGCATGATGGTTGCATATGTCACTGACATTATGGGATGTGGAAAATGTAGAGGGTAGGTACCTCCAAGAGGGTCAAGGCCCCTAGGTAGTCTCTCTGTTGCAGATATTCCTCCAATCCAGGAACTTTGGTTTTGTTTTTCTTCTTCTTGTCACTTATGTTTGCTGCTTCTCCTCCCACGGCTGGCTTCACACGAGAGAGGATCTGCACCAAAAGTTGATTATGGTGCTTTATGTACACTATTAAGATGCTATTTGGAAGATGGGTTCTTGTCGACTTACCATGTTGACAACTTTGGATGGGCTCCTATTAAAACATTAAAACAGAGCATTTACTACATTAGTTTGTTGTGGTTACATACAGTGTGTCTACTTCGGTGAACACGACAATGACCCATGATGATGCCCATACAGATCTCTTTCATCAGTGTGAAGCGTCTTTTTTTACTGTAACCTAGCAACAACCATTCCACCGATTAACATATGCAACCCCGTTTACTAGACAAGAAGTTGTTTAATATAATTTAAAAGGCCGCAGTGGTGTTCTTTGTTAGCAATAGTTGTATTAAGACAAAATTAACAAGTGAAACATTCCCCACTAAAACAACAAGGACCAGCACTGTCAATACGTTCTCGTTTGGGTGTCGTTGACAAAATTAGTGTACCCAATTTAAAGACGATATTAAATAAACATACCTTCAATGCCACTCTTCCTCTTCCAAAAGGCTTTTGATGTAATTTTCATTAGTTTTTGGCTTCTCTCGCTTCTCTCCCGCAAGAACGAGCACACATCAATTGCTCACTACAGACCGCCATCTTGGTTGTCTGCTTGACGTCATTACACATTCTAATGTGGCGGTTATATCATTTGGAGGGATTTACAGCGTTTTTTAGTCGTGCACAAATCCAATTTATTTATTATTTGTATTCAATTCAGACTGATAAAGGCGCGTTTCAAAAGACAACTTGATATTTCACAGCCAAGTTTTCGCGCCTTAGTGTTTGCCCTTAGTTGCCTAGCAACGTGCAAAATGCTGCTTCTTGACTACAACATTGCCGTTAATGGCAAGTAAACACATTTTGCCCTTGTTAGAAAGTACTACATGAATATATATGTAAAAAATCGACGGGGGTGCTTCTGTCGCCATTGTCATACATATAAATATATATCCTTCATATAACATAGAAGGCCCCAGTGGCCTAATGGATAAGGCACTGGCCTCCTAAGCCAGGGATTGTGGGTTCGAGTCCCATCTGGGGTGGTGAAATTTTGGCAACATAATTTTCTCAGCTCCACTTTTTGAAAAGTCAAATTGCCAGCTGAGTATGGCAAATTCATACATATTGGCAGGTCTGCACTAATATTAAAAGTCCTCCCCGCCCCGCCGACAGTTCACCCCCGCTATTTGACAAGCACTGGTTTACACTAACTGCCAAGAAGCAACTCTTTCTATAACACAAATTACATTGTATTTTTATTTTTTTAAAAAGGTAACTTTATTAACCATAGAAACTGACAGGCACAATGTCTGAGTCAACACTGCACAGACCAAATATCTACAATAACAATGACCATATACGATATAGTCATCACAGAAGATGAACTGAGACACCACTGCATGTCATTACAAATCTGCCATTTAGTCAAATTACTGCACAATGACACACACACGCACACACACAGTTGCACATTAAGACACTGCTGTCTGTCTCCATACTGCTACAAGACCATCATGTGATCAGTAAATGCACCAGCACTGTCTTCATAAGAGGCTGTCAAACTTTCAATAAACAAACACGCATTATAACAGATCATCTATTTGGCAGTGTTTGCAGACACTTGAAAATAGTAATATTAATACATCATCTCTCTTATTGTCAACAATAATATGTACAGCAAAGTGCCATCAGTTGTTATAACTACCGAGTGTGTTCACAAGAACAAAAATCATGTTTGTTGAGCAAATTCTTCTCTTGCAAGCTTATCGTCCTGCAAATAGAACAACAGGTTCCAAGTTTAACTCTGATAACACCCTGTTTAGAAAATACCAGCCATGTGTCCTTAGAAAGATAATAGGCTATTTTATTTATAAAAACTGTAAATATTACAGTGTTGTACTGTTACATTTTAAAGCATAGTATATAGTAATGAAGGCTGTGTGTATTTGTGATTGTCTGAGCCTAAAATTGAATAACCTGTATACTTGTGAATGTTTATTGGTAAGTAAGCAATGCTGCTCAGTCTTGTGCAGGTTTAGGAAATACGAAAATATTTTTTAGACGAGTTGACCCTCAGTAAAGTTCAACCCGGAATCAAGAATAGGAATAAGTTCATTTCACAGCATGACTGTCATTAGTGACCTCAAAATCCAGAAAGAACAAACCCCCAGATATTAAACACATTGTCACAAACAGTTCAATAATTTAGCATCAAACACACACGGTCATTCACAGACTATTCACTCTTTTCTTTCATGAAAATAGTCCAAATCACCCAACCCTTTAGGATTTGAGGCCCATTCGAGCCATCAGCTGCTCGTAAACAGTCCATGCCATGGCAGCCATCAGAGTACGCCGGAGAGACCGAGGAACAGCCCCGCGAAAAAACCCACCCAAGCCATGCTCCTGGGGGAAAAAACACAACAAATGTTACTAGCTTTCTTGCTTGTACTGTACTGTTCCAAACAAAAATGTATGGTGCATTTGAGAGTCCTGGGAAGTAGCAAATATCAAAGTTAAAGCTTATATCTCAGCCAGTGATTTCCAACCACTGTGGCGTGAGAGATCGATTACTTGGTGTGCCGCATGAAAAAATAATGCGTGTAATGTACCATTACGGATATTACCCTTTGGTACGTTCACAGCGTTGCCTGTTCAGCCATCGTGGATCTCACACGCACACACAACAAATCTCGCCATACTAAGTTTACACAATACTACGGTATATTGGTATCTTGTAAGGCACACTGCTGTTTATTTTATATTATTATTATTATTATTTTTGTTTTGTTTTTAAGTGATTACATTTATTAGGACACTTTTGCAGAGCTGCTGGAAACGTGAATGTCCGTTGGAGATAAATAAAGTATCTATCTATCGATCTATCTATCCATTTGTTTGTCCTGTACTGTGTCATTCAGCGAAATCGAGTGTCCAAACCCACATGTTTGGTAACTCACTGTCCATCTATTTGTCATTAAGCACAGATGCTAAATAACCGCCATGGGGTCCAGCAATTTGAAGAAACCCAATTGAATTCAAGAAAGTGCAAAGATGGTGTCCGCATGGCCGACAAAAGAAGAAATAAAGGAAGTTATTTTTATTTTTTGAGGAAAGGTTAAACGTGTTAGCAAAACAGAGATCAAAAGAAGGCGAGAAGTTTTTGTTGGTGTGGACCGCTTCCTCTCCCCCCTTTCCACTCCTCGCTGTATTTGCCAACAAGGGTATTAAATAAAGGTAAAAGTGATTTGAATTTAAATGTTCATTTATCCATTTCATTCATCATTTATATGTATTTTGCATTGTTTTGTGCATGTAAAAAATGTATTTTTTGTTCATATTTTGGGTGTCTGGAACGGATTAACAGGATTTACTTTATTTCCTATGGGTAAAATTGCTTTGGTTTTTACAAGTTTCGGTTTATGTCGAATCTTTGGAATTAACAACAAAAACCCCTGTAGTCTGTTTCACAGTCAAACTATCGACATCATAAAACCTTAATTCGCTGTAAAATCAATGTTTTAAGTAGCATTTTGAGATTTTTCATTGCTTTTTTTAATTGCTCATGGTATTCTCTTAACATCCTTTTTTGAAGCTGTTGCTTCTTTTGGAGTAAGTATCACAGAAATTCAAGGAAAAATACAAAATGTGCTGAATGTTAGATGCTCGCTAAACTGAGGTCTCGTGTCATGTTCTGACATCATGCACGACGGCTTTCAAATTCCAAAGTTTGGTGCAAGTTTAGAAGCATATTTTGCCCAAATGTTATTGTCAGGTTATTATCCCACCTTTAGAGGTTCTGTACATAAAATAAAGACCTTGTCTGTGACATCACATTCCTGCATTCAACTGCACTTTTTCCTAGTCCGAAATGTGCCACTTGGCAGTTTTCCTGAACGCTACTGTGGTGAAAGTGAGCACACACACCCTGTAAACATAATGAATAGCATCCAGCGTGCTCCAGTGTGATGGGCTGACTTGAATGTGGGTCTTCACCACATCTGCAGGCTGTGTGACCAGTGATGCCATGATGCCTGCCACCACGCCACAGCTGAAGTTCACCAGGGGGACGTAGACGGACGACGTCACCTCTGATTAAAAAAAAATAAAAAAATTACAGGTTGACAAATTCTTACAGATTAGCTGATGCCATGTGGCTCTGACCTTGGGGGAGCGTTTTCTTGGCCTGGCTATAGAACATGACATAAATCCCAGAGAAGGGGGCATCTCGGAGCAGAGTAGCAGTGAGGCCGGAGAACAGCGCTCTCAATCCCTCCGTCTCGTACACACTCCTCAGAGCACCAGCCACACTCACATAATTGTAGTAGCCACTCTGGAACAGATTGCATTAGTGCATTAGCATAATAAACAATTGTATTTACACCAGAGCAAAATAACTGGTTACTGTTTGATCTATAGGGCCACAGCGTTCTTTGTTCGTGTCAGTGTAACCCTTCAATGTCAGCCATCTGTTTTTACATCCAATACGTAAATAAGCACAGCACCATCCACTAGATTCTGTTAGTAAATGCTTTGTGAGAAAGTAAACAACATGAACCGAGAGCTGCCTGATCAAATTGCACAGCACCGTTTTGGCTGTACCTCAAAACGTGTTTTGATGACGGTGAACGGCAGCATGCAGACACCGGCCACAGATCTGGCGCCAGCTCCCAGCAACACAGCCTCGAAGGCATTGGGCGCTCGGTCCAGGAAGAAGTGCTGCTTGAGGGAGTAGAAGGTGCTGAAGTAGATGCCCACCCCGGGGATACAACGAACGAATGACTGGCAGAGGAGAAAATGAACACAATCATCATCATCAGGAAGCAATCATGGCTCATGCTGTGATTTGTGTTCCTTTGACTTGCTGATTGTAATTGTGCATGGATGTTAATTGCTGCATTCTGAAATGTTGGACTTCGACAAGAGCCACAAACTTGCAAAGCTAATAAAAGAGCTGTAGCTAAAACAAATGCAAGATAGATGATATTGTATTCCACTAGACATCTTCAGAATTTTCTCATGCTTTACAATAGGCAAGCGAATTTAAGTAAAAATGAGGTTTTGGTGCTTTACTTTTTGGGGTAAATTACACTTACATCGACTCTTTGAATATACAGTCATGGAAAAAATGATTAGACAACCCTTGTTTCTTCAGTTCCTTGTTCATTTTAATGCCTGATACAACTAAAGGTGCCTTTGTTTGGACAAATATAACAATGACAACAAAAATAGCTCATTAGTTACATTTTTTGGCAGTACAATGCTATAGCTATTCATGTAAGAACTTAAGTGAGTTTGGTTATTATCAAAAAAACAATGGAAGTTGTTAGATATCAGCCCTTAAATTAAACTCTGATGAGCTTTATTTGTTATCATGATTATATTTGTCCAAACAAATGTACCTTTAGTTGTACCAGGCATTGAAATTGATCAATAAACTGAAGAAACAAGGGTGGTCCAATCATTTTTTCCATTACTGTAAATGTCAAAGGGGGAACTAGCACCGGCTGCAGGTGACAACTTTTAACATATTTAATCACACACTCTAGCATGCATGCATGTTTTCAGCATCTTCTAATTTGATGCTTAATATAATTATCACCATTGTTATTATATTTTTATTACAATGACAATGACAATGACATAGGAGCAATAACAACTATAGAGAAAGATGATCTGCTGGTAAGTCTCGCCCTTCTTCTCTCTCCCTGTCCATTCCCAAGGTTCTTCAACCGGTTCTAACAACTACACCCCTACCATTGCTGCACCAGCTGACTATCTGGCCCATTCAGCACTACAGAAACAGGAGATGAAGTGGATGCTCTCACCATCTGTGGCTACATCTAGGTCCCTTCTCTTCCCCACGATCCCCTACTTAGACTCCAATCACAACCAATGATGTGACCTAACGCTGTCTTTTCTCTCCTCTCTCTCGTTCTTCTTTGTCTGTCGTCCCTCTGTCCATGTTCTGTTTGGTGGTTTTAACAATAAATTTGCAATGCAATTGGAACAGGAGGAGTATACCAGACTCACCTGTTGTAAAGCAAAACTGTTCTGGCAAAATATCATACACTGCATGACTAAGCTGCTTAACGTGAAAGGTTTAAAAAAAAAAAAACAACAACAAAGTGTCCTAATTATCTCAACAACTTATTAAAAATATTCCACAGTTATGATGGTGTGTAGTATTCAAGTAAAGATGAATACGTGTATTCTTATTCGGATCAAATTGGTGCTCAGCTATACCAAACTGAAAGCTCAAAACTGACTTCCCACTCGATACGCATTTAAGTGAGGGACAGGAAGTGTATATTGGGCGTTGCGATACACCTCCATGAGCCTGGGTACAGTGACTAAAAGTGGACTACATTTTGGACGACATTTTGGCCTTAATACCGACGTACGTATTGAAGCGTGAGGATGCCGTACCATTACACCCCTACAATTACATTACAGTTCAACTGTCTTAACTTTTTGGGTTGATTACTCACCGGTGAAACTCCTTTCCACAGGCTAAAGACATTTTCTGTTCTTATCACATTGATGAAAACGCTGAACATCCCCACTTTTGGTGCCCTGCAAAAGGGAACATAGGGATGGCTGTTCACACATTAGATGGAGAAAACATGCCAAAAGACTACAGAGAAAGGTTTTAAAGTGTATACTTGTGTCCTCAGTTCCTGTTGCTTTGTGAGCCAAGAGACTGCCTGCAAACGTGTGTGCCCATGTCAGCTTTGTGTATGTGTGCTTATGTGTGTGCGTGTGTGTGCATGCGTGCACTCAAGAGAGAATGTTAATTCACATACCCTGGCTTGGCGTTGTTCTGCAGAGTCTGCAGCCGAGTCTTAACCAGATCCAAAGGTTGGAAGAGCAGCGTGGAGCAGGTGCCACTGAGGGAGCCGCACATAAAGGCTTTGAGAGCTGGGTGAGCCTGAGGACAGAGAGACACCACAAAGAACGGATGGAGACACAGAGCAGGGGGAATATGAGGAGGAGGTAGATATGCAGATAAAACAAAAATACATAAAATCCATGGAATACTTGATTGACCTAGTAAAATCATGTGTTATCAGTGTAAATAAATGCAAGTCACAGCTTTGTTTCATTTATATATGGTCTCCTTGTAAATAAAGCCTGTTGACACAGCAGAGGTCATCATGATGGAGATGTGCACAGACAGTCCACACACACACACACACACACACACACACGCACACACAGGGCCTGTTGAATACAATTACACGGAAAGACAACATGAAATTCCTTCTAGACAAGCAGGCAAGGCGCTACATTTAGGTAAACCGAAGAATACACGATCAATGTGTATAATAATGACAACACTAAATCATATTTTGGCACACACTATGCACACACTCCTACCTTCCCCAAGATGCTTGGCCCTCGACTGGACGGATCTTGTTTTTCCTGCATGTTGACCTGCTTTCAAATCATGCTATCAAGTCATGCTGCTGATGCAAGTGCATGTGACAAATAAAGCACAAAGCATCCTTCGCTTTTGGTCGCTGGCTCCCACAGACCCAAAAAGGCTCCTCTCTGGATGGCTTGACGCCACCCCCCACCCAGTTTCAAAGCCAAATTAAGGGATTATATTCCAGGCAACGTTTTTCTACCAGCTTCTATCTCTATCTTGCAGAGACACACTCACACATCTGCTTTTTCACTCCCCCACTCATCGCTGCTGCACTGCATCTCTGTCAAATGGCATGAGTCATGGCATGGCATGGTGTGCTGTGTGTATGTGTGTGTATGTGTGTGGGAGAGAGAGAGGTGGCCTTAAAATATATGTGTGTAGTTATTCAGTAGTCGCCTTGATGTGTCCGTGTCAAGCAATGGATGAGAAAAATGACAGTGGAATGTCAGTTTTCACAATTCTGCCCATTAGCAACAGTGTAAATAGAAATACATTTGATTTCCCCAATTTGCTGGAAAACTTCCCTTATTTCCAAATGCCAATGTTGACAGGTATGCCCTCAAAAATTGCATGCACAGGCGCCATGGCCAGTTATGCATGTGCAACCCACCACTCTAGATAGATTGCAGTCTTGTGGGAAACACTGCCCATGCATAATAACAATATAATGTATGTGGCCACAAACATATGTTATGTAATACCCATCACTTGCAGCTGTTATCCAGTAAAAGTTCTTTAAGCAACTTGAGTTAAAATGAAAACTTTACTTATGAGGATACTACAGCGGCGGTATGTGGCAAACGCGCAGCAACGTCCAAACATAGAACCAGGACCCAAAATCAAAAACACAATGAAACAAATGCAAGCGAAAAATGCTGCAAATTTAAAATGCAGGGCAATCACATAAACACTGCAGGATCAAAAACAAATGCTAAAAAAATGCACAAAATTCCAAAAACACACTCAAACCCCGAAAACAACTGCATGAGAGAAATGCTGCAAATTCATAAAACAAAACTGACAGGAGGCCCAAAAGAAAATTAGACGACTTTTGAAGAGGAGAAATGAATAGGTACACTTTGCGTCTTTGTTAAAACACTTTTGCTCATTCTAACCCAATTTGCTACATAAATCAGGTGGTCTCTTATATTGCGAAATATTCCAGCTCATTGTTGAACAATGGTAAATACGATGGAGAATGAGGGCCACATTGAAAGAAAAAAATAATCTGAGATTTCGAGAATAAAGTGAATCGTGAATTTACGACTTTATTCTCGTAAATTTGTCAGGTAAAAAAGTCGTAAATTTACGAGGAATAAAAGTCATACATTTAAGAAAAAAGTCCTAATATTACCTTTGCCCAAGGCCAAAGGTCACATAAGTCCCCCTTTTCATAGCTGTCTCAGGCAATGCCTGTTACGATGGAGTATTAAAATATGTCTTAAAAAGGGATTTATGCGACCTTGGGCATGTGGAGGGGGCGGTGTAAGGAAAGGGAAGTGACAAAGGCTGGTAGGATGCTAATCTGTTTGTGCTCAACTGCTCTGTTTTGCAGCGACGTTATAAGTAAAAGCTTGTCTGAAGCAAGAGGAAAGTTTTCTTCCTTCCTCAAGAGCTATGTTCTATTTTCCCTCTGACACATAATATTACGACTTTATTCTCGTAATATTAAAAATGTTTTCCTCGTAAATTTACAAATTTATTCTCGAAATCTCAGTTTAATTTATTTTCAATGTGAGCCTAATAATCCGTGTGTGTGTGTGTGTGTTTCCCTCTGTCTGCCACCGGGCGATAGTAACGCTAATGCTTGATTGTATTTATGCAGAAAGACACCATCTAAGAGTTTGTGTCTATTGTGCGTCTAAATACAGTAACAATATATAGAACCATCTGAGCGGTGAGCATGATTGTATTTGTTTTGATAGAACTTCTCTGTTGTTTCACATTGGATTATGAATGTGTTCCTAATGTTGTGGCCAAGGTGTGTAATTTGTTGAACTCACCGCGGCTAACTCCATCATTGTTGAGCCGGATGGATCCTTCTCGCCCTCCTCTCCCGTTTTGAAGCTACTTAATGCCAGATAATGTTACTGAAAATAAAGGAGAAAAGCGACTATGAATTTGGTAGTATGGCAGAAAACAAGCCAGCTTCCGGGGTGAAGGGCAGGCTATAGTGCTGTGTCAGACAGATGCTTGTTAGCTAGTTAGCGTGCTAGTTTCATTTAGTTGCCAAACAATAACCCACCTGGAGAGGTTAAGGCGTAACAAAAGTGGTGTTCACCCCCAACATCTTCCAAAACGCCATAGTTTGGATGTCGAGTCTTTTTATAGTTTGACGTTATAACAACATAACTTCCCAGGCTCGTGCTCTTGTAAATTCAGCCGCACATCAGACAGTAACACACAAATCACGCAAAAATATTTATATTAATCACGCAAAAAATATCTATATCTGTCCTCGTCTTTGGCGATAGTCCTCCAAAATTTGTTTTCGCTTTAGTGTGGACAGTCTTCCGCACTTCCGCTTCGTCTTTGCAGTACAGTAGTTCACTTCAAAATAAAAGCACATAAACGCTACCGAACATTTTTATGTGGCCCAAATAACTATTATACTTTCATTGACCTTATATTGTCTTTGACATTATAAAACATAACTGTATTTAGTTAAATCATTAGCAACAGTTTGCATTATATGGTACAATTTATATATATTTAAATTTATATTTACATTAAATCATTTTGTCCAGTTCGTCCAATCATTGAAATGGCTTAAACACATTGCATCACAGCAATACAGTAGACGCCCCGACAACGTAAATAATCCGTTCCGAGAACCTTTATGTTATAGGGATTTTATGTTATACGAAGCGTAAAATACATGTAAATAGCCTAATCCATTCCAAGATCTTCCCAAACTCACCCCTTTGGCACTTCAAAATATTCAAAGTCCACCAAATATGGTGGGAAAATATAAGAAAACGTTAGCATAAACATAGTACAGTAACATTCCAATAGCCCGTGTGCGCGTGGGTTTTCTCCAGGTACTCCGGCTTCCTCCAACATTCCAAAAACATGCAGGTGAGGTTAATTGGTTACTCTAAATTCTCCATAGGTATGAATGTGAGTGTGAATGGTTGTTTGTCTATATGTGCCCTGCGATTGGCTGGCGACCAGTCCAGGGTGTACCCCGCCTGTCGCCCGAAGAACAGCTGGGATAGGCTCCAGCATACCCCGCGACCCTAATGAGGAGAAGCGGTATAGAAAATGGATGGATGGATGTTTAAGTTAGTTTCAGGGGGACTACGAAGAGGAAGGAGGTTGAAGGGACAAGCCTGTGTCTCACACACACTCACGTGCGTGCTGTATAACTCAGCCAATGAGATGAGAGCGTAGGAGGTACCCCGATAATCAGCCAATGAGATGAGAGCGGAGGCGGTGCCCCGAAAATCAGCCAATGAGAGCGTGATGTGTCAGAAGGCGTCACCAAGTGTTAGTCTAAACTTGCAACGACTTGAGGCATTAATAAAGTTGATTGAAAAAAAAAGACTTTCACTGACTTGACTTGACTTATGTTATATGGAATTTCTTCTGTAATATGTAAAAGGAGGTTTATGTTATGCGAGGTACAACTGTATATGTAACTTGGATTAAATTGCAAAACCCATAATCGCTTGGATGTATTAACTTTTCCCATCCTTAGCATTTAGATGGAAATTAGAAACATGTGGTGTCCCTTAATATCATTCCACAGTTTGTAAATACACTCCTGATCAAAGTCTTACGACCAGTTGAAGAATTGCTAGAATTTGCATTTTGTACATTTGGATCTTAATGAGGTTTTAAGTAGAGCTCCAATATGCAAAAACAAGAAGGGGGAGTGAGACAAGAAACATTTGGAACAAAAAAAAAAAAAAAGAAATAGGTTGTTTATCACCTGATCAAAAGTTTAAGACCACAGGCTATAAAAGCCAAAATCTGCTCAAAATTAGCATTTTCTGTCAGGCATTCACACTGTCATGCCCTCCTGATGGCTAAAGCTAAGAAGCTTTCTCTTTCTGAACGTGGTCGGATTGTCGAGCTGCATAAGCAAGGCCTCTCGCAGCGTGCCATTGCTGCTGAGGTTGGGCGCAGGAAGACAGTCATTCTACATTTTTTGAAAGATCCTGAGCATTATGGAACAAAAAAGTCAAGTGGTAGACCCAAAAAAATCACACCTGCACTGAGCCAGAGGATCAAAGGACCTTACTGGTGCCGACTGCAGCGCAATAACCGTCAGACGGCATCTGCGGGAAAAGGGTTTAAAAAACAAAAAAACATATTCAAAGACCTCGTCTCCTTCAACGCCACCAAACTGCCCGTTTAGACTTTGCCAGGGAGCATCAAACATGGGACATTGAAAGGTGGAAAAAAGTTTTATTCTCTGATGAGAAAAAAATGTAACCTTGACAGTCCAGATGGCTTCCAACATTACTGACATGACAAGGAGATCTCACCTGAGATGTTTTCTACCCGGCACAGTGGAGGGGGGTCCATCATGATCTGGGGTGCTTTTTCATTCAGTGGAACACTGGAGCTTCAGGTGGTACAGGGTCGTCAAATGGTGGTTGCTTACATGCAGATGTTGCAGCGGGCATCCCTCATGACTGAGGGCCCTCGTCTGTGTGGTAACAGCTGGCTTTTTCAACAGGACAACGCTGCAGCTCACAATGCTCGCTCGACCAAGGACTTCTTCAGGGAGAAAAAGATCACTCTTTTGGACCATCCTGCATGTTCCCCTCATTTAAATCCCATAGAGAACATTTGGGGATGGATGGCAAGGGAAATTTATAAAAATGGCCATCAGTTCCAGACAGTTGATGCCCTTCGTGAAGCCATCTTCACCACTTGGAGCAATGTTCCCACTAGCCTCCTGGAAACACTCACGTCAAGCATGCACAAACCAATTTTTGAAGTGATTAACAAGAACGATGGAGCTACTCATTACTGAGTCCTACTGAGAACACTTTTTGTTCTGGTTTGGAGAGTTTGTTATTTTTTGAGCGATGGTCTTAAATTTTTGATCAGGTGATAAACAGCCCTTTTTCAGTTTGTGGTTTTCAATAAATTACTTTTTCAAAATGTCTTTTGCCTTACTCCCCCTTCTTGTGTTTGCATATTGTAGCTTTACTTAAAACCTCATTAAGATCCAAATGTGCAAAATTCTAATTCTAGCAATTTTTCAACTGGTCTTAAGATTTTGATCAGGAGTGTATATGGCTCAGAAAAGCTGCTTGTTGTGAGACCTGTGGTGGCCCTTTGCTTTCTCAGTTCATGATAAAACACGAAGTAGTGATGACCAAATGCATGTTGTAGATATATTTTTATTGCATTAAGGCATTTGATAAAATAAAGACCAGCCATAAAATATCGGCAATAGATATGCTTTTATGATAATGCAGTATTAAGGAGTTCCATTTCACCCAAAATGTGCAGAATTCAACATTCCGAGGCGAATGTGCTGAGTGTGAGCCTTGCTAATCAAGTTCCAGTGAAAGCAACCTACCACCATTCCAGTTAAGAGACAATACAGACTTTAACCGATGTCAAATGTGAGCTAGCACCAGCACCGTAATGTGTATGCAAAAATAGCGCAACAGTGAGTAGACATTAAACCAAAGCAACATGATAAACCCCTTTAAGTAGAAAATGACTAGAGTAAGAGTAAACAAATGTTGAGTGTGGTGAACATTTGGCCTTAATGTGAATGCATTATATATAAAAGGTCAATAAGGATAATAGGTCATCATCATCCAAGGAAATGAAAGGCAAATTCTGTCCTAGAATGATGTATACTTTCATTGTCATGGCTTTTGTTTGGCAAAAGTTGCACATTTACTTTAAATCATCCAAACGTTTTTCCCCCTCTTCTTGTTCCTCCGCTCACTCAGCAGCAGGCTCGGACACGTCAGTCATCACGTCCACATCTTCATCGCTCTCCAACCCCGTGCGATTCATGGTGCGTCGTATGTTCAAATGCACATCGCCACGCCTTCAAAGCAAAACATTCAAATACAAGTCAGTGTTCCCAATCGAGAGATGGAAATGCCATTTTTGACATCACAAAAGATGACAATGATTCAACTAGTAAGGGATCATTATCTACGACAAGTCAAATGAGTTATAGAACAGTACTGTTTCAGTAGAAAACTAACATTTATAATACCGCTTTTATTTTATTTAGGCAACATCTAAGTCCTTTGCCAAGACTTAAATGTACACTAATTTAGTGATTCCCAAGCACACTAGTGTGCTGTGACATCAGGTGTGCCTTGGGAAAGTAACCAATTTCACTTAATTGTTCTAAAAACTGATTATGCTCGGGTTTATATTATTTAGTACAAATAACGTATCTTTGTTCCTCTATCAATAACAGTGACATGTAGTGGCAGGCAGAACAATTAAAATGCTCATCCACTGCATGGCAAAAAGCACATAATTAACTTGTGTATATACTTTGTGACATTTCTGTTTGGGGCTCAAGAGAGGTTGGGAAATTCTGCACTAGATGGCTCTCACCTGAGCTTGCTCTTCAGACTGCTGACTTCCCGGTTCATGGCATCTGCAGACTCTGCAGCGTCATCTAGCTCCCTCTGTAGCTTCCTACGGTAGGCGTTGGCTCGCGTCAGCTCCTCCTCGGCCTCTTCAAGCTGGCGCTTAAGTTGACGCATACGATTGTTTGTCTTGTCAGCCTGGAGAGAGGGGTGCACACTTAAGTGCAAAAAACTAACTGTTCACATCAAACCATGCAACGTTTATTGGTACATTCTCATGACATGGGAAAAAAAACCTGCCTTCCTCGTGGACATGAAATTGCTTCTGTCCGCACCAAGCTAGACGAATCCACCCTGTGTACACGCCCATCACTTCAAGGACAGCCTTATTAAAAAGGCAGGCTTTGCTGCACATCCTAAAATAAAGCCGAGCACTCTACCAACTATCCGTCAGTCAGCGACAGACGTGGGAGCTGCAAAGTTCATTTTTTTTCTTCCTTGAGCAAATAGGCTAACCTAGCATGATGTTGTTAAAATGTGAGTGTTTTGTCCCACTCCTCAAAAGGGGTAGTTAGGATTTTTTTGACATGAAGTTGTATGACATCCCCATCAGCAGTGTAGTGCATCAACAGTGACTTTTCCCCTACTTCGTCCCGTGAGTTGAGTTCTGGTCGGTTTTTGGTGTGAAAGTATGTTTTGTATGTTATAAAACCCGTATTTTAGCGATACAAAAATCTGACACTGCTATCGGTTATCGTGTGTAGCTATAAGAGTCCAGGAACTCAATACAAAAAGGCCTGAAAATTTGTATAATAGGTCACTATTTTCCCCAGTATCAAATCTGGTCTAACTTCTTTAATATTTGGGGTACATAAGTGAATGCGGTATCAAATTAAAGTTCAAGTCATGCTTTATCAGATATAATTAATCACAGACTTGATTTTAAATATTTCAAAATTTCTAATATTGCTAGTGAAAGCAGTTGGAGTCATACAAGTAAAGCGTTTTGCTTCTCAAAACAATGTGCATTCAAAAGTGTAATACATTTCCATCACATAACCGTTTGACACGAAAAAGTCAGACCTCACAAGCGCTCTGTGCTCATTTCGCTCACTGCGCATCACTACGCCCTGCCACCTGTCAATTGTTGCGCACCTTGCCCACACCTGTTTCACAGCGTTTACATGCTCTCGCGCGTCGCGCAAAAGTGACAGCTAGAGTGGCAAATATATTGTCATAAAAGACAATATCCAAAGAATGGTATGGGCTTGTAATTATCCGGGCTTTACCAACAAAAGTGCGTCTGAATCGCCCCATGTATTCCATCGCTTTCCTGTCACGGACATTGCTTTTCGGCAACTTCGGCTTTCTTGCCACAGTGGGAACCAAAGTAGCAAGGATGAATTAACAGCTTCTTGTGTGTGGTGCACACTTCAGCGAGGACGATTACGTTCCTTCACGCCCAGCACAGAAGAATGTTTTGAAGAGCTTTCCCAGCACCCCAGGTAAGAACTATGGCTACTAGCTAATTTGATGCCGACTATTACCACCTAGTTTACAAGCTAACTGTATTACACTCGGAAAGGCTACCACACTGCAAATCACCAAATGTCATATTACCAGTGAAGCCGCTGCACAAGACTTTATGACGACATTATTATTATTATTGTCGGCTACGTAAAAGCGGTGGTTGTGTCCACGTTTCTATGAGTATACTTTAAGTCAGTCACAAAATTTATGTTAGCTGTATGCGCGATTCTTTTAAAAATACAACAAAAAAAACAGATGGCCATTGTCATTTGGAAATCAGTCAAACCAACATGGAAAAAATAAGTGGATATAGGTATAGACTACTACTCACAGCTACGGCTTGGACCACTTCTCTGTCCATCTCTCTCTTTGCCTGTTCTAACTCCATCTGACGAAGTTCGGCATCAGTGTATTCCGATTCATAAAAGGTATCCCTTTGGCTTTGTGCTAAAAGGAATGTTGTCATCACTTCGTCGAATAGAGTTAACAAGGTACATCTGCATTTTCATAGGTTTCCAGGAAAACGCGACTGCAATTTCAAAATGAAAATTAATATTTAACTTAATATTTTATTTCTGTAATTTTGCTTTTATTAGATGGTGTTGGTGTGGAATAGCCCAGTATTAGTGGGAATTTGGAGAATTTCAGAGTCATAAATGGTATCTGCATTCAGCAAAAAAAAAAAAAAAAAAAAAAAAAAAAAAAGACATTCAAGACAGGACAGTTTTATTGACGATTCTACAACTAAACATACTTCAAGTACAAAACATTTTTGAAAAAATGTAACACCTTTTAACTCCAGGCCTGTCAAATGATGCCATAGCCTAGCAAAAACAACCCACAACCTGACTCTTGGCCATTTATTAAAACTTTTCCCAATTACAGATACATGTTGCACAATACTTAGTTTATTTCAGGCAAATTTTAACATGCACTGCACTACCTTGCACTGCAAAAAATACAAAAGCCTGCCGGGTCCGCCAACAACCAGAATATGCTTGTGTCCGCTGAGGGACTGTAAATTACTGTTGCCGAACCAAATCAATGTGGTATGTAAAATTACGAGACTGAGGCCACTTGAGGGTTTAGCTTCTCCTAGGGTCACGAACTTCAAACTGTGGGCACCTCTGGCTCTGCACTCGAGAACATTGTGACTTCAGCCAACTCACCAGAGAAGCTTGTTTTGTATTTCATGTGATTTGCAAATACCCCCCCGTTAATTCTGAAATCGAAACCTGATGCACCCTGGTGCAAGCGGCCTCGACCTACGTATCATACTGGAATAGTCAGAGTAACATGCTTTAGATGCACCTTGTTAACCACCGTTCCACAATGGAAGCTCAATTTAGCTAGAAAACGCAGATAGACCCTGTTAATTCTTAGCTAACGACTTGTTTCGTAGTCAGACGTGTACTTGAAAGGCAGCAGTGTGCAGTGATACGGCAAGTGATTGTGAGGTCTAACTTTTTCATCATAAATGGTTTTATGATGCAAATATTACTCTTTTGAACACAAATTGATTTGAAAAGCAAAACGCTTTATTTTTGTGACCTCACCAGCTAGCAGGAACTACTTTCTTCAACACCAAATCTGACCAGAACTTAGCTCACAAGTGAAAAGTCACCACTGATGTACCACACTGCTGATTGGGATGTCATACAACTCCATGTCAAAATAATCCAGAATATCCCTTTGTTACATAGTTGTATGTGATATGGCATTTATTACATTGGACAAGTGCAGAGTTACAGTGTACCTGTATATGTAAAAAGTAGATACACACTGTAAGAGAGGCATGGACAAAAACAAGTCATTAGCATTAAAGCTACAGTCACAAAACGGTGTGTTCCCAGTAGGCTTACTAAAAGCACAAGCTAGATTTTGGGGACCTTTAAATGTCACTGCCTTTACATTGACTCACAGGAGGCATCCCACCTGCTCTCATAGGACATCTAAAAAGCATATAATTGACGGGTCGACTTGCAGGTTGTGTGAAAGGGGCTAGTGCGTAGGCTTACTTGATCCTTATACTGCTCTGTGTTGCGTCTTTCATCGTCAACCTGTAACATCATCTCTTTCAGCTTCTTTTCTGTTCTCCTGACCAGTCTGGATGCCTGTTGACGCTCCCTGAATTAAATCCAAAATGCAAATTAATGGAGGACACCATGTCAGAAAGTTTGGAATCCACTCAACAACTTAAGTTTTTCAACAACTCCCAAAAGGACTCACTTGGACTCTATGTCAAGCTGTTCCTCCATCTGTGCAATCTTGGCCTCCATGGTGGCAATGGTGGACTTGTACTTAGACCTGACGGTGCCCTCAAGCTCCTGCAGCTTCAGCTTCAGCTCCTTGTTCTGGCGATCCATCTGGGAACGAGCCCCCTCCAGTCTCTGGGAGGTGCTGCGCTCTGCATTCATTTCGGTAGTCAACTGCTCCATCTAAAAATGTCATCAGCAAGCAAATACAGCATCATGGGGACCATGCAAATCCTTGAGTATAAAGACCTTTGTCAATGTTTCTTTTATATACAAAATACATACGACTCAGAAGATTCAAGAATGAGAAAAAGGGAATCATGCATGCTTAACTATTAAACGTATTTTGTCAATACTACAGACAGTATTGAAGCATTACCTGCAGGGCACTTCTCTTGAGACGGTCGTTGACCATCTCTGCGTTAAGCAGCTCTTCCTCCAGCTCCTCCTCCAGCTGAGTGATGCGAGCGTCCAGCCTCCTTTTCTCTTCAGTCAGCAGAGAACTGAACAACAAATTGACGTAAGCGTGGCAGTCTATGACTCAGTAGCTGAAAAAGATATTGCTCCGTATTCCATACATTTTAGTGTTGCTGTTGTTAATCTCATCCTGGAGCTCATCTCTCTCAGTTTGGATTTGTCTCTTGAGGCGCTCTGCAGTGGCGAGATCCTGGAAGACACCAGAGCAATAAATGTGTAATATTTTGTCTCCCATATAACCGACTTACTAATAGTATTCAATACCTTATTCATAAATACTTGGTTAAGTCTGTGACTAAATAAGAGGAATGTATAATCTGACTTTCATACCTCCTGCAAGTGCAGGGCATCAGCCTCCATGGTCTTCAGCTTCCTCTCAGTCTCCTTAGCGCTGTTGACTGCTTCGTCTCGGGACAAGCGCAGGTCCTCAAGCTCTCTAATTTGCTCTTTCATTTGGGCCTTTGTGGTAAGACAACAGAGCAGACAACTTGACGGCTTTTGTCAGGCCTGTCCACACTGATACATTTTGTTCATTAAAGGATACTCTAACCAATGCAACATAGGTCAACACATGCTAAATCTATCTGAAAAAACAGACATCTTAGCTTTGTATTACAGTTGACAAAGGTAATTAGCGTCATTTTGAATATATCCCATGAATAATTTTATTTTTACAATATGCCAAGGACCAATAAAAAAGGCCCCCGGGTTGCACTTTGGACACCTCTGTCCGACATGATGGTCCATGTAAAGATGTTTTACCTGTAGTCTTTTCAGCTGTTTGAGGGCCTCATCCCTTGCCTTGTTGGCGGCATCTATCTGATTTTCAAGCTCGCCCAGATCCAACTCCAGTTTTTTCTTGGAGGACAGAGCCTGAGAACGTTGCCTGCGTTCATCCTCCAGCTCCACTTCCATCGCACAAACCTGAAGGAGAGAAAAATATGATTTGAGTAGTCATAAATCTGACTTTTAATGTTTGTCAGGTACATGCACGGGTCACCTGTTTGACCAGCTGCTTCCTCCTCTCCTCGCCCTGCTCGTCTCTGGCCTGCAGGTCTCTGTCAAACTGAGCCCTCATGGCCTGCATGTTGACCTCCAAGCGTAGTTTGGCGTCCTCGGTGGCCTGCAGTTCGTCCTCCAGTTCCTCCAGCTGAACCCTCATTTCCTCCAGCTGCTGATCCATTGCACGCTTTGACCTCTCCAACTCGTGAACCTGTGGATGAAGATGAAGAGTAAGGATGTGCATTATAATGCTAAAACTTTGCCTTCCACCATCCATCTCTGTTGCACCACGAGATGCCTGTGTGTTCTTACACTCTTGCCCACGTCGTCTTTGGAGGAGACCAAGTCGTCCATCTCGGCTTTGAGGAGCTTATTGGCCCGATCCAGCTCATCCTTCAGGTCAGTCATCGTGTCCAGCTCGCGTGCAAGCGTCAGAGCTCGTGTGTCCTTCTCCCTGGCATCAGCCTCAGCTTTGTCGCGATCCTCAGCATACTGACAGGAGATGGTCTTCTCTTCAGCCAGCATCTAAGTGGGGAGTGATAGCGTTTTTAATCCAAAAGTGCTTAATATAGCCAGAGCTTTCATAGAATCACAGTCTCTGCTATAAATAATAAAATATGTGTAAAATGTGTTTATATAACTAGTTTTTTTTTCCCAAATTGAAACTAACATACCATGCGGCCCTAATGTTTTTATAATTTTACTGTAATGTATTTATTATTGCAGTATGTCATGGTATAGTACTGCAATGCATTACAATCATTTGAGTTTGGTCTCAGTAGGATGCAGTACAGTCCTACACCATTACAATTATAAAAAAATGTTTTCCGACAGTATCCAACAGAACATTACCTGATTTAAATTTCTGATTCAGCTCTTGTATCGGCTCTCTGATTGTGCAGGTGTACCTAATTTTATTTTAAATCAAACTGCAAAGCTATTTATGGTTTACAGCCTTTCAGGTTGTTGTGCACATTTGCTGTGTGGGTGTCTAGGATACCTGGTCAAACTTCTTCTGCTTCCTATCCAGGTTGGAGACCACATTCCTCAGGTTGTCCTGGTCCACCATGAGGTCTTCCAGCTCCTGCTGTAAACGAGTTTTGGTCTTTTCCAGTTTGTCATAGGCGGCGCTCTTCTCTTCTAGCTGCTGCTGCAAACACTCTGCATCTCGGTGGATTCGCTTGCGTGTCTCCTCTGCAATCTCCAGGTTGGCCACCTCTTGGTCAAACTTCTTCTTCAGCTCAGTCAGCTGTAGACACAAAGGAGGCAATGAGGAGAGAATTAAGTTTCTCATGGATTATTGAGGAAAAAAAAGCGGTCCTCTTTTTGGCAAAAGACGGCATAAGAAGAATAAAGCCAATATTTGGGGGCCTAACCTGGCTTTGAAGATGGGAGACCTGTTTCTCCACGTTTCTCTTGCTCTCCTCCTCTTCATCCAGCGTCTCTCGCAGAGTGTTCTGCTCCTCCTCTTGCTGTCGCAAGCGACTGGTGAGGTTCAGTTTCTGGCGAGTCTCCTCTTGGAGCAGCTCCTGGGATTCAGGAACAAAAGAAGAACTTTAGAAAAGCCGCAGTATTTATTTACATTGTTGATTATTTCCATGGACATCGGTTGCTTTCTGTAAAAAAGAAGGCAGCAGTGGTGTTCAAGATCCCGCTGTAAATGATGATGGCTGTGTTTGCATGAGAGATGAGGAAGAGAATCACAAGTAGATTATCGTGGGGACAGGGATCTGACAATTTCTGAGCCTGGTGATGTCATAATATGCATATTAAAAGTGAATTTACCGGTACTCCCATCAAACTTTGGGTCATACTGATGATTTTTTTCCTCATTTACAGTATGCCTTTATCTACCTATCTGCTACAACTGCAGGCAGTGTTATTCCATTCACGACAACACTGGTATCAAAATAGAGTTCAGAACATTCAGAGACGCTACCATCCCATGTATTCCCCAATATCTGGTAAATAATACATTTGTTTGTCATTAACTTTCACCATAGTTGATGAAGGAAATAATTTCTATCATACATATTTTTGGATTCGTACCTGAGCATCCTGGAGCTGAGACTCAACTGAAGAAAGGTCTTTGCTGGATTTGATGTTCTTGCCCTCTGCTTCGGTCAACAGGCTGTTGACATTGTCGAGCTCAGACTAAAAAAAGAATTTTAAAATGATTGTCAGCGTGTCTTTCTGTACAAATTTAAAAACATTGTGAATAGGGGTGTCCTGATCTGACAATGTCAGATCTGTCCAATATCAGCTACAAAAAAATTGTAATCAGCCTGCATTTAAAATTTACGATATTGGTACTGAGATACAAGCAGTCCATTCCATATCCGCACCAGAACTTCTATTCACCCACTTGATCACAACAATTGTGTGCTGGCGTGATTAGCCCCGAGCCTCATTACATTATGCCTATTGTTGCTAAAACTGTACACCAGATGCATCAAGAAGTAAATGGGTCAGTTTTTCCACATTCCTACTGTTGCTGACTATTATTCTCTGAGTAATATCACTTGATTAAGCCTTTTCTACCATTGCACGCTACTAAACAAGTATTAAAAAGGTATGCATGATTCAAGCTGATTTTGGATCAATGTCAGTATCGACCGATATTCAAGGCTGCTATATCGGAATCCTATCGGAAGTGGAAAAAGTTCTATGTGAACAACATTCCGCTATCCAAACTGTACCACCATACCTGCATCTTGGCCATCTTATCGGCCATCTCCTGCCTCTGCCGTTCGCTGTCTCCAAATTTGACCTGTAGCTCTTGAACTAGGGACTCGGCCTTCTTCCGACGGTGTTCTGAATCTGCTTTGCCTTGCCTCAGAGTATTGAGCTCAATCTGCACCTCGTTCCACTCACTCTCCAGGGCTTGCTTGGATTTCTCCACCGAAACCTTGTTCTGTGGGACAGGGAGCGGATCAAGCGTCAACTCCACATCCTGTTATTGCCGAGCATAAATAAGTTTGTGGCTACTACGTTCATTACCCGCTTGGCCTGCTCCAGCTGGTCATTGAGCTCATCAAATGCCTGGTTGTGCTTTTGTCTCATGTCAGCCATCTGCTGTTCGTGGGCCTTGGCCTCATCATCCAGAGTTTTCTTGAGATGGGTAACTTCCATCTCACGTTTGCTCCTGGAGGAAAAGGAAGAAGATTAATATAAGGAGGTCAGATTCAGGAAGTAGTGAACTGCAGTAGTCCTGTTTTGATCTGACAAATCATAAGTATGTTTAATCATGTGTAGAATTACTACAGCTTCTGCTTGTACCGTGGCAGCTGTTGAACTCAGATGAAAAAAAGTCTGTCTCACTCATGGGAGCTACTGAGCAACACTGGGAACACGGAGTGTAGGTAGGACTGCAAGGTTATTAGTGTGTCTTTCTGTGTAAATAGCTCATGTTACAACGTGGACACCTGCAGCTTATAGACCAGTGTTGGTTTTTTTTGTAGTTTACTTGTATTTTTAGAATGTGCTGTAAGCGAAGAAAAAAAAACGACATAACATGGACCCCAAGCCATATCCCAATGGGACACAATCAACATCTACACTGTCAAAAGCTTGGGATTTTTGATTTTGGGATGAGGAGTCCCACCATGAGCTTGTCTTGTTACCTGAGTTCCTGCTGTGCTGCAGTTGAGTCCAAAGTGTCCTCCAGCTCAGTCTTGAGAGCTTCCAGCTCCTCTCCCAGATCCCTGCGCAGCTTCTCTGCCTTGTTGCGCGCCTGCCTCTCCATCTCCAGATCCTCCTGCAAATCACAGATCTGAGCTTCCAGTTCCCGGATCTTCTTCTGGGCCATGTTCTTGGCTGCAGCCTCCTCCTCAATCCTGGAGTCAGAATAAAGCATGAGTTAGTTTTGCGGGTATGCTGAAATTAGACAACTGGATCAGACACTAACTTGGCCAGTGCAGCAAGCAGTTCCTCCTCTTTCTTGGCGAGCTGAGCTTCAAGTTCAGCAATCCGAGCGTGAAGTTCTGAAATCTGGTCACTGAGATCGTTTGAGTCACCCTCCAGTTTACGGCGATTCTTCTCCAGCTCCTGGCGCATTTTTTCCTCCTTTCTTAGGCGATCTAAATGTTAGGACACAAACAAAGCTTAACTCAGTACCAAGTACCTGTATGGGGAAAAATGTGAAGAAAAAAAACAATTTTTTTTTGTGCACTCTAAAACCAATTATTAGTTGAATTTTTTTTTTTTTTTTTTAGGTAGGAGACTTTCACACATCTTGGCTTAGTCTAGCCAGAGTCCAGACCTAAATCTAACGTGTGGAATGACCTGAAAAGGCGTTTGCGGCGCTTTTGAAAAAAACAGTTTGTAAATATTGCCAATTCAAGATGTGCCTTGCTGACAGACTCTGATGTTACCAATACAGCAAAAGGTTTTAGGGTGTGCATCGCTTAGGCCAGGGGTGTCAAACTCGTGCCATGGAGGGCCGAGACACTGCAGGTTTTCTTTCAAGCCAGTCACTAAAGCAGGTGATTTTAATGATCAACACCTTCAGTTTGAGGGAAGGAGCTCATCAATTAAATCACCTGCTGAAGAAACTGGTTGGAGAGAAAACCTGCAGCGTCTCAGCCCTCCAGGGCACAAGTTTGACACATGTGGCTTAGGCAATCAACTTTTGTTTAGTTTTTTTGGATTTGAATATAATTGAATAGTACAGGTAATAGTTTTTTTTTAATGTTTTGAAATTATACAAACAGTACATCCGATATTCACAGGGCGGTTATACCTCCGACGGCAAAAAATGTCTACATTTGACATATGCCTTTGTTCCTCACCCTCCATATCCTCCTGCTAGCTTGAGGTTGACGTTCTCCTTTCAGAGCAACATCAACTGTTGTAATTATTAGACTGTAGAAGCTACTGCTTCTGTCAAAACACACGTAGTGCACTATCATTAGACTTCTGAGGAAAAAAAATTTACAGGGTCGTAAAAGCTGATTTGCAAATATGTGACGATCCACTGTATTGTGGTCTCTGTTAATTAACAAGGATAGGTTCACTTTCTGTACTCGTCAACTGGACAAAGGCAAATGGCAACAAGGAACATTCTAGAAAACAAAGCAATTCTGTTTATCAATTGTGTTAAAATCAGTATATCGGTGTAAGATAAAAATGAATAGCATTACAAGCAAATAAATATTTGTAATAATGAATATTTATAAATGTTTGCCTTCTAAATCTGTGATCATGGCTTCATGTTTATTCTTGAGTTTCTGTAAGCTTTTAGATTTCTCTTCTTCCTCAGCCAAGTTGGTGGTGAACTCAGAGATCCTCTCTTCCAACAGTTTCTTCTCCTAAAGTTGAAAACAACCGAAAAAAATACCAAATAAATAAATGATTTCTTCAGCCAAGATAAGCGCCAAAGACTATTGGTGACCTTGTTGAGCTTGTTGTTCTGGTCATCAAGCACCATCATGTCTTCCTCAATTTTTTTCATTTTAGCATCCACGGTCAACTTCTCCATCTGGAGCTTCTGTCTGGTTGCTTCTTCCTCATCCAGCTGCTGCTCTAGTTCCTACAAAAGCCAAAAACACCAATCAAACTAAATTCCAGCTTAAGTCAATAAGCCTCTCCAAAATGATCAATATCCCCTTCACTTACGTTAATGTTTTGCTGCATCTTTTTTCTCTCGTTGTGCAGCTGGCCAACCCTGTCCTCCTCCTCCTCCAGACGAGCCTCCGTAGCCTGAAGTATCACCTCCAGTTCCTGCTTCTTTGCTGCAAGACGGCATCTCATTTCCTCAGACTCTGCGCACAGCTCCGTCTCAGCCTGGAGCTGCTCTTGGAGGGCCAGCTTCTCGGTGGTCAGCTGGCGGAGTCAGTCAAAGGCAAAATGAGAAGGGATACTTACTTGCTCAGTGCCAACAAGGCACGTTTTGGCACTAAACCGACTTGAGTGAAACACTCGACATACTGACAGCATGGTATTGAAGAGCTTGTGCGTGTGTGAATTTTGCATGCAAAAACATTTGGATGCGCTGAAGATGAAAACAAAAACGGGCATTGACTGAACTTCTAAGCCACTTTGGGTTTAAGCGGTGTGTAATGCCACACACTAAACTCTAATGTGCCTGCCCGGGCTAAAAAAAATTACCTGTCCATCAACACGTCTTATTTACAAGTTATATACAGTGTATATGCAGATTGATTTCAAGATGAAAAGGTAAATTCAACAGACAATCGTACCTGCTGCTGCTTGCTTTTGTACTCTTGAATCTGCTCCTCAGCCTGCAGTTGCCTTTCTTTGACTTTCTGGAGCTCTTCCTCCTTCGCCACCATCTCCTCCTCCTGCCGAGTCACCTGCAGTAGCGGCTTCACCTTCAAGACGAGCAAAGAGTTTCAAACCTCACAACAATCAAGCAAGGGACTCTGTTTTTGCATATCAGAGGAATACGATCGACCACTTTTCTCTTCGTGACAGTTGACTGGGCCAGTCATGGACCGTTATAGGTGTACAGAGAGGTTTAACATCCAGGTAGTTAGCAGGAAATACATTATGACTGTTGCAATGTTCTGAAATGTTTTTTTCAAGACCATCCCACAAAGGGGATCCGTATCCCCACAGGATGCATCCCACAAAAGGGTTAGAATCCTCAGGTCATGATTGAATAAATCATGTCTTACCTTGGTGAAAAGCCTCCACCACTGCCAGTTCCGAAGTTTGAGGTAAGCGACACAGTTCCTCTGGATAACTTTCATAGCAGTCAGCTGCTGTTGTCTTTTCGCAAAGGCTCTATGTTTTAAAAAGCAAAAAAAAAAAAAAAAAGAAAAACAGCAAAACAATCATTTTCAACCAAGGGTGAGTGAATGGGGCCTAGTAGAAAGACTGAATCAGTCCTACTTGCGGGCCACGTATCCTCGGCACAATGCCTGAAAGCTGATGATGACATCAGTGATCTTCATGTCTCTTTCCTCCTCCAGGTGAGCCAGGACGCCGGCTCTGAAGAAAACTTTACTCTGACCGATGCGGTACAAGTTGGAGTCCAACTCCAGGGCCTTGATCTGAAATAGAGTTAAGTTTGAGGAGGTCAGATTCAGATTAGTTTTCCTCTTTCATTTCTTAATGCGATGTATGGTTCTCACCATGAGCACACATGCTTGCTTGCCATCCATAAATCCTTTTGGAATGGCATTCGGAGTGAGGATTTCATACCTGAGAAGCGCAATTACAGACAGATGGTAAACTTAGTCATTTTATTCATGATTGCTCACTCAAATCATGTTTGTCACTGTGTTTGTTACCTCTGTCTGAACTCCTGGAAGACAATGCGGTTAGGGAAGCCCTGTCTGCAGATACGGATCCCCTCCAAAACTCCATTACACCTTAACTGGTCCAGAACCAGATGAGGCTCCAGTTTACCCGCCTAAAAAGGTAGAAATTTGGGCTGTCAAAAATAGTGTGTTAACGGTGGTGACTAATTTGTTTAATGAATTAGGTTAAACTTTGAACATAACGAACGCATGCGCATCATGTCAAGCCACACCTCTCTTATGTGTCCCCACTCAGTCACACAGATTGACGCTCATTAAATTTTCAGTTCATTTGGAGCTGTTAATACATATATATTAGGACTGTCAAAGTTAACAGACATGTACTTTCACGGCACTATTTTTTTGACACACGCTTAATGTGCGCACATCCTGTTTGAGCCCTTAGTCCACACCGTAGTTTGAGGAAACGCAGTGGGGGATGTGGAGCCACAATCCGGAACAAACACTGCACAGAAATGAACAAAGAAAGGGTATTTTGAATGGTCATTTTAACTTCAAAGCCCTGGCAGATGGCTCTCGCAACAGAACCCAAGTTATTTGCATCTATGGTGAGTTGAGTTGTCAACGGAGTACGTCGACTGCCAGAGAGAAGTGACAAGAGAAGATACTGGAACACTACTGTTATTATTTTGTCATTTATACAGAGGTACCTTAGCATACGAGTGTCCCAACTAACAAATGTTTTTTTTTTTGCTTTTTTTTTTTTAATGCAAGCAGTTTTTCAGCTGATTTTGCGCTTTGAACTGCGAGCTAAAATTTGGGACACGAGCGGCTAGTTACCAGCAGGCATAGGTGGTTGGGGACCCGTGCCTTACAGCATGCTTTGCAATATGTGCTCTTTTACACCTTTGAAAATACTGTACTGTACCAAGAACACTTTTATAGAGTTGGCTTCTTTATAAAATAAAGATGTCTACATCAACAAATGTAACTGTTGAATCATATCGTATCATATCTTAACCCGTGTATCTAGATGCGTATCGAATCGTTTACCACAAAGATTAACATCCCTACTTTTTATTGATAAAAACTTCAATCAATTGTTATGAGTTAACTATGGACAAAATGATTAATTGCTATTAAATATTTAAATCAATTGATAGCCTATATGCAAGGGTCTGAAAGTGTTTGCCCCCTTCCTAATTTATTATTTTTTCCACATGTTCACTTAAATGTTTCAGATCAAACAAATTTCAATAATAGTCAATAACACAACTGAACACAAAATGAAGCTTTTAAATGAAACCTAAGGGAGAAACAAGGAGGAAAAAAAAATCCAAACCTGCATGGCCCTGTGTGAAAAAGTGATTGCCCCCAAACTACTGACTGGTTGGGCCACCCTTAGCAGCAACAACTGCCATCAAACGTCTGTGATAACTTGCAATGAGTCTCTTGCAAATGCTTTTCACACCACTGTGTGTGTGTGTGTGTGTGTGTGTGTGTGTGTGCGCGCGCGGGCAGCTGTAGCAATAACATGTATTGTTTTGGTTTTTTTGTAGTCTCAGCTGTAAAAATGTACCTTCTTCTCATGGTTGGGAATGATGCAGCGGACGAAGTTGGGATTGGTGTTCCTGAGTGTGGCCATCAGGTTCCCCAGCTGCTCCTTGTACAGTTGGCCCACTGTGCGAAACATGCCTTTGCGGGTTTTGAATGCACCGTGCATGGAGTCTGACATCCCTGCTACCTTATCCAGGCCCACGATACGATCGACTGCGATGACACAAAAGTGTAAAAGATTAAACAAAGGCGGTGATCAGACTTGTCATGTTTGACATTAACTGGTGAGATTGCTTTACTAGTGTAGTTTGTTTTGTGTGTGCGCACACACCATTATTTTGTTCCAACTTAACTGGTTAAAAACAAAAAATCAGTACAATATGAAATATATTCTACCTATGAGACGACTTGTTTGAAATATTTGGTATTTTGTTTGTGCCCAATCAGATTATGACAGAGCCTTTGGTCTGATAACAAACTCTGGTTCCATCCAGAGTAATGAACAAGTGTGAACACAGCCCAAGTCTTCCTTAAAATGTAAACATTATGTGTTAATTACAGTGAAACTGCAGCTCATTTCAATGGACACCAGGTGGCCATATTGTGACAGAAATGGAAAACTCATTTTAGTGTACAGTAGTACAAACAAGCAATGCACACAGCTGTCAGCAGTAATACTGTAACACAATATTGGCTGGTCCACCAAATATGATAGACCTTTAAAGTAGGTGGTCTGTGGTCACCATGGTAATGATGGAGATGCTCCTCATTACAAGCTAGGGCACCATTAAAATGATTTTCAAAATATTCAACTACATGTTGTAGCTTTAAAACATTTACTGTGAAATTAGTCATTGGTTAGTTGAAAACTGCATGCTTGTCTGACAATTAACATAAAGGCCGAATGTGCTATTCACTCACCATCTTTCCACAAGTCGGAAGTAAACTTGTCTGTGGACTGGTTGAGCAAAGTGGCCACACACTCATTAAGAGGATCCATATTTTTCATCAGCCAAGCATCTGCTTTGTAGTCCACCTGTAACATAAATTTCATGATAAAAAGGACCATAATTCCTTATTACCTCTAAACAATAACAGCCGCTTAATGTGACATGAGTGATTTTTGATTGCGCTATGACACGCAGACCTGTCATCAATTACCTTCCCAGCATAGTGGATAATACAGAAATCAGCCTCATCCTTGAGTTTCTTGGGTTTCTGGAACTTGGGGTGTGTTCCTTGCTCTTGAACCACCTTCTCCACAAAGCTCTTGTCTGTGGCTTTGGGGAACCAGCACTCCTCATCCAGCAAAGCCAAGATGCCAGGAGGTCCGGCCTGCCATCAACATTGGAACACAAGAAAAGTGTGTCAGGCTGCAGGTCACTTTCAAATGTTTTCCATTAACCTACAGTACATCATGGATGTCCCATGGCTTAGTGGATCATCAATTTCATGTAGCCTACTCCTAGTCAAGACTAAAACAAACTAAAAGATGGAATCCAAATTATGAAAATGTTAGTTATATATTTTTATATATATATAAAAAGTAAGTTATATTATGTTGAATACATACTGTAACTCAAGCAAAACAAAGTAAGCAAAGCTGGTAAGTTAAGCAACTACACAAGCAAATTAACCAAGTAAAGTAAGCTATTTCTGCTGCCTAAGTTAATGGCAAGCAAGTAACAGTAAAGCAAAGTAAGTTGGGTAAATAATAGAATTCTGCTTCAGGGTTTACAGCAGTACAAACTGAATACTGAATTAATTTTACTTAAGTAAATAAGTAACATTAACCATGACAAGTGTATATGTTTCACAAAAGTTAAGATAGCAATAACTAAACTTAATTTATTGCATTTTTCATCCAATGAGCCTGTACAGAGGTCCCCTTCATGGTAAGAGAAAGATGGCAATGATGTCATTTGTTTTTTGGGGCCACTGAGAGGTCACAAGCTCACATGTTTCTCAATGAGGTCAATGCAGGGCTGCAGGTCAAGGCCAAAGTCGATGAAGCTCCAGTCAATGCCCTCCCTCTGGTACTCCTCCTGCTCCAGGATGAACATTGTGTGGTTGAAGAGCTGCTGCAGCTTCTCGTTGGTGTAGTTGATGCACAGCTGCTCGAAGGAGTTGAGCTACAAGGAAAACGGTCATTTAGTACTTAAATTCTCCATAATCATCGTTTAATACGAGTGTCACAAGATCAAAACATGACACGTTTTCTCGTTCAGAAAACCTGTCCACCACTAGACTGGGACAATAATGAATGAATTAATCACACAATAAATGAAAATGACCTGAATCATTTTGCCGGCCTCGGTGGGTGGAGCAGCATAGCATACACACAGTGTGGAAGAATGTAGCCTCATGAGGAGCAATGCAAGGTAATGTAGTATAAACTGAATTAGTAGATTGCAATACATTGTCTTTTTTTTTTTTCCATTGTACTTTCTTAAAAGTAATGTTATAATCTCGTCTCATCTCGTTCTTGTAGACTAAATCTTATGTATCATCTCATCTTCTGAACCGAGTGTCCGTGACACCCTTATTTAATACACAAAGTTCAATAAAGAAAGGGCAGTTCACCTCGAAGATCTCAAAGCCAGCAATGTCCAGGATACCAATGAAGGAGGCTCCTTGTCTCTTAGTCTTGTCCAGAGCTTTATTGATCCTCATGACCAGCCAGCGGAACATCCTCTCATATGAAGCTTTTGCTAGAGCTTCCACAGCAAACTCAGCCTGCTCCTGGGTCTGGGCTTTTTGGACATAGTCCCGGCCAACCTGGTGAGGAAGCACGCACACACGGCGACAGATGTCTCAAGTCTTTTGATTTTTATATATTAAAAAACACTGACCTTAATTCGAGGTGACAGGATGGCGCGCGTGAAGTCGGTCACGTTGATGCCCAGCAGGTGAGAAACTTTCTGGGCGGCTATGGGGAAAGAGGAGCAATCAAAACTTTAAAGATATTAGGTTGTGCATAGAGGTTACTAAAGTAGGTTTAAAGTGTGTACCGGTGTCATCTGGCATAGACGCCTGGTCAGAGTGACGTTCCTTCTTGAAGGTCATGTTGCCCAACTGCAGCACGGCTGAGACCACCTTCAACAGGCCTGAAGACAAGCACAGAGATTGTTTATTTATTAGTTTATTCATATTTTCCAAGGTCTTATTCTGACACGTAAACTTGCAGTACTTTGCAATAAACCCACAAAAAAATTAAATAGGTCAACAGAGTCACTATATTTTTAATTGGCCGTGTATTGAAAGTTTGCACAATTTGAAAATACAAGTAATTTACGAGGGTTGAATCATACCGAGTTCAACTATGAAGCTGCGAAGGATTACCAATTGATTGCTTCTACACATTTGAAATCACTTTATAAAAGAGATGACTGTTAAAAATATAAAATATTTCATCCAAAAAAAAAAATTAAAAAAATCCACATTTTAATGTACTGCTTAATGCCTTTTGTTATTTTAGGACTGACAACTACATAGAGAATGAGATTAAGTATACATATTTATATTTTGTCATTTATAATCCAATTTTATTGTAATTGTAATTTTATTATATAAAAACATTTCTAACAATTGAAATCAAAATGCTAAAAATATGCAGGCATTTCATGTAGTAAAACGCAAAACAATACAATTGTACCTGGTGACTTCCATTGTGTCAAAAAACTGTTTTTAAATTTAAAAAAAAAATCTCAAATTTTAAAAAAGTACCAATTCTTTCCTCTTCTGGGATGCTCATGATCTGGAAGGCTTCCATGGTGTCAGAGAACATGTCCTTGTCCTGCTGGCCTGGAACTGTCAAGTTGCCATTGGACAGGAAACGGTATTTGCTGTAGTCTTCCAGACACAACTCAGCTGCAACAGGAGAAGAGGGGCGGCAAGGAATTAATTTACATAATTAAGTCACAAACAAGATTACTACCACTTACACTACTAGTAAAAAGTTTGGATACACTTCCCCATTCAATAGCATGAAGAAGTGTGCCCAAACATTTGAATAGTAGTGCACATGACTTCCCAAAAAAAATAAAATAAATTTAAAAAAATAAAACCTAATGTTCAGAACAGCAACTGGTCAAAGTCATGAGGATTTACTGTATTGTGAAACTATCTGGTGAGATACAAGATATTTCAGCAATAGTATGTCTTAGTTCTCACAGCGCATCTTGTCTCCTGCTCCAGATAGCATGTAGTAGAAGATATGGAAGCTTCTCTCCTCTTTAGCTTGTCTGATGGCCCGTGACTTCTCCAGCAGGTCTGGTAACATTTCAGTAAAGGATGGAGCAAAACGAAGTGTAGACAAACAACCGCTACAATGTTCATGTTCATCGTAGTCCAGAAGAAAACTCACTATGGTGGGCAGTTCATTGAGCATCTAAAAGAATTAACTCCATAAGTGTGCTGTGCTTTTTTTGACATGACACCAAAGAGGGGGACCAGAGGGGACAAATATGCTATTTTTAAGTTATAACACACACCAGTTAACTTTGTTTTACATGTTAATTACCGTTAAAAGTATAAAGCCAAGTTGCCGACAGTAAATGTGTCACTATATATAAATACTAGGCCTATTTTACCATAGTAATGGTCTAACTTTTTTTTTTTTACACTTTTGTGATATTAAAAAATATTAAGCAACTGTAAAAAGTTTATTGTGGGTAAAATTGTTTCATTTAGCGTCTCGGAGCAGATTAGTTGTAAATGAGGAATTCAAAAAGGATGCAAGTTTCAATATTGGCTCCAACGATGTACCCATTCACATCAAAGTTTATCCTGATGAATTTTCCCTACAAGAAAGCAAAATAAACACAACACAAAATAATGCACACAATGAAACATACAAAAAAGGGTGTATGTGAGCCACTCTTACAAATCTAGAAGAATTGTCATTCTTGACGGTCTTTGCATTGCCAAAGGCCTCCAAAATGGGGTTGGCCTGCAGCAACTGCTTCTCCAGTTCCCCCTGAGACAAAGGAAAAATCAGAACCATTGACAGGTCGGAACTAAGCAACAGGTCGCACAAACTTCAAAACATGCTGCACTTCCATGGCAAATACACACACGCATGCACACTGTATGTGTGTGAAAAATATCCTCATTCATGCAGGCACAAAGAAGGGAAGCCAAGAAGTACACAGGTTCGATCACACACACACACACACACACACACACACACACACAGACCCCTTCTCTCCCCGCCCCAGAGGCAGTAAATGCAGGATTGCACGTTGACACACTACACACAGGCTACAACAGGACAAAAACACGGCTCACGGTAGGGGTGGGACAGGCTCACCAGGTATGAGTTACAACTAGTTGAGCATTTAGACTTGATTAAACAAGTTTACTGCTAATATTTAAAATTTTTCGGGTAATTTTCCTGTGTATTTTTAACACTAATAGTCCCACAGCCCTGCCATTTTGCTTTTCTAACTATAATGCCCAAAGGGCAGCCAAGTGGCTGGAGTAATTTTGAACTATCCCAACTGAGGTGTGAACGGCCCAGCTTGTCACCGTTGCTCTGTAAATGAGGCAATTAGTCTCTACTCTCTACTCAATTACTGAAAGGGACCTGATGGCGCTTTGCTTTACTAGAATAAATCAATGTGTTGTAACACAACAAGAAGGAAGTAGAGGTTTACAACTACTGTACAATATTTCACACCACTTCATATTCATATATATTTACTACATTTAGAAATAGGAGTATTTGTGTACGTTATACACGTATATATCAGGGGTGCATGCACTTTTTCCAGCATGAAAGTCAATATGATCTAGCTCTCACTATAAAGCATCCAACATACAGTGTACTGTATATAAAACCAGTAAAGTACTATACTAAATCATTTACACACACACGATCAAAATCTTAAGACCAGTTGAAAAATTGCTAGAATTTGCATTTTGTACATTTGGATCTTAATGAGGTTTTAAGTAGAGCTACAATATGCAAAAGCAAAAAAGGGAAGTGAGACAAAAAACATTTGGAACTTGTAATTTCAACAAAAGAAAAAACAAAAAAAAAAACAACCACTGAAATAGGTTGTTTATCACCTGATCTAAAGTTTAAGACCACAAGCCAAAAAAGCCAAACTCTGCTAAAAATGTTCATTTTCTGTCAGGCATTCACACTGTCATGCCCTCTTGATGGCTAAAGCTAAGAAGCTTTCTCTTTTTGAACGTGGTCGTATTGTCGAACTACATAAGCAAGGCGTCACAGCGTGCCATTGCTGCTGAGGTTGGGCGCAGTAAGAAAGTCATTCTTATGGAACATTATGCATTATGGAACAAAAAAGTCAAGCATTAGACCCCAAAAAAATAAATAAATAAAATCACACCTGCGCTGAATCAGAGGATCCGATTGGCTGCCCAAGACAAATTAAGGCCCTGACCAATGCCAACTGCAGCACAATAACCATCAGACGGCATCTCCGGGAAAAGGGTTTAAAAACAATTCAAAGACCTCGTCTCCTTCAACGCCACAAAACTGCCCGTTTAGACTTTGCCAGGGAGCATCAAACATGGGACATTGAAAGGTGGAAAAAAGTTTTATTCTCCGATGAGAAAAAAAAAAATGTAACCTTGACGGTCCAGATGGCTTCCAACATTACTGACATGACAAGGAGATCCCACCTGAGATGTTTTCTACCTGGCACAGTGGAGGGGTGTCCATCATGATCCAGGGTGTTTTTTCCATTGAGTGGAAGGGTCGTCAAACGGGGCTGCTTACGTGCAGATGTTGCAGCGGGCATCCCTCATGACTGAGGGCCCTCGTCTGTGTGGTAACAGCTGGCTTTTTCAACAGGACAAAACTGCAGTTCACAATGCTCGCTCGACCAAGGACTTCTTCAGGGAGAAAAAGATCACTCTTTTGGACCATCCTGCATGTTCCCCTCATTGAAATCCCATAGAGAACATTTGGGGATGGATGACAAGGGAAGTTTATAAAATTGGCCATCAGTTCCAGACAGTTGATGCCCTTCGTGAAGCCATCTTCACCACTTGGAGCAATGTTCCCACTAGCCTCCTGGAAACACTCACATCAAGCATGCCCAAACCAATTTTTGAAGGGATTAACAAGAACGGTGGAGCTACTCATTACTGAGTCCTACTAAGAACACTTTTTGTTCTGGTTTGGAGAGTTTGTTATTTTTTGAGCGATGGTCTTAAATTTTTGATCAGGTGGTAAACAGCCTATTTCAGTTTAATTGTTGTTTTCAATAAATTACTTTTTTAAAAGTGCTTTTTGTCTCACTCCCCCTTCTTGCTGTTGCATATTGTAGCTCTATTTAAAACCTCATTAAGATCCAAAAGGTGCAAAATGCAAATTCTAGCAATTTTTCAACTGGTCTTAAGATTTTGATCAGGAGCGTATAAGTACATGTACACACACGTAGATAACTTTTGTTATATAGGCATCTTACCACTGAGTTAATTTATCCGTAATCTGAATAAAAGATGAACCCTGCATCTCTGTGTGTAGCTTGTGACGTATACAGTATTCACCACTTCATCTTTGCCAATAGTGAATCAGGAGGGGAGCTTAATGTCAGCTGATTGATGTCATATGACATCTAATAAGTGATGTTTATGCGACCGACTCAAACTACCTTCGCAATCGACCGATAACGTGCATGTAATGGGCACCCCTGGGCTACAATTACTAATGGCATTTCCACTTTTGTTTTCCATCTGTCTTTATATGGATTTTCTTTCTTTGTCAGCAACGATCCAACCGCGTTGAAAGACAGAAAGCTATTTTGCCTCTTGTCATCAAGAGATCATGACAGTGTGAATAAAAAGGGTGTGGTCTTTTGATCAGCTGATGAACAGCCCATTTCACTTTAATGGTTGTTTGCAATAAATTGCTTACTCAAAACATTGTCTCACTAATTTCTTTTCATATTTTGAAGCTCTACTTAGAACCTCTTTAAGATCCAACAGTGTAAAATGCAAATTCTTTTTTCAACTGACCTAAAAACTTCAGAACATCTCGCTTGTAAAAATTAAGTATTGTGATATTGTTTTCCAGTCCAGATATTTAATCTCGATTCGATTTCAGTTTTTACAGTGTACAACCTTGGCAGAGGTCTGCACTCTTAGTATTTTCTTTCTCCCAAACTTCTTATGATTCTTATTTATTTTGATCATGCCAGTCTTTGTGAAAACATCAAAATTTTGTTATTTGTTAATTAAGCAGCTTGTTGTCAACGTCATTCTCGGTTTTATTGGCACAACTTGTATCAGCCACTCTTAGAAAGTGGTCATTTCATTCCACACCAGCTATTAAGTAGTATGTTAATGCATTTCCTTGACACACAGACAACAGAACACTCCCCATTAGTAATCTTGCATAAACAAACCACATGCTAACGGTGTCCCATTAACTCACATGTGACAGAACAGTGCTGCCCTGCAGAGACAAAGGGTGAGAAATGGTGAGTTCAGCAACTTTAGACAATTTCACACATAAATTAAGTGTGCTATGCTTCAGATAAGATGATTAAAGAACACGCGCACACACGAGACAGGAGGAAGACATGCAAAGACCTGAAAAAGGAATGTGCTCAGGTCGACTGTATTGTACTGACTGCATTGTTTAAAAAAAAAAAAAAAAAAAAAAAGGGGGGGGGGGGGGGGGCAAAAGAAGAAGACGTTCATTGTGACATTTCTAAAAATGTTATCAAAAGTTGATGCAAACCTGATCCTTCTTGGACTTGAAAGAAGCGGCCACATGGGCCAGATACTGAATGACCTTCTTGGTGTTTTCAGTTTTCCCCGCCCCGGACTCTCCACTAGGGAGGAGACACCAAAATGGCAATGTTTTCTCAACAAAGACACCTAGTGTCCGTCTAAAATTGCAAAAGCACACAGAAAGCAGATTAAATAAATCAATAAAGACTTACGTGCAAAGAATGGACTGATCCTCTCGATCTGATGACAACAAGACACAAACATGGAAGCAGTCAGTATAATGTAATGTCTAACAATACATGTTTAAAATGATAAAAATTTGGTAAAACAAAGAAAATGTTATATTGGTATTATCTACTGTACACTAGATATCACACCTGACCACCAGTAAGTTGAAACCTAAGAAAATGTGGTTTGTTTACAGATACAACTGCTTCCACTCTTCTGAGAACACTTTCTACAAGATGTGTGAAAGAAATGTCTGGAGATTTTTGTCCATTCAGATAAACATTTTTCATGTCAAAGGCCACTGATAATGGGCCCAATAGAACTTGGCAATGTTTGTTCCAGATGATCAGGCTCTTCCATTAGGGATAGCTATGAATACTCGGTACCATAATGGGAGCGGTGCCAATGTAAACGGTAGTAACCGCACCCAAAATACAAAGACATACAGTAGGTGCAGTGTTATTTTTGTTCAATTATTTTTCGGCAATGATCTTTTGCCCCTGAAGAGAAACCAAGACACTCCCGATCAAAATTTTAAGACCAGCTGAAAAATTGCAAGAATTTACGTTTTGCACTGTTGGATCTTAAAGGAAAATTGCCCTTTTTGGAATTTTGCCCATTGTACACAATCCTTATGTGAAACATGAGCACACGTTGTTCCCTTTTCTGTGCAATCTAAAAAGATTGAAAAACAGTATGAGGGCGCTAACAATGCACGTCATGGGACACACCTATTTGGACTATAAAGCCCTCTTAAAAAAAACCTCCAACAATGTTTTGGCTTTTATATACACATGCTGTGACCATATACTAACAGGTACATTCATGGCAACATGCAATACTTACAGTATTTTGATCATTTTGAAACATTACCGGAAATTCTTCCCTGGACGCATTGATTTCACATCGAGCGCTACTTCCGTCAACAGCAGTGTGTATGTTTGTTACTCCAAATCATGGCAGACTTTGTCAGACCCACCGCCGACTACTTTTGGACAAATGAGGATCTAGAACCTTATCTTTTTGAGCCTGAATATTCGGAGGAAGAGCTATAGGTTTTAGGTAGTTGAACAAATAGCTGAGCCCACAAGCAGATGGGGGGCAAGTCATTACACCGGCATGACTTGATGTAAATGTTGAGCTTGTCAAGCCATGCTGACAGAAATGGAGTGTGGCATACAGTGTTACCATTGATGGAAAGGCTTTGTGTGTATGGCGAGGAGGACATTTCATCACAAGAATTGTTAGTGCTAACAAACCCTGCAGTGACAGAAAATGTTTCAGTCTACCCAAAATAAACTGGAAAAGATACCCCTGATCAGCTCGACCAGACTGGCAGGACGTTTACAAAAATGGACATCAGTTCCAAACAGTGGATGCCCTCCGTAAGCCATCTTCACCATCTGGAGCAACATTCCTACTAGCCTCTTGGAAACACTGGCATCAACCATGCCCAAACCAATTTTTGAGGTGATGAACAAGAATGGCACAGCTACTCATTACAGAGTCCTTTTTGAACATTCTAATTTCTATTTTAGGGGGTTTTCTTCTTTTTGCATTTTGAAGCCCTACTTAAAACCAAAGAAGATCCAACAGTGCAAAATGTAGCACTGTTGGATCTTCTTTGGTTTTAATTGTTACAGTTTTTCCAACTGGTCATAAAATTTTCATTGGGACTGTATGTAAAGTAATCCTGTCTTCTTGCATGTCTGGCGTCATTTTCCATTTTTAGATGTGTGGAAAAGAGGTAAAAGTTTGTAGTCTTATACTATAGAGTATATGAATGCTGTGTACCTTGCATCATGCTCCTGTAGGCGGTGTCGGTGATGGCGTAGATGTGAGGCGGCATCTCGTGTCTTTTCTTGCCCTTGTACATGTTAATGATGTCCTCCGAATAGATGGGCAAGTACTTGTATGGGTTGACCACCACACAGAAGAGACCAGAGTATGTCTACATGGTGGAAGAAATCCAAACACTGAGCCTAACGTGTATCCACGGTGTTACCATGGTAATGTGAAGATGGATAAAACTCACGTAGATGAGTCCTGAGTAGTAGCGCTCCTTGAGGTTGTGCAGCACAGAGGCTTCGTTCAGGCAGGTGAGCTCGGCCATGTCCTCCACCTTGTTGAACTTGGGTGGATTCATCTTCTGGATGTCGTCCTTGTTGACTTTCACCTGGAATTGCAAGAGCCAGGAAGTGTATCAGAGGAAAAATTGAAATTTTTTTTGTCCTCTTACCTTTTTGCCAGAGTCGCTGAGCTCCACCACACACTCCTCGCCATGCTCCTCCTTGATGGAGCCGGCCTCGAAGCCCAACTTTTCAGAGGGAACCCACACCTGCTTCTTGCTGGCCCAGTCGGCCTGAGCCAGTGGGTTGTTCATCCCGCTGCGGTCCCCATACAGGAACTTGTCTGCGTCACTCATGGTAGCTTTGAGGGAGGAGGAAAACATTTCACATCGATTAAACACACTGCACGGTTGTACACAATGTATCCAACCATCCATATTCTTCCGCTTATCAGAGTTCGGGTTGCGTGAACAGCAGCCTAACCAGAGAAGCTCAGACTTCCCTCTCCCCGGCTAATTTGTCCAGCTAATTGCGGCGGATCCCGAGGCATTCCCAGGCCAGGTGAGAAACAGTCTCTCCAATGTGTCCTGGGTCTTCTGAGGCCTCCTACTGGTCGGACCTGCCCCGAACACCTCCCTAGGTGCACCTCCCCGGAAGCATCCTGACCAGATGCCTGAACCACCTCATCTGGCTCCTCCCAATGCGGAGGAACATCGCTTCTACTCAGAGTTTCTCCTGGATGCTTCTCACTTTTTCTCTCAGAGAGACCCCAACCACCATACGAAAAAAACTCATTTTGGCCACTTGTGTATATCTTATATCGGTGTGTGTGTGTGTTATATACAAATCACGATGTACATTCGTATACATGTACCTTAAAAGGTTGTTTTAACAACCAGGTTCCCACATTAGGTCAGCAAATGCCTCCACTAATATGACTATGCTTTCTTACATATACACTCAATTTTAGGTACATCAGCACAATCAAATAAGCTCCACTACAAGAGCTGTATCAAAAATTCACATTTTCCATAAGATAATAGTGCTCAGCTTTGACGGGATACGTATACCATCACTGCAGTGTTGCAGGGTGCAAAACTGCATCATGCGATATTAGATACTGCTCTCAGTATGATGCTGTGCAGTTGTAAACCACTGCAAACTACAAAGCCACAGTAATAAACATAACCCTTGACAGTGTGTCAGAACTGATTGTCAGTATCTTTGTAAAAGGCAACATTTTTAGTAAGTATTGTACAAGTGTATCTAATGTTGCACCAAGGCAGTGTATGAATAAAAAAAACAAACAAAAAAAACGTACAGTAGGAAATCCTCACTTGTGTTTCACCTCACCAATAACTTTTCACAGAAATCATCGAGGGAGATTTTGCGCAACCGCGTTGACAGACAGCCTAACGGGAAGCAACACTTAAGGTGGAAGAGATTACTGTCAGTGTCTTTGAGGGCTTGCCAAATTTGTGGTGAATATGTCAGTTTTATGGTGACTAAAGGGTATTTTACCATGCTGTGTTTAGCAAATAGTTAATATGCTACTTGTGCAGGTTAAGGGACAGATTTTCTTTTGTGACGATCGTATATTCATATTTAATAAACATAATAAAATTGTATATTCATTTTATACCCCATGGTGTGTCCTAATTTTTTCATGACTGCTTCGATTGTGTCAGTCAACTCTTCGAATCCTGAGCCACTGCACACAAAGAGTGAACATTTGTCAAAACATGCACCCCTACTGTGTTGCCTTCTAACAAATACACCACATAGTGATGGTGTTATGAAAACCCAAATGTTCATCCCATAAGTCAGACTGACTTGAAATTTCTCACACAGCCCAATGCAAGAAAGGAAATATCCACCGTAATCTTAGGGTGTTTACTCAGGTTGTGAAAGAAACGGATACAACAGGATATCTAGCTTGACAAGTGAGTGATACGGCTGCGTCGGTAGCAGAGTCCTCGATCAATACGAATCAGCCATAAAGCCTTAGATTGTCAGTAATTAATTAATTAGCAATGGGTACATTTTCCAATTGATCATTAAATAATAGTTTTACACACATTTTCTTTCGTGAAGTTCAGGATGCGGAGCAGAGCCATCAGACAACTGACTTTTCGACAAATAGCCGCTATAAAGGAACATAACTTTTGTTATAAATATAGGCATCTTACCGCTGAGTTAGTTTCTGGAATTGGAAACATCTGTTCACTACTTAAGATTTGCAGTGGAGGTACAACAGCACACCAGGAGGGAACTTAATGTCAGCTGACTAATGTCATATGACAGCGACAAAGTGACTTTTGACGTGGGTGACATGCCATCAACAGACACTACTACCTTGGCGATTGACCAGTAGATCGCGATCAACGTCATGAGCACCCCTGATCTAGATGCTTCTTTCAAGGGCTTTGAGTCGCTTAGAGAGAATGATTAAGTCAACAATACAACACATCCAATTTTTTTTTTTTTTTTTACAAATTACTAGGATTATAAGATTTAAACTTGACTTCTAATAAAAGTACAGTGAAAAAAATGACAATATATTGCAATCTACTAATATAATTTCTACTACGTTACACTCTTCCGCACTTTCGGTGTATGCTACCAGCCCTGCTACACCCACTGAGACAAAGACTGACTGGCAATAAGGCTCACTCCGTTCATGCCATTGCTCTAACGAGCAAATGCACCAATTTGCTAAAACCAATGCAGAGAGTGAACTTCTGTTTGGAGGCGAGAGACAAAAACAGACACGCATGTACATGGTAATGTATTGAGGCTGGCAAAATTATCGAGTTCATTTTCGTTTATTGTGTGATTAAATTTATCTTTCTAGGCCTAATGGACACGAGACCGTTTTTTTCTGAACAAGAAATCTTGTCATGTTTTAAGGTCTTGCAACACCCCTAGTCCATATATTTCCATGTGCATGGGTGTCCGTTTTCCTAGTCTCTCACCTCCAAACAAGCAGGAAGAAAGTTCACTCTGTGCATTGGTTCCAGCACCTTTGCGAGTGTGCTCCATAGAACGGCATGAACGGGTAGAGGCGGGGCCAGTAGCAAACACACATAGTGCAGAAGAGTGTAACATAGTAGAAATTAAATTAGTAGCTCACCATATCTTGTCATATTTTATATATTTGTTCATTGTACTTATCTTAAAACTAATGATACACTCTCATGTCTCCCAAATCTCGTGTATCGTCTTGTCTCATGAACTGAGTGTCCCACAACACCCCTAGAAAATACCCCTTTGGATCTCAAATTTTATGTCCACAAAAGCGGTCAACAATGCATGTAGACGTCTGCTTACGCGGGCACTTTTTGCAATAAAAACAACACAGCGAACCAGGCCTTGATGAGTAGGTTGACTAGATGGACTGCTGACATAAACTGGTTCCACTGTAAAACGGAAACAAGCCTTTACAGCAGCAGCAACCCTCTGGTGCAAGGTCATAACAGACGACCGCCGCTAGCAGAGCAAGCTCACTAGTTAGCCTCTCCAATTTAATTATTCTAAAATTAAGAAGTGTTTCAAACAGAGTGGGGAAGGACAAAGAAGCCAAAAACATACCACTTCCACACGGAATGAGGAGAAAACCTTTTTTTCCTCCACTCTCTCTCAGCCATGGAATGTCTGTCTTGGCTTGACTCTACTACCAGTCTCCATGCAGTGTGAAAGGCCTCATGCCTACTCATGTCTAGTGACTCGAATACTACATACAGTATAACTTGTCTTACACACGCGCACGCGTAGGCCTTCAATAGCCAAACATGAATGCACAAAAATTTCGTAAGCTCCAAAAGTCACACAAAAACAACCAGTGTTTTTATGAGCAGATAACCACATCTTCAACTATTCATGATGGAAAGCTCTCCCTTCCCCACGACAACCTCATCAGACAGAATTCCACAAATTCCCAACTCTTCCCTGTCCTCGCTAATCCTGAAAATCACCATCCAGTTGTTAACCTAGTAACTCCGCTGCTGGGAAACAAAAAGGAAAAAGAAAATAAAGATCTTCAAAGTCCCGATGGATGTGCATGGGAGAAATGCTTTGTTGTGAGGAATGTCGGGAAGCAACAGGCCCGGGCAAGGAGAGAAATGTCATTAATGTCTCTTCAGCCACACCCTGAATACAAGTCTCCACTATCCATCCACCTCTACTACTCCAATTTGTATCAGCATGTGGCATTATGGTTTGGAGGTAAAAGATCCCTTTGAAAAGTTGCATTTTGCCTGCTATGAGTAGGTGCACACAAAACACATTTGGTTTGGCTTGACGGGATTGTTAGACCTCAAATGAATCGTTAACAGTCTGTCATAATATACAGCATCATGTTTGTCAAACCGGAAGCTGTAGATTTTTGAGCCAGAGCACGACTAGAAACCCTAAATGTATTCCCCAGTAAAATACAGAAAAAATATACCATGTTGACCAGAATATAAGAAACTATTTTTTTTAATCTGTCTTACATTCAGGGTCTAGAGATTCATACACGCAAACCAGCACGTGGCGCCAAAGACTGTCAGAGCTTTGCTTTCTGTCACTCATAAATGATTACTGATATTAAAACAAGATTTAAAAAGAAAAAAAAAAAGTTAATTCCTTGGGTCAGATTTTCCAAAACAGGTGTTAAAATAAAAAAAAAAAAAAAACTTGTCATCTTATATTCAGATGAGTACGCTGATGCTGACATGACATATTTTTGTGATGAAAAAAATTTCACTTCATATTTTTAATGTCCATCAAAGGTTCCAAAGTGGTTTGCCCAAAGCAGGTCCATCAAATTCAAGAGATAACCATGTTCTTGATGCATGATGGGAAAATGAGTGTGAGTGAGTGTGTGCATGAGATAATCGTGTCATCAGTGCCCCTCCTAAGTTTGTTATGCAGTCAGATGCACAAAGAATTATGAAGAATAGAGGAGGATGAGGATGTTTTCAGTTATCTATCGCAAAGTTCAGGAATTGCACAAAAATGAGCTGAGATCAGTATGTGGTGTGAATAATGAGGCGCTCAGAGTATCAGGTTTAAAAAAAATAATAATAATAATAACTTAATAAAAAACTAAACGTTTTGGCTGCTGTTGCCTTCAAGCAACAACGCAATAGGAGGAGGAAGCAAAAGATTTGAACACGCTACGTCCTCTTTAAAAATCACTCATAAGCCACCTCCGCTCGTTTACCTGAACTCAAGTCTTCTTCCTTCTTGGCGGACAATCAATCCCTAATTTGTGTGCTTCTTAACCAACAACAGGTCATCAGCCGGCTCTGTGCCATTGCTGGGGGACACGATGGGAGGGTAAAAGGTATGATCTTTGGATCCTTGCAGGAGTTGATATAAAGCCTCATCTTAAAACATACGTACAGCGAGTAAAGTCAAGATGTCATCACAAAACTTGTTGACTTGTATTATCACCAACATATTTTATGATTATTTTTTAAATATTATATATATATACATAATATATATAATCCCTCATTTATCACAGTTAATTGGTTCCAGACCCGACCGTGATAAGTGAATTTCTGCAGTTTCCTTATTTATAAACTGAATATTTCCGCTGTTTTCTACAGTTTTACGATCTTCTAAATACGGTTAGAATTATTAGAGCTCCCCTGACATTAACTAACCCTGATCATCAACTTTAAAAACTCTTAATAGCTGGGGATTGATACCTTTGACATCTGAACTGATATGGTAACAATACCCAGTACCTGGGAATCGATACTTGTACTCAAAAAGGTACCAATTTTCGGTACTTTTGTGTGCGTTTGTGGTAATAAATGCTAACTTACCAATTGTATTAATTCCATTTTTTTTTTATTTTAAGATACTTCTCTCTCAAAAACTAAACAAATACAGTGGTGTGAAAAAGTGTTTGTCTCATTATTTTGCATGTTTGTCACACTTAAATGTTTCAGATCAAACAAATTTAAATATTGGTTGATGACAACACAACTGAACACAAAATGCAGTTTTGAAATTAAACTTATTTAGTGGAAAAAAATCCAAACCTACATGACCCTGTGGGAAAAAGTGATTGCTCCCTAAACCTAATATTTGGTTGGACCACCCTTAGCAGACAATCGCACCACCACCACCACCACATTTTACTGTTGGAATGATGTTCTTTTTCTGAAATGCGGCGTTACTTTTATATTAGGTGTAATGGGACATACACCTTCCAAAAACTAAAACTTTTGTCTCGTCAGACCACAGACTATTTTCCCCAAAGGTCTTGGGGATCATCAAGATATTTTCTGACAAAATTGAGACGAGCTTTAATGTTGTTTTTGTTCAGCAGTTGTTTCGTCTTGGAACTCTGCCGTGCAGTCCGTTTTAGCCCAGTGTCTTTCTTATGTAGTCATGAACACTGACCTTAACTGAGGCGATTGAGGCCTGCAGTTTTTTGGTTGTTGTTGTGAAGTCTTTTGTGACCACTTGGATAAGTCGTTGCTGCGCTCTTGGGGTCATTTTGGTTGGCCGGCCACTCCTGGAAATGTTCACCACAGTTCCATGTTTTCGCCATATGTGGAGAATGGCTCTCACTGTGGTTTGCTGGAGTCCCAAAGCTTTAGAAATGACTTATAACCTTTTCGCAACTTACAGAGCTTAAGTACTTTCTTCTCATTTGCTCCTGAATTTCTTTAGATCTCGGCATGATGTCTAGCTTTTGAGGATCTTCTGGTCTACTTCACCTTGTCAGGCAAGTCCTATACCGAACATGGTACCTTTTGATTTTACATGGATTGGTGCTCGGTACTCGACGAAATTCAGTCTGTGCCTATAGTACTTTTAGAAGTACCGTTTTTGGTACCCATCCCTAGTAATGCCCTGTACTGTCGACATAAGAGTAAATAAGCCATTTAAGACATAAATAAGATTAATGCGTTCATGTGACTCATGTGTTCCCTAAGGGAGGTCAGAAGGGGCGAACAGGAAGTGACGACAGGGGTTCAGAGTTGAGTTTCAGCTTGGCGTGAGTTATGGCCTCAACAGTAGCTCATGTCTTTAGTAGGGATTTTTATTTGGGATTATTTTGCCTGTTGTGAAATAATTCAAACCTGTGATAAAAACCTGCTGTTCCGGCGATCAAGTCTGGCGTTTGTACATCTCACCGAACATTAGAGTAACATTACTGACACCTGACCAGAAGGGGTGTCACAAAATTATACATGACATTGGGTCTATGAGAACGAGAAAGGTTTTAACATTACTTTTAAGAAAAGTACAATGAAAGGTTACGGCAATCTTCAAATTTTATGCTACCGGCCCTGCCTCCACCCACCGAGACAAAGAGACTGTATGACTGACAAAAGGGCTCACTCTGTCCATGCTGTTGTTCTGTGGAACAAACGCACTAAGGTGCTGAAACCAATGCACAGAGTGAACTCTTCCTGCGTGTTTGGAGCTGGGGAATGAGGAAAACGGTACATGGCAATGTACTGAAGCAGGCAAAATTAGACTTAATTTTAATTTATTGTGTGATTAATTTATTTAATAATCATCCCAGGTGGTTTTCTCCAGGTACTCCGGCTTCCTGCCACATTCCAAAAACATGCATGTTAGGCTCATTGCTGACTCTAAATTGTCCATAGGTATGAATGTGAGTCTGAATGGTTGTTTGTCTATATGTGCCCTGCTATTGGCTGGCTGGCGACCAGTCCAGGTTGTACCCCGCCTCTCGCCCAAAGCTGTCAGCTGGCTCCAGCATACCCCCCGACCCTAGTCAGGATAAGCGGCATAGAAAATGGATGGATGGATGGATCATCCCAGGCCTAGTGCCCACGAGAAAGAAAAACATGGTTGAAATCAACCACAAAACAGCATGATTTAACAACATACTTTTGAAACACCCTGATAGAGTGAAGCCGCGAAATTCGAAGCGCGAAGTGGCAAGGACGACTGTATTGACATTATTCCTGGGGTAACTCTCTCAATGAGGTGGACTAAGGCTAATTTGAACTCCACTAAAGTAACCAAAAAAAAAAAAGTACCTTGCCCAATAAAACTGATTTACAACGACCCTTTTCACCTATTGATTAAAATGCCAACTTTTATAACAGCATTTTTTTTCCACAGTCGGCCGCATTAAGAAAAATGGAAGAATGAGGGGATACTTTGATATCTTGTGACATTACAACCTTTTTCTTCCCTTTTCAGTGTTGCCCTAATCTTAATCTTTTTTGTGAATACGATGCGGGTTATTAGCCAAGCCAAGCCAATTTTATTTGTAGAACACTTTTAAAAACAGCAGCCACTGACCAAAGTGTTGAACACGAGAAAATGCGTGAAGTAGGCGATAAAGGTGCAAGAAACAGACAAACTAAAATCTACAGGACTCAAATATAAAAACATACATAGGAAGTACAAGACACACATTAGAACATGTGGAAAAAGTAGTCTTAAGAACAGAATTAATAGTGGCCTGAAAGGAGTCAAATAATAAAAAAAGTGAACATACCTGAGATGCAAACATACATTCTAATAGAGGACTGTATTTCTCTTCACTTTGTGTTTTAGGATTTAAAAAAAAATAATTCGCCCACCAGCCTGGATAACATCAACGCCTCAATTCTACATGACGTCATATCAAAGAATCATCTTTAATGGCCTTTCTGTCTTTGAAGCCTTTATATTGAAAGAGTAGGAGGTGGGAAGATGTGAGATTTTTCCCCTGTCATGGGTCGACACAGTACATACTTGCATTATAGTATCTCCATTTTTAACATCTTGGCAAAATACATTGAGCATTTAATTGGGAAGGAGTGAGCATGCGCAGGCTTTGAAGGCTGATGAACGACACCTGCGCCAGTACTTGAAAATGTTTTAAACGTCTGCGTGACTTGGAAAAAAAAACTTTGACATCATACAATAAAAGATAAAAGTGCAAACAAAGCGGACACACCTGTTCTTTCAGCTACAAGAGGAGGAAGAGGCACTGGAGGTGAACGCGGCGCAGCGTCTTCGTGTCCGTGCTCGAGGCAGCCAAAGTCCGGCTTGGAAGGATCCTTCACCTCTCGAGTGCTCTTAGGACAGACGCTCAACCGTCTCTGACCCGCCCCTGTTATATTTTTTCCGCAGGTAAGTTGGAAGCCACGCCCTCTTTTTTGTAGCCATTTCCCTCCTTCCCCTTTTTTGGGAGCTATGTTGCATTCAGTGACTGCTTGTAAAATCCGAGGTTAGTGTTACACCTATTTCCAGCACATAAACGTTAGTAGTTTTCACATGTTTTTTAGAAAACAGAAATCAAGATACAGTTGCTCTTGACATGATTCAACCATCATTGTAAATACCATGCATTTTCAAACTTTAAATGTAAAAAGAATAGTGGCAGTATCTGTGTGTATATATATATATATACACACATTTATTTAAAAAATTACGTATCTTCAACATCAACCTTTATGCATTTAACACAATATGTACTAGAAATACATTAACATGCTGAAATTAGTTGTATAATAATTGAGGCTTCTCCTGGAAGTTATTTACAGACAGATTAGCATCTGTCCTGAAAGTGCAGGAATGCAGAGACTCGCCTGTACCTGCAAATAGAGCAAGGCCAGCGGGAGGCACTGCAAATATGACACTACTAGGTAAGAGTAAACACTCAGTCGAACTTATCACATTCAAACCCACTGCACAGCATGATAAACACAATTAGAAGTCTTTTATATGGTGAGAATAGACAAAATATCATCATATTGATTCGACAACAAGGTGAAAAGGTGCATCTGAATGTACAGTACACCAGGGTGACTACCTGCACATTTGTCTCCCTCGACCAATAAGCTTTGCCCTTATTTCCCTACCATATATGGTCAGAGTGAGATTAAAATGAGGGAAGAAGAGGTAAGAGGAGGTGAGGCCTGTTGTGCGTTTTTTTTTTTTTTTTTTGCAGTGTTCTTTTTCAAACCCTGTCATTACCTCTGCTGCTGCCCCACACAAAAGATGGTGAGGCTTACACGTATAGAGGCCGCAGCATGTTGCAACATGAGCAGAAGACACAGACGACACATTTCACTGCCATAGGGCGTGTGTTTGTGCAACAGCATCATTCATTAAGGCACTCATTTTACTCACAAATGTTTAAGTGTGAACGGTTGTTTGTCTATATACCAGTCCAGGGTGTAACCTGCGTCTTTTCCCAAAGTCAGCTGGGATAGGCTCCAATTAATGAGGACAAGTGGCATTGAAAATACACGGATGGATGTTTGATAGATTCTAAGAGCCTTGCATTGGCAGGGTAGTCTGTTAAAAAAAAAAAGCATCCCTTTGATTGACCATTCAGTCAGTTAAATCAAAATGGAGCCTCTGCAATGATGTCAATTTGAATTTTGCAAGGCTGTTGTGTTTAGTAAAAAAAAAAAAAAAAAAAAAAAAAAGTCAATCATTGTTTTGCATTCCTTGTCAACTAAAGTGGTAGATCAAGTGTGTCAGCTGTCATCCTGTTTGTTCATTTCTCACAGCCGCAGGGAGACAGTCTGTTGTTACGCCACCTCGCATACTTCCTGCTTCTCATCTGCCGCTCAAATTGCCACATACTTAAGTCAGAATACGCACACAATCTGGGGGAATATGGAATACTCAATAAACACACAACTGTACCACTTACAAGTGTGTGTGCAGTGCAACAGGCTCGAACAAAAATGTGTTATGTAAGCTTCCAGTGATGAGCATGTGCAGACACGTCCTGAAGGTAGCTGTGGAAATGTTCCCTAAAGCGGGGAAAGTGAAGAAAAGTAGCACACAAAGAGCAGTTGTTGTGCTCAACTTTTTACTTTCTTTTTTTTTTTTTTTTTTACAATTTCCCGGCACAACTACAGAAAACCCCCACCACACCCTCAACCCAACAGGAATCAGTAGTCTTATCTTCCTCTACTATGAATACAGTGCCAGGTGTGACTAGTACTGTTCACTGAGAGAATAGTGTACCTTCATGTGGACAAACTAGGTATTACAGTTCATTGCCTGCTGTGCAGTACATAGTGGAACCTGCCAGGTCCATCCATCCACTGTCTATGCCGCTTGTCCTCACTAGGGTCGCAGGGGTATGCTGGAGTTTATCCCAGGGTACACCCTGGGCATTCACACATAACTGCAACCTTCAGAGGATTGGCAAGCAAAATACATTCAAGAATTTGGGGGAGCCTCTCAAGGAATGGACTGGTGCCGGAGTCAGAACATCAAGAGCCACTGTCCACACACCACTCCTAGACATGGGCTACAAATGTCAAACCACTTCCAGAACCACAGACGTCAGAAGAGTCTTACCTGGGCAGTGGGGAAAAATAACCTGGACTGTTGCTCAGTGGTCCAAAGTCGTCTGTCAGATGAAAGTAAACTTTGCATGGCTTTCAGAACGCTGGTTTAGTGTCCATGGCGTTACTGTCCTTGATTGGCCAGCAAACTCACCTGACCTGAACTCCATAGAGAATCTAAGGGGTATTGTCAAGAGGAAGATGAGAGACACCAGACCCAACAATGCAGATGTCCTGAAGGCTGATATTAAAGCAACATGGGCTTCCATTACACCTGAGCAGTACCACAGGCTGATTGCCCCCATGCTATGCTGCATTGATGCAGTCATTCATGCAAAAGGAGGCCCAGCCAAGTATTGCGTGCATAGAAATGATTTTCATGATATTCAAATTTTCAAAAATTTCATATCGTTTTTGTTATATTTCTAATACAAATTCAAGAATACTTTGTTGTGTTTATTAATCTTAAAAAAACTTACACTGTGTGCACAATTTATTAGGCAATTCAATATTTTGACCATATTCTCATTTTTCTGCATATTTTCCAACCTTAAGCTGAATAAACTTGAATGCCTTTTGAGCTGAAGCGTACCAGGTGATGTGCATGTGTGTACTGAGGGAGGGTGTGGCCTTAGGACAGGGGTCTCAAACTCAATTTCACTGGGTGCCAGTGGAGGTAGAGACTGGGTGAGGCTGGGCCACATCAAGTATTGGGAGTAGGGCTGGGAATCTCAGGGTACCTCACGATACGATCCGATTCACAATACATCCGTGTGATAACACCACTGTTAGTTCAGCGTTGGTGTTTACTTGCCCCTGTAAGTGTGTAAGTAACACTGAGCTTGCCCAGATGTTGCGGGCTGCAGTTACACTACTCTTTGATGGCCAGTCGCGATTTGGTGGGCCGCAAATGGCCCGCGGACCACTAGTTTTATACCCCTGCCTTAGGAGATCACCACCCTTTATTAGGTGCGCACAATTTTTAGCTTCTTTTCCTCTGGCAAAATGGGCCAGAAAAGAGATTTAACAGACAGAAACGTCAAGAACTGTAAAACATCTTTCATAGGGATGCAGCACTCTAAAAATTGATGAAATTGCCAAAATATTAGGAGTGACCACAGAACCATTACATGTTTTGTTGCAAGTGCACAAAAGGGTGACAAAAAACATGTCGAGAGAAAAACATGCAAATGAACTGCCAAATATGTGAGAAAAATCAAACATGAAGTTCCCAGGAACCCATTATCCTCCAGTGCTGTCATATTCCAGAAGTGTCATCTACCTGGAGTGTCCAGAAGTACGGCACATGGCGTTCAGTGTTCAGAGACATGGCCAAGGTAAGAAAGGCTGGAATTATTAAAAGATGAGCTTGGCACTTTTTTCACACAGTGGTACAGGAAAAAGTGGACATCTTTCAAGAAGACCCATGATTTTTATGCAGGACAATGGTCCATCTCATGCATCCTAGTGCTCCACTGCGTTGCTAAGCTAGGAAAGGTCTTAAAAAGTAATGACATGACCTCCTTGCTCACCTGACCTAAACCCTATTGAGTACTTTTGGGCCCTTAAATGTAAGATTTACAGTGAAGAAAAAAGGTGCACCTCTCTGAACAATGTCTGGGAGGATTTGGTTGGTGTTAAATAATAAAACTAATCATCAATAATGCAAATTGCCTAATAATTGTGCATAGTGTATATTGCATGTCACCATCAATGAGCCATCCACTTAAATATTACACATTTTTGGAAATCAGTATTTAAAAAAACAAAACAAAACAAAAAACAAAAAAAAACTAGGACACATGAGGTTTTTATGAGTTTTTTAAATTTATTTTTTGGTGTTTTATTGTTGTGTATTTGTTCATCAAAAGAATCCTGAGGTATTCACAAAATAATGGCAATTATTGTTTTCTGAAATGAGACCAAGGGGGAGGGGGTGAAAGAAAAAGAAAGACCAAAGAAAAAGAAAGCTGGAAAAAAAAGCTGTGTCAATTTGTCAGTTGGTTCTCTTCTGCAAAACATTTTGTCATTAAAGAGTGCATTTGAGCAAAAATAACTCAGTGGACAGGTCCCACCTTGTTAATGGGGGTCTGAGTAGATCATGTGCCAATTTGTCAATGAACTTTGTTTGTTGGGGTACACAATAGATCTAGTAAATAAATGGAAGGTGTTTTAGCCAGTAAAGCATGACCAACTATGTTAAAGTCTTGGCTGGGTGTTTGGATTTCTGTACATTTAGGTACTTTATCATATTAATAAAAATGATCATAATAGTAAAAATAATAAAGATACACTTTTTACTACTCGCCTCTGAAGTCATGTTTTTCATCTGTAAAAAAAAAAAACCCAAACAAAAGCAATGTGCATAAAAACAAGACACAAACCAATAAATATATAATCAGTGAAGAAAATACACTGTTCAATGATGTTCTTGCCTTGTCACAGATAAATACAAAACAACAACAACAAAAAAGAATTGCTGTGACTTGTTTTGCACAATGTTCACACCCACTATTCTCCTCTGGGCACATCAATCTGACACAAAACAAAAATAATAATAATAATAATAATAATAACAATAACAAAAAACCCATCACAAGTGCAATATCAGTCATGACAGCTTCGGGAAGAAAAAAACAAAACAAAGCTCTTGTATTTGAGCCATCAGCTCACTACTACAGCATCAAAGAAACCAGGATGAATACAAAAATAATTATAAAAAATATTCAAAATGAAACACAGGGCAGGGATGCGTGTATGTGAGTGGGGGGGGGAGGGGGAATAAAGCAACAGCACACAATTTATAGCCCAAATTGGGGTAACAAGTCATAAAGTGATCATCTGATCAACATACAATACATCGTAATAACAACAATACAACTCCAGCTAAAGTTCAGAGGTTATCTGTAAGTGGTGGCTAAAATCAGGAGGATACAAATTACAGCCAGAGAAAAACATCCACCAGGCCAAAAAACAATAAAATTGAATATTTTCAATAACAGACACATTTCCTATTTATTATTTGTTCAATTTGGTGTCATCTTTGCCCTGAATAGCATTCATAAGAACAACTCAAATAAAACAGAACCCATCAATAATCAGAAAAACACACACACACAAAAATGAAAGCTAATTATAATAAAAATCACCATCAATACAGACTTTTGGTAGACACACACCACTAAATAAAAAACATGGGGCCCATGAGGAGAAAGCTTTCTAACAAATACTTATAACTGTCAGCCACTTGTGATGCTCCGAGTGAACCAAAAGTGAGCTTTAGCAAAACTGAACAAAATACACAATAATTCAAGATGTCTGCATGTGTAAATAAAAAAAAAACAGCAACACATAAATAATAATGATGTGCTTCACCACCCTAAACAGCATAAAAGAACAAAAAAAACCCGAAACAATGGCAGTTACAGCTGTGACAATGACTTGCACTTGATGATAGACTTTACAGCAATGATCCAAGCATCCCTCACAAAAAAAACAACAAAACACAACGATACAATCCTTAAATATTTGTCAGCTCATTCAAAACTTGCCAAAGGTGGCGCTGTTGCTCACAATGGGACAAAGGGGTGGCTAAGCCCAAATCATGTAAGTAAATCTCTTATGTACCGCTCATAGCAAGCTGACATGGTTTGCATGACTGCATAGTGACAATGATATTTGGTTTACTTACAGATGGGATTTACAAATTCACACACACGCATCCACGCATGCATACACACACACACACACACACACACACACAGAGCAGCTGGGCGCCAAGGCACAGCTCAGGTACGCGCTAGCAGCTAGCTTCACAGCTAATATACACATCAAGCCAGGGTGGGACCACTTTAAATATTTGGTGTGGGAACATCACTACATCCTCACACAAGTAGCACAGGAGAGCCAGTGTGCATGTGTTTGTGTACATCAGCTTATAAACAAAGAACGTTACAACAGTGGGAGACTGGGCCAACATGAGGGTTCAGTGGAGACGCACAATAGTGTCATGATGCTGAGCACCAAAATTAGCTGTTGTTTTGTTTTTTTATACATGAGCCGTGGCTTTAAGTCAGTCAATGGACCACAGAGGAAAAGCAGACAAAAGGGCCGAGCAAACCAAGTCCAACTTCCATCACACAACCTGAAAGAGCCGGCATGTTTCATGGCCGGGTGGACAAAGTTGACCTGGCGATTTTAAGGGAACGACAGGAAAGCCTAGTTTCACACTTCTTCCGAGCCACTGTCACTGTCCAGCAATTGCCGCTGATCTCTCCTGATTACGGGGTTACGTACAGCTGTGTGAAAGCGCACTAATAAAAAGGTAAAAGGGGAAAAATTATGAATCTTCTGTTCCATTTCTGACGTAGCTATTTTTCCGGATATCTGTGTAAAAGAGGCTACCGACTAACACAGACTCGGTTGTCAGGTGGAACCCGTTGGAAGTAGATGCCCCTCGGACTTGTCGTGTGTGGACATATGCGGTTGTGGACATAACCAAAAGCGAAACTAGCCATTGCTTGCACATTTACTTGTGACTATCACCAGAAACAGAAGGAGAATAAAGAATTTTTCAACCTTCAACAGTTTGTTGACATTGCCTTCGTACATTTGTGCATAATTTTATTTTGATTCTTCTGTTTTCATTTCATACAATCAAACCTCAGTTTTCGTCAAAAATTTTCACCAAAATTTTGCCTCGGTTTTCGTACAATATTGCTCGTAACTAGCTAGTCCACCTGCCCTGTACTGTATCATTCCGCTAAATCAAGTGCCCAAACAAAGCACCCAACACATTACTGAATCACTGTTCATATAGTGTGACTGCTACATAAACCACAATGGGGCCAAAGAAGTTGGGAGTGCCAGCAATTGGATAAGACGGTGAGAACCACTATTGAATTTGATCAAGTTTATATTAACAATTTCTATCCATTCACCATTTTAAAGTATTTCACATTGTTTTCTGCATGTAAAAGTATAATTACTCTCTATAAAAATGTACTTTTTGATAATATTTGTGGGTGTCTGGAACAGATTTCAATTGGATTTACATGATTTTCTATGGGTTTTTTTTCGTACTGTTCAGATTTCGTCAAAATGTTTTGGAACAAATTAGTGAAAACTGAGGTACCATTGTTTTTCATATTCTTATCTAACAGAGCCGCTGTGATAATTGTGTTGTATGTCTTTGACTACAGTGACAAATCTTTTGTACGTGTGCAAATCTTTCCTCTGGTGGCTAACAATCCGGCAAAAAAATGAAATGGGTGCATTTTGATATTTGCTGTGGTAGAATCCAGGTTAATACTGCCATGCTAAAAGCCATGCTTTTACTGTAGAGTGAGTCTCTGATTTCCCTGCTGGCTAAAGCCGGGCTTGTCCTATGTTCAGGGTTGTCTTATATTCGGGTCAATACGGTACTTTATAAATCAAAGGAGATGCTGGAGCTGACATCATCACAAATCTATTAATGTGAATAAAGGCTGCATCTTATGTTCCGGCTCTGATGCAGCAATACGGCAGTGAGAAGGCTCGGCTAGAGATCTGTCAATTCTGTGCAACACGGGGACATTTAAAAATAAAAAATTCAGACACGGACATCCACTTAGGTTATTTGGTGGTGTAATTGGGATTGTTAGGCATTGGTGGAATTCTGCACTCTAATGAGTGCCATTCTAGTTTGTTTTTTTAACTGACAATTTCAATGTGACCACACTAACGCCTGGATTAGTGGAGCTAGAGTTCAGGTTGATGGTACCGGGGTGTTTGACAACTGGTGAAAAAGCAATTACAGTCGTCCATCGCTGTTCAAATATCACTTCCTCACTACATGCCAGTTTATCATTAAATAATGAATAAATGATCGCTGTTTCGGGGTTGATTATGGCCTGTGTGGATTTTGCCTGCTAATGTTGTCCTCCATCCCTCAGTTCCAAACCCATTCTTACGCTTAGGATAATTAAATTGGAGGCTAACTAGTTAACTCGTTGTACAGTATTGCTATGTTTAAAGCGGCAGCCGTCTCGTGTCACTTCAGAGATGCCGTAGTCTGAACACAAGCGTTGCACGGTCTATGTATGGTAGATGCATGTCAGACTGGAATGAATATATCAATGGAGTGACAAGTATTATAGTGAGGATGGATGATAGGCTGATGGCGATATTTTTTTATTATTAATGCCATGTGCGATCGACCTACATTACCTTTGAGACACTACAACAAACAACAATGAGCTTTCCAAATGCTAACGGTGAGTTAATATGTCTTATTATTGCTTATCATGTCTACTATATCAGGTAATAAGTATAAAGGTGACCATACGGATGTTATTTCATGTTTACAGGGCTCTAGTAATGTTAAAAAAAACATTTTTAGAAGGTCATAAAAAAAATTATTTAAATATATAAAAAAATAATATTTTCATAGTTATAGCATAGAAAACCTATGCTATAACTATGAATTTTTTTTTTTTAATATTGAATCCTACTTTGTGGAAATTCACTTTTTGCAGTTGGGTCTGTAACAAATTAACCGCGATAAATGAGGGATTAGTGTAGTTAGCCAGACAGCTGTCAACTTCCTGATACAAACCTTCAGTGAATCGGCTGCTTTGGGCCGCTCGGCCCTGTTTTATGTTACAGTGCACCAGTCTCCCTCTGTACAGTATAAAACACAACACGGGGGACACTGCGACACCACAGCGCCCCCTATAGCTCCTCAGACACACTAGCTATAGAAAGATTTCATATATGCATACCATAGCTGAGAACAATCAATGATAATATCAATAACAAGAGTAATAACAATGTATTTCTTGGGCTGTGGACACCTTTGGTGTGCAGTTGTCAAGCTTGCAGGTGAGATGGCTGGACACAGTCGAGGATGGACGTGAGCTAAAGCATCTGGACAGACAGACATGAACTCTAACCCCTGCATTACACAGTTAGATGATGTGCGGTGATAAGTGGTTACATTGTGTCATGAGTTAGTACTTCATATGAATAAAGACAACCTTCCACATGTGTCCATCTCTCACTTACTGTTTGCTTTCCTCTGTATTTGGTAAAACAACGTGTAGACTTTGTATTGGAGTTCACTTATTTGGCAAAAGAATACAAAGTATTTGGCCTTTTGGTGAAAAGAAGTGACAGCAGCATCTAAAGCAAGAACAAAATGAACAAAATAAAAGTAGCAGCAGTAAATAAATAACTGAACGGACAAAAATCATGAACGTAACATGCTAACTAACTAGCGCTGCTAAAAGCTGTAATTGATAATTGGCAGGTTGGTGTAACACCATGAAAGCTTTGCACACTGACTAGCTAGGGTCAGAGGTCAGCAGGGGGATGCTTTCTCTTCTGTTTCCTCTCCTTCGTCACATACTTACTTCCTACTATGACTTTAACTTTCTCAACACCTCAACCTCTCTATTTCCACTCATCTGTACTGCCATCTATACAACATTCCATTATCTTTCCTCTTCTGACACTTAACTGTTTCCTCTACCATTACCACTCTGTAGCATCACTCAGTGATTTGGTTTGGTGTAAAGTCAATCAATCGCCGTTAAACCGGCAGCAAACACACTAATTCAAAAGTCTTCATGTGGCTGTACTAGTGCTTCTCAAAGACTGCTGTACTCATTCAATTTCTTCAAGGTTGGCAGGTCTGTTAGTGTGTTTATTCATGTTTGAACGTTGCTGGTGCCAGCAACTCATACAGTGGTTTGTACAGATAAATAAATATCAGGTTCTCAATTCTATTTCAAAACAGAGGGTTTGTGAAAAAATCTCTGTCCCCTAGGGAGGGCACGACAGAAAATAATAGAGAACCACTGGCTTAACTACATCTACCATATAAACAACAGTTGAATTATTTGGACACACATTTTGAGAATACCAGTTTGAATGTGGGTTAAGGATGGTAGTGTGTAACCTCTGCTTCATTCAAACGTGACAATTCATGAAGTTTTCACCGCAATATGTCTGGAGGCCCTTGGGCTCCACCAACATCCGCCACCTTTGGTCTAGAAACACTGATGGAGCGCTAAACAGCAGAGGCAGACTGAGAGGATGAGGTAGACAAACTAAGTGTGAAGTCAAAGACATGCCCCACAGCTAAGAAGATCAACCCCATGTTTTAATCTTTGTATGCTATCTGTTCTGCGCCCCCTTGTAGAAAAAGCAACATCGCTCATTTTCCCACGCAAGTAACACAATCTCCTATCAATACAATGCCACTCCTTCCCTTTCACTTCTCACATTTCCAGAGAAATCCTGACAATCCAGCACACATCCTGATTGGAGATTGGAGATGTTCCTCTTCCCAGCGTCCCCTTTACTCACTCAGCTCTTCAACAACAAAAAAACCATGCCACTTTTTACGTTGTTAAAATGCGACACTAATTTTTTTCAGTTTTTCTTCCAATTATGCAGCTGATAACCGTTCTAAGATTGCTCATTCAAATCATGATAAATTGGTGTTAAAAATGATCAAAGTGTGTGTTGAAACTGCAGTCTGCATTAGGATTTACAGTACTGTGTATACTTTATATTACTACTGACCAGGGATTGATATCTGTACATACACACATATACATGTGACAGAATTAGATGAGTGGTGACTAGGAGTGAAGTGACAACACATTTGGTGTCTACACAAGTGTGATGTGACATGGTAAATGTCTACAAATGAAGCTAAATACTGCTCAAAACACACTCCCATGTCTGCCTGTCCAGATTCAACACACCAAAAAACAACTATTATCCTCCCTCTGTCTATCCGTCCATCCATCAGTTCCTCCCTGTGTCAATCACTGCATCCTATAAGCCATAGAGTCTTCGTCTCGCTGGTTGAGGGCTTTTCCGGTGGACAGGTGGACAGCCAGGGCCGGGAGTCTAAGGCTAGGCTTAGCTTCTTAGGCCGAGGCTAGACTAGATTAAGAGGACAGCTAAGCAAGCTAATACAGGATGAGGCTCTCTGGGCTACCTGCTCAAGAGTGAGTGGAGCTGGTGCTGATGACTGTAACACTGGCTGCTGCGAGGCGACTCGGTGCGATCCATTACCGTTTGGAACCAACCGGCCACGTCCACCTCGAGCACCTCGTAACGCCGGATGAAGCTATGCTCCTAGAAGAGGCAAAGATAATGAGAAGGTGGTTTAGTCACACCTTACGGAGGTCACCGAGTCCAGCATGTACTTGTACATCATTGTTGCCTTACCAGAAGCTGGTGGTATTTTGGCCTTTTTCTGTGATCCTTAGTGAGGCTGTGGAAAGACAAAACATCAAGAGTTTGTATCTGTGGCCTTTTTTTGTTCATTTCCTTTGTGAACAGTCCATATGAAGTGCTATGACAGGAAAGCAGAAGAGAGTGAAAGTATGGCTGAATGAGCTCACCAATCTTTGACAAAAGACTGGAAGTCGAGGGAGAAGCCCATGCTGAGAGGCAGCAGAGGAGGGTCTTCCTGCAGTACTTTGGTCAGAACCTCAAAGTCTGTCTTGCAATTCTTGTAGGGAAACTGTCCTGTAGCCAGCTCCACCTAGTGGACACCAAGTGACATTAATATTTCCTGAGTCAGCATTCATTTCATAAACAAGTACATCAGTGACATTTATGGGTGTCACGAGACACCCAGCCCTGCGACGAACTGCCGACCAGTCCAGGGTGTACCCCGCACCTCGGCTCTCGCCCACAAGTCAGCTGGGATAGGCTCCAGCATACCCCCGCGACCCTAATGAGGATAAGCGGCATAGATGGATGGTCGAGAGACACAAACTCACGAGACGAGATGATGCATGAGATTGGGTTAATGTGAACGAGACTTTAACAATAATTTTAAGAACACTACAATAAAAAAAATATGACTGGACAATTTTTTTTTATTCAACTGCGTCACAAAACAATGCAGGTGCATTTTGAAATGTTTATTGTCCCACAAATTGATGCTAAACAATATTACTGTCAACATTTTTTCAGACCAAATAAACCACATGATAATAATAATCATAATATATCATAATACAGTATTCCCTTTAATATGCCATCTTTCACTCTGAAGTTGTGGAATTGCTGTTTGTGACATGTATTTTCTCACAGGCAATACTGCAACGTTTGCAGCATTTCTTGAAATGTTGACGGCCGGGACGAAGGCTCTGCATCTCGATGTGTAGTTTTGTCACAGATTTGAAAACCTGGTGTCAGGTGGATATGTCTGAGGTGGGCAAGTTCATTTTGTTGTCATTTATGCTTCTACAACTTTCAAATAAATTCGGCATACTGGCTTGTTCGTGTTGATGGGCTCACCTTGCTCATTATTAATTAGTTGTAGTTTTGCTTGCCATTTTATGATATACTCTGCTGTTCTGACTACTAATCTATTGCTGGGCAGCAATTAGAGCCTGACCGATTTATCGGCGGGCTGATTATGACGTATCACCGATTAATCAATATCGGTAACTTATATATTAACTTTTTTTGCTGCGGGGAGATTCTGTTGCTCCCTTCCTGTGCTGCTCCCTGCCAGAGTAGCTGGCCCCTCCCCCTCATACACAGATAGAGCAGCAAGCAGCTGCAGGAGGGGATGACTGGAGAAACGCCGAAAGAAACTGCATTTTTTACACCATGGTAAGCTGTGACTTTGTAAAACAATACAACACTACTTTAGAGCCCCATGAGAATAATATCCTTGCGGAAACACGCCGTCAAGGCCCGTCAAGGAGAACATTCTAGTTTTTTTTCACGCAAGTTTTATAGAGCGTATTACAGTGTTTTGACATTGTGTAAGTTGCAGATAGATGCAACTGTTAATTCCCATGTCCACCAATATATAAGATTATTATACAATGTTTTAAGGTGAAATAAAGATATATGCAGATACACACAGCAGAGCTATGACATATCACCAATCAATATCGGTGAAAATGTAGCCGATATGTAGCCAATATATAACTTTTTTTTTTTTTTTTTTTTTTTGCTCCACCGCGATTCAGTCACTCCCTCCCTGCGTGTCTCTGTGCTGCTTGTTCCCTGTACCTAGCCCCTCCCCCTCACACACAGAGCAGCGCTCTCGCTCTGCGGCTCTCTCACTCAGTCCTCTTAGGAGACGAAACACAAAAAGAAACTTTACACCATGGAAAGCTGTGACTTTGTAAAACAATATAACACTACACTTTAGTGCCACGCTGTCAGGGCCTGTCAAGGAGAACATTTACGTTTTCACGCAAGTTTTAGAACTCCTATTACAGCGCTTTAACGTCGTCTATGTTTGTCTCTGAAATAAACACGTATGCAACTGTTAATTCACATGTTCAACACAGAAATAAAGATATATGCAGATATACACTGCGTCCCATTTCGCATCATACTTCCATGTACAATTTCCAGGGGCTCATACAGTCACAAGTTAATGTCTTCATGCAAATAATTTGGAAATGTTCCAAATAATGTACTTTGTTGTCATTTGACATATTGCATGTTTTGAAAGCAACTGCATTGCAACATAAGATGTAGTTTAGTCCCTTATATTAAGTCTAGTAACATAATGCATGTTTTGATTATTATTTTGTTTGTAGTCTTTTTTTCCCCCACTTTTTAATGTTTGCTACAGCATTTGTTTTTCAGCTGTTTGCAAATACTCACTGGCTGTAGATAGAACTTTTTAATAGATAATAAATATGGCTCATTGATATTGGTAAGATGTTTTTTTTGAATATCCATGCGTCTTCTATGCGCTAAGCTAAGTTAGCCAGGGTTCCAGCACCAGCAAACCAAAGAACACTACTAATTTGTGGCTACACCTAAAAAGAGGCATGTCCTGATGTTGACACTCTTACTAACTTCCTTATTTAATTTGGTAGTCTTCTGCTTCTTTGCGTTGAATCATATTTTGGGTATTTTAAGAACATATGTTAATGTACAGTATATATTCTGAGTATATCAATGCTCTTTTTTCATATATTGACCGATATCTTCATATATCGGATATCTGTACCGGCATCGGCCCCAAAAATCCCGTATCGGTCGGGCTTTAGTAGTACCCATGTGACATAGAGACAGTCTGCGTCACTTCTGGTTTTCGAATTGATGGCAGACAGTGAATATGACTATGTACACACTCCATAACTTTGTACAATGTTTGGCAGATTAATGCAAATAACGGTGCATGCAGTTGAAATTATTTACCCCAATTCTGTGTGTGCATAAAGACATTAAATAGTTGAAAAGAAGGGGAAACCAAGCAGCCATTCAGCAGGCGTATGGTACAACACAGATGGACTTACTCTTCAGGTCAAGACTCTGTGGTCTACCTGCACCTCAAAGAGAAAGAGGTCTTGAGGACTAAAATGTACACATTCTGGACAGAGAGGAAGAATGGTTTGAAAGAGGAGTGAGGGAATCCAACTCTGAAAGGGGTGGGGGGTCTACGACACCACCTTTCTCCCACATACAATGCTGTCATTTCATCCCTTCCTAAAAGACTCGGTCACTTGGCTTCTAAGAAAAAAACAAGGCACAACCACCTAGGTTTCAGGTGAGTCCAAGACAATGTATGGGATGCTAACAAAATTGACACCACCCAAATGACCATCATTGGCAGGCAGAGGCCCCACTCCATTATATTCTAAGAATTATCATTTGACACCACTAAAGAGACAACCATTCCTGTCTGGATCTGCCTCAGCCATTAGAGGATAAATACAAAGGATCTTGCGCCAACTTCTCAGCCTACAGCTGTCCTATCCAGTCTGACAGGTGTGTCCCCCACCTAGTCTTTGAGCATGCACTGATAAGCCTGCCTGGATGAGAGGTGAAACATTTTCTAAGACAACCTGAACAGTCCAGTTGCGATCGATTGAATGCCCTGAGAAAACAAGGTGATCAAACAGCAGTGAAAGCTTATCTTCCGGGTCAGACATAATTAATGTAGCAGATGAACATATCTATTTGCATTCTTCCACCAAGTCAGTCTGCATGAATACATTCTTGTGTGTCCATCATTTCACTGAGACGTTTTCTATGGACATTGAACATCAATTTTGTTGTAAACAAACTGTTCAGCTGCTTCCCAGTAGCCTACAGTTCACATGGGTGGTCCATACTGTATTTGCTAATAGATTTGATCACAATGGCGAAACACAAGTTTATTTCTAGAAATATGTGCTTTAAACAGGTGAAGGTGTGCGTTCCCGTAGTCTAGTGTTAATGACGAGAGCATTGTGGGTGTAACTTTATTACTTTGCTTCCTGTATAATTATCATGGGAAAAATGTACCTGATGAAGAAACAATAACTCACCAGAGAGATGCCAAGGCTCCACACATCTGCTCGGATGTCATAGTCGGGTTTGGTGGGATCTGGAGGGTCTATTCTCTCTGGCTGCAGGGGTACAAGCATATACAGTACATGAAACTGTACATTAAGTATCATTATGATAGAATCAGTTCAGTTTTGTTAATGCATTGGCTATGTTAGGTTTTAACAGGTTTTGGCAATTTGATAAGTTTTGTACGTTTGTATGCAGTGTGTAGTTATGGGTGGCATGTGACTCACCGCCATGTAAGCAGCACAGCCAGCACTGCGTGTCTTTGCCTTGGAGTCGACGAGGCGTCCGCTAATGCCAAAGTCACACAGTTTTATCTGACCTTTCGCGTCCAGTAGAATGTTGGAGGGTTTCACGTCGCGATGGATGACACCGTGTTTCTCTTTTAGATACAGCAAGGCTTTCACTATCTGAAGCAGAAACACACAGAAAGAATTAAACCACAGCTTGGGCAGCATGATATTTTCCTTCGTGTGTGTATCATTCACATACTGCAACAGTCATTTTTCCTAAAATGTGCTCTGGGATTGGGTCCTGAATTCTTTTTTTCAGCTTCTCAGCACACGTGCCCATCAACTCCATGGCAATAAATACATCTGTCTGTAAACATGAAAACAAAAAAAAAATGCAATTTATAATCTGATCATTGTTTTATTGTTGGGTAGTAAAGTCACCCACATTGGTAACAATGGCACCATAGCACTGGATGATATAAGGACAGTCATGACTCTTCAGCACCACGTCCAAGTCCATCAGGATCCTCTTGTTCTCATCCTTGTTTCCTGTTCGGCGCATTTGCTAATGACACAAAACACATGTGGCTGATTGAGAATGCTGCGCCATTCTAATGTCACAAAACAACATCCACAGGTCAATATTGGTAGAATTAAGTCATAACTTCAACTACCACAGAATAGGCAATACAGTCACATTCCTCGCTACATTCTGTTTCGAATATAGCTCCCTCACTATCGCAATTTAGAAAAAATATATTAATATATGACCACTGTTTTATGGTTGACTATGGCCTATTATTAGTAAAAAAAAAAATACAGAAAACAAGTCATATGTAGTATTCTGGTCACTACTAGGCATCAGTGATGTTACATTGATGAGACATCACCTTACATTACATACATTCATAAACAGGTTTTCTATGCCCCAACTACAAAAATATTAAATGTATTAATATTGAATCCAACTTTGCAGAAATCCACTTTTCGAGATCGGGTGTAGAGAACCAATTAACCGCGATAAACGAGGCACGACTGTAACTCACATACAGTATTAACACCATAAAGGTGGTCCTCTCTTTGGGAAACTTACTTTAACGGCGATGACATGCCCAGTCTTTTTGAATCGCACTTTGAAGACCTGTCCACAGGTGCCGCTGCCAATCTCCCCTTCACTGATTAGATCAGTCACCTCAGCTGGATACCGCTGTAGAACGACAGATAGTGTTTTCATTGGATTGTACTTTAAAGTTTAATACTTAACAAAGAGAAACATTCTGAATCATGAAGTAAAGAAAACACCAATTTATGGATGATTTGGTTGTGACTCAACTGCAATAAACCCTTATAACCGATATGGACTCGACCAGAATACATCCCAACAACACAATATAAAGAAAATTCGAGAAAGGCACTACAAACATCTGCCAAGGTGGAAAGATTGTGGTTTGCATATCAACACAAAAGAATTCCAATGTTTAAAACCAAGTAAAATTGCATTCATAAAGAAAATGGCCCGCAGACACACTATTTTGCATTCATTCAACAGCATTTGTACTTATGCAATCACTTCATAACACGGCATTACTGCAAATCTCCTTGAAATTTTGTATTGTTTACAGTGATATTGTTTATAAAAAATGTTGACTTCATGGATTATTTTGAGTCATTTTGGTTATTAAAAGTATGTAATGTCCCGGTTTTCAGTACGGTTTTTAAGTAGGAAGAGGAGCAATTGCATTTTGCTCTACGGGTGACCTAAACAAAACAAAACAAAACTCGTGCATTGTATTAACAATAGGTTATAACTCACCTGTCCGTCGATTTTAAGATAACCTGTCTGTTTCATGATCTCTTGCAATTTCTGATCAATCTCTGCACTGCATGGACAAACACACACAAAAACATACAACCTTTTTTAGCAGCATTCATATAATGGAAACCAGCGGTTCAGGTCCGAGGTTGCAAGTGCACATACTTCTCTAGACTCTTCTGTAAGCCGGACTGCGGTGTGGGGAGGGTGAGCATGTGTCTGCGACGAAAGGGGTGGTGCTGAGGTGAGCTTTCTGAGGATGATGACCTGCTTCCTGCGTCGTTGGCCAGGGGCAGCTGAAGGGCTGCGTTGAGAGAATTGATCAATTAGTGCTTATAGAATAGTGTTTCATAGTAGAGGTCTGCATGCCAAAAGGGATCCAATAGCTGTATTTATTTTTCCCTTTTGGCAATTTATAACTACTGTTCCTTGATGTTGAATGTCTGCATATTTATATAGGGCAAGGGATGCATTTATTTAAGGTGAGACAATGTGATTAAGGCATGGCATATTTGAGGAAATATGAGTTAAGGAAGTACAGTTTAGGAAAGTAGAACGCCAGCCATTAACTGGGAATTGCTTTACAACAACAGTACCAATGATTTCCATCTTATCAGCTGACAGTAATAAATAGTTTTAATATAATTATTTTGAATAGGGGTGTCATAAGATATCGAGTCACAAGATCTTGCGAGATTAAAACCTGACAAGATTCCTCCTTCAGAAAAAAGTGTCTCATGGGTACTAGGCCTCAGATGAGAATAAATGAATACAATAAATAAAAATGACCAATAATTTTGCCAGCCTCAATATATTGCCATGTGCATGCGTGTCTGTTTTCCTCATCTCCTGCCTCCAAACAGGCAGGAAGAGAGTTCACTCTGTGCACTGGTTTCAGCACCTTGGTGTGTTTGTTCCATAGAACAACGGCATGAATGTAGTGAGCCCTTTTGTCAGTCACAGTCTCATTGTCTTGGTGGGTGGAGGCAGGACTGGTAGCACACACAGAGTGCAGAAGAGTGTAACGTAGACATTAAATTAGTAGACCGCAATATATTGTAATATATTTTCTTTATTGTATTTTTCTTAAAAGTAATGTTAAAATCTCATCTCGTAGACCCAATTTTCTTGTCTCGTAACCTGAGTGTCAAATGACACCCCTAACATTGAAGGTAAAATTTTCCCCCAATTTTTTCAAGACAGTCTCGCTGCAGACCTCCACCGTCAGATCCCTCTCCCCACAGACCGATACTACGTGACACCGCCAATGTCAGGACCGGGAAAGGTGTAACTCTGATATGCTTTCACCAGAAGAAGAGGAAGAAGGAAAAAAGAAAAATTAAAAGAAGAAGAATGGTAAGTACAAACTTTCAACATCGAAAACATAACTTTACATTCACCAGAACCCGTGCTTTTCCCACCGGCTATGCTTGGATAAGAACAATAGATTTTAGTTACAAAAAAGACTGAATGTGACAGTGATCAGTCTGTGCTATCGATACACATTACACATACACATTGGCAACCTTTACTCTCAAAAGAGCCATTTTTCCTCCTCTTCCACTATAGAAAAATAGACTGGAGCCACAAAACATATTTAACATACAGATTTAATCTTTCTTAATTTTACCTGTTACAACAGAATACGAGAAACGGATGTCAACTAATGGGGTTGTGATAGTAAGTTGGTTAAATCTCACTACCTGACGCAGCACAGTTAATTGACAGCCTGTTGCTTTTAGCTCGATGGCTAACGCTCTCAAGCAGTGAACTTACATGGTCGCCGTTTCGAGCCAGTCATGTGCAGGGCTGGATTGCGTGGATGACCAGTTACATACATAGGCCATAGGCCTACTTTGAAATAAATTGCTAATTTTCAGAAAATGCAAAGTGCTCGTTTTGAAAATGTCTTAACATTTTTTACTAATTTCTCGCCACATATCAAGCATACAGGTAAGCAAGCGTCATTGGCAGACAGGACAAAAGAATCTGTCCATGCGGTTTTAAACTCTCTATTTTCTTCTTTTGTATTCATGATAAGCTTACTACGAGGGGAAAAAGGCAGGTCTCATGTCTCACCTAACGCAGGCCGGCACACACCAGTTATACCACCCTTTCCTTTGCTCATCCAACCATCAGTCAGAAGTCAGCCAGGATGCATTCACGGCCTTATTTTCAAAAATGAAGAGTCACATGCCACCCATAACTACACACTGCTGAAGATCTGCAGCTTGCAGAACACTGCGTGAGGGAATCACATTATATGAAGAAATCGCATGTCTGAAGTCAACTCTATTAACCGTTGATAGGTTTTTATTAGGGAGGTTTTTATTAGAGATCGGCTGCCGATCCGCCATGAGCTCGGGCCGATCTGGTTGCCATATCACATTCGGAACTGTGGGCCACACTCCAACATGGTAGATGCGGCAATGCGCCTTAGAGCTGTTTGCCACTCGACTCCCACCAACCAACAAGAAATAGAAAACGCAACATCTCCATGCAGACATGTGACCACGCTATACCATGGTGAAGTTAGTTTCTCGATGGACGTCGGATATTTGGTTTCATAGCTCCAGTGGTAGTTTCCCCTCACTGTGCCCAGACTGCTGTGCCATTGTGTGGGGAGCTTGCACGCAGTGGCAGAGCTACATGGTGGCCAACGGCGGCCCCCCTCGGTCATACTCTTGCCACCATACCATTTCAGGTATCAACTTATTGCCACCCCTATGTGAGTAATGGTCTCACCTTGGCCACACCAATGAAAAATTTCTGGCTCTGCCACTGCACGCATGGGAAGTGCTGCTCCTACTGCTGGTTGTTTATACTAGGGACTGTCAATAAATTGCGCTGAAGACAGTTTGTAAAAAAAAAAAAATTATATATATATAAAAAGTTTATAAATCACACCACAAATTAATCTATGACCATGTCAAATGATAAGTACTAGCCTAAAAGTACTTTGCATGCCCATTTTTATCTTGAGATAAAATGAGAGTTCTGCTCTTAATCTGTCTAAAGAAATAAAGCACTGTTGCTTCCTCACTGACTTCTGAGCGACATACCGTGCATACCTGCGCCCAATAATACGGTGCGCCTTGTATATGAGTTAAATACAGAAATAGCTGCGCCTTTTAATACAGTGTGTCTTATGGTTGTGAAAATACGGTACTCTAAACTTAAGAAAATGTTTCAAATGAAGTGGGGAAGAAGGACAAAGAAGCCAAAAACGTACCGCTTCCACATAGAATGAGAGGAGAACCTTTTTTTCCCCCCAATCGATCTTAGCCATGGCATGTCGGCTTGGCTCTGCTGCCTCCATGCAGTGTGAAAGGTAATGTAATCTAATGTCATGTCTCATAACATTACTGATGCCTAGTGACCACAATACTACATATAACTTGTCTTTAAATATTTTTTGACCAATAATAGGCCATAGTCAACCACGAAAAAGCAACCATGTATTATTTTTAGAAAAACCTGATATAGTGAGGGAGCGATATTCGAACAGCAATATAGCAAGGGACGACTGAACATACTGCATGTTTTAAAGAGGGACATGCCATATCTGCGGAAATGGTGGTGTATTCTCTTACAACTTTGACCTTAGAGTTGAGACCACAATGTTGATATATGAACGGCTTTCAAGTTGTTTCAATGCATTGTCATATATTTTTGCATGTGTTAATTTTTATTTTAGCAATGACAAGGTGTTTGCTCACTGGACACACTCAGCTAAAGCCCTCCAGCGTGGTAAAGTGCCAGCGGTGTTCAGGTTGAAGAGACAAAAGCTGGAGTCAGGTTATCATTTAGCTTTACACCAATGAACTGTTTACAAAACGTTTGCTCTTGGATGTGTCTGGCAAGATTTGTAATAATGGCCCATCAACTAATTTATTTAAATAATTACGTTACATTTTTTGGTGTAATTAACGCACGCACACCAGCGCAAGCACGCTCTGTTATGACGGGTCCGTCGCCATACTGTAAGTACAGCGGAGCGTCCTCACAGTCACACAGAGCCTGACACTGTTTTATAACTAAATTCCAACACCATATACAGTATGTATCTCCAACTCACACACGTCTCTAGATCTTTCGATAGTTCTCATTCTCATTGCAAAAACACGAGATGCATTCAGGGACACTCCGAACATTAAAAAAACAGCTTTATAATGCACGCGTGTATAAATAAACAGGAAGATAAAGAAAAAGATGAATTGGATATTCTTATCACTCGCTTCATAACTCTTAAGGAGTTTAATGAGTTTGAAGTGCCGCTACACGGAAGCTCACGGCTGCTAACGGCAGCGCGTCTGACCGCTATGACAGTCCACAAAGCAGCACATTTTGGAGCTTCACTGTGTGGGTCGCAGGAGGGGACATCCCAGAGGATCCATATGTTTCTCCTAAAAGACGGTGCGCGAAGCATGGGTGGTCAAAACAACGCTATGGTGACCACTTTCAAGCTACAACCGTTTTAAATAAAACTGAATATTATCTTGAAAAAACTCTGGTGCCTAAAGGGTTCATTCAGATGTACAATTTACTACATTTAAGTATACTGGAGTTTACACTGAAAAAATTAAATTTACCTTAATTTACATGACGTCTTTGAACACAACCCCTCATTGCTCATAATAACATGGTTTAAAGTGTGATTCAAATGTTCTACTACGATTAAAGAAACTAGTGTTCGACAAATGGATTTTTAGACTTGTGTGGTATCTACCGTGATTGACATATTCCGTTCATTTGGAGAAGTTAATACATACAAATATATATAATCCTGCCCTGTCATTGATCTTTCTCTTCAGTTAAAATGGGTATATTTAGTTGCTAGTTGCTAATGGTGATTAATCATGATTAATTCATTGAAAAAACGGATTAAAATTTTTAGCCATTGTGTATTAGTTTTATTAAATTTTGTATTTGTTATCTTATTTGGACATCGTTGTTGTTGTTGCAATAGAAATAAACCTGACCCGACCCTTTCCTTAAAGCACGATCAAAACCAACCATAATGTTGATATCGATATAGACTGGATTTGTGCTGTATCCTGCATGCAGGGATGAGGGAGGAGAGGCGGAGCAGAATCCCGGCGGTGCCAGTCAAAGCGACAGCAAGAAATAATGGGCGCCACACACGGGAGGTGACAAGCGACCGCGATTGGCGAAATTCATCGCCATTGCGTATGAAACCATGAACATGTGAGGCAACAAGCAATTGTGAGCAGCTACACAGGTGAGCGACGCATTCATATCCAGAGTGAATTGTACGAATCTCCCACAATTTGATTGGCTGTCAGATGTGGACGGCTTTTCGGGGTATCAAAGCAGTTCAGAGGAGGAAAAGCGGCCGGTGTTGATCGAGGAATCTTGCTAGTATTAAAGATAAACTTACATACAGTAAATGTCCGTGTAAATTAATGCAAATTTACATAAAACATATGTTTACTCTGGCGCCAACGAGTTCCCAAGCCACTGCTTTTTTCTTTATATTTCTCTCTTCTTTTTTTTTTTTTTTTTTTTTTAGAAATGTCAGATATCTCTGGGAAATCTGACACAACAAGTATAACGTACTGAGTAGCATCCTGCCCTCTGATTGGTCAATTAATGAAACTCCCGCTGATTGGTCCTCGTCTGGGCGACAGCGATGAAAGGTTGAAAATGTTTCAACTTTTTGGGAGCGCGTCGCTCACTTTGCTTAAAAAATATCAGGATATATATCATATATCGATATTCAACCTAAATATATCGGATATAAGTTTTGGTCCATGTCCCCCAGCCCTACTCAAACCTGAATGGTTTTCTTTTTTTTTTTTTTTATTATAAATAAATCCTGCCTGATGATGTTCTCCTTTTTTTTTTTTTTTTTTAAAAAAGGGCTAAAAAACAAGTGACAGGGGCCTACTAAATAACACAGCAATGCGAATGACATAATGAGCTGACCTGTATAGTTTCTTCTTTGTATTTGAAAAAAGGAAAACTGATCATTTTAATTCAGCAGATATATTTCCAGGAAGAGCAACAGCAGGCTAAAGGTGCTACTGTTGCAGACATTGAGACACCAGTGGATGATGTAGTCGTTTGCCAGCGATTATTTTTTTTTGACAACATTGGTACGGTGTTGGAAAGATAATTTTTCTATCGGTTATGTTTATAGAACACATATGAAAATACAATCTTTCAGAACTGCAAAGTGTAGCAGAGTGGGTGAAGTGGATGCTGTGGATGGGGAAAGAGTCAGCGCTGCAGTTGAAAAAGCTCTAGCATGGAGCGGATGAAGACTTAATCTTTATAATGTTGAGGACTTGCTGAGGACATATACTGAGGAAATATGGGTCTGACAGCGGAGGTTTGCGGCCAGACTCTTGTTGTTTTTTTTTATGCCGCCTGGAGGCCACGGCCAGCCGGCTCCGACCACACTTACGACATCCTACTTGGTGACCTATCAGCAATATAAGACGAGCAAGGCACACATAGTTGTGCTATTGGAAATACTTTGTTTTCCGTTTTTGTAGGAACGCGTCAGCCAGCTGCACTCGTATTCTTGGATGCATCTGCCTGTAGGGGGAAACTCCGTTAGTGACCGGAGAAAGAGTTAGTCTGGGGACAAGGGAAGAAAGACTCCTTAGAAGAGAGTGCATCTCCACAGATTGGCCGGCTCCAGATTGACGGACATCAGGATAGACAGGCACATGTAGCCAGAAAAAAAGAAGATGCACAAACAAACACAGAAGGTGCTGCTGCACTGCCTCCTGCAGGTGAGGAGGACAACCAGCCATAGCACAGACTAAGGTGAAGGTCAGGAGTCAGTCAGTTTTCAGTTGTTGGTGCATACAGGAAAACGCAGGAAAGGAAGACGAGGCAGAGTGTTCACAGCAATCCTGCAGACCGACCAGTGGGGATGCTGGATTAGAAACAGTGTCAAAACAAACAAAAACCTTACCCAAAAACAATGTGCCGTGCAGAAAAGCTGCATGCACTGTGATCCTCTGCCTTCAGCAACACTGAGGTTAATCGTCGGACACATCCACATTAACAATCCTCACACACACACACAGAGACAAACACACACACATACACCAACCCTGCCCTGCCACTGACGTACAGATAAGAGAGAGGAGAAGGGCTGGAAAATGGAGAGAGGTTGTGATGTGAGGGGAGATGCAAATAACTGCTGGGCAAAAACCAGCAGGTCAAGGACGGGCCTCATCTTTCCATGGAGATGATTCGACAGTTGTAAAATGGTCTGACATGAATGTTAGCTACACAGAAAGGAGCTAACTTTGCTATCGGAATAGTGACAATATACTGTAGCTACAATATATGCCTTTTTCTGTCACTTTGCTCTAGTATCCAAACATAGTAGAGTGGAAACTCTAAAATTGAATGTCTTCCCAAGGTTAGACACTGTGGGAAAAAGTGAGCATTGTGGTCAACACCACCAATTCGAGTACCTCGATTACGAAAAATATATATAATTTTCCCCCTCTCGCTGAACAGTTATGTCTGCTTATGTTATGAACGCGCTTAAGTAACCCACGCAGATGTTTGGTTGAAGAAGCGGTAAGATGGAAGAGGCGAGGGAAAACAATGATGACAAAAAAGAAGGAAAACAAAATAAATTTAAAAAAAAAGAAAACATGGCAAAAGTGTGGGAGCACTTCAGGCTAAACAGCAAGTTGATCGCAGTAATGTGTACTCGTTGTAATACGGCACTTACATACTACAACACCATATCTTCAATGTTGTAGCATTTACGAAGACACTCAGAATGGAGTGAAAGACCCGAACCAAAGTAAAATTAACATAGCGCAAATCACTTAGATGAATGTCAATGTACCTTACGAACATAACGTTAGCCGTTTGGAGTGCTAGCTTTCTCTTATGACGACAGTCGTCCCTCGCTACATCACGGTTCGAACATCGCTCATTCACTCTATCATGGTTTTTCAAACAATAAATGGCCACTGTTTCGTGGTTGGCTACGGCCTAGTATTGTTCAGAAAATATGCATATTTAAGCAAAATCGTATGCATTTCCCCTCCCAAATTCAACATTGTCAAGCATAAAAATGGCCAAATGCACTACAATACAAATACAGTATAAGCCATTAGAACTTGCGAATGTAGTATTCTACATTGGTCACTTGGTGTCCGCAATTGTTTAGTGAGACAAACACTGAAGCAACAGATTTGAACAATCTGCTTTTATTGCAGGTTTACATTATCCCACAACAGGCACAATAATAATAATTATAATAATAACACGGGTTACTGTTGCGGCCATAGCCCACAACTAGCTAAAACTATGAACCCCCAACGTCACTTCCTGTCCGCCATCGATTCTGCTCTCCTACAAGGTAGTTCTTAAAGGGATTATTTTCTCTGATTAAATCTACTATATTGGGTAATACGAATGTGAAGGTGACTGTATGGTTGTTATTTCAGGTCTAAAAGGCACTAATAATGTTAAAAAATGTATTTAGAAGATCGTAAACAGGTTTTCCATGCCATACCTACAAAAATATTGCATTTATGCACCAGAAATTCTACTTGGCGGCCGGGTCTGGAACCAATTAACAGCGATAAACAAGAGATTACTGTACTGTTGATCGTGTGGCTACTTGACTGCACTGGTTTGCCCTTAAGGTTAACATACAAGGGTTTAATCTGCAAAAAACTGATTTTGCTGTGGGTTAAGAAGATGAACAACAAAAACATTTTTCATCTTTTCTAGCAGACAATACAAGACAATACGGTAGTCTCGTGGTTGAGAGTACCATAATTTCCGTTCTATAAGTCGCTACTTTTCCCTAAAGTTTCAAACCCTGCGGCTTGTACAAAGATGCGGCGTAATTTAAGGTTAAAAATTACATTTTCCATGATACTTGGCATGCAGCTTCAGGAAGTAGCGACGTGGACGAGTGAAGTTAAAAGTTAATATCATGTTTTGAAGTCTTGGGCGGCGATCTCTGACACATGTTAAGTACGTTTTATCAAGTGTACAATTACTACAGCTGCTGTTTGGACTGCTCGGATCACCAACCGTCTCCTATCAACCAATGGGTTTTGTAAGGCTGGACTACTGCGTGATGAAGAGGATCACTCAAGCTAAATGGCTAATTAGCCTCGAGACAAAAGTGACTACGAGAGCGACATTGAAAGAGAGACTGACAATGTGTGTGGCAAAGGATTACGAGGCTCCGGAAATTACGCTAATGTGCTCCACTAACAGTAGGTGTCTTCATTTTAGTTTGAACATTTCAAAAACTCAAAATCTGATGAAGAATACTTGTCTTATTTCTGTTTAGCCTGTGTTAGTTTAGAAATGCATACTGTAATGTGTAATTTAGTCTTACTAATGTCAATTAACTATTTCTCTCTCTCCTTTTTCAGTAAATCACTTGTCTTGGAAGGGTACAACCATCTACAAAGCACCATTATGTAGCCATCAGACCCAAGAAAATAGTTGTTATGCATTATGTGAATTTAAGAAAAACAAAAGTTGATTATTTGAGAAATGAAACCCATTGGTCGTTCATTAAGTGAAATGTTTTATTTTCTCTTGTGTATTTCTAATCGCTCTTTAAGCAAGCAAAAACATGTTTTATTCGATTAATCAAAGGAATTTTCAGTAGAATACCCAAATACTAAAATATGGAAAACATTATTTAGAAATTTGAAAAAATTGGAGGATGACCAGCGTCCTGGGACACAGATTGGGTTCAACTTTGGAGGCTCCACTGTGAAGGGATAAATAATAATAATAATAAAAGTAAATATAATAAGAATAGTAATAATAACTGGAAGTTACAAGGCAAAAAGGAAATATTTTTCATAGGCCTGTCACAATAACATATTTAGTTGGACAATAATTGTCCTACAAATTGTTGCCGATCGCCGATATTATTGTCAACACTTTTGAGACCATTTTTAAAATTCATGTTATTCATGTTTAGAAGTCATATATAATATATGGCATAATAATGCGAGTACACCGTATCAAAAGCAATAAACTTTAATTTCTCAAGAGTGTTTAACATTGTAATTGGAATGTCAAGCACTTTTAAATAAAATAAATTAAACAAACAACATAATAAATTAAACAAACAAAAAAGGAAACCTATTGAAAATAAAATTGACTGTCTTCCTTTAGCAAAAATTGTACTTAAATAAAAATCACAATCATAACCAAAAACAATAAAAAAATAGACCCCGTCTCTGTTAAGAAAAAAATCAACAACAATAAAAACAATAAATAACGGCGTATCAAAATTGCACTTCAATGTATTATTAGTTGGCGCGAGAGTAACACACTTACCTCCCGCAGAAACATGATGTAAATCAATAGTTCCTCAAAGTGTATTGATTAGAAAAAATAGATCAGTAAAATACTGAAACTTAACGAGTATCATGGACAATACACCATATTTCTGATTTTGAATCAGTGTCACTTTCATTATTGTCTGAATATTGACAATAAAACAGAAATATCCCCGGCAATATTCTTTCGTTCACACTGTGCGTCAATGCAAACATATTTGCGTATATGCCTCCTGGATTCACTTGCAACATTGTGTGGAATACACCGTTTATGCTTACTGTAATGAGGTGTAACGTGGGAGTTTGGTCAAAGTACATGTTTTGGATGCAGCAAAATGGGTTTGGTGTACAATGAGCTGTTATACTTCGGGGATCACGGCAACTGAAACGTAAGCTCCACCGTTTTGTATTATTCATATTGCCGTCTTTACCACAAACCTGTTCATGTGACGATGTGCAAATGGGCTGAAATTGAGATCACATCGTATTTTATACACAACATGCATGGAGAAAGCATTCTAACGTGTAGCCCATGACACACGCTGCTAGCGAGTGCACACTAGCTAGCGCCCCGCCTCTCCCCACTGGGACAAAGAGACTCAATGGCTGACACGAGGGTTCACTCACTCCGTTCATTCTGCTATAGAAGCTACTTGCACAGGTGTTGAGACAGATGCACAGAGTGAACCCTCTTGTCATCCAGCCTGTTTGGTGGAGAGAGACGAGCAAAACAAACACGCATGAACATGTGAATATATCGAGGCTGTCAAAATGATCAAGTTTGTTTTTATTTATTGTGCGGTGCATTGATTTATTGATTATTGCGACACGCCTAGTTTTTCAAAATAAAGACCAAGTTTGAAAGATAAGTTGATGTCTGATGTGACAGAAATACAAGAGGGGTCAGGGTGGGAAATGGCGTGGTGTGTCAGAGGTGTTGGGAGCAGGGGGTGAGAGAGACAGAGAGAAAGTGGGCGTGTGCAGTGGCAGAGAGAGCGATGGACTGAATGATACCTGCACGCTGGGAAGGAGCTGGAGCAGGACTGAGCTGGATCACGATGACTAGACAGAGGAAAGAAAATACAACACACACACACGTACGTTACTGCACTGAGACTACAACAACAGTCAAGCTTGCTCGCAGTCACTCACTCACACACACACACACACACACACACACACACACACACACACACACACACACACACACACTACTGTACAACAAACAGCTAATACAGTAAAAGAATGAAAACACAGAGACAAAGCTGTGATGGTTTCTAATATGAAACACATACAAACAGTACGCATCAGAGCCAAATATTGAATAATGTAGTCGGAGTGTCACGAGATCTCGCAAGATTAAAATGTGACGATATTTCTCGTTAAGGGAAAAGCTGTCTCGTGACAACAGGGCAACCAGAAGCCAATCAGACTGAACTACGACTTTGCTACGGTGATAACACACCATAAACATTGCAATCCAACCTACCTCAATATTCCCAGCACCACTCGCTCGTGGCGTGTGGCTGTTTTTCCCCGCCCCCATCGGAGTCGAACAGTTGCCTCCGTGTTAATGCCCAAGCAGAACTTATAGTAATTCTACATTTGATCAAAATTACAAAGATTTGTCAGATGAAAACATGATCGCTTCTATCAAAATGGGAAATTAGCATCTATTTCACCATGTCCTGGTACCTCTAAGCATCATGGGAAATGTAGCTGTCTTAGCGTAAACAAAACTAATCTATTTTACATGTGTTTCCATAAACACATCAACATAAATTAGGCGTGTGACGAAATGTCGGACTATCACCATATTTAACCCTACAATGAATTATCGATACGCTCTCGCCGTGTATCGTTTTTTCATTATTAAAATACAGCCGCTATAAACGTCTTCCACCGTACCTCCTCAGTGAGTCAAACAAACAAATGCCACATTATGGCAGACTCGGGAGATGAAATTAAACTGAAAGCTGCAGCAGCATAGTTGAAATCAGGTGTGGACTCCCTCTGGCTTTTGCAGCGTGGATGAGACAACACCAAGTTGCACAGTGTAAGCAGTGTCTCACGAAAATACGGCACATGGGAGGCACGACAAAGCCACCTCGTTCGCGGAGAAAACTGTGCCTAGTAAGAGAAATGTTCATTTTTCGATTAAAATAATGCTAACTGTTGTGTTATTCAATCAAGAGACAGTTGTTTAGTTTAGTCTTTTATAGTCAACCTTGTCCTGCTGCTTATCCTTATGTTATATTGCACTTTATCAGTCTCATTGATTTTGAACCATTGCTGGTTGTATTCTGGTTAAAATATCCATTCATTTTCTGTACCAATTTCCCGGCTGAAGGCTGCAAAATATAAACTTTTTTTTGGTTTTGTTTCACCTTATCAAAATGTTATCGTGAGTCCATTATCGCAAATCGCATCATATTGTGAGGTACCCTGAGATTGCCAGTCCTAATAAAGATGATTAGTAGTAGCAGCTACAGGTGCTATGTTATTATTATTATTATTATTATTTTAACTTTTATAATATTTAGTTTTTGTTTCAATTTGTGGAAAACAGTTCAACAGTTAAAATCAAGATGGTCATGCATGCAACGTGATAAAACATTTCAAAATGTACCTTGATTTTGTGACTCAGTTAAATAAAAAAAAAAAGTTTGTCTGTCCAGTCCTATATTTTGTCATTGGTTTTCTTAAAAGTAACGTTAAAATATCATCTTGTTCACATGAACCCAATATCGTGTATCGTCTCATCTCGTGAGGTAAGTGTATCGTGACATCCCTATATTGCAGTATTTCTACCTTAAGTGACCGCTTAAAAAAAAACAAGTTAATGGTGAACAACTCTTCCATGACAATCCCTGATCAGCTACTTTCGAGGTCTTTAATATTGGCGGACCAGTCGAGACACCTCGAATGTGTGAACACTTTTTCAGGCCATAAATGGTCTTTTTAACACCCAGTTTAGCAACTACAGCATCTCCAAAACAGAAATCCTCTATCCTCACATATCAGCAACCATTTCTATTACAGTAAATCTTCTAAAAAGGGACAATAATATAGACATTTTACTTGAATATGCTTTAGAGTAGTCAGTTTACAGCTGGTACAGCAACATAGATACAGTATACTACCCATTGAAATCACTCAACACACAGCCATGATTATCTAAATAGCTGGCAATATGAGCAACAGGATAAGCATTATGGTCTGAGGCTGCACGAGTGCTGCTGGCACGGAGGAGCTACGGTTCATTGAGGAAAACATGAATTCCAACATGTACTGTGATGAGAAGGAGCTACAACTCCATGCCTTGGAGCAGGGGTGTCAAACTCCTTTTCATTGAGGGCCACATTGCAGTTATGGCTGCCTTCATAGGGCCACTTGTAACTGTTATTATATATGAATATAAATACAACCTCATGATATTATTACACAATTGCCCGTGCATTTGATTATTATATTTTTATTAACAAAGTGATGGATAACTTGCTTTGAATTGAGAAGTGAAGTAAACATGTCAAGGTGACAAGCAGACATTCAGGGATTTTTTTTTTTGATAACAGAAAATGCTTGGAATATCTGATCAGATAATATTTAAGTTTAGAAAAAATACACACAGTACAATTTTTCAATCAAAATGAAAGAATAAATACTTTTATAAGGAAAAAGATGAAGTGCATTATTGACACACATTATTCCCAGGCTTTTGGGGGCCACATCTGGCCCCCGGGCCTTGAGTTTGACACATGTGCCCTAGAGGATGAAAATTTGAAAAATTGCAAGAATTTACATTTTGCACTGTTGGATCTTAAGGAGGTTCTAAGTAGAGCTTCAAAATGCAAAAAGACAAAATGGTCGAGAGAGACAAAAAGTTTTTGAGGAAGCAACAACCATTAAAGTGAAATAGGCTGTTCATCAGCTGATCAAAAATTTAAGACCACAGCCTTTAAAAGCCAAAATATTGGAAAAAATGTGGATTCAATGTCATTTCCTGTCAGGTATTCACACTGCTATGATCTCTTGATGGCAAAGGCAAAAAAAGCTTTGTCTCTTTGAACACGGTCGGATCGCTGAGCTTCATAAGCCAGGCCTCTCACAGCGCGTCATTGCTGCTGAGGTTGGATGCAGTCATTTAAAAAAAAAAAACACACACACACAATTGAGCAATAATGGAACTACGGCGTAGTGAGGAACGACTGCATCCTCATTATCAACCAGTCACAGTAACAGTGAGCCAGGTGCTTTCACAAACATCACAAGCTGGACCTTTATTTTTTTTTAGCACATGCTCTGTTGTATGTACTGATTTGGTTGTGATAGTTATGTTGTGAATTTTAACATAGGTTAATTTAACACTTACTTGATCATATTATTGAGGTATTTTAATGACTATTCTGTTCCACTTGCATGTCACAAAATTCCATATAAATAAAAAGGCACTGTTTTTGGCCAAATGTATGTTTTCCTTTTTCAAAGTACCGGTACGGGCACCATTTCAAAAGTACCAATTTGGCACCGGAATCAGATAAAATGGAAACGATGCCCATTCATAGTGCTCGACAGCAACACTCGCACAAACAAGAACAGTTTTTAAAAAACTGATTGTTCTAGGCATTTTGTCCGCTCGTCCACAGGCTAATGTAGGTTTTTGTCCTGAAAAATTGAGCTTAAGGAAAACTCTCGCTTCAGCATTTATGTGCAGATGGCAAAATAATGCGTTTTGGCTTGCGCCATGAAAAAATATGTGACATTATGATTATTATCATTGACTTTCAGGTGTTTATTTCAACTTGTGTGGATGGAATTTTTTCAACACCAGAGTGGGGGATATACTCATTTTTGTTTGTGTGGCCTCACATGTTCACTGCGAGGTGTACTCAGTTGTATTTCCAGCTATTTAGACAATAATGGCTGTGTTGACTTCTTTCCAGTGCTGCATTACAAGCTGTACACTGACTACTCTCTCTAAACACAGGCATACAAATGCAAGATAAAGCAAAACATTTTATCTTACTTCGCTCAGCATTCACACATTAACAGAATAAGATTAAATTTAGGACAAACGTGACTTGGTAGTGAAAAGTAAAACCAAAAATGGTGAGTACAAGGAAACCGTGTATGGAGGTGATGTTTGATGATGAAGCTCGAGGATTAATTATTAGCTTAGACTAGTTATCTACACCAGGTCCCAGGTGGTCGAGCAATTCTTCCAGTCTAATTAAACACAGACAATACAAAGCAGGTAAGTAGGCGATAGACATTACTGTAGCTAAAACCTGTTAGCCACTGTGTCGTCCAGCGGCAAAAATGGCAGTGAAAATGGGTTCTGCGGTAGGAGTTACCATAAGAAAATAACAATTGTTTACCTGTGGGATAGTACAGAATCATTGTGTACATGGCACCGTACAACTGGACAAGAAAGAACATTTTCATATTTATGTTGGGCCTGCCATCACTCAAGCTTATTAGCACGGCAGCCTAGCTTGTTTGACAGCACCGGAGTCGAGTGGATTCGTCAGGTGACTGTCCGCTAAACACTCAATGACAGCGGCTCTATGTTTAAAATAGCACTTTACACACTACATGATTCGGTCCAAAAACAAAATAAGCGCGTTAACGTTAATTGGTAAACCGCAATATCTAGGTCTGTGTTTGTTTATGTAGCTAGCTTGTTAGCATTGTAGCGGCTAGGAGGAGCCCTCTCCTTCACTCCCACCTCCGCATTCTCTGAGCTTTCCCCGGTTATTATGCTCCTTTCGGACACCCCGAACCTCTCAGGTGGACACTCACTTGGTCTCGGATGTGATCGATGTGGACTCATGTCGATGTTGAGGTCGATTCTCCGCCGAGCTTCCTCGTTTTCCTGCTTTAGTTTCTCCTCGATCCGCGACAGCCTCTGCTCCAGCGACGACATCTTGAAAAATTGAGCTCCATGTAGCAGTGCTCGCGAACACCCTCCTGTGGCAGACCGGCGGACGTGCAGCGCGGCAGGCAGACGGACATGCAGATTAAAGCAGTGGTGTCCAAAGTGCGGCCCGTGGGCCATTTGCTGCACACAGCACATTGTAGAATTAATCAAATTAAGCAAAAAAACCCTCCGCAAAAATGGGAATAAAGCAAAAAGGCACAACGTAAAGAGAAAAAGCTGTAAAGTTGATAGTCATAACTCAAAGCTACTTTTTATATTTGTTTTGTTTTTCCATCTTTTTTCTATGCTGTTTATCCTCACTAGGGTACAGGGGTATGCTGGAGCCTATCCCAGCAGACTTCAGGTAAGAGGCAGGGCACAACCTGGACTGGACAGCCAATCGTAGTGCACATAGAGCCAATCCCAATCATTTATACCTATGGACAACTTAAAGCCGACAATTAACCTAACATGGATGTTTTTGGAATGTGGGAGGAAACCAGATTACCTGGAGAAAACTCACACACGCACGGGGAGAACATGCAAATGCATTTGTTTGTGTTTACTGAATTTAAAAAAAATACAAATATCTAAGTGGTGTTGATGGGCATGCAGATGGACAAGCACTTATATACACATGTAGAGTAAGACCATTGCATGCAGATAATATACGTCGATAAACAGAAAAACAGCTCCACATACAGTAAATACTTAAGCTGGTGTGACCTCCCAAGGTAACTAAATGGTCCACTAAAGTTGACAGTAGTATTTTGGAAAAAGTAATTGTTGTTACAGATCTTAAATTCTGCAAGGAAAGTAATAGAACAGACTGATATGCACCATGTGCTGAATCAGTGCTGAACTGTCTAATGGAGGGATGAATAAAGCAGACCCAAAGGAAATGACTTTCAAGCAGCACATGGATGATGGCTATCCAAGTCTCAGCATTCTTTTTAATGATTAAACAAAAAAAAATACTTGCAGACCACAGAGCTGTTGTGCTGATGTTTGTGGTGTGTGTTTGTATCAACTAACAGCACACACATTTGTATTGCAATCATTATACCCGACTGTATCCAATTGCAAAACAAAGTCTGTTTTGCAAAGTGCTGCTGTAAAACTGTCACATCGTCAGTATTCATACAGCATAAATAAGAAGAAATTGCTTTGAAGTAAGACAGTGGTCGTTTACCCTGTGGTCAACTCAAACTTCATGTCACATCAGTATCATCATCATAAAGAGAGTAGTAAATCTCACTGCAGGACATCTTTTCTTTCCTTCTTTAAAAAGAACAGTGGAAAGTATGTGTGCAGCTCTTGTCTTTTCACTCTTCTGGCTTCTCTACGCAGAGTTACAACATAAAAACATTGTTTTTGTCCATGTATCTGATACGAGTACAAATATAAGGCATTGGTACAAGAGGCAGTGAGCGGCCTCCAACAGTCGACAGTACAAAGATGGAGAGCTCCTCTCACCTACATCAACTAGGACTTGTGTGCCCCTCCAATAATTTACCAGATTATCCTTCAGTCTGCATCTTTTAAAAGCGTGCAAACACAAAAAACTAATTTCAGTGTTTTCCACATTCATTCACAGTGTAATTAAACAATCATACGGAACCTCGGCACGCCCACAAAACCCTCTGTGAGGCCTTTCAGTACAGAACATTCCTGGGCGAGCCCAGAAGAGGAAAAAGTCCACTACTAGCAGAGGTCCGAAACGTAGTCAAAATCCAGGAAACTGTCCTGGTCCTTGCGTGTGAGTACACGCGGTTCTCGTGGAGGCGTGAGCGCGGGCTGCTCTGTGGTGAACTCTTCGTCGAAGTTACTGACGTCCTCCTTACCGCCGATGGAGGGGACGAAGGGAGGCGGCACCTTCCTCTGTAGCAGTGCCTCCCAGTCCATATTCTGAAAAAATAAAATTACATATAATAACAGCAATACATAACAAGAATAGTGCTTGTAGGCACGCAACAGCAATAGACTTAATAAAAGGTTTAATATGAAAACGTGGAGACAGCATGTTTGAGGAAGTGGGCTTTGAGAACAGTTTTGAAGGAGGAGAGGATGGCCATAGTTTTAATATGTACTTGAGAAAGCACTGTTGCCGTAAGTGCACTGCTTGGTCCTGTACATTATTCTGTACAACACCTTGGTCCACTGCGGTTGTTTTTAAAGTGCTTACAAATAAATGTTGGATTGGATTGGGTGTTCCCAAGAGGTATTCCCCTCGTGCACTTGTTATGTCAGGTAAAGGTAGGGTGGGTGTGAGATAGTCTTGTCTGTGTAGCAAAAGGAGGAGACCAAGGCCAGAGCCCTGGGAAGCATCATCCAGGAGGGTGTTATGCTGCATGTATGTGGGTTTATTTGTTGGTGGGTTTGTTTGTTTCCCCTTCCTGGATTGATTCCAGAAAAACTAGCTACTTTCATGACATCGTATGGATGGGTACTGTATGTCATGGGCCAAAGAAGAATTAATTGAATGCTGGTACAAATGCAGAAAGGAATTTTTATTATTCAAAGTCAAACTCCCACATAAACCGTGTCTTTAGTTGTGAAGTGTTACTTAATGCATTACTCTAGGAGTGGAACATCTACAGTACTACCGACCACAAGATGGAATGGTTCGTCCAATTCTGTTTGTTTTTCCTGCAGATTTACATTAGCGCGCTAATCTGTGCTCTGAGTGCTCGTTTGTTCATTTATTTCTTCAACGAGAATACAACAGAAGTAGTGAGGCTTCTTACTCTGAAAAATGGCTGTTTCTTCACCTCCTCTGCATCCTTCTCGCCAGAGCCCAATCGCCTCTCTGGGTTTCTCCTGAGCAGCTGCTCACGATCACACACACAGTAGATATACGTTTCATTAGCATCTGTGAGTGACTATGAGCGACCGTGTGTGTGTGTGTGTGTGTGTGTGTGTGTGTGTGTGTGTGTCCTCACCCGCCTCATGATACCAATGGCCTCAGTTGAGAGAAAGCGCGGGTAGCGTACTTCATCATTCACAATGCTGTCAAACACCTCCTCTTCATCATCCCCTGGGAAAGGTGACTACAGTCACAGACAGAGAGCACCATGTTATCCATAAAGTACACAAAGGAAAGATGTGGTTTGTATCATGATGGTGTTCTAAAGGACTCTTTGCTTGGTGGAGTGATCATCCCACACCAGACTGACTTCAGTTGTTTCTTAAGTGCATGTATGTATGCAGGTGTATGTTTTAACAGTGTGTGTGTGTGTAGTTCTCACCTCTCCCACCAACATCTCATAGATGAGGACCCCGAGGCCCCACCAGTCGACTGCCCTTGTGTAGGACGTATCTGTTAGGACTTCAGGGGCCAAAAACTCCGGTGTCCCACAGAAGGTGCTGGTTCGGTCCCCATAACCCATGCCTACATGACAGAGAGAGAGGATGTCACTATGTGACCTAGATCCAACATGGACCCCATCTTTTAGTACACTATTAATATTCACCTTCTTTACACAATCCAAAGTCGGCAATCTTCACATAACCATCTGTGTCAAGCAGAAGGTTGTCGAGCTTCAGATCTCTGGAACACAACATGTGTGGGGAAAAAGATGAATAAACCCAAGTACACCAGACTGCAGCTATGCTAACTTATTGTCAACACAACACATTATAATTAGTAGTCATGAGCAAACAAATGTGTCGCCCACAATATTGGGTACAATGGCACAATCTATTGAGATCCAATACAAGAGTCTGTGCTGGTGTACCTCATGATGTGTCCAGTGACCACTCACCTGTACACAATCTTATGATCATGGAGGAACTGAAGTCCAAGAACCACACAAGCAGCGTAAAACCTGAAATTCAACAAAAATCACAACATTAGTAACCTGAATTCAATGTAATCCTAACAATACAGGTAAAGTATGATCTTAATATATGTATATACAGTATATGTTGATCTTTCATCCAAATGAACAGCATTTTAGGTCAATGAAATCGTCACATATTATATTAAAGCATTTCAACATTAGTATGTTTTTTTCCTGGCCTGCCTCCAGTCTGCGCCTTAGATGTTGTTGATATGTTCATATTTAACATAATAATATAATTTGGGATGTTTTAGGTTTTCTTTTTTTTTTTTTTTTTTTTTTTTTAGGTATTATGATTATAATTATTTTATTGTATATCATTTTGTTAACTTGCACATTTAAAAAATGATCAATACATATGATTATATTATTATTCTGTTCTTATGATTCTCCATTTGATTGCATTGACCTTTGCAAATGACTTTTGCAGGCTTTCAATATGCTGACATGGCATTATGGTCACAAGTTATGGCACCACCTGTTTGTTGCATGGCATACCCTTGGCAGCTGCAAATCAATTTCCATCCTTCTAAAACTCCATACTTAAAATATAATCTTTCACAAAACTTCTTAAACATACACAGCTCGTGGCTCTGTGAAGACATCCGTGTGGATGTGCATCATCAAGTCTCCTCCCGCCGTGTACTCCATGACAAAACAAACGTGCTCTGGCGTCTGGAAGCACGCAAAGAGGTTGACCAGGAAAGGATGGTGTGACAGATTGACGATCTCAAAGATGCGCTTCTCACACATCAGACTAGTGGGGAAAAAAAAGTAAAAAGGGAGAGGCTCATCATTAAAAGAGAATATTAAGAGAGGCATTCTGATGACTGCCATTCAAAGCATAGCAGCATATCACACCTCATAATACAATGGAATGCATTCATGTTGCAATATTGCCAGTGCAAGTCTTAATAAATGCTTAACCACACCTTTCGACCTCATCACGCGCTATAATATCTCCTTTCTTCAGCGCTTTAATGGCGAACATGGTGCTCGTCTTCTTGTACTCCGATAACAAAACCTGCAGACAGATGCACAAAATATTTCATGATATATTTGTTGAGGCTGAAGTCCTGAACGTTTCACTTCTGTGACAAAACAACTGTACCTTCCCAAAATGGCCTCTGCCTAACACGGCAATCAGCCTGAAGTCTTGAAGAGAAAGAGGGCCTTTCCTTTGCTTACTGGAGACACAAAATGGATAAATTGGGGTTGGCGCTAGTTTAGTCTCATTAAAAAAAAAAAAAAAAAACTAAACTAAAAGTAACATTGAAAGCTTTGGATGGACCTTTCATGTACACGCCCTGGCCTCTTCATTAAGTACACCAGCATAGTCAAATGAGAGCGAACATGAAGAGCTGTATGAAGAATGCCCTGACAAAGTGAGACATGAATGTATGTATGGTTGAAGATAACCACAATGCATCCCATCAGGCATCATGTATTGTTTAGGATAGTGTAAATGTTATACAGTGGATACCTGCACATTCGCAATTCAGCATCCAAGATGCAGAAAATTTTCTGCAGAAAATACATCTCATTCACCATTAGTGGGTAATAATTTATAAATATGTGATAATACAGGTACAACATACAGCATACATGTGCCACTGTTAAGAAAGCCCACAAGTTTGACATATTTATGTCTTGAAGCTTCACTGACACTGACAATGTTTTTTGGTCAAGCATTGCGATTTCGCACTTTGTTTAGCGCTCCTTTAACACACCATAGTTGTGTGTTTGGTGTAAAATTGTGTTTGGCCACAGCCATCGATCATCTTATATTATCATACATTAATGGTGAGTTCCTATACATTTTATAATTTCAAATATGTTTAATAAGTGTGCGAGATATATTTAGGGCTAAAAACTGGAATATCGGGATCTAGTACACATGAAAAGCAATAATAAGAAAAAGATTGACATCAGCCTATCATCCATCCCCACTATGACGTTTATCACTTGACTGATATACAGGACAGCCAGTCTAACATTAGGCGTACACTCCGACAGTACAGCCAGCTTTGTTTACATCACATTGTGCACTGCTAGTGCGCAGGCTACGGAATCTCGGAAGTGATTCAATAGACACCCGCCACTTTAACAAAACTGTAGCAATCTACCGAGCTAATTAGTTAGCATTCGATTTATTTATTCTAAACTTAAGAATAGGTTTGAAACAGAGTGGGGAATAAGGACAAAGTAAGAAGCCAAAAATGTACATGTCACATGGAATTGGAGAACCTTTTCCTACTATGTCATGTCGGACTCTACATCCTTGGCTGACTTAATGCAGCGCTCATCAATGTAACATTACTGACTCGTAGTAGTGACCAGAAAACTACCAGAATAGTCCCTCGCTACCGTGATATAGCGAGGTACTATTGTATATACCTATACCTAATAATTGTAACAGTCACTTTTATTAGAAATGCCCAAAATTGGAGAACTTCAACATCAAGCTAGCAGGAGGGTTTGGAGGTGGACGGGAGTGTATCAAAAATAGACATTTTTATGGGCATATCAATTACTTGCGTTTTTTTTTTTGCCATTCGTTAGTGGTCCAGAAAGGTAACCCCTACGAAATGCGAGACTTTCAATCGTTGCTCAACAAAACAGAAATGTTCCATTGAGGTCAGATCAAATAAAATTGTTAACTCTCTTTTGAATAGAATTGAATGTAGGAAAAAAAAAAATAATGCTACTTTGCTCATAATCACAGTTTTTTTGTACAGCTCTTGCATTGGATCTCTTGCATTAGCCTCTGTAAGTGTATCTCATGGAGTGGCCATCGAGCGCTTAGTGTCATATGACGTTGCTGCACGCAAGTATGTACCTGTTGACAGACGGGGTTCGGACAGGGCACTCTGGGGTGAGGTCTGGGGGGGTAAAGGGCTCGATGACTGGCAGTCGGTCCTGGCAGGGGACGTGAGAGGACTGAGTGACAAAGGAAAAGACATAGGCGGACATACAGAGACATGGAAACACACAATGACATAATATGGGATGCACAAACATGGACACTTGTGGCACTTTTTTAAAATTGTCCAATCTGAACCATCTATAAATGTAATGACAATGTGGGCTTCCATTTCAGTATGTGCAAGCCTTGTACCAGGAAATTGGTATTTAATCATTTAATTGATTGCTTTGTTACAGTGGTGTGACGGTGTTTTCCCCTTTCCTGATTTCTTTTTTTTTTTTTTTGTATGTTTGTTACACTTACTGTAAACGTTTCAGATCAAATTAATTTAAATATTGGTCAATGACAACACAACTGAACACAAAATACAGTTTTGAAATGAAACTTTTCATTATTTTGGGAGAAAAAAAATCCTTGTGAGAAAAAGTGATTGCCCCCTAAACCTAATAACTGGTTGGGCCACCCTTAGCAGCAACAACTGCAATCAAGCGTTTGCGATAACTTGCAAAGAGTCACTTACAGCGCTGTGGAGGAATTTTGCCCACTCATCTTTGCAGAATTCAGCCACATTGCAGGGTTTTCTAGCATGGAGCGCCTTTTTAAGTTTATGCCACAGCATCTCAATAGGATTCAGGTCACAACTTTGACTAGGCCACTCCAGTCTTCATTTTGTTTTTCTTCAGCCATTCAGAGGTGGACTTGCTGGTGTGTTTTGGATCATTGTCCTGCTCAAGAACCCAGTTGGTTTCAGCTTGAGGTCACCAACAGATGGCCGGACATTCTCCTTCAGGATTTTTTGGAAGACAACACAATTCATGGTTCCATTTATCACAGCAAGTCTTCCAGATCCTGAAGCAGCAAAACAGCGCCACACCATCACACTACCACCACCATATTTTCCTGTTGGTATGATGTTCTTTTTCTGAAATGCGGTGTTACTTTTATGTAGATGTAATGGGACACACACCTTCCAAAAAGTTCAACTTTTGTCCGAATATTTTCCCAAAGGTCTTGGGGATCATCAAGATGTTTTCTGCCAAAATTGAGATGAGGCTTAATGTTCTTTTTGTTCAGCAGTGGGTTTTTGTCTTGGAACTCTGCCATGCAGGCCATTTTTTTCCCAGTGTCTTTCTTACGTTGGAGGTCACTGACCTTCCTGGAGGCAAGTGAGGCCTGCAGATCTCTGGATGTTGTTGTGGGGTCTTTTGTGACCTGTTGGAGTCGTCGCTGCGCTCTTTGGGGAAACTTTGGTTGGCAGGCCACTCCTGGAAAGGTTCACCACTGGTCCATGTTTTTGCCATTTGTGGATAATGGCTCTCACTGTGGTTCGCGGGAGTCACAAAGCTTTAGACATTTCTAAACTTTATTCTAAGCTTTATAACCTTTTCCAGACTGATAGATCTCAATCTCAGTTAAACTTGCTTTCTCACACAGGCTCATGTAAGGTTGGATTTTTTCTCTCTTAATCATAAAACGTTTCATTAAAAACTGCATGTTGTGTTCAGTTGTGTTGTCATTGACTAATATTTAAATTTGTTTGATGATCTGAAACATTTAAGTGTGACAAAAATAAATCAGGAAGAGGGCAAACACTTTTTCACACCACTGGATATATTTTTGGGATGGGAGAATATTCTTAACTCCTGCTTCCATGCCAGTGTTATACAAAGCTGAATAATCCTGCCATAATGCAGTTCAACAACAACGTTGACGACTTCCTCTTTAGAGCACAAACTAGTTGAGCGTGAATCAACAGCTGCTGGTTGCAGCCAAGTAGTGCACTCCATTTTAACATTATGCCCATCCCATGCGACAACAATCCTAGTAATCGTTGCAACCTGAAGGCATCTAAATGATTATGTCACTGTTTTTCATTTATGGCCTGACCAGATTTATAACAACAATAAAGCATGTGTTTGTGGAACAAAGCAGCTATATTGGATCGAATTATCCTTTCCGAGCCATTTTGAGAAAGCTTTTGAAAGACTGTTCTTTTTTTATGCGAACTCACATTACATTTTTTAGAGGAGCCTTGACTCATCACAGAGAGGATTGTGGATTGTTAGCTGTTGAACCAAGTAATATTTGAGTTATTTTAGGATCAAGACCGACATTAACCTGAGTTGATTCAAATGATTACATCATAAGAACCCAACCAAAACACCGCCCCCATTCCCTCGTCTCCCCTGCCGTCAGTCTGTCTGTCTCTCTCACCGGGGTGTGTGCTTCCATGTCTCTCTTGTAATCTCCTTTTATCGGTGAGTCGTTATCCAGACTTAACTTCTCCATCGAGATGTCCCTGAGAGCGCCACACAAGACACCAAACACAGCAGCACGGCGTGGCAGAAGACGCACAAATGAACAGAGAGGAAAAACACGAAAACACAAAAGGGCAATTAGATATTGAGGTAAGGAGAGGGGATGCTTGGATGCTTCCATCTTTGTCAGGACAAAAAAGGTTCAAAGGTTGTTGTTGGGTTCATGTACATAAGGGGGCTTTTTTTTTTTTTATTCCAGTTGTGTGTCTGAGTAGTAGTGCCTATGCCAGTTTCTCACCCAGTGTTGAGTGTCAGGCTGTGTGCGTTTGGACTGTAGGTTCCAGAGTTGTTGACAGTGGGAATAGCATTTCGAAGAAGCCTCACCCAAGTTCCAATATCAACGTTCATTTGGCGAGCTCGAAGGAATGCTTTGCCTGGAAACACATATGCAAACAACGTATGTTGTCCTGAAAAATCATTGCTTCCGTGATACATATTGCATATCTGTTTGCACTGCCGCCTGAAAAAGCTTTGATTAAGATTCCTCTCGTGCGGGTTTCCATAATACGTGTGTACAAGTATCTTATGTTCACCTAAAGTAGACGTTCAGTTTTTAGTGGTTAGTTAAAATTGTGTACTCTTGCTACTTTATTAAGCTACATCAGTCATCCCTCGCTACATCGCGGTTCGAACATCACTCCCTCACTCCATCACGTTTTTTTTCAAAAATTAACAAACGATCACTATTTCGTGGTTGAATACGACCCATTATTAGTTTTAAAAAATATGCATATTTAAGCAAATTGTACTTATTCTTGGCCTAAATTAAGCATTTTCAAACGTAAAATGGCTAAATGAACTAACATACAAACACAAGGCAGAAGAAGCAGTCTAACTGTGAATGTAGTACTGTATTCTACATTGGCCACCAGGTGTCGTCATTGTTCAGTGAGACTCTAAGGTTCCCTAGGAAACACATTTACTGTGACACTGGTCAAGCAGGAGTTTTATTTAAGTCTTAAATGGCTTATTTACACTTATTTTGTCTACTATATTGGGTAATACAAGTGTAAAGCCATTAAAGCCACCATTACAATAAGTAAGCTAGAAGAACGCTGTCCAGAAAAAAACAAAAACAAGGAACTGCTAACGTGAGTCTGTGCTATCTTATTTTTGTCTAATATGTCTTTTATTCTGATTATATCTACTATATTAGGTAATAGAAATGTAACGGTGACTATTTGGGTGTTATTTCATGTCTTGAGGGCTCTAATAATGTTAAAAACCGTATTTAAAAGATTGTAAATAGGTTTTCTATGCCATAACTACGAAAATATTCCATTTATTAATACTTAATCTTACTTTCACAAAAATTCACTTATTGCGGTCGAGTCTGGAACCAATTAACCGCGATAAACGAGGGTCAACTGTAAACAGCTGTCATTATGATGCAGTATAGATCTATTGCAAACTTCACCAAAAATAATATAGTGTTAAATTAATCGCTAATAATAATTAAAAACTGAGCATCATTGCCTCTTTAACCCGTGTGGCATTTTTTAGATGGAACTTTTTATATTGAATGTCATTAGATTATGGCCATCAAATATACAAATACAGTAAATGAGGGCTACTAACCAGTAGAAGGTGCTGTTAGCTACATGAGTTATTGTACATCATCTGTAATGTGGGTTTTCAAAGTGTGAGATGGGACTCTCCTGGGAGGCGCAGCAGCTTCAGAAAGACAAAGAAAACCTGCTAAGCTATGTTCCTCCGGTGAGTGAGTAAAAGAAAATACATATGATATTATTATATTACATTCAATATTATATTTATTTCTTTAAATTGACAGAAAAAACTGTTTGACTTTATTTGAGAATAGGGGAAGCATTAACTGTACGGTGTTCCCTCGCTCCATCGCATTTCACCTTTCGTTTTTTTGGACAATTTTAGTGTTTTTTTTTTTATTTTTATTTTTTTAACAGCATATGAACGCTGCTACAGGCCGAGTCTGACTCTGTAAGAAGTATTGCATGGTGGGAAGTTGAGTGTTGTAGTTCTGTTCTTTAGCACAGGCAGCGGTGTCTCTCTGTATTCTCTCTCTTCTGTCTGCACCGCCCATTGTCTTCCGTGTCCTGATTGGCTGTAGACCATTGTCAATCTCCTTCGTGCTGTCTCTTGTTGTGGTCATGGCTAGCAAACTAGGTAACCGTGTGAGTTGCTTGCTAACCGCAAATACAGTAAATAATGGAAGAACCAGAAGATCCTAACCGTGTGTGACTCTGAACGCTGTATGGTTGTAAGTTTTCTCCCAATAAAACACACAATGTTGACGAAACGCTCTGCACCCAAAAGGAAGGCAGATGTTTCGCGGCTGTGGGACGCCATTATGGAATACTGTAAATCAATCTTTGGTTCATGGAGAACGAGTAGGAGGAGTAAAATATGACGACAGGAATAATATGTTTTAACAAGGATACAAAAACGCTACAGCCGAACGGCACCAGAACAAAGAGGCACGGTCAGAAGAATGAAATACGTGTGAGTCACTAAAGGATTTATTGTGTCCAACCGAGTCGCTTGATCACTAAAATTCAAACGAAATTTGAACTTTGACAGTGTTTAATCAAGATAGAAATGTGAGAAAGGTGTATAAGTGTTTCGTGAGGGGTTTTACAACTAGAAATATATATAATAATTGCAATAAATATAAAGTTGGCTACTTTGCGGATTTCACTTATTGTGGTCTATTTTGGGAACCTATCCTCTGTGATAAATGAGGACAAGTGCTGCACTTTGAAAAGCTCTGCTCTACAAACTGTGTTAACGTCTAAGAGAGACGCAAGGCGACAAAAGACTGGAACTTAAAGATCATTTGTCTCTAGTCTGATTCCTGTTTACTCACCTTGCTGCTTAGAGAAGACCTTCTTCTGCCGTTGGAGGCGAGGAACTCTCTCGATAACTGGGTTGAAGAAGGTCACCTGGAAACCCAGTTTTATTTGATGGCGTCATATTCAATAGTTAAAAGCCGTGCTTTTAAATACAGCATGTCGTACTTCTGCCAGCAGCAGGCCCTGTGGTTCCAGCTCCAACTGAACTCTGTGCTTCTGGTTGTCCAGGAACTCTTCCAACTTCAGGTACTTGAGAGCACACAGTGAGCGGTAGTCCTTCCAGTACACTGCAATCTCCATCTCCCTTGACTAGAACATGCAGGAAAAACAAGCATACTATGTCAATAAGGTTTATACATTGATACTTGTGTTTGTTTTCTACGTGTGCTAACCCTTTCTAGCTCCACAGTGAAGGTCTGGTCCCACGCTTGCTCACCCACAGTCTTCCAAGCTGTCTGGCCAACCACTGTGTTATCCAGCTTGAGCACAGCGCTCACCTCAGCTGCATTTATAAGCACACACGGGATATTTCATTTACGACACAAGTGACACTGATGCAGACAAACAACATAACATTTTTGAAAAGATAGAATGAGTGCATGAATCCAAGCCATGGAGCTTGCAGTTATTGCATAGTAAGTATATGTGGGCGAGGCTTGTTGTTACCCAATTCCATGTGTTGTGTACCAGCAACAACTGGCCACAATGACACTTGCTTGTTTATGTCAACAGGCATTTATATGGAAAGATGTTGCTCATATGCATTAAAAACAACAACTCCAAACACCACACAAATCATCTAAAATGCTTCATATCATTCAATAACGCCAAGTACAACTGCATCATTCCAGAAAATTGGGAATAAGGACATAGTCCACTTGGAGTCTGTGCGGCCGTACCTTAGGCAGTTTCAGGCAAACGTGCAACAAAGCCAACGACTGCTATAAGCTAGTATTTTTTGTGATAAGACAATTTGACTGTCAGCACACATGACAACCAAGCAAATTTGTTTTTAATTAGCCCCGACTTTGAGAGGCAGTGTCGAATTTGAATTAAATGGTGATGTGCAAGAATTGAATACATTTTACGTTTTTTTTCCTGGCTCATATTTAAATGTGTCACTTATTGGGCATATATTCTTTGGTTGCTAGGGTTTATGCTATTTACATTCCCTGACTTGAAAATGTGAAGGACCAATGTAGGCTAATGATTCATTAACCTATTTTTGTTATAGTCACTGTGAATTCAAAAGAATGAATTGCAAGATATCACAGATTAAAACTTTTTGTTGCTTCATTTCTGCTTTAATGGAAGTGATTCCATTGCTATTTAAAACATCTCTAACATGTCGAGTAGTTGTCCTCTACAGCTGGAAGATTAATGAGCAAATTGTGACTGCAGGGAAAAAAGGTGTTGTGCAACCTCTGATATGAGAACTCTAGCAACCTAAAGAGAGGATTTCCTGCCTCACAACCGATAGAAAGGAAAAGAAAATTTCCTTTCAGAAATGTTTTTACCTTAATATGATCTAGCTTCAATTGTAATATGCAGTGAAAGCTACAGCTAATCTTTTGACAATTGGTGATGATTACTATTAAGCATTACCTAATCATAGGTATTAATGTGTTTCCCAACCTTCATTGAGCCAAGGAATACATTTTACGTTTGAAAAATCTCACGGCAGACCATCAAACAAAAATGTTGCATGAATGGCAACAGGTGGATACAAGGGATAATGATATACTTGCCACCAAGTGGAAATGCATTTCATTGTTCTGCACATCACTATATGGCGCTGGTATAGATAGATAGGCAAAAATATATTATTTGTCGTAAATAATCCGACCAATTAAGTGAAATTTCCCACAGCACACCAAATTATCTCTGTGGTGGCTGGGAATCTCTGACCTAATGGACTCCTTTAACATACAGAATCACATAATATGGTTTACTTACAGGAGAGCTCCTCTGTCTTGCTCGGTGTCTTCCCACTGACTGAACCACTTCGGCTGTACAGTCCCTTGCTGCTCCTCATGAACGAGCGTGTGTCACCAGGGCTATAACAGGGCAGCATGACAGCGCTTCCTTTATTCCGTCCCGGGACCACCTCCAACAACCCCACACAGCCCAGAAGTTGTACCTGTAGGGTACCTGAGGACACAGTCCAACCACATTTTCAAGTAAATATGCCAAGCTCTAGTTATAGAATGTGATTTTTGTCCAGTTTCACATGTCATACCAGTAAGGGGTGAAGGCTTGTTGAGGGTGCTGTACTGGTTGTGGACATAGGGGGCACCGTGGCGAGAGCTGAAGGCCGGCGAGGAGGACAGCATCATCTCCTCTTTAATGACATTGGCCTTGGGGTGGTCCTCTGGTAGCTCAGCCAAGCGTTGGTCCAGAGAATCCCTCAGAAGGTCCAACCGTTGAGAAGCCTCACTCAGCCGAGACTGTGCCTACACCCAACAGGAACGTAAGGCAGTTTTATATTTCATGTTAAAATAACATTTGACATAGCAGTCAGAACAGGACCCTGTCACAACAACAATGGAGGAGAACAAGCATCCCACGGTAATGAGAGGCATTTTATCCGAGAGGAGACTGAGGGGAGAAGGAAAATGGAGACTGTATATTATAATAGTTAATCCACAGGCAACACGATAAGATAAGTTTAGCATGTGTACTTATTTTTGTCAATCTTCAAATGATAATCAATTAGAGATTATCGAGATACAAAATACATACAAATATAGAGTTTAATTTAAGAGCTGATATCTAGCAACTTCCATGGTTTTCTTGATAATAACCAAACTCACTTAAGTTCTTACATGAATAGCTATAGCACTGTACTGCCAAAACATGCAACTCTTATGAGCTATTTTTGTTGTCATTGTTAGATTTGTCCAAACACAGATACCTTTGGTTGTGTAGGGCATTAAAAAGAACAAGAAACAAGGGTGGTCTAATCATTTTTTCCAAGACTCTGTGTGTGTGTGTGTGTGTGTGTGTGTGCGTATGTGTATATACTGTATATATACTGTATATGATAGATTGGATAGGATAGATAGATAAGATTAGATAGATTAGATGGGATAGATGGGATGGATAGATTAGATAGATGGATGCTTTCTTGCAGCTATCCGATATACCCAACACAGTCCATCACTCCATTACAGATACCGATATCAACCGATACCAATATTGGCAGCAGCTCTTCTCTCAAACTAATGTTGTGTAATGAACACATTATGCCACTGGATACATTTCACGAATAAACACAGTTGTGCAAAATGAACAAATACCGCTTTACAGTCTTTGCAAATTGCAATAAAATCTCACTTTTTATGCCAATATCGTTCGATAATATCGGTCGGGTGATATTATCGGACATGCCTATAATCAAACACAATAATGCAGACATTTCAAATGCTGCTCGACCAATGAGTGACGAGAAGACAATCTCTGTGAGTGACTGTCCCATCTCACCTCAGAAAGCGCTTTTTTATCCTGGACCTTGCTGGCCCCCAGGAGTCGAAGCACATTTTTGGCCCCCTCAGCAACAGCATGTTCCACCCTGTAGTGATGCCTCAGCTCCTCAATGCGCAGCTCCACCCCACACAGGTCGTGGTTACCTGCAGTGACATCAGAGAATAATCTTACAATACAGTCTGTTTTTGGTATGATTCTGTTTTGCAATAAGCTGCTGCATCAGACTTTTTTGAGAGGGGTGGAGGGGGGAACTGTTTTAATGAGGAACACCCCAGGGCATGCTAAGTGGAGATAACATTTACAAAAAACTATCATGTATTAACCAAACAGAAAAGAAACATTAGCAGAGCCTTACCGTATACCCATAACAAGTCTTACTAAGACAAATGTTTAGTTATTTATTTATTGATATTATTATATACACATACAGTATATACATTTGAGAGCTACATAAAGCAACAACTAAAACGGAATTTGTAATCATCAATGGTCAAGTTTGAACTTTCAATGGATGTAATAAATCACAATGTGTAAATATTTCTTTTAAAAAGTGCAAGGCTCTAATCACTTGTACACAGGGGTTATCAGGGCTGGACGTGGAACTGAAACTAAGAGGTCCACTTGCTGTAGTTGTGGCCTCTCAAACTGGGCAACACGTTCAGTAGAGCAGATAAGGGATGAGGGGAAGAGGTGGAGGATTAAGGGGACAAGATATACAAGGAGATAAACATAACCCTTAGCAATTACAATTGACAAATATCAGGTTGGTGAAAAGGAATATGACCAAAGAATCCAAGAGTAAAGAATAATATATATGATATGTGGGGTTTTCAATATAGCATGAGGAAGAAAGTGAAGATAAAAGTGGAGGTGGCGTATGGGTGCTTTTATCTCCTAATAAGGTGCTCTGCCTGAAGCATGGACTCCGCTAGATGACCCCTCCAGGGGGTGTGGTGCCTGGAGACCGTCTGTGTACACTACACACACAAACCTCCCCTGTGCGTGTGTGCTTGTGTGGTTTAAATGAGCCAGAATAACTTAAGACTGGCTATGTGGGAGCACAAGCAGCAAAGTGCAGATGAAAAATGGAGTTCTGACGTCAAAGAACCAGGCTCATGGTTCTGAAAAAAGAAATGATATTGAGCGAGAGGATCTGAAATCATTGTTGGAATACAATGCTTATATTATGCTATAATGACTTTAAAAAGTGACATTCAAAAGAGGAGAACAAAAGGCAAGGAGAACATAACATGAAGAAAACAGTCATTTTCCCTTAAGTCCTTCAAGGCCTTTATTTGTCAATGTAAAGCAATAGTGTGTTTACACTTAGACATGCGAAAAGTCCTCTTAGTATGTTTAAAACCAGCAATGTAACATGTGCCATTCTTCTTCTTCTTCTTCTTTCTGAAGCCTTTTGCTCCTCTTGGATTTATAGGCCGCAGATCATTTCACACGGTTTATGGCTTTTCACTCAAGCTCTGCCCAGTTGAATCCACTGCCATTTCTGCCTTCCTTTTCCTTTAGGGGTTTTATTTCAGACTTATGGAGGGATGTTTGTGGCAAGGTTTCTGAGTGTGTGGCCAATCCAACTCCACTTTCTTTTCGGATTTGTAAGTCTCCACATTGTTGAATTGGTCTTTCCACCAGATATTTACTATTCTTCTGAGTCAGGTGTTGAACGTTTGTGGCCTGCGTGTTGTGTGTTTAGTTCTTCGTGTTTCGGATCAAAACAATTTGGCAGAGATCCTTTTCCAATTGCACAAAGCATGGCCCATAAGGCATGCTCTGATCAGTTTGGTGTGCAAGAACTTCAGCTCAAGTTCATCCAACTCCTTTGGGATGAATTAGCACAGAGATGGTGACCTAGCAGGCTCTCTCTCAGGTCCAACATCAGCAATATCTGACCTCACAAACAGCAGACACCCTCTTTGTTCCATACAAGTTGTCAAATAGTAGTAGCTGTAGTGTCTGAATCTTTTTCCACATCACCAATGTCATTCAAATGTTTTTTTTTTATTCTTCCCTCAGCTCACAACCATCTTGCTACATTTGAACCCTCCCAGTAATTGGTTCACTGTGTCCCATCAGAGGGGCAGTAATTGTCTACAGCATAGTGCCAGATAGTCACTTACCCTTTAATGGCATTGACCGCTAAGCCAGACCACATATAACAGATGTGAATGAGCAACAGACACAACATCTTTGTTTCAACCAGATCCACACCAAAATTCAAAGATCTTTTTTTAGTCCCTCCCACATCCTTCCATACATTTTAAATCAGTGAATTAAACAAATACCAATGGGAAAAAATGAGGTAGCTTGTACCTACCCTGTGTGTCATCATTGTGCTCAGTGGCCTGTACAGCTTTGCGGATTTGCATGCGGATGATGTCTATTTTGGTTTTACTGTCCTGTAGCATCTGTTGGGCCGTCTGCAGCATTTTTTTGTCCTGATTGAAGAGACAAGCAAGAAGGTCAAACAATATAAAATGTTTTCTTTCTTGCTGTGAGATACAGTGTAGGTAGAGATTCAGGGTCAAAAATGTTAGTGAGGGTGTGAATAATCAAAAGACGGGAAGATAGAGATTGTATACATTCTCTCATTACTATTCAGGCATTTGAGTCAGCAAGGTGCAATGTTGTGCACCATGAAGGTCAAGTGGAAGAGGTGTGTCTACGTGCGCGGATGTGTGTGGTGCATGTGTGTGTGTACTGTGTGTTCGTATAACCAGTCCCTCTCGGACATTGTTTGTAGTCATGTGTTTGAAATCCTGCCGCATGGATAAATACATCGCTCCGGGCATTATCATCACTTATTAACAGAAATTCACACAAAAGATTCAAGACGCTGCAGAAATTACTTGAGAATTCCCCTAGACGTGTTGCAAGAGGTGGTGGAAAAGTTAACCCATTCGTGTGAATTTATCATTTTTTAGGCATAGGCTCACGGTGCGTTCACAACTGGTTCACGGAAACTATGCAGGCCACAAATTTTGAACATGTCAAAAGTTTCTTTGCACACTGGCACAGTTTGCACATACTTCACACCTGTTTATGACCAATTTAGTCATTGGCACGCCATTGGCATGAAAAATTGTGTACTACTACAGAGACAAAATGTGTGCAAGTGTAAACAAGGCTTAAGTCAACCCTTAGATTTAATTACGGTTTGATCCTCCTTTGGAAGCAATAAGCTCAGCCAAACTTTTCCTGTATTTGCAGATCAGACGTGCACAATGATGAATGGAAGGATGAATTTAGGACCATTCCTCTTCACAAAACTGTTGCTGCACTACATCAAATTTATTTTACAATAGCATTTGGCCCCCCAGTGTCTGCTGAGAAAAATTATGGCCCTTGAACAAATGCAATGATGCCTGGGCTTGAGTATAAAAATATATTTTATTTTATTTTTTATTTTTTTACATTCCAAAAATTCCGTGAAACTGGGGAACCTACTGTATTCAGTAAAATGTGTTACCTTGGTGGACCCATTGGCATAGATGGGGATCATGTTCTCAACGCCTTGTTTGACTTTGAGCTCGATGTTGAGCTGCCTCTCCAGGGCGGCGATGCGCTCCTTGTGGGCCGATGTTCGACTCTCCGCCCCAGGAGATTGGGGACATTCATCTGTGAGAAGATAAAAAGGTTAGATGGCTAAAGTGACAGTAAGTCGAAAGTAATACCAGAATAACAGAATGTACGCCGCAAAGTCAGCTGAGTTTAGTCGTTTAAGTCTGAGGTCTGTATGTGGTTTTCTGTGTTTATCACCACTAGGGATGAGCGAGTACACCACTATCTGTATCTGTATCTGCGTCTGTTCACCCATCTAAATGATCTGTACCCGTATCTGTACTCAGAATGGGCGGGACATAAACAGTAAGTGGGCGTGGTCTAACCGGGAATGGGTGGGGCTTAAATCTGTACATTATTTTAAGTCTGAAATTGACATGGATTGATCAGAAGTTCCTTAATTTGTTAATTATTCAGCTATATGTTTACTGTGTATGTGTAGAAGTGATTTGTAAGACTTAGTTTTTAGTAGGGCTGTCACCATGAATATTTTTAGCGTATTTAACGCATACGCATCATGGCAAGCCACTGCTCTCTGTTATGACGACAGACAGCAGCACAATGTAGCTCCCCACAGAGTTTATCGCTTCTTTACAAATTTATTCTGACCTGAACACATCAACAGCAGTGCAATTCAAAGAGCATATATGTACTGTATTTCCAACTCTAAACAAACTAAATAAATGTCTCTAGTCCATTCGTCATTGCAACGACACTTCCTAGTTGTCACTAGACAGACCGCGAGATGCATTCACGGACACTCCGGACATCATATCAACGTCTTTATTATGCGTGTATGTGTGGTCTAAATCGGGTCACCAACACGGTGCCAGCGGGTACCAGGTGCCCCCTAAGGACCACATGAGTCGCTTGCCAGCCTGTTCTAAAGACAGATCAAATATCACTCATAGCACTATATATATATATATATATATATATATATATATATATATATGTATTTATTTATTTATTGGTTTTTATGTTTCTGATGTTCTTATTCATTTTGTGTTTTTCTTTCTTTTTTTGGGAGAATGAACAGAACAAGAATTTCATTGCATAGCAGAACTACCTGTTTTACTGTGCATATGACAATAAAACTCTTGAATCTTGAAATAGTACCACTTACCTGTGAGCTGCATCTATTTTTTTTTATTCTTATTCTTGTTTAATTCACACAAGACAATATATTTTAAAAACACTTTTAAAAAATTGTATAAAGACTGTTTTAGTAGCTCCCATTCTCTTATGTTCCTTTAGGTTAACATGTGATTAAATGTTTTTTCCAATTACAACGCAAGATGGGTACATGAATGCACCATGGCAGCCGCGGAGCTTGAGAGTTGTTGTCGTAACACGGACCTTATTTTTGATATTCAAACAACAATGTGCGTCTTTAAACATGAGTAACCTGGTTATTTCTCATTAATTCGCTGTTTGCATCGTGATATTGTATGTGTTGTGTGCCTTAAGCATCCAGTCGCCGAGCTGGTCACTAATTGCTGAGCTAAGTTAGCCTCGTTAGCATTGCCACCAATTTATTATACAGTATATTGCTAGCATGCTATTTCAATGCGTTTAGTGCACTGCTGACAGCTGAGATGTTATGTTGCTGTGCATTTGTGGATATGTCTAGGGAGGGGGGGTCACTGTGTGTGACTGGTCAATCACAGAGCGTGAAGAGTGAATACACAATTACGGATAATGATGAAGATGTACTCGTTTCATCGTCATGTCCGGCCTAAATGCATTGTCCGTAAAGGATACTAGTCTACAACGAGTAACCAGCTCATCCCGAATCACCACTTCTGTAGAATTTGAAATCTTTACTTGAATTATGTATTAAGGTTTCACTGCATTACGAATGTAGACTAAGACAAGAATAAGATGGTAACAACTGTGGCTGGTACAGTGCTGAATATAAAACATTTCAGGAAACAATATTATGTCACTAAGAAAACCAGAGAACTACAACATGTGTATAGAGAGTTACCTTTATTCTCATCGCCTCCCTTCACCACAATGTGAGCGTCCAGTTCCTGCAGCTGAGCATGAAGGTTATCCAGCCTGCGATTGGAGCTCCGCAACTGGCTGTCCACCTGTACGATGCAACCAAGAAAGTGGAGCTTTATTTGTGTTTACTGTGCAAAAAAAGACTATTCTCTCCAACTTGTGTGTGAACAAAGTAAAAGAAAATATGGAGTTGTTTGCGCAGGTCAGCGGTCACTGAAGTTGGACCACCTGACTCACAATATGTGTTCTGCCAACCCAAAAGTGTTTGATGTGGTTGAGGTAAGACCTCCCTGTCAAGTTCATCGAACTGAACCATTATAAACGAGGGATGTCCCAATCCACATTTTTTGCCTTCCGATCCGATCTTGATAGTTTTTTTGCTTTTGTTACAAAAATGAATTTGTGGAATTGAATATGGTTATGAAAATAGCTCTTCAAAGCATTAAAAATAATGCAACCAAAGTATTGCTGAATTATTTTTTTTACTACACAGCATGACCAACAATACTGTTTAGCTTTTGTAACAAACCGCTGTGAGTCAGGTCCCTAATCCAATAAAAGTCCATCCAATAAAAGATGAAATTGGAAAAAATGGGCGTGCAAAAAACTTTTAGGGTAGGACTAATCTTTTGACATGGTTATAGATCAATTTGTGGTGTGATTTAGAATATATGACTGTGTATTTTGTTAACAATCTCTCAACGCAGGAGTAATTTAATGACTGTCCCTAGTATAAACAACCAGCGGTTAAAGCGGCACTTCCCATGCGAGCTCCCCAAACGATGGCTCAGCAGTCCAGGCACAGTGAGGTGGAACTACCGCTGTAGCTACGGAGCCAAATATCCAACGTCCAACGTGAAACTAACTTAACCACGGTACATCGCGGACATGTCTTCTTCTTGAGGGTGACGGGAGTCAAGTGGCAACCAGCTTTGAGGTGCAATACCGCAGTTACCATGTTGGTGTGTGGCCCTGAGTTACAAACGTAATACGGAAACAGGATCGGTACGATCTCATGGTGGAAGCCAATATTATACCATCTTCAAAATACAGCAGATCAGCAGCCGATCCTGATCCTGACGATCGGATCGGGACATCCCTATTATAAACCTTGCTTTGTGCATTGTGGCAAGTCAATGCTGGATCAGTAAATGACCTGTTACGTTCCATGTTTCCCTCTTTGGGTTGTCTTTTTGTTGCCTTCTCATCTTCCATCCATCCATTTTCTATGCCACTTATCCTCCCCTACTTCTCCTCAACTTTCTTTTCAAAAGCCTGGCTGACTGGAGGTGGGACAACTGAGAACACCTGCAGCTGATTGCCTACTGCTCTACTTAGGCTGACGGCATGCACCTGGGGGACCCTGCTTCTTTCTTCTAGTCCTACTCCTAAGGTTTTGTGGATCGCTTATTGGTAGCTAGTTATTTCTGTGCTTTTGCAACTTCGCCTCTTCTCCGTTCATGGTGAGCATCTCCCTTATTTGTTTTGCCCAGTTGTTTTTCCTGCTTCCCAGCCAAGCCTTTTGCTTTGTAGGCCTACTCTATTTTAGTTTGTACTTTGTTCCATGCTGCCATTTTCTCCAGTTTGATTTTTTTCTCCCTGTGCCATCGCCCTGGGTTCGTTTATTCTCATTTCCTGTGTTGCTACTTTGTTTTATTAAAAGGCTTAAACTGACACCAGTTTCCCGACTTCGCATCTGGGGTCCAACCCTCAACAGAGTGTAACAGGACCAAGACATTTTGATTGATTCATTCACTAATTAAACAAGACATTTGAAATACTTCTACTGGCCAGCAATTATTACTGCACAACTCTAGGAAACAAAGGCAAAGCAAGTTAATTTATAGAGCACAATCTGTACACAAGTAATTCAAAGTGCTTCACAGAAAAGAAGGATAAATTTGCTTCATAAAACCACTGTCAGTGTTTCCCACACACTTTTATTTGTACTCAAAAAAGTAGACAAGTCTAGCAACATTTTCTGGTCATTCTGGACACTTTGAGACTCAAAGAATGTATCCCAACGAGCACACACAAACCTGGGTATTGTCAAAAATGCACATTGTCTCACTCTGGTGTTAAAATACCCATCCACTCAGTCTCTGTCCACATACACATTCACTGAATGTTATGTGCATTTTGGCCAATCAGAAGCTTGAAAAAGCTACCACAGCTGATATATTACAACACAGCTGTTCATCAATATGGTGAAATATTAGATGTACGATGACGTACGTGTACATTATCTTTAAAAACATAGCACACTTACAGTACCTGAAGTCGAGGATGTTTTTGTTAATCACTCATGCTTGCACACTTGTCTACCACTATACAAAATTAAACAAACAACCGTATGTCAATAACTTCATGTTCTGTTGTTGAATAAAGCTTAAAAACATGACATGTTGTAATTATTTAAATTAAATGAAGACATCACCCCCCTCTTCCCGCCTGCATCAGAACAGATACATTGCAGTCCTGTGGGAAACACTTAATGTGTAAAAGGAAATGCCTGGCCTCATAGGATCGGAATCATTCTATCCGCACTAAATGGGATAACGACTTATAATTCCAGCAATGATAATTATCTACACATCCATGGAAAATGTCTGATTCACATTTTGTAGAAGATATTGACTTGTTTCCTGTCGCGATCCTGAAGTAAATATAGTACAGTTGTACAAAGTACATGTTTTTATGACATCTGAGTAGGGGTGTCACGAAACACTTAGTTCAAGAAACGAGATGATACACGAGACTGAGTCTCAGAGGATGATACGAGATTTTAACGAAAAATAAAATGAAAAATTATGACAATATAATCTACTAATTTAATTTGTTACACTTTACAGCACTTTGTGTGTATGCTAGTGGCCCCGCCTCCCACCCACCGAGACAAAGAGACTGTATGATTGACAAAAGGGCTCACTCCGTTCATGCCGTTGCTCTATGGAACAAATGTGCCAAGGTGCTGAAACCAATGCACAGAGTGAACTCTCTTTCTGTCTGTTTGGAGTTGAGAGATGAGGAAAACTGACATGCATGTACCTGGCAATGCCGTAAAAATGATCGATTTCATTTTCATTGATTGTGTGATTAATTGATTATCGTCCCAGGCCTAGTGCCCACTACACTTTTTTCAGAATGAGAAATCTTGTCACGTTTTAATCTCACAATATCTTTTGAGACCCCTACATCTGAGTTCTTGCTCTTCATTTTGCTGCAACATATAACCGCAACACTTTGCAATTATGTTCTTGGAAAATTGCCTTGTGACATTTCTGATCTTTACCAAGCTAACCTGTTGAGCGTTTCTCTTGTCCGTGGTCGCCCTGCGCAGGTTCTCAGCTCCCTCCTTAATCTTCAATTCCTTGCGGATCTCTCGGCGAATTCTTTCACGCTGTTCATCCAGTAGCTGTTGCACACTAGAGTCTGAGAAGTCAGAGTTCTGATCCAGACCCAGTTGCTCCAGTACAGACAGCCCGCCCGGGTCACTCTGGACGGAGGGAGAGAAGAGATGTAATAAGGCTTCCAACATAAAAAAATATCTTTTAACTTTTGCAAAGAGCCCAACACAAGAGTAGTTCTCACTAAATGGGAGGTGTTGATGATGAGTTAGTCAGAAGAGGAAACGATAGTAGCCAGGATAAGGCGTAATGGGAGGAAGGAGATAAGAGAGAGAAGGACAGATAATGATAGGGGATTTGCGGGGAAAGAGTCCGAATGAGAATACAAAAGAAAAAGAATGCACATAAAACTGTCTTGATTGGTTCATGTTTAAAGCAACACTAAGGAGTGTTCTTTTTGTTCCCTGGCATTTTTACCCTTCAGGGGGATAAAAATTAAAAGTTAGTGCCACCATCTGACAATTGTAGTTAGCTGCGCTATAGTAATGTTTCTGCCAAGCGGTACAGCTCGGTACCAGACACCTTGATTTGGTTTGGACACCAATAGGTGCACAAGCTCTGTAAATTGTGTCATACAGTAGCAGTGTAGCTTGCCAGTGAATTATATACAAAAACAAAGAACAGTAAACTAGAAACACAAATATATTTAAATCCTCTGTTGAAACATACACTCTCATATACTGTACTTGCATATGGACACCTTACACCCTGGCCTCTATGTGAGAAAATACCACGGTTAGGAATGGAATACTTTGTTTTGGATAAGTACTGCAACATATTTGTGCCTGTTCACAAAACCAAAACAACTCAACTGTGTTATAACATTCCATAGATAAACAAGCACTGATCATTTTTGTGTGCATTAAGTTTGTTTTTGAACTAGGCTCAAAGAAAAAAAAGAAAAAAGAAAAATAGTCTGGAGCCGCGAAACATTCCACAGCTTATAAACTTATAACTTCTAAGACAATGTCATTGGCAGTGAAGGCAAAGGAATATGTCCATTCTGAATGAAACGCTGTATTTTCTTCCGAGATTTTTCTATTTAGGGACGTACTCATGGTTATGGATAGCTTACTGCGCGGGTAGCACACTCAAGAAGTCTTGTGTAAAAAAAAGCACCGGAGCCGCGGGTTGCCAACCCCTGTGCGAGCACAATGCCAGCCGTAATCCTGGCTGGTCCGCCAACTATAGCTACAGTGTATCTATAGAAAGTGATCTGGTTGCCATGACAATTAGGGGGAAGCTATTCCTATTACAGGCCACTGTAGCGTCAATTTCATTTTGAATTTGGGGCAAAACTTTCAATGAGCAGGCGTGTGTTGTCTATTACGACCATCACCTCATGTCACAGCATGATAATGTTGCAAGAATCTGTACACACTTCCTGGAAGCTGAAAACATCCCAGTTCTTTCATGGCCAGCATAGTCATCGGACCTGTCACCCATAGAGAGTGTCTGTGATGCTCTGGATCGCCGTATACGGTATTTGAGGCAAATAAGGGTCATACCAGCTACAACTGCATTCAATCACTTGTGAAGTAAAACTTGTCCCAAAAGACAAAAGTGTGTCCAGCACCTGAGAAAGTATCACAAATTGGCCCAAAGTAGAGATCTGTGAGCCAGACACTCCATCAGGAACACGGAGGGCGTTAATCACAGACAGTCCTAACACTTACTTGCCATTACAGTGACACACAAAAGCAAACAAACAAACAAAGCCAACAGAATGTCACCTCCGAGCTGTCATCATCCTCCTCATCGCCATGCCAACACATAGTTCCAGAAATCCTAAATTCCCAAATGAACTCCCTTCTTCGGTGAGCCTCCTGTGCTTGAATGAGGACAAAATGTGGGTTGTTGTGTGGGGAAACCCGATAAAAAGAGATAGAGAGAGGGAGAGTTAAGTGAGAGGGGAGGGGTCATGCCTCCTGGAGAGGATATCCGTCCCAACACCAAGCGGCTCAGGCCTTTCCTGTTTCCTCTGCAAACTTCTCTACGGCGGTCAATGGAGAGAGCGGCATACAGAAGAGAGCAGATGACAATCCATACATCAGGAACATTTCCTCCCTGTCAAAGGTTTTGTAAATCATTTTGGAGATCTACTGCTCTGAGATTGTGTGACGGGATCAGTCCTGGTTTTGTGCCCATGTCAGACATCTCGTTTCCCTGTCCTGACGATTTTTGGGGGTTTTTATCTGCAAACATTGAGTGTGTATTTACAGCAGTGATGAAAATATAAAGTGCTTATTTACATACGTGAGCGGGTTATAGAACACAATACATAAAACATAGGACAAGAAACTATTTTGTACAAGAGGAAGAGGGGGTTGTGCGATGTCGGGGGGTTTGTTCTGACACATTTTTGATAAAATCTTTAGGGTGGACCGAAGGAAGGATGTGTTCTCCAAGTATTAGATCAAAGCCTCCTTTACTTCTGATACTGATCCAATACCTATCCTTAATGTAACATGTTAAGCATTAAGCGACAAATACACCATAACATATCAAAAAAACATACATCAAGACAGAAAAATGTAAGCCCATTCCAATAGATTCATTTTATTTACATAATTTATATGGTGAAACAAATGCCACTTCGCCCCCATGTTATTCATCTCGTGTTACACTACCTAAACGGTGACCACTCACGGTAGGAACAATGAAGTCAGAGAACTAAAACCATTCTGGAAAGCAACAACAAGCTAATTGTACTCGACAGTACTAGCAACAGAGTAGAAGCCTCAGGTTGGAGGGAGAAGATATGATGAGAAAAGTGGAGTTACATGGGCGTGAATTAGAATAGTCACTTTGGGGAGTGTTCCTTTTGTGTGACTACTAACTACTAACTACAGACATTGCACGTGGTATGACAATGAAAGGTTGTGGTGTACGACACAAGCCTGATCGCGATACGGCCATTTCTGTTTTAGGTCAGTGTGATTATAGAGGCACCAGTGCGCTCATAGTACTTCATTTCGTACTTTTTTTGCGTTCCATGTTACGACGTTTCACTCACATTAATGAATACTGTACAAAAAAATGACAACTAGTGGAAGAATGGAAGAATCCATAGGCAGAGTAATACATAGGCAAAGCAATACAATTGTCATGTGTCACTACACTGAAAAAGGACACTTTAGCCACCATTTTGTCTCCCAAGCATTTTTCTGGTGGCAGTGCGTAAAAGAAAAGGAAAGCGATAAGCCAAAAGAAATTAAACGCTCAGAGGAAAAGTGGATGAATTGGCCGCATGCCCAGTCCAAGCCACATAAAGGCAGCGACCATCATTAAGGATAAAGATGGTATTCTTGAACATGCGAAAGGATCTTCTACTATGAAATGTGCAATGATAAGCAGCATAGGGGCCTCAATATTAAGCCATAAATTACTCTCTCGCTTACAGTTAGTCCAGAACTCTGCAGCACGGCTTTTAACAGGAACCAAAAAGGGGGAGCATATTACCCCAAATTTAGCTTCCCTGCACTGGTTGCCTGTGCGTTTTAGAATTGATTTTAAGATTTTATTGTTTGTTTTTAAGGCTTTGAATGGGCTGGTCCCTCGGTACATTTCGGACCTCATCCAAATTTACACTCCAGCGTGCACATTGAGGTCCGAAGGCCAGCTCCAACTGGTGGTGTCTAAGACCAGACTTAAGACCTAAGACCTACGACCTTAAGACCTAAGACCTAACACAAACCATTCAAGGAACAAATACAAACTAAGTTATCAGTAAGATGATTCTGCAGGCATTAATAAGTGCCATTCTGTTCATAAGACATGGAGAGACATGGCAAGTGAGGGACCATGTGACTGTGTCAAACAAAGAGAAAGCGTGGTGGGGACAGGAAGAGAGGGAGGAGAGATGGATAAGGCCACGCCGAGAGGGTCACGAGGTTGAAACTCACAGAAGAGACAAACAAGCACAGAAAGAGATAGTAATGGTGCCCAAAAATGAAAATAACCAACAACCTATTGTGACCACAAGAGAGGACAAGTGCAGCCCTCAGGTGTTTTTCATGTTACCAAAATGACCAATAAGTTATTATTTAATTTTAGAGTTTAGGGCTCCAACTAACAATTATTTTCTTAGTTGATTAATCTGAAGGTTTTTGGTTCCATTAATTGAATAATCGCTTAGGCCCTAGACCAGGGGTCGGCAACCCACGGCTCCGGAGCCCCTTGCGATTCTTCAGCTTCCTTATTGTCTTTTCAAAATGTGCATTTCCGAAAAGACTTTGAAATATCCAACTTAGCGCAAGTCCATGAAAGCATCTAGACTGCGTTCTGACTTCTGATTGGATGAGCAAGGGTAGTTCAGTGTTTAAATTATTTCACAGTAGGTCTACGTATGCACGTTCAATTTTAGTGTTGGAACAAGTAAAATTAAAAAAAGATGACAACTTTTAAAAGTTTATATGCTGTGTAATGTTTTGCAACTGCAGACTACGTTTTTGACTGGAAAAGGAGGCAAAATGGCTCTTTTGATGGAACAAGTTGCCGTCCTCTGCCCTAGACAGAGCAAATCAACATGAACCAACACTACGTTCATGCCGTTGTTCTATGGAATACTGTAAATGCACCAAGGTGCTGAAACGATGCACAGAGTGAACCCACTTACTGCCTGTTTGGAGGCGGCAGCCGAGGAAAACAGACATGCACGCACATGGCAATACATTGAGGCCAGCAAAATTATCAAGGTCACTTTCATTTTTATTGTGTGATGAAATAATTAATCAAATTAATTACTCAAATTAATCGTACTAGGCCTAGTGCCAAGAAATCTTGTCACATTTTAATCTCGCAAGATCTTGTGACACCCCTATTAGTAAGAGAAACGTGGATTTTTCTATTCAAATGCGAACTGTTATGTTATTCAATCTAGAGACGTGTTTAGTTTATGTCTTTTCTTGTCAACATTGTCGTGCTGCTCGACCTTATTCGGGTCATTGTCTCTCTCTTTCCGGTGATTAAATCTCTACTACATACACTAAATATTTATTTTTGTTATGCTCAATAGATTTGATCTACCTAAGAGACATGACATGTTGTGTTTTGTGAATGAGTTTAAAATAGTGTCAGGCGCCTACAGTTATGTTGCACTAAAATAGTCCCACTGTTTTTGCACCATTGCTGGTTGTATTCTGGTTAAAATATGATGTAAAATATCATCCCATTTTCTATACCGCTTGTCCTCATTAGGGTGACAGGTAAGCTGGCGTCTCTCCCTGCTGAAGGCTGCAATATATAAACTATAAATTAAGTTTTTTTAGTTTTGTTTCACCCAATCACTGTATCGAGATATTATCCTTATCGTGAGCCATGTGTCGCAAATCATATTGTGTCGTGAGATACCCTGAGATTCCCAGCCCTACACTAAATATTGACAATTTGGACATGTTCAGTGTGAGGTGTACACACTTTCCTTGCCCGTTATTTCGACAGTAACGGCTGGGAGTTGTGGTATTTTCAACATGGAGGACAGTAACTATATCCTGCTACAGAAACTGTACACTGACTACTCTAAAGTGCCGTACAGTAATTGCTCGTTTATCGCGGTTAATTGTTTCCAGACGCGTTAATACATATACACTCCTGTTGAAAAATTGCAAGAATTTACATTTTGCACTGTCGGATCTTAAGGAGGTTCTTAGTAGAGCACAAAAAGCAAAAAGTACAAATGGGAGTGAGCAAAAGAAAAAACGTTTGAGTAAGGAAGCATTAAAGTGAAATAGGCTGTTCAACAACTGATGAAAAGTTCAAGACCATACCCCCCATAAAACCCTCCTAAAATTGAAATAAAATGTTCAAAAAAGGACTCAGTAATGAATAGCTTCAACATTCTTGCTAATCACCTCAAAAATTGGTTTGAGCATGCATGATGCCAGTGTTTCCAGGAGGCTAGAGGGACTGCTGCAGCAGGTAGTGAAGATGGCTTCACAGAGGGTATCCACTGTCTGAAACTGATGTCCATTTTTGTAAACCTCCCTTGCCATCCATCCCCAAATGTTCTCAAGTGACAGGCAACAACGAGCAATAACAACACAACGACGAACTCTGTTCAGCCAATGATGACATCCTGTTGGTACGTACAATATCTACATACGCAGCCAATCAATTCACGAACCGCGCGTTACATAGTACATGCCGCTGTTTTGCAGGTTAGCGTATAGCTACTGGTGAATGGGGGCTACATGCTGTTTGCTAACCAGTATTATGGTGAAACGAACAGGCAAATGCCACATCTACTCACCAAGCTAAAGTAAAAAAAAAAAAAAAATTTAAAAGGTAGGAATGGCTGCCAGACTATGTGGGAACAGAAGAAATAGAGTTGAATATGGTTGAGATGTTTTCTTTTTCCAATGAGAAAGGGCTGCTCTGAGACAGTTGTCTAAGTGAAAACTGGCTGGCTGAGTGAAAAGTGTGGACTAAATGAGTGGCTTAATTGTGTGTGCATGTGGTACTGGGGCATGCTTTTATTTTGATGGCCGGACTTACCAATATATACACTGAACCGCCTTTTTCACTTTAATGGTTGTTTGCAATAAACTGCTAACTCAAAATGTTTTTGTCTTACTACCAATTCTTGCAATTTTTCAATATATCTAATAGGGGTGCTCCGATCAATTGGCCACCGATCAAAATCGACCAATTTCCATGAAAAGGCATGTGATCGGCATATGCCGATACATGTCTTTCAATACCAATCACAAAAGCCGATCAGCTTGTATAGAGCGTCTCCCGCCCACTTTCTCTCACACTGCGCAGGCGTGACAAAGCCAAAACAATCATGGCTGCTGTGTGGAACTTACCTATCGTTTGTGAGAGTGACACACATTTTGCACCCTGCAAAACATGCCGCAAAAAATATCTCACCACGGTGGCACATTAAAAAGGCATTTGGGGGGTGGGCACATGGCCAGGTGTGGTGAGTTTTCGCGGCTCGTGATGTGATCATTGGTCAGGCGGCGGCTAAAGTGGCCAACAGTGGACACTCACCCGTGTGTGCGTGGCACAGTTCTAAAGGCGGAGAGCCCAAAAAGTGGCCGGCTTTTGTCGGCGGTGGAAGACCCCGGGTTTGCCGACTGCCTCGGGGTCCTAAAATTGAAACCGCAAAGTGGCGAGGGACAACATTATGTCCAATTTTAGTTCTATGGTATTACCCCTGAAGAAAATATACTGTAATCAAAATGGTTGCTGAAATGTGAGGAGTGTACTCACTTTCATGAGATGCTGTTCTGCTCTGCAGACAAACTAATAGAGACACTAAGCTGGCATCATGTGATCTATGTTGTTACTGTATGTTTGCATTGCATGCTGTGGCCACATGACCAAGCTAATAACATACATACTCAACTCGAACAGAAATCATCTGCATTAGAACGTAAAACCTTAAGCAAAGAAGACATAAGCAAAAGGGTTTTATTAACAACATAATATTCATCCAGTCCTTCACTGCAAAAACAGACATACTTCAAAGAAGCCCAAATTATATTCAAACGAGACAACTTTTCTTATTTCAAGCAAAGAAGTCTGCCAATGGGGTAAGCATTGGGGGCAAGCAAAAATTGCTTGGCTAGATATTCTTATAACTTGAATATTTTTCTTCTTCTATTTTACTTCTTCACCGAATAAACACTATCAGAATTATTTTTTGGCATCATTTGCATGTAAATTCACACATTTTTTGATTTATAAACTAGACAATAAGAGAGTAATATTTTATTGAATAATTTTACACATTTACACAGATTTCACGACTACATTTGATATTATAAATCCATGGTTGCTTAAAATGGGACTTTTTTTACTTTCTTGAAATTTTGTTTTTGCAGTGTAGATATATTTGCTGTGCGTGAGTCCATTCTTAAATTTAGAATGTTTAGAAACAAGTGTTATTCTTAATTTAAGACAAATATAAAGGATATCAATCAGTTGTTGAAGAATAATCAAATACGGTAAGTTTTTTATCTTGTTATTAGAAAAAAGAACACATTTTTGGCCAAAATTTCTTCATAAGAATTGGCTAGCGATACTTTCATATAAGATTATTAAGTGAAAATTGCTAGACAAGATATTTTTTCTTTTTAGGAACAAAAATAATAAACTGTTGCTAAAAATGGGACTTTTTTACTTTCTTGAAATGTAGTTTTTACAGTGTTGTAATTGGCCGCAGCCACATTAGACTTGCTTCGCTCGGGGGAAGTCCTGCTGCATGCATAGCAGCCTACCTATCATTGATGATCTACTCCAGACACACTTTGTGTGCTGACCAGACTTCTATGAATAGCTGCCAAGTCACCATCCCGCTGTGCTGAGGCCAGACAACAGCTGCCAATCATCCTTTGGCGAATACATTTGCGCCGTGGGAGCGGGCTCTTGCAAAGAGCTCCGCTTTTATTCTGTAACATTGTCTGCAAGACATTTCAGGAATTCTGTATATCTCGAGTCCAGCTTGGAATGTAAATGCACGTCAACCTAGTGTGGAATATTTGACTTAACCTTTTTAAAATTCCGCACCTTGCCTCAAGCACATTACATTGCATTTGTGTAGAGGACACATTTTTACCTAGACATGTAAAGAATTTTCACAAGTATGAACATTTGTATATCGGAAACCACCTGCCTGGAAGCTAAAAGAAACATCCAGATAAAGAGTTAGATAAGAGGTGGTTAAAAATGCAAGGTTTTGTGGTCAATTATGGTAAACAGACGGTAAGAAATAACATTGTATGTAAATCAGAATAATACACTTTTTGGTACTGTGTTAGAAGTGTGTATGCAGTGTGCGTGTTAATGCTGTGTAAAAGGGAAGGCCCAATGTAATGGAGATTGTTCTGACAGGCCTGAGCTATCTGCTGAGAGATGAGCACCAACGTCAACTTTAAGAACTGGAAACGGGTCGGGATCGCTGATTAGCTGTGTGGCACTGATATGATGTCGGCTTTGCTTTGTGTCGCTCTTCTTGAAATGCAAGGAAGCAGCAGAAATTAGGGCGAAGGTCAAAAAGAGACTTCCGCCTTGAGCCCAAAACACGAGAAGTGAAATGTTTCCAACAAATATGTGTGTTTGTGTGGTCGAGTCATATAAAGTAAACATCTGCAGGCACTCCTGAGACGTCTGACTAGTGATGAAAGGTAAGCTGGCAGCATTTAAGAGAGGGAGGCAGTTATGGAAAGCTAAATAAAGAGCAAAGCAGTACAGCTACACGACATGGACAAAAGCAGTCGGGCAGCTGACCATTACTCCTGCAGGAACTAATAAAATAAAGGACAATATACAGTTACTATAACAGCTTCCTGTCCTCATCTACAACAAAGGGAAGCCATACTGTTGTCTGTTTGTATTTTAAGAAACATTACACTTTACACCTATAGGGGGGGATCTTGGGAATATACCACCCCCCCAAAAAAAAACAATCCTTACTGCAAATCTACAAAGAAGAATAATAACATAAATAATAAACAAATGATTAAAGAGAATGTGAAATAATAGATTGCAAACTGACGTTTCGTTTTGACATTTATAGATATGCCTCTAAAGCCGCATACAACTTTGGAAATCGGAACATCCTGAAGCACATCAGCTTGTCACGCAAGACCTTAGCAAACCTCAGTTCAGTTAGTGGAAAGGTTTCTTTGACTTGTCACTTTTTGAGAAAATGTATTTCAAAAGAAAAAGCAGCCTAAATAAGAAGTTAAAAAAAATGTTTTAAAGAATGTGAGCAGTTTTTATGTTTGTTCTTTTTATACTGCAAATATAAAAAAAAAAATTTGCACCTTTATCATTTGTCAAGGTGAATACAATTTGTTACTGTTTTTATGTCTTAACGTCAAGAGTGGGTTACTTATTTTTACATTTATATGAACGTTAACTTAAAAATGTTAAAATGTTAAAACTGCTTGTAGGGTTAATTACGGCTTTATGATGGCAAAAGTTTGACATTGGGATGGATTATTACGATTTCCGTGAAAGTCAAACCTTGGTTTTCCAACGCCCCCGTTTTCGTATGATGACAAAAATTTTGTCTCGGTTCTCATACACGGCCTCGGTTATTGTACAATAACAACAAGCATAACAAACTGTTGTATTTTACCTTTTTGGTACGCTGAATCTCGTGATATTAATACAGATGTGGACGGACTAGTCCTAGCATTGCTTGTTTATTCAGCCATCTTGGATCACACACCCAACTTGTGACAGCTAGTTTACACAATACTACGGCATCCTGTATGGCCCATTCATTGGCAAACTCAAATGAGAATGTTAGACAAAGTATTCCATTTGCCCTGTTACTGTATCATTCTGCGAAATCGAGTGTCCAAAGAAAGAATCCCACGCATTGCTGACTCAGTCTTGTCGCGTTATTAATACACTGCGTGAGTCTAGGGGTGTCTAAGAAGTTTGATTCGACTATAACTCTCGCAGTTGAATCAAATGTCAACTGTGATCAAGATTGTACCATGCTGACTACATGGTGGGTGCCCACGGCTTTTACTGAGCATACATTTTTACATAGAATGTATTTGTTTTTGTTATAAATGGCCTATTTTGATACAAATTCAACCTAATTTGTGTTAATAAAGAATTGACAATGACATGTGTGTTTAACAAAAGACCTGCTGTATATTTATGCAAGATGGTGGCGCATACACAGCGAAGCCCAGCATCCCTTCCATATTTGCAGTTTTGTAGTTATTTTATCATATCGGGTCTGGTTTAACATCTTATACTCGACAAGAGCTTTTGGATATTGAATTTCTTCGACTCGTCCCTGAGCTCTCCAGAGTAGCGTAGTTTACACACACACCACCCAGCCGGGCAAAAGTGCTCGCAAGCGGCGTTGAGAATGTAAACAAAGGCATGGAAGGGGCGAAGGAATACGAGCTATGCTCAAGCTAACACCGCACACACTCGCTACCGATCATTTTCCTCGCTAGTGTGCGGTCTTTAGTAAATAGAATGAAGTTACGAGTCCACACTAAGACGCTTGGACTGCAATGTCATTCATTCACCAAGACATGACTATGCTATTGAGCTAGCCAACCACCACACACTTCGGACTAATAGAACAGCGGCTGACCAGAGGCGGAGGACTGCGCAGCTATGTGAACTGCTTTCTCCATCTCTAAATAAATAAAAAAATAAAAAGGTACAGTTGTTGCACACCTACCATGTTCGCAAATAAGATCTATTTATTTGCAGGGATCACCATTTGCGGTGCTCTTTTAAAAAAAGCAATATTGGACTATTAGCCGACTGTGGACAAAATCTAGCGAATCAGATTCGACTATGAAAATCCTTAGTCGAAGACAGCCTTAGTTGACTCTGGAGTTCTTTGTTAACTAACACAGTTACACCACAAGTCTCTGTTTTACGAGACGACTGCAAAATAATCCACCATGGGGCTAAAGATATATTGATATTTTTGGGTGTCTGGAATGGATAAATGGGATTTTCATGATTTCTTAGGGAGAAATTGATAATGTACAATTTGGTTTTTGTGGCGAAAAGCAAGATATCACTGTATTTCCTATGGGGAAAATACGTCTGTGTAGGCTCTCAGTCGGCCGACAGGCCGTTTGCTGACGAAGCTCTTCGGATGAGGAGCGAAACGTCCGACACCTTCTACACAGAAGTACAGATGACGTCTCAAGAAGCCTTTTCCTCTATGGGGAAAATAGTTTCACAACCTAAACAAATCGCAGGCTATCCAGTGCCCTGGAGCAGATTATGGTCAACTTTTATCATAACAGTCATAATGTTACCACACGCTGGACGCCAAATGTCATGCATCACGTAAAATTTTAAGGGAAACTATCATATACTACTGTACAGCAACAATAAACCCTTAACATACATATTTTATCTCAACAGAGGTCCCTACCTCCTGCTCGTCTCTTTTCCCTGCAAGATGAAGGAGGAAAGAGACAGTGGGGGAGAGGAGAGAATAGCGATGCCCCCCCTCCCCATAAGACAGACAAAAGAGCAGCCGAGTGAGCGGGAGAGAGTGAAGGACATGGGCAGCCTGCGAGAAGACAGGTGGGAGGGTGGACAAACAGGGAGAGAATGGGAAACAGAGATGGTTGGAAGAAGAAGGAAGGGAGGTAGTCAGGCTCACAGCACCAGAGGCCAGTGACCGATAAAAGGCCACGTGAGAGGCCGCTGCCGGGACAGGCCATACAGACAGACATCAGACGGGAGGGAGGGGGACCAGACAGAGCTCATGAAAAGACCATTCAAGGCTACACATCAAATCAACTTCCTATACTGCGTAAGATTCCCAGCTTGCTGCTATTACGTTGTACAATCTCTGGGGCTTTTTTCAGTGTGTCTTGCAATTCAACATCACAATCACAGCATTGTTCTAAAAAAACTCAATTGTGGCCTTTTGCCTGCAGACATGCTACAGCTTGACGGCAAATCACAAAAGCTCGATGTGCTGGAAAGCGGGAGTGCGCGTGATGGCCAGGGTATTTGAGGGGAGGAAAGACAGGACTGGGGAAAGAAGAAAGACTGAGGAACAAGTCTTATAACAGGAGATACTGGAAATGCACCAAGATTCTACAAAAAAAAGTACCATGCATTGAAGATAGATCAAGTTAAATCCGGGCTTAAGACTTTGGTATGCGGCATTGTTGTAAAGTATTGATGCAAAAAAAAAAAAAATGGCACCCTGTGTATATATTAAGTTAAAAATTGAAGACCTAATGTCACGAACATAACATTTAACGATAACACATGAATCATTCGATGTTGGCAATCAAAGAGAAACAAAAACATACAGACGATGTTGAGAAGGAAAACAATAATGCAGATATTGTTTAGAGCGGTCTTCAAACAAAAGACGTTTGTCGAGCATCTTATAAGTTGCACTTCACCAAATAAATACAATGCTCACACAGCGTGTGGCTTGTGTTACGTAATAATAAAACATATCCTCCCTGGCAACCGTTTTCAACGAGACGAGTTTCTCTTGAGGGACCAGTCATGCGTGAATTTCATCAAGTTAATACATCTGTATGACTCTCCTATCTACCTCTCATTTACAATTCACTGCCCACACATGCATATTTTGACCCTCTTATGTGTCGAAATAAAAAAAAACAAACTGACAGTATCTATCAAAACTGTACATTATTAATTATTGTGAAGGAATAATGATCAAGAGAGAAGATCCTCAGGAATTCACTTGTGCATGTGTTTTGTCTGTGACAGTTTGTCTTAAGAGTGTCAGCAGCAGCAAAGACCAGTGCAGCAGGTCTATTTGTGCGTTTTACAGCACCTGTCAGTGCAGGACCCAGTTCAGCTCACCAACTAACGCCATATGTATATTGAGCAAGTAACAGGTGTGTGTCCTTGAACATCTGCAGGGCCAAAAATGGCAACAACACATGCAGATGCTTTCGTATAAAGATTAATATGTTACATCATTTTAGTGTAATCCCTTAAACGTGTCTCTATTTCATTCTGGTAAAAGCATGTTGACCTACAATAGCTCATACAACAGTATGAAAGGTTTGTCTAATTTTTAGGAGCAACGTGTACAGCAGGGGTCACCAATGTTTTTCCTTGTGAGAGCTACTTTTACAAAATGAAAATGGCCAAGAGCTACTCATTTTTGTAACATTTATTTTCAGAGCTTATTTTAAACCCAAACAAAGCGAATATGCTTGTTTTACCAGAACATTAACAAAATGCGGGTGTCCACAAGTCACATTTTGTATTTCACAATGCATTTCTTTCTACTGTTCTTTCATTATTAACTGAAAACCTGAATGAAAAGCAGGCTTACGGGCACCTCATGTGGTCGTGGAGGGCTACCATGTTGGTGACCCCTGGTGTACAGGGATAAAGATAAACAACGACTGACTGTTTTAGGCAGATAAATATACTGCAGGTTCTAAATCAATGGGGACATGTCCACTGATAAGTGACGTGAAAGCCTTATATTTTTTTCCAATAGAAAAGTTTTAGAGTTAATAATTTGATGGGATGACCCCAGGTTATATAAACTATTTAGTGTTATGAAGTGATGTGAGCCTTACTGAGTAAGGACTGTGTAGCGGAAGCGACAGTTTAATTAAATAAGAAGGGAAAACGCACTTCAGTCCATTACCTAAAAGCCAAATAGAATTTGACAGCTTACATTCAGTTAATGAGAGAGGCTCTTTGCAGCTTTAAATATAAAAAAAGAAAAACATTCACTGCATGTTCATTGTTAAGGAGTATAACAACATGCATGCCTCGGTAAATATGGAAGGTAGTTACTACTATAAAGAAATTGAAAAGGACTTCATGATTATAACTTTAAAGGAAAACTGCACTTAAAAAAAAAAAAATCCTATCATCCACTATCCTTATATGAGACATGAACACATGTCTTTCACTTTTCTGTGCGTTTTTAAAGATATAAAAACAGATAAAAAGAGGCAGCTCATTTCCGCACGTATGGGACATACTTATTCCTCCTATAATGTCGTCTGAAAAAGCCTCCAAAAAGCGGCAGCAACGCTCTATTTACATATAATGTTACGTGCATATTACACAAGCTACAGCGACACTCTTATAATTATTATTAACACTGTTACAACGATTAAACTACATTACTGGCGTATTGACACTTAGCCATAACACACCGGCTAGCTACTAGCCAGCTAGTGACAAGCTTCACCACAGACTCGCACGTATCGCGTCAGTGTCGCGCTCACAACGCCTCAGACACTACCAAAAGGTAAGGCTACATATTCGAGAAGCCGCCACTGCTGCTGTGTTTTTATTTCTGGAGTTTGGAAAAGCTAACGCTAGGTGTAGGCGTTCGTTTCTACGACGTCCTTCCATTCATCCGTCCATTCATTTTCTATGCCACTTACCCTCACCAGGGTTGCGGGGGTATGCTGGAGCCTATCCCAGCTGACTTTGGGCGAGAGGCGGGGTACACCCTGGACTGGTCGCCAGCCAATCGCAGCGTTTCTACGATATTGTGGTGTGGAATCAATGCGCCGAGCCAGGAAGTTGCTACGCAATATAGTAAGTGTTACATGCCATCATGAATGTACCGGTTACTACATGGACACAGCTTGTATATAAAACCATAAAACCTTGTTGGCGCTTTTGGGAGTTGTTTTAATACCCGTCTGTGTAGGAGGCATAGGTGTATCCCATTATGCGCAGTACTAAGATATTGCTTTTATCAATTTTTTCTTTAGAAAGCACAGAAAAGAGAAAGACATATTTGTTCATATCTCACAAAGGGATTGTGGATGATGGGCAAAATTCCGAAAAAGTGTAGTTTTCCTTCAAGGCACTAAAATCAACATAGTGACTTGACATCAACAGAAGTGTCTATAATTGCTACTGAGAAGGTACCGTCAAACTAAAAAATAATCTCTTTTCGGACTGACAGAAGCCAGTTAGACTAAACTAGTGATCCTGGCCGCCAAACCACAAACAACCAATGTAGAGTACTACATTCTCCTTTTTATTAGGACGAGGATGCATAAAAATCTGATGGATGTAAATAAGCAGGTGTGGTGTGTGGTCGGGTGAAAAAAATATGTGCTCATCCCACTACCAGCTGTTTTCATAACAGCCCCACCCCCGTCCAGGTATCTTACCAGGAAACAGCACCACTTCTCCTTCCCCTCTGCTATATGCCTGTTAAAACAGGTGTGTGAGCAGCATGGTGTTGTAATAGCATAGTGAGTGATGGAGGTTAAAATGTAACTAAGCCAAGGAAATCGTGTCAAATGTGTGCGATTTATGCTATTCCTTTATCGTACTCTTTATTCATTAATACCACAAAGAGGCATAAGAAGACCCTAACACAGGACTTTGTTCAATCTATAAAAAAAATACAGGTGAAAGGTTGGTGGATACACTTACTCGAAAACAACAAAGTCAAATTGGGATTTAGATTTTTTTGTAGGTTTTACATGAAAAAAAGACTAATGTGTATGCCAGGCCAGTAGTTGGCAGTGTCACTTTGTAAAGAAATGCTATGGAGATGTGGATGAAATTGGCTTTTGGTTTTTAAAAACAAATGCTAAAATCTCCCAGCGTTATTAGTATTTTGACCAATGCCCAGCGTGAATCTACCGACTACTGTTTTAAGACAGGATTTTAAATAAATTTCACTTTTAGACATGTTTTAAAATGTTCCAAAAACAAATTTATACATTTATAGTTAAAAATACTCTCAGATAAATGACTACTAAGTGCCTGCGGCACTCCAACTCACAAATGACATGATTCTACAACTCAATAACAAAAACAGACACTTATGTTTCTTATTTCAAAACAATGTGATCAAAAACATGCCATTATTGTATTTGTCAATTCCAAGCTATTGTGTTTGTTCTGTGCAAAACCGCTTGCTCACAGTGTAACCTGATCCGCACATGTTGACATGAGGGAATCTTTGTGGAGTTTTCCTTAACCTCTGTAGCCCAGTTATATCTGAGAAGTCACACCCTCACACACAAACATGCACACCACAAATACAGACAGACCCAATTTGCTCTAAATACGTCTGCATATATTTTAAAGGTAGCATAACTGATGACAAGAAGATACCTCTTATTATGATGCAAGGCACTTTCACACGACTATAATGCTATCTTCAGGTACTATGTGTTACAACTATTTGATAAGTTATCCATATTTATCCTACAAGTGTTGTTTGTAGGGCGAACAAGTCTTTTCCTTCTAATTATCCCTCAGCAGAGAATAGCTCTTGAGGTTCAACCCAGATGGGAAAACAAGGGGGCCATCTGAGAGGGAGGGGAGGAGGAAGGCAACAGCTGTAGTTTGGACAGAAGGAAGGAGAATGAGGGGGAGAAAAACAGGGAGGGTGTACAATAACATTGGGGAAACATGTTGGATTACTTTATACCCATAACCAGACATTCAAAAGACACCTCTGTCTGTAAACTACATTTCAGCATCGTCGCATATGAAATAGCTGAATGTCGTAGACGAGTGATTTTGTTGTTGCATCGTCTCTTTGCAGCTAGACTTTGCAATAAAGCACAAACACTACTTTATGTCAACAGGCCTGGAAAGTCTACAGTTTCCCTTTTTGGATAATAAAAAAGCAGACAAACACCAGCTGGAATGGAGAGTTGTTTGTTCTTGTCCCAGTGGTGCATTTAAAAGCAGTCTGAGAAACAGGTGGCAGAAGAACGTTACTGATGACTTTCCGCATCTCTGCTCCAACGATGTACCATCTCTGATACTTTTCTTATTCATTTCACATGTGTCGTACAAACTTTTTGGGAATTAAATATTTATCTTCCCTCTGACGTTCTACTTTATTGAGACATTTTGATCATATTTTTAAAAAGGACTTAGCTATCCATCCATTTCCTATACCACTTATCCTGATGAGCTGGAGCCTATCCCAGCTGACTCTGGGCGAAAGGCACCCTGGACCTCATATTCTGTTTAAATAAAAAATAAAAAGTTCTGATCACTGCTTCCGTGACATGTCACAAATCCTGTAAAGCTGATCGCCATGATCATCTTCAGTTGTTCAGCTTTCTGGCAGAGAGAGAGTTAACGTTTAAATAGCACGGTAGCAATGGGGCTGGGATCAATGCATATGGCCAAGGGGCCATGGGCACTGCCATAATGAGGAAAGGTTAAGGGTCAAGGCATGTCAGGGTGCAAGACTGCTGATGTTGACAAGTTAAGCCGGCTTCGTGCAAGAAGGAAAATTAGGAAATCACTGCAGTTTTATGGCAATGAATGAAAGACTTACAGAGATGTATGGACACCTTCATTGGCATGTGTGAGGAAGCAATAGCAATAAGTGTTCGTGTTATGGAAGAGTCAATACTAGCATAAATCTATTTGCTGCAGTAGATCCTCTACCTCATAATACTAAGTGGTGTAGTGGGGAAAGGAGGGGGTCATTTCTGTGAGGTCACGTGAATTACAAGATGTTTTCACAGGGTGAACAAGAGACAAATGAGCAGTTAGAGCTCATGCCAACAATGACGTGAGAACACGGGTTAACAAGAGCAAGAAGATTTTTACAATTCTGAACACAACATGACGCCCGGACAGAAGTGGGGTTTGCTTAGCTGGTTAGTGAGGGTGTGGTCGCCAACCGCCTCACCAAAGGATGTGGGAAATGAACTTACAGTGAACTGAATGTGATCTAGGTTGCGAGTGTCAGACAATACATGCCATTGTACTGGCGAGGCTGCAGAGCGCCGTCGGCATCGGCATAATGCCCTTTAGTGACTCTACCCTCCACCCTCGGGGGCCGAGGCCACGCGAGCTTCAGAGGAACTGCACTTTCGCCTTGATTTCAACTCAACATGTCTCTGTTATGAAAGAGCTCAAGTCTTCAGTAGCAGGGAGCACCATGTACAGTATGTACATGATTTGGACTTCACTGGTCAGTACACCTTTGGTACAATGGATGGTTCCTCGATCAAGCTTTTACAAGCTTTTTGCTGTGATTTTTAAAAATATGCACATAGCTAATTGTGTTGCCACACACACAATACATTTGCTGACAGCCAGACAAAACAAAGCATGCAGTCAGTCAAAGAGATGATATGAGGAAGCACTCGTGTGTTTGTAAGTATAGAAAAAAGGGTTTGGGAAACGACATCACACGGTAGCGAGTACACGGTCCTGTTTGACTAGATGTCTGACATTAAAATGGATGCGAGTAACATTTCACTGTGTGTCTTCAGGTACTACACTGTCTCTGAATACTCTGCTTTGGACTGTGCATGCATGCCTGCAAGGAAGTGCTGAGGGGAAAAAAAACAACTACGTGCGTATCAGTCTACTTATGTCATGGCATTGCCTTGTAAGGAGTACTCTTGCACATTCCTGGAGGATTTTATATCTGTGTGAACATAGACCATACAAAAGCATGACACATGAGACAAAACGGCCACAGATCCATCAGCATAGTGTACTCATCAACATTTATGAGGATGTGTGATGCAGTGGGGCTTCTACTGGGTGTTTAATAGTGCCTTCCTGTAGGGCAAACAAATAACACAATACGCCATGGGAACTCTGGAGCCAGAGAGGGTGTTAAACCAGAAATACGAATGGTAAATTGTGTAACCCTGTGTTTTGACTAATGAAGGGATTTAGTAAATGATACTGTTGCTGCGTTGATACAAGCATGCATTATATTTTCTTCTCAGAAACCGGATTTGTCTTAATTTTAGTTTTTATGTAGTCTAATCTTTCAAAGGCATATCCACATGAACATGGGTATTTTTATTTTGGCCTTACGTCAAAAATTGTTGAACTGATTTTAGCAACTTCTAGAAACCTTGGTGCTGATTTTTAATCATTTATCACAGTGAAAGGTCTGGTCTCCTTCAGACAGCAGACATACAGTCATGTGAAAAAATGATGACAGGGTGTGCTAATTTTGCATGTTTCTGTGAGACATCTCTTCTAATTCTGAAGCGCTGCGCTGCACAGCACAACAGGTGAAAACTTGGACTCTGTTGCCTGTGCTATTATTTTTTCTGACAAATACACAAATACACTGACAAATATTTTTGCACATACACCTGAGTCGCAAACTGTAATGAAATTACATCCATCAATGTACATAGAAACTCTACTGTGTTGCCTTTAGACCCCACAGCATCAAAGCTAATGTGAGGAGTGTTTCAAGTGGAAGTCATTCGACATGAAGCTTTTGAAAGCCATTTGATAACAGCAAAGCACATCAGAGGCGTAATTAAACACAGACAAACTCAGTCTCATTTTACTACCCACACATTACACATGCTCTGCTCATGAGTTCCTGATGCAAATAAAAACAAAGAAAGCCCTCATTAGCTCCTGCAGAAAAACCTCCCTACCCTCAAGTCATGGACGAATTGGTCAACCATGGAGAGATGAATCTGACAAATGTGCTGGTCTACAAAGACCGACTTCTACCAAGTTACACAGATCAGTACAGTCGTCCCTTGCCACATCGCGCTTCAAATTTCACGGCTTTGCTCTATCATGGTTTTTCAAAAATACATTAATTTATAAACCATGCTGTTTCGTGGTTGAATATGGCCTATTATTAGGCAAGGCAAGCTGAATTATAGAGCAAAAGCACAACACATAGGGTAATTCAGACAAAAGGCTAGTCAAAAAACTATTCATATTTAAGCAAATGTTATTTATTTTTTTTACCTAAATTCAGCATTTTCAAACATAAAAATAGCTAAATGAACTAAAATACAAATATAAGGCATTAAGAAGACCACCCGACTCCCGCCACACTCAAGAAGAAAACGCATCACCACCGTGCAAACATGTCCAATTGTGGCGGAATCTCATCACAAACACTCCTAAACATGTCGGAACGGTGGCGAAAAACCTTGAAAACTCCTCTGTTACAGAGCGTGAATGGAAGCTAGCGGTGTTAGCTTAGTTTAGCAGAGTGTGCTAGTGTGTGTGTGCGCCACTCAGGTTGGATGGGTATATTTTCACCGTATTGTGTTTAAATGTAAGGACCATTTTACAATGTCCACTGACGACGTGCAGGTTGTGAGTGAAAAAAGACAAGAGGCACGTTTATTCTTGCACCCAGCTCGTATCAACCATCAAATGCCATTCTCAACACACACAAAAAACACTTCCGGCCTTCAAAATAAGAGCGCTCATCGTTACACTTATCTAATTTTGTAAACAAAATAAAGGTGTTATAACAATATCTTACATTAACCCATTGACTGCCAGCCATGTTCAGAGCAGAGAGCTCCATACTGCCAGAGTTTTTGGGAATTTTTGCTGAACTTTCAAGACCCACAGAATACTGAGTTTTAGGACTACATAAACATTGAAACTATCTACAAAACTTTAGACTCTCTTCTTTCATCAGAAAAAAAATGTATGTTTTTAGCCTTTTTGGGTCTTTAGACATTGGTGGTAGACCATAGGGTAGTTTCAACAAAAACACCAGATTTTGACCAAAAAACAGAGAAAACGAGCTTTTTCTGCAGAGAAGCAAATTCAAGCAGAGTGATGGTTAGGTCTGCTGGATGAATCCCTGCTGCTGACCTATCCAGACGCCAGCCACTCGTCAGAAGAATCAGGTTCGGGTTCTGACTCATCCGTCTCTGAACTGCTTTCGGTGTCAGGCTCCGGTGTCGCGCCACATGGCTCAGCAACGCTAACCACTAGCTTGTTGCTTCGGCTGCTATTGTCAACTGCATTTGTGTCTACATCACCTACATAACCTCTGTCACCTCTATCATTCGTGATCACGTCACTACTAAAGGAAGATCCACCGCCAGACAAGCTCTGTGACAGTGTTAGCTGCCTGTATTTTTTGCATGATTGCTGCATGTGTTTCGACATTTTCCTCTCTCAGCCCACAATCCGTCTTCTTCATAGACAATCTGTCGCTGCCGGTTGGAGGAAAAGAGAACTGTTGCACCCTACTGGGACAGAAATACATTGCCTACAAGTCAGAAATTCACACACAAGATGAATAAGACTTTGATTGTAGCACAAGTGAGAAAAATGGTTGACTTTGCAGTCAACCATTCTTTTTTGAAAAGAAGTCTATAGACGTCTTTGGCATTGAAAGAGTTAATAACGCGATTTGAATTACATCTGTGACTACATCTTCCTTAATCACGAACACGGGCATTACAGTTTGCTTTTTTGTAGCAATGTGTGCTGAGGCTGACATCCATTTCTGAATTACTAGACAAAATGGGCCAATGATGCATCAATAAATGTAAGGATTTTTGTATTTATTAACGGACATTTTATTTACTAACTCAAATAACACACACTCTCTATGCTGGTAAAATAAGTGGAAAAGGTAAAAAAAATTTAATTCTAAAAAATTTAAATGGAAAAAATGGAATCTAAGCAAAAAATAAAACGGATTTCATAGGGCCCTAAAAGAGTTTGTTTAAACAAAAAAGTCATATATACTAAATCACACCACAAATAGATCTATAACCATGCCATGACTTTTATTGAATTAGGGACCTGACTCACAGAGGTTTGTTACAAAAGCCAAATAATATTGATGGTCATGCTGTATAATCCATCCATCCATCCATCCATTTTCCTCTACTTATTAGGGTCCTGGTCGTGGGAGAAGCAGTCTCAGTAGGGAAGCCTAGACTTCCCGGTACCCGGCCACCTCCTCCAGCTCCACTGGGAAGATACCAAGGCGTCCCCAGGCCAGCTGTGAGACATAATCCCTCCAGCGTGTCCTAGGTCTGCCCCGGGGCCTTCTCCTGGCTGGCCATGCCCGGAACACCTCACCAGGGAGGCATCTGGACTAGATGCCCGAGCCACCTAAACTGGCTCCTTTCGATGTGAATGAGCAGCGGCTGTACTCTGAGCTCCTCCCAGATGACTGAGCACCTCACCCTATCTCTTGGGGTGAGTCCAGCCACCCTAAAGAGGAAACTCATTTCAGCCGCTTGTCTCTGCAATCTCGTTCTTTCGGTCACAACCCAAAGCTCATGACCATAGGTGAGGGTGGGCATAGATCGACCGGTAAATTTAGAGCTTTGCCTTCCGGCTCAGCTCTCTCTTCACCACGACGGTCCGGTACAGTGACTGCATTCCTGCAGACGCTGCACCGATCCGCCTATCGACCTCACGCTCCAACCTTCCCTCACTCGTGAACAACACCCCGAGATACTTGAACTCTCAACCTGGGGAGGTATTGCTGAAATATTGCTGATTTTTGATTATACATACCGTATAATAAAAAAAGTAAATTCAGCAATACTTTGGTTGCATTATTTTTATTGCAAGAAGTCATTAACTATAACAGAAAAGATGACTGTCGGTGGTGAGGAAAGTTGTGTTTAAACACTTAACTGAGCACCTTGAACCTTGCTATATTATGCCTAATCACCACGACATTGTGAACAGAGCTATAACCCAGATGCTTATAGAAGTAAATGGGTTCTTTTTTGTCATACCTACTGTTGTTGTTCTCTCTTCGCGTAATATCACTTGATCAGGCCTTTTCTAACATTCCACACTACAAAATAAACAATAAAAGTATGTATGATTCATGTTGATATCGGATTTGGGAAACCCCTAGTTGCAACCCCACAATGAAACATCAATTTGCACTTCTGAAATGTCATTGTGTTGGAGAGCAAAGCTCAGTGGAATTTCCATATCTACTGTAATTCCCCAATGTGAGCCCTCCTGTCAGACGGATACCTAAATGTGAAGAGGCCTTTTTGATGTCAACGTTGAAAGCTTATGAAGCATGATAGTATTCCCGGTAAAATGCTAAGTAAGTCGACTCTACTCATAAAAAGGCAAGTGGGAATGGTCATGTAAAGTGTTGTCTAATAACAAACACCACTATTGTGCCTGCCTTTGCTCCCACAATCACCACACAAAACATTGGAATGACCGGCGTCGTCCACCCAAGGTACCCACATTTTAGCAACAACAGTATTATGATGAAGGTGACTTAACCCAAAATTAACTCTGCGTCCACCCCAGAAAAGCACAACTGTCCAACCCTAAATTATTAATAAGAGACAAACTATTTCACCATCAACTGAAAAACACGCTAACTGGGGCAGACGCTAACTGAGGTTCCACTGTAATTGCTTTGCTTGCAAATACTTAATTACTCAACAATGTACAGGGCAATGTATTAGGGCCATCAAGGTTCCATAAAAGACAAATACTAGTTACCTAGCTAGCTAGTTGTTAGCTGGTTACAGAGATAGTTAATGACTGTCACTAGGCTACGTACCTGGAACGCAATCGGTGCCGCGAGCAAATTTTTACAACAGCGCTTCTGCGACGTCATGTGCTGTGGTACTTATTTTTTAAATGTATGGACATAAATGGTCAATAACCATACTTCATATACATTGGCGCATAAATTACCCAAGTTTCGGGTTAGAAAAGGAGTAACCCAGGGGTAATATTTGGTTCGTTTTTAAACACCAGAATAAGAGCATATTCCGTTTTTTCAAAAGGGTTATTGGTGTTTACATGACCATTCGCAACCGGGTCATTGCTAATATTCCGGTTATGGTAGGGTTATTTGACTGCATGTAAACATAGCCTATGTAATATATTGGGAGGTTATTATTATATGAGTGACTTTTGTTAAAATGCTTAGTTAGCATGCAGATGTTTCTATCGTCTTATGACATCCACCAAGACGTAAAAACTTACGTAGCGCAGACATAAAGGTCATATCTGGTTATGTATAACATACCGTACATAAGTAAATAGAATAAAACACATAACATGCAGTGATATTTCAATGTAAACAACCATGAGCAGAGTGCAATGATGGATTAAGCTAGAGTGTTTTTTCAAAACGAAGAAATACCATCCATCCAAACACATCTTCCTAGCAAATGCTTTTGTGTGTATTTTTTCAGTGGCAAAAAAAAAAACTTAAAATAATTTATGGAACAAAGAAAAGAGGGCTTATAAGTTGTCCACTTGCACCATGGATATGAGATACGAAAAAAATGATCGATTATGTTGTAATTTCTAAAATTTCTATCTTAAAAACGTTTTTGGGAGTTATTTTGGGGGGTGCGTATAGTACTTGCCATGAAATAGATTGACGGATGCCGTAGATTACACATGCCTAACATGTGACTGCCGAAAAATAGGCCAACTGCACATTCGTTGAACCCAGGTGAACCGATCGCATTCGGGGTACGTATTGCATAGTGACAATGCTAAGGACAGAGGCATATAGACAAATAGACATGGCTAAGGGCCGTAATAAGAGGGTTGCTTCTTTGTTGGTATCAAGTTAATTATACGGTAAACAAATCCAATCTTTTTATCATTTTTAAAATCCATAAAATAGAGTAATAAACAAATTGCTGAACTTACATTTCAACTGAGATGGTAGCAGCTTTGTTTAAGAATACTTAATCCTGACAACAAACCCACCATTTCTATTTGGTAAAGGCTGATATCTATAGTTTAATCTATAAAACTAAATAAATATTGTTTATATGGTCTTAACTCATGTCTCTGTTGTATGAAATTAGATTGTGGTGTGGTGGTCAGAAGACCTTTTCAGCATTTCAGAAATGTTTTGACTTTCCAGTTTTCTTGAATACACACAATCTACACAGACAACTGTCTCATGGCCAGCACAGCAATGGCACATTGTACTGTATAGGTCAAGACTCGTTGCAAAATTGAAGTATCTGTTGTTTTTCTTTAACCTAAACACTAACAATGAATTTGATATTTAGAATCATGCAGGGTGATATTACCAAATTAAAATATGGGGTACCATTGCTTTTTAAATTAATATTCAGACTTTGATGTGTGTATTTAAAATGTGCATCACCAAAAGCAAGGGTTTCAGGCAAATCAAACCCCACCATTCGTGAACTTACTTGTATTGAGTCGTTGGCCATCGCGGTCCCTGTCGCCGTGTTCGAACAGCCGGACGACCTGTGCTCGTGTCGGGGTTTGTCCCCCTCGTCAATGGGCCGTCACCCCTTCGAAACAATAGCACACAAAGATGGATGTCTCAACTTTGTCCAAACAGCCTGTTGACACAAAGGCGGTGAGGAGGTAATCCTCGTTTGGGTGGACCCACCCTTGTCCGTTTTACCGAGCTTCCCTCTGACACTGTGTTAAAAAACCAGACATAAGAACGTGTTCACTCCGTCTCGCGTTCAATCATCCAAACCGCACCACAATGGCAGCTACAACAATGAAACCCCCGGTTAAAATAACGCCCCCAGCGGTGCCTCAGTCTAGTCCTGCCGCTGAAAAAGTCACATCCACGGCGGGTATTCGCTGAAAATAGCAAAAGAAAGACGACCGCTTGCTCTGTGCGTGTGTGTGCGTGCTTGCTAGCGCCGGTATTGGTAACATCCGTAAACCGCCAACACGCCTCGCTCTCCCAGGCGCTTCCCGTGTCACGTGACACACAGGACACCGCCTGTCAGTGCGTGAATGAGCGTGCGCGCGGCTGTTAAAACACGCCGGTTTGGTTTTTACATTTTCAGAACGAACACACACACACGCTCACAGTACAATAACGCACACGACGGTTATGCGGTAAACAACGTGTACGTGTGTGTGTGTTCAACACTGCCTGGCCATTCATTGGAGCCGGGCAAGGCGCGCGGCCGGGTGAGTCACATGACGTGTGGTTGTCAAGTCAACCGTAACGTGTGATGTCAACCAACTGTTTAAGAATGGACAGCACTATCATCAGAGCGTGTGGTAATTCTTGATGAATTGCTAAATTAATTTACATTGTCAATTTCTCTTGGAGATAAAAAAAAAGTATCTATCTATCGTTAATCGTCTGTAAATAAACGTTTTGCTGTTCCAACTGCTACCATTTAGCTAGCACTGAGTGTCAAGTCAGATTAACTCCGTTTATATCCTCCAAGAGTTTCATTTTATGTTGGCTAAAAAGATATACTGTATTTCCATTTGCATGCTGTACTTGTGCATGAACATAAAAACATGTAAAAAGATATATGGGACAATACTAAAGAAATGAAACTTAGATATACTTTAGAGCAGTCAGTGTGCAGCTTGGAAAGTACAGGTGCCACTCAATAAAATAGAATATGATGAAAGTTGATTTATTTCAGTAATTTCATTCAAAAAGTGAAACTTGTATGTTATATACATTCATTACACACAGACTGATATATTTCAAATGTTTCTTTTAATTTTGATGACTATAACTGAAAACTAATGAAAATCCCAAATTCAGTATCTCAGAAAATTAGAATATTAGTTAGGACCAATAAAAAAAGGATTCTAGAAATGTTCAACTGAAAAGTCTGAACATGAAAAGCATGAACATGCACAGCACTCCAGGCTCCTTTTGCCTGAATTACTGCAGCAACACGGCGTGGCATGGAGGCGATCAGTCTGTGGCACTCCTCAGGTGTTGTGAGAGCCCAGGTTGCTGTGATATTGGCCTTCAGCTCTTCTGCATTGTTGGGTCTGGCGTATCGCATTTTGCTCTTGACAATACCCCGTAGATTTTCTATGAGGTTTTGGTCAGGCGAGTTTGCTGGCCAATTAAGGACAGGGATACCACGGCCCTTAAAGCAGGTACTGGTAGTTTTGGCACTGTGTGCAGGTGCCAAGTCCTGTTGGAAAATGAAATCTGCATTTTCATAAAGTTGGTCAGCAGCGGGAAGCATGAAGTGCTCTAAAACTTCCCGGTAGATGGCTGCGCTGACCTTGGACCTCAGAAAACACAGTGGACCAACACCAACAGATGACATGGCACCCCAAACCATCACATCACTTTGGAAATCAAGGTCCCAGTGTCTGGAGGAAGACAGGAGAGGCACAGAATCCACGTTGCGTGAGGTCCAGTGTAAGGTTTCTACAGTCAGTGATGGTTTGGGGTGCCATGTCATCTGCTGGCGTTGGTCCACTGTGTTTTCCAAGGTCCAACACTTGTGGAATTGATTCTTTTGAAACTCACAGAGCTTAAGTCTCATGTAGTATGCTAAATTCTCTTGTGACATCTTGCATTCGGATGTTTAGAGACTTTAGAGACCTATTTTTCCCGAAAATGTTGGTTAGCTTCAGAATAATACGACTTCAGGCAAATTTTGATTTGGAGGTTTTACTGTATTTGGATGTATTATACTGTCAATGAATTATTTGTTATTAGTGTATTGTGATGTCATCACTATACTCGGTACAAGTGCATCCATCCATCGTCTATACAGCTTGTCCTCATTAGGGTCAAAGTAAGTCAAGGAAGAGGAAGGGGTACACCCTGGGCTGGTCACCAGGACACTTATAGACAAACAACCACTCACACTCATGAACAATTTAGTGTTTCCAATTAGCGTTCATGTTTTTGAGTTGTGGGAGGAAGCCAGAATACCAGGAAAACACAGGGAGTACACGGGGCAGACATGCAAACTCCACAAAGAGATGTCCAAACTCGGATGTCCTGACTGTGAGGCTGACTACAATGCGAGTGCATGCAAGAAAGATAACCACCATGGGACAAAGTCTGTTGTGCTAAAGACAAAAACACAAAAGAAGACAGTGTAATAAAAAAGGGGAAAGACTGTATCATAGGGCTACAGAAGGTGATGAACAGAGTGATATTTGCATAACTGATTTGCATCAACAACAACCGTCTGCCCCGAAGGAGTCCTGAGAGCAGGACCTCCGAACCACATTTCCTGATGATTACTGGCAACTAGTATTGCGGTTGGTTCACTCTTCCTCAATTTGTGCAAGACATGGCCTGCTGCAGTGTGAAGTGGTACAGAAAATTTAATTTAAAATTGTCTCGGCTCTATCCCAATATGACTGATGTGTGTAAACAATCTCCAGCCGATCATTCTCACATGTTTTGGTTTTGTCCCAAATCTTGTCAGAAATCTTTAACACACTTAATATAGCATATAGATCCGATATCTTCCCGGAGACTTTTTTGGCTTTGTTTGGTGCCCCCTTGCAACCAAATGCATCTGAATCCATGCAAATGGTCCTCACGTTTGTCACCCTGCTGGCTAGATGACCCATACTTCTCAACTGGAAACCTCCTCAGCCTCTTTCACATAGCAGGTGGATAAGGGAGGTTTTACTTTCCATTAAACTTGAGTAGATGAGATTTTTCCTCAATTGCTCCATGAGCGCATTTGAAAAGATGTGGGGTACCTCTTTTAAATCATACTTAATGTTTGACCTCTCTGGCTGACTGTGACAACTACGCCCCCCGTTTTTCAACTGGTCGTAAGATTTTGATCAGGAGTGTGTATATATTTTATGTGTGTATGTGCCATTGTCATTTATTTTGTTGGCTGTGCGCCGTTTGTAATGTCCCTGTGCGTGGGGGTGAACTTGTGCAGAGGTAAAAAAAAGCAAGAAAAATGCAATTCGGGAAGTAGCTTTTCAATTTCACTCGTGCTGCCACCTGTGAAATGAAAAAACGCACCACAACGATGTAGAGCAATTTATAGTATCTCACAAAAATGAGCACACTCCTCACATTTCTGCAAATAATGTGCCTTTTCACGGGACAACACCAGGGGTGTCACAAGATCTCGCAGATATTAAAACATGACATGATTTCTCTGTCTCGCGGGCGCTAGGATTGGGACGATAATAAATTAATTAATCACACAATAAATAAAAATGAACGATAATTTATATATTGCCATGTGCATGCATGTCTGTTTTCCTCGTCTCGTACCTCCAAACAGCCAGGAAGAGGATTCACTCTGTGCACCTTGGCGTGTTCCACAGAACGGCATGAACGGAGTGATCTCACCGCCTTTCGTAGACCCAATGTCGTGCATCGTCTCGTCTTGTGAGCTGAGAGTCTTGTGACACCCCGAGACAGCACTAAAGAAAATACAGTCAGCCGGGAGATGTTTACACATTTTTGCACATGGCCACAGATTTAACAGGATTTGTTAATCGGTCTTACAGTAACTCATTTATTTTCTATACCACTTGTTCTCATTAAGGTCACGGGTGAGCTGGAGCCTATGCCAGCTGACTTTGGGCAAAGACAATATAATTGTCAGTCCAGTGTCAGGCCAGACCAAGCAGGTAACTATCTTAGCGAAAGTACAAAGCAAACCACTGCTGGAGGTAGCCAAGCAGGGAACAAAATTACGACAAACAAGTAAGAATACATGAGGCAGGGCGGTGCAGGGAACAATCTGGCGATGACTGAACCAAACAGCACAGCTTAAGAGGTGAGTAATTGCCTGCAGGTGTGTACCCGTAGCTCCTGCCTTGCGGGTCAGCAGTGTGCTGCAAGAGACGCAGACAAGCGGCAGCAGAGCACCAAAACAGCACATGACAAAAATATTATTATTATATCATTTAACATACAAATTTTAGTGGAAAAAAATACTCAAACTGAAAGTTCGAAGCCGCAATAGCATCCAGTATATGTAGTAACTACTACAGTATAGGCTATAGTATAGTACTACAGTATATAGCTGGAGAGTACTAGTACCAGTACTGGTATAATACATCATATAGAGAACGTTAACTGTACAGTATATCTGTTTGGTCTAAGTGTATGTTTATATGTTAATGTATTCTATTTTGTATCAACACATGTACTGTACCTCAATATTTTTGTTTTTTATATATATACTTTTACAAAAAGGATTTTTTATGTTTCAGAGAAAAAGAAAAACACTTGTGCTTTTAATTGTAGAGCAACTATATGTTACTGATTTATTAAATTTTCTGCCACTGACCCTTGACCTATCAACCTGCCAATAGTTAGCTTGTGAGCTGCCAGCTGCCAGCTATCCATCATACGCACTTTCTATACCGCTCGTCCTGAGTTGCAACTAGCTAAAAACTAATAATAGCGGCAGCAACCTTAAAAGTAATTGTATTGTTTTGTAGTAATTCGGCTATAAATGTAAGTATACATTAAGTAGATAGTAGTTGTTTACTTAGAAGATTTTTTTTTAAATTTGGTCAGTTTCATCGATTGTTATCGTTCGTAAGTTGTTCACGAGCACTATAGGCAGTTAGCTTTGCCATTAGTCTTGTGCGAGACGCCCTGTTCCTTACATTTTTTGTATTTTTCGTTCTTCTTCTTAAGAACTTCAGCCAACACGATGGACGCTAAATCGGTTAAGGTGATTAACCCTCTGCCAGGACAGTCGGTCCAAACTAGGCAGTGGATGAAAGGTGAGTGGGCGTCCAAATTAAAACTACAGGTGTGGAGATGACGATAGATGAGGCGTCCCACTCATTTACTAAACATACATGTTTGTGATTTCTATTAAAAGATTACGTTTTCAAACAGTGCGGTTTTACAGGCGAGTGCTATATGTGATAAATAATAGCACAAATACCCTCAAAATAACAACATTTACAGCAATTACCGACGTCCAGAGGCTCTGGATACTAGTGAGGAAGTGGCGCCCCCGTGTGCTCAGTCATTGTCCAGCAGCTGTGATTGTGAGGCCTGCTTGCGAGTCAGGAGCATCCCGTCCACACCTAGTGTCAACCCTCCCTTAACAGGTATGATCCAGTCCCTGCAGCTGCAGGTCCAGTTTTTCCACAGCAAAGCAGTTGAACTGTACTATCATATTATCAAAAGGTAAGGTCTTAAATATATTACATAAAATATACAGTAACACTGTTTTTTTTTTTTAAATTCATACAATCTGTTGCAGTCACGTGACAGGAGAAAGTGGACTTGTGGCAGCCTCAGTGAGGAGTTTCATCTACGCCTGTCAGCCTTTCTTTAATTTCCTGGAATCCACAGCCCGGAATAAGCTGTTACCTTATGACATCATGGTACTCCCACACACAAAACATAGCCTATTTTACTGCAGCGGCAGCACAGTAGTGTTGTGCCTCACAGTCATGAAAGCTGCGTTTCAGCCTCCGTGTGGGGTTTGCATATTTTCTCTGTGCTTTTCCCGAGGTAATTGAACAGTCTAAATTGTCCACAAGTGTGAATGGTTGTTTGTCTATACTGCATTTGCCCTGTAAGTGACTGGTGGCCAGTCTAAGGAGATGTTGAGAAGAAATATAGAGAATGGATGATGCGTCCACTTTATATTACGAGCCATAAGTCACAGTGCAGACATGTTTATACAGTACTGTGAATATCTCTGTGTGTGTTTAGCATGTGCAGCTGTTGCAGATCTCTCAGCAGCTGTGTGACGCTTTGGAACATCTGGTGTTGAGCTTGGCCAGCCACAGTCTTCTCAGTTTGGAAGAAATTGAGCCCGATAAGTAAACACATCTCAAATCACTATGGATATGTTAATTCATTTGGGAAAATAAATACTAATGATCAAATCAGGTGTCAGTCATTTGTGTGCTACAGTCTCTTCTCTGTGTCCTCAGTCTTTCTCACTTCTGCATCGGCCAAACTCGGCTGGGCCAACGAAGGCTGACCATGTTCCTCTACTGTAAGCCAGCACCGTACCTGGCGGGGGTCGCCACCGGCCTGTTCAAACGCATGCGATGGAACGTGGAGAGAACCGCTTACAGTGCCGAGAAGGACCCTGAGACAGAGTAGTGAGTCTTCCTTTTATTTCCTAATTGATTTCTTTCCATAAACGCCATTATTATTTTTTTAAGCTACTTCCTGTGCTACGAGGACATTCCCAACCCATACGCAGACTTGGGTGTAGACGTGGTCAGCTGTGATTCCAGTGTGTTGCGGATGTGGTCCATTGGTCAGTGGGTGCAGGTGAAGCCTGATGTCAACACAGAGGACATCTCTGACTGGTATTGTTACACACTCTGCACATCTGCTACATACTACATATCAGTTCCAGGGTCAAACTGTTGCCATCATACAGGACAGTCATCCCTTGTTTATCACGGTTAATTCATTCCAGACCCAACCAATATAATTCCGTTGCAAAGTAGGATGGAATAATTTTGTAGTTAGCATAGAAGAGTTTACGACCTTCTATATAAGGTATTTAACATTATTAGGGTCTTATAGACATGAAATAACACCCCATGTACTAACCGTGTGAGGACACATGGTGTACGCTCATCTAACATGCAAATCTACTTCATTCAAGAAGGGTACAAAGAAGTTAAATGAAACTTAAATACAGTAAATTAAGTACTCACCCATAACTGATGCAGAGGGGGATGACTGTGTGCGTGCGTGGGAGGCGAGTCTCTAAACACGAAACACATGCTAATCGTTCTTCAGGTATCACTGCTGAATGTGTTGTTACTTGAGCAATACTGTGTGAGATGTGCGTGGATAGAGATGTTTACTGCTTTGTCATCACTGGTACCCTTCTGTGGTGGTGTCGCAAAAAAAAGTCCAAGAAAAAGCACAACACACTTGTGGCGCTAGAACGAGAGACCGAAAGGCAGCAGCTTGTACCATCAGACTAATCTAACGGCTGATCAGGCATTTACTTGGGGTGTCGCCAATGTGATACTGATATCAGGCCGATATCAGCAAAAAAGAGATTATCTCAGCATGCATCTAAAATCTCTGATATCAGCACTCCGATACAAGCAGTCCATTCCTGACGCCGCTCAAGCACTTCTATCCAGCCCTGCTTGGATAGAACCCATGTGATCACAACAACAGTGTTTGCTAACAAAGCAGCAAGGAGCAGGAGCGACGTTGAAGTTCGAGAAGGCTCACAATCAACTCAGATGAGTTGAGTCTTTTTTCTTTTTTGCTTTAGGATCACATGTGATGTTCCTCAAGCTGCCTTCAACAAGTTGTTGTTTCTGGGCAGCAAAGAGCCATCGAGCTGCATAGCCACAGATCACCTGATGCAGATGCTCATGTCCCAGCAGGATGAGTAAAACCCACGCTGTTATTTTGCACTGAATCGGCACACCCTGCTTCGTGATACGGGCCCTGTCCCAGTGGTTGCCTTGTGCCTGTTTTAACTATACCAACGTTGCCTTTTAAGTGTTGTGTGTTTTCGGACAAACTTTGTTCACTCTTTAAGCCAGTTGGATTTACCAAATGATTTTTTTTTTCATGCCACAATCTCGTGGTTTGTTCCATTTGCAAGCATTTGTCGTATAGAAAATTAGTATAGTATGTGTGTAAATTATTCATATTTGTTTTATTGTCCTCAATGTTTCAAAATGTAACTACTCATTTTCTAAGGGTTTGTAAATGTTTCAGTTTTAAAGTTTTTATTGTTTAAAAAAAAAAAGTTCCTGAGTAATTATTTTAAAAAAACATTTATTTACATCAAACCTCATGTTGAAGCAATTACCCACAATAACAGATTTACAGCCTTCAGAATAATGACAAATACATGCAGCCCAATGCCTTGTCATTTTTAAACATTCAATTGATATTACAACACATCATCCTTCAGTTCACAGTCAGTCAATCAATTCAAACTCCGAATGGGAGATGCTAATTATGAATTAACTTCATTCTCTCCAGGTGGAAAAAAAGCCAATTTCCCCACAGCACCTATAATACCGTATTAACACCCTACATTCATTCCAGTTCATATAAAACAGAAAGCAACATTTACAGACAAACCAAAAATTTAAAGCGCATTTTCCCCTTCATGAAAGTAACCATTCTTTAATTAAATGAAATAAATAAATCCAGCCCTGATATGCATTCAGATGTGCTGGAATGCAAACATACAGTAAAAGAAAAGCTTGATTCTAAGCTGCTACACATCATTGCTGATACAAAACTAGTTATTTGGAACAAGTAAAAAAAAAAAAAAAAACAGTACTTAAGAGCTCAGCAAGGGGCTTCTTTTAATTGTGATTGATTTAATGACAGTAAGTATGAACTGACTCACTAGGTAGAGCAGCCACATTTAAAAACATCCTCTACTACCAAAAGGCATTTGAAAATCCACAGGATGTGAGAAGGGCTACAGTGTGGTGGACTACAACTATACATTGATAGTTTTGTGACCCATTTAGTCTTCTAACATTGTTGCAATGGTCACATGTGATGGAACACACAGAAGCGCCCATCTCACGCTTGCCAATATGAGGCCATCTTCATACTTGTAAAAAGGACTACATTCACTAGCACACCGACGAACAAACACAGCTGACAAATAACAGATGAATCATAAAACCTTTGCCAAAGTCCAACAGGCTTCATTTTAGAAAGGGCCACAAATGAAACGAGAAATTCCAAAATTACAAGTTGGATTTTGTCGAGATTTTTTGAAGAAAAAAAGTTGTAAATTTACATAGTCATAATATTGTAAGAAAAAGTTGTAATGGTTTGTGAACAAATTTGCATTTTTCTTTTTAAAGTAAACAGTCGTATTACTACTTGCATTAAAAAAAAAAACATTTTTAAGAATGAATGCGAACATTCTCCACAGATCAGCAGACCTTCCATATATTAAATGGAGCAAAAGCACTGGATAGATGGTTGAAGAAACCAAACAAAAAGAGGGGGCTATTACAACTTGATTACACCAAAATTTTGATTTTTTTTTTTCTTGGGATATTATGACTTCTTTGTACTTCTTTTATGTGATCCCAATTTCATTCTCACTAAATTACATCTTTTAAAATTACATATTTAACACCCTAGGTGAATTAAAAATTTAAAAACGCTGTCTGCAAGTTACGCAGTGCACTTGAACACCTCATGATGTGAACAGCATGAGTAGGCGCGGTACATGGCTTCAAGTCAAATGTCTGAAGGGGTGCAAGACGGTGAAAAGTTTGGGAACCGTGGTTTAACAGCTTTATAGGTTCAACTTCTCACTTTTTTTTCCCTTTCAAAATGACTTTTGTGTAAAATGACAACTTCTTGTACAATTAAATGTAAAACTTTTCTTCTAGTATTAGGACTTCTTGTAATTACAACTTCAAGACAAAACTTTTTAATAATACTCGTTTTAATAATACCAAATTGTACACCTGGATAGACACCACCTTGCATTATTCATTAAAAATGTGCAACATTAACTAAATAGACGGTTCCGTCTATATCTACAGTATGTGTTCTAAATGAGTTAACTATCCATTTATTTTCTACAATACTTGTCCTCATTAGGGTCGAGGGTGAGCTGGAGCCTATCCTAGCTGAATTGGGCGAGAGACGGGGTACAGCCTGGACGGGTCACCACTCAGAGGAGAGTTAAGTAATCATTAGATAATCCAAACATGGAAACCAAACCTAAGTGGTGAAGGCAACAATCACAATGTATGGCAATAGAAAGGAATTCCAATGACATCATCACATTGGAAGGGCAATGTTAAGGTTTCCCAGGTGGATGACATCATCACTCCTATCAGCGGCATTGAACAACATATATCCTAGTATGTTTAAGGACACAATTAAGCTACTAAATAAAAACTGATTAGCGCCTGGTTGAAATGTATCAATGGGAAATACTTCATATCATATGGACATATATACGTACACACACACACACACACACACACCATGATACTGACCTTTGGTGAGGGGGGAAACGTAAAAGTCGGTGCTTGCAATGTTGCATGTAAAATAAAAAGCTCAGTCATGTCATCTCCAGTGTATTTACTCTCTTCAAATAGATGGCGAACCACTTCAACAATGGAACGTTACAGCAAACTTCCATTTGTGTGTTTCCATGGCTCAGATTTGGCATAAAGGGATGGGTCCACCTGGTTTTACAGTGTTGTGCGTATGACTTCAGATGTACACTTACGGACTACAGCATTATGCACACCTGCACACTGAATGAGATCCAATACGGGCTGGTGTTTGTGATGCGATTCCGCCACGATTGAGCGGTCCGCCGAGGAAATAATTCCCCACACAAACGTTCCTTCTCCTCATGATGACAGCTATTCATTCACATTGTGTCAATTTCCGCGAGATTCCATTAATAAGACTCCGGGGTTTTCTTCCATATTCACAGGGATTAACGTCTTTTTACACTTGCATGACAAATGTTCAAAATGAGAAGCGTGAGCACATCCATGACATGAATCACTTCCCCGTTTGCGCATTCATCATGAAAAGTTATTGTTCTGCGTTAAAATAAACAGTGGTTAACTTCTTTTTACACTTTAACAAATGTGTTCAATTCGAGGTGTGTGAGGCGCATTTGTGTCACCAATCACATTCCCATTTGTGCTTTCATCATTTAAATTCAAATCGGAGTTATGATTGTGTTAAAACAGCGCTTGACGGCTTTTTACACTTGTATGACAAGTGGCAATTACATTTTTGTGTGTGCACATCAACGACACAAATCATCTTCCCATTCTTTTGTCAAAAGGTAAGATTTGGGTTATGTGTCAACAAGTGACTAATTGCACTTATGACAAGACAAATATTAAAAATTGGAAGTGTGAGACGCATCTATGACATTAATCACATTCCTATGAGCGCTTTCGTCCTTCAAGACTTTAGCATTTAACTTTTTGAGAATGAACAGCGGTTAACTTCTTTTTCCACTTGTGACAGGCAGTTGCGGCGGTCACTTCAAACGTCGTCTGTACATTGCTTTGCACTTAAATGTTCCAATAATGCGTTTGACTGGAACAGATGTACCATTTCCATGACTTGCTATGTCTCATAGATTGTCGACCTGTATTGTTAAATGAAGCGTCAATCAAAGCTGAGCAGAATTTTGCTGCAGCTTGTTGGACCTCATTAGGTCGTGCAGGTGTACCCAATGTGTTCAGCGTGTGGAAGTTCCATTTGAAGCCATGTTTGTCGACTGATTTCATGAGCATTTTGTCGTCACATCTACAGCACCAGGATTCTGGATACTTGAGAAGCACATACTAGTGATGTGTCTCCAGCTCCACCACAGTCCAGTCCCCCTGCGGGGAGCTGCCGGCGGTTTCTGGGGAGAAACTACTCACAGAGGTGACCGTCGCCGAGGGTGGTGTGATGGGAGGCAGGAGGCTGGGCCACAGGCTGCTCTCCAAGGGGCTCAGGGTGCCTCCGGCGCCCCCTGGCAGCAGCAGCAGGGAGGAGCAGCCGTCTCTGTTCAGCAACAAGGTCTGATTGATCAGCTGCTGCACGATGTCCACTTTCTTGCCCCAGTCCAGGTCCAAGGGGGGCGGGCGCTCTGAGGAGTCTGGCGGGCAAGGCGAGGAGTGGTCTCCGTTGTGGGAGGTGGTGCCGACTGTTTGGGGTAAGTCTGGGTGGGACGAGTAGTCGCCGTTTGGCGTCATCCTTTTTTGACAGTCACAAGTGTTCTCATCCACTCTCTCGCCTGTCTTTAGCTCCGCGAGTTCATCCTCACTGTCATCGTCGTCACTGTTCTCCAGAGCTTCGTAGATGGTGCACAGGCCTGAGGAAGGGGACACCACAGTCTGACCTTTAGACGACTGCTCCAGTTCTTGTTGCCACTGCATGATCTGCTGCCTTTGCTTCAGCTCGTCTTGTTGCTGCTGCAGCTGCAACTCCAGCTCCCTCCTCTTCATGTCCTCGTCCTCCTCTGCCTCTTCACGCACCTCGTTCCTTTTTATTTCCTCCTCCGCCTCGTCTTTTTTCCTCCTCTGCTCCTCCTCCTCCCTCCTCTTCCTCTCCTGCTCGGCCCCCTCCAGAGGTCTGCTCTGCTGCTCCCTGCGCTGCTGCATCTCCAGCAGCTGCTTCTGGTGCTGCTCCAGCCGGCGAAGCTGGGGACTGAGTGCCTGCTGCCCGCCGCTCCTGGGCGGGAGGTCGGCGCAGGTCAGCCGCGGAGGTGCGACGTGAGATTCGGCATGAGGTCTGGCGTGTGCCATGTGATGGCGGCGATGAGGCGGCGCGGTGAGGCCTGTGTGTGCAAAGGAAGCGGGGGAAGAAGGGTTACGCCAAGCAGTGCAGTGTGAGTGCAAGCCAAAAGGGGTGAAGAAAAACTGGCTGTGGTCCTTTAAGAGTGAAGAAAGCAGTGTGAGGAAAACAGCCATCCTAATTTAAAAGGGAGTGAGTACAACTGAGAAAACAGTGCAGAAAATGGCAACCCGGGGGTGGTGAGGTGACTGGGGTGAGAGCAAAAATGTGCATACTTGCCCCACCCAAATGAATATGTACACCCACAAAACCAAGGGGCTTGTCGACAAAATAAAATGAAATAAAAGGCAGCCAACTTCCTGTATATGCAATCTCTTTCAAGCTGAAACACGATCACCAGTGATCTCAATAAGACATGCAAGAACTCTCCATGCATTTGCGTACATGAACCAGCATGGCAATAAAATAGCTTGGCTTTAAAGACATTTTATGGAAACCTAAGCAGGGCTCAATAAAGAGTTGCTTAAAGTGCACAGGGCAAAGTAGGTTAAAACAATAGCAGATGAAGTCCAAGAGCCAAGCTATTCAGCAGAGCATATAACAGAAATGAGATGAAAATCAAGTCGTTATGCAAGTGTCATGCTCTTCTGTGCAGTACAAGTCTTTCTTCAAAACACCACACCTAGCGTGCCAACCAGCAAGGGTAGTCTTGTTAAACAAACGTCTTTGTTGCTGGTAGCACCGCTGTTGGATCCATTGGAGAGAAGGTCAGGTCGTCAACTCTTCAGGGAGGGAAGTTTTGTGCATCGGGTTCACAAAAAAGATAAGTCCGTCAACTGTAAAATCTTTGTGACAACATCAATAGGTGACCGTGACGGAGCTCGGAGGCCGGCTGACTGAGGGCCACATACCAAAAAAATGAAGAATATGATAGTAGGTTTTTATATGATATTCTTCCATTTTTGACTTGATTACAAGCTAAAACCAACGCAATGTAGGTCAAATCATGCCAAAAATATTAGCTAGCTTTATTGTTATGGCTGACACAACAAACAGTAATTCTGATATGAGGCTGTGGCTGCCAGTTTGCACAGTTCTATACCTTCCACTTAGCATTTTGAGGACACAAGTACATTCTAGGACCGCTAGTTTGAAAGAGGTGTGAAAGAAGCCATTTCTGTCAGTCCATCTAAAAAGGACACCTCAAAAGACCTACTGCTTAGAACAATTCCCTCACATCTCTTCCCCCAAAGACTGTCTCATTCCACGGGAAGAGTGGCTCCTAACAAGCTGTTTCGCCAACATTCAGGTGAATGAGCTAATGTTATGCAGGTCGGTCATTCACCCGCCACGCCGGGCCACAATAACGAGCACCACCCTATTGTGCCACCCCCTAGGGGACACACCCGCCAGGGACATAAATAGGGAGACTCCACACCTAAAAATGTAAAACTGAAGAAGCCTTTTGGATTAAAGGTAAAACATCTTCAACAGACAAGAGTAGAACCGCAACAATTAATTGATGAATCAAAAATGAGCTGTGCCCTGCATAGGACAACTATTTCCAGAAATGCTGGCTCAAGAAGTAACTCTTGACTGATCTGTCATCAGTTTTAATAAAACCGTACAATGAGTATAAATCATTAAAATAATGTATCTTTATTTCAAGTTTAATTTCTCAAAAGACTGACAGACATACAACGATATACAGTTTAAAGTGCAGGAAAAAAAAATACAATCAAGACATGTTAGTGTATGATTCATTTGCTTCATATTTTTAAACAAGTCTCACCACATTTGTTGTATAGGCTTTCAATGGCCATGTTTCCATCTTTAAGTGCCGCACCAGTCAGTCATGCAAGGTCAGGAGCCGATTAATATTAATAATAATAATAATAATAATTGCACATACAGAAATTCCAGCCATATAATGGAACTCTTATATCATTGGGAATGCCATTAAAAAAAACTATTATTTCTAACTCATCCCTTTTTGCTCTCAGTTATCACCACCCCCACAGATGTTAGGACACACACTGACGACGCCACAGAAGAGGGGTGTGTTGACTATACATTACCTGCAAAAGAGTTGTCAGTCTTTTCACAGATAGAATAGTAGGGAGGATGCTCATCTTCCACCTTTTCTTCCAACTGCTGCAAAGCGCTCTGAGTTGGTGAGGGAGCAGGCGCTTCCTCTGACCTTTGCACTTCCTCAGTGGACTCCACTTCCTGTTTACTGCACTTGATGTACTGCTGTTCCGCGAGGCTGGGCTGGGTGGGTTGGGACAGCTCCTTGGACTCCTCGGGCAGCTCCTCCAGAGAGAAGATGCCAGGGCTCTTGATGCAGCTCTCACCTGTGGACTGGGCGTTGGAGGCTGTGGTCACAGAGTCGAAGCCGTAGGACGCCAGCGAGGTAGCTGAAGGCGGGGTCACGTCGTCAGTCAGACCAGCCATCTCCGATTCCTCTGCTTCTTCTACGGTGGAGAGGCAACATTGGGCTTTAGGCTGGCTCTCAAAGTTTAAGTTCTGTTGAAAGACTGCTGGAGTCTCTAAGGAATCGTCCAGCAGTGCTTCCCCCTCAGTGTCGCTGGCTTCATCCTCAGTTACGGAGGACGAGGAAGGGTTGGAAGTGAGCGCAGTTACCACCCCTCGTAGAATTTCATCTGCTGGCATGGTCTGTGCCTTAATCTGCTGGTGTCTCCTCTCCACCAGGTCTGGCTGGGGAGAGGTCACCAGGAGCTGTGTGTCTTGAAGTTGGGGTTCCTCTGGAGATCCGCTTTCACTGCTCACCATGCCTGCAGGGAGTGGAGCCAAAGCCTGCAGGGGCTCCGCAATACCCTGATGGCCCTCATCCTTGTCGGAGGAATGAGTAGGGGCTTCTGGGTTTTCAGGAACACAAGGATCAGAATTTATTTCAAGCCAGGCCTGAGCTGGAGATTGGGATGGCGTCTCTGAGTCTTCTTGCAATGGGTCTACCAAAGGGCTGACTGCAGCTTCCACATGGCTAGGCTGGGCAACTGCTTCAGGGAGCTGCTGTAGTTGACCGTGTTCTTCCCAGGGATCTGCAAACGGGTTGGGTCGGTCCCACTGAGCACCCGGGGCCGAGGGAAGCTGAGGAGGAGGAGGGAGCGGGGCCAACCTGTTCAAGTTGTCCAGCCTTTCGTCCTCTGCAAAGTCATCTTCATCGGCGTTCCCGTAGCTTTCCAGACCGCTCTCAGTTACCCCCTCGCTTGCCATCTCCACGTCCTCATCTTCCTCCTCGTCATCCACATCATTGTCATGCCTGAGTCTCTGTAGCTCGTCCGTGCGCTCCGAGCCCACGTCCATGTCGCACACTCTATCGTCATCATCGTCGTCATCCTCCTCAAAGTCATTCACAGGTATGTCAGGAACCTTTTCCAAGTCAGGTGAGCTCACAGAGGCTCCCTCCATGTCTATGGCTCCTTTAAGGCTACCATCTCCAAGATCGTCTATACTCTCAGTGCCCTCCAAGACGCCTGGAGCACTGAACTCTGACGCCCCCTGTTGGCTGCCGCTCAGAGAGTCTAACTCAGAAAGGAAGGCGCCACCTGCCTTCCAAGTAGAGCCTCCTGCTACTCCTGCTGATCCGGGATGTGAATCCGATGTGGGCTGCGTAGTGCCGCTCATTTCAGACACAGAAACAGGTTGGCTTGCCTCCTTTTCTTCTTCATCTTCATCATAGTTCAGAGTTAACACCAAAGCGACTGATTTTGCAGCCGTTGACACAGCTTCAGACATTGTGGGGTTTTGGTCGGCCAACACATCAAGAGGCTCACTGCTGATCTCTGGTAGTGATGGAAGCTCCACAGGGGGTGGGACCTGCTCCTGCTGTGATGAATGAGCATTGCTTTTGCATTGTTCCTCAGGCTGAGAGACTTCAGGCAAGCCTGTAGTGACTGGGCTGTGTGGAGAAGAGGAAGCAGCTGGATGACTCTGAGCAGTCACATGAGGCAGCTCCTCTAGTGTGGAGTCCTCAGCTGAGGCTTGGGGCAGGACTTCCTCTGGCAGAGGGACAGCTGTGGATTGTTTTTGGGGTAAAGTTACATAAAAATGTATGTTTATTTGTTCTTGTCTAGCAGGTTGTACCGCTCTACCAGTGCCCTGCTGTCCCTGTGCAGAAGGAGCACAGTTTGAAGCTTTCGTCTTTCTGACGGCAGGGAAAGGAGACACTGCCTGAGTGGGTTTGTTTCCATGTTTTGACAGCATGGTGCTGCTCTTTGTGGATTTGTTGGCAGGAGAGCCAGGTGGAGTTCTTCCCAGGAGAGGTTTGCTGGCTGCTTGAAACTTGGGAGCAGCAACACCAGAATTCTTTGTTGGACCAGGTTTTGCATGTTGACTTTTAGTCTGACACACCTTAGGATCTGCTTTTTTGGGCACAGCGACCCATTTTGAGGCAGAAGTGGGCTTTCCGGTGGTTGTAGGTTTGGAGGATTCAGGTTTTTTGGCGGCAGCTGACATGAGAGCAGCTGGCCTTTTTGCAGCTGCAGCGGAAGGCGGTCGAGCAACATCTGGTGCAACACAAACATCCATCATTAATGATCATATAATAATAATAATTATTATTATTATAATATTTCCCCTTACCTTTCTTGGCAGCAGCAGATGGGTCAGGCTGTGTTGCAGTGGTCCTGCCAGTAGAGGGCACTGTGGTAACTCTAGATGCAGCTGTTCTGGTGCCAGAACTGTTCAGTGGCCTGGATGCTACATTGTTTCCCACCCTGGTTGTAGATGATGCTGTGCGTGATCCTGAGGGAGCTGTTTTTGCAGTGTTGGTCGGTCTGGTTGCAACAGTGCTACCCAGCCTGGATGCAGATGCTGCCGCCTGAGATGTTGACGGGGCTGTAGCAGGCCTGGAGACACAGGAAATAAGCGGAGGATGATAAGAACAAGTTTACTGTGAGTCAAGTGCAATGTCTGCATGCAGTGGCCACTCCCAGAATGATAATTTGTTTCTCCACGATAACATCAAGTGTACCAAGAGACAATAGTTTATAATCACCATTGCTGTCTGATGGAAAACATAAGTTCACAATTGACTTTTTAACATAAGTGTTTTTGCTGCATGTACTGTCAAGCATGTATCAGTCAATGATAATGCGTCTTTAAAGTATCTCCATTTGCTGCCACAGCTGTCCATTTAACACTTACTTTTGCTTTAGGCCACACTTGCCCCATTCGCTCCGACTTCTTAATGCAGTACACATAACAGTGATAGCTGTGAAAAGATAGAGCTGTCTAATAACTTTGCATTATGTTTTCATTAAATACTTCAAAATTATATTTCATCGCTCCTGAGAGGAAAAAAAGCAATATCATTAAGATTCATGCATTATTCACTGAGAAATTAACAGCATTGTGAAACACCTTGCATGTTTAAACATTTTTTTAAATGTCTTGGTTTCACAATTGTGACCAGTTTTAGAGCAGAACGTGCGTTCTTCCTAGCCCCACCCCTCCACTTAGCATAATGGAAGTAGGTTAAGCAGTTTTTGCATAATCCTGCCAAATCAGGGGGGAATAAGGCAGTTTTTTCCCCAAAACATTTTCGCTTTTTCTTGTTATACTGTCTGTTTTTAATTTTTACAATGTGCCGTGGGCCACGTGGCGCTACGAAAGAGGGTTTGCAGAGGGCGGAGCAAGCCCGTGTAGCGTAAAGTGGTGCCTCAGCACAGGAGCATAATTCAGGTTTCAGAGACAGAACTCGAAACTAAAACTGGCGTATTCAAGGGTCAACATGCATACATGTTGGCAGCTCAATGTCAGAGAACAGCAAGTACTGAAACATTGAACAGTTAGATACATTGATTGAAAGGTTTACAGAAGGTCAAATGAAGTTCACCTGTAAAAGGTTAGTGCATTTTAAATCATCCTGAAATTTCACTGGAAAGCCGATTATTTCACAGTGACTTTAACTTCTGTGAGTAGTGTATATTAATTTAATACCATAAACTTGGCAAACAAAACATCATCATCCACTGTTTTATTTTACTTAAAAAAACAACTCCAAGACAACACCAACACACAAAGCGGGATGCCTGCAAAGCATTAGTGGACGGTGATGAGCTGCTCTGTTGCTAGACTACTACATTTCTTGGCAACAAGGCTGAAATCAATATCAATCAAAACCCAAAAGGAAGAACTAGAGCTAATATTACAGAGCTTTAAATGACCAAACAAAAACACACTAGGCCTTTTTAAGGACAGACAGGGACATTAACATACAGATTCAATGTAGTAGTCTAGCAACAGAGCAGCTCATCACCGTCCACTAATGCTTTGCAGGCATCCCGCTTTGTGTGTTGGTGTTGTCTTGGAGTTGTTTTTTTAAGTAAAATAAAACAGTGGATGATGTCCCACATTCAATATGTACGAATCATACATGCAGTGACACATGTAGTATAACAGTCTTATGGGGGCAGTGAGCAGCTGCCACACCCATCCATCACCCTCCCCCCAAGCACCAACACTATCCACTAAGGGAGTTTTACTGAAGCTCTCTTCTTCCATCCTGAAGGCACTGCAGACAGGATAAACAGTAGTGGAATGTCCCCAGCTTTGTTTTAAAACAAACCGTAGCGCAATATTTTTTACTTATTTCTGGAAATGAAGCTTCAAGAGTCCATTCTGAGACAACAAATGCAGACAGAACTCACTCGCAATACTTTGTTTGGCTTTTACTTAGCAGAAAACCAGCTGCTTTACTGCTTTGAGAGGAGCACACACACTGCTGGGGATTAAGAAGGCCTATGGTTATCTCCTTGACAATAAAGGCTGGAATCTTTAAATTCTACAGCCCTTCATGATGGCCATGACATTGCCTCTAGTTCAGTTTCAAAGCCCACACTCCCAACTGTGAAATTAAATAAGAATAATGGTAATGTTTCATGTCATGTCACTGAGGACTTTGCATTCGACGATGAATAGATGTTTAGGATTACAAACATAAAATTCAGGATTTGGACCGTTTAATTTAATCTGTTTTGAATACTGAACTAGGTACAGGTCTAAAATATAACCTAGCAATTCTCCCAATTAAGTTTTTACTGTTTTGTTTCAACAAAAAAAAAAAAAAAAAGGAAAACCAGTTTGAGGTTCTCAGCTAAACCTCTTCACAGCCGACTGCAATAAAATGAACCAAGTAAAGCCTGACTGAATTTATGTGAACGCAGCCCAGCGACTGTCCAGCAGTTTATAACACACACACACTAACACACACACACACACACACACACACACACACTCCAAAAAGGTAGTGAAGTTCAGATGATGCTTACATACTGACAGGCTAACTCTTGAATCTGCCAACTTTCAAATGTTATTACAGCCTCTCTCTTGCCTTTCGTAGTCGTTTATGCCAACATCTGGTGAAATGTATCCCAAAAAGCGAAAGAAAAAACAAAACATCCAAAGTTTTATGTGCTTCCTACGCTAATGTCGCATGAGATATGAGGAAGTCTCACATGATTTAGCTGAACTCTTGCTTGACATCACATGTGGTTTCAAACTCCAAACATGATTTGAACTAAGCATTTTTCCACATATTTTGGACACAGATTTCACATGGTCGCACAATTCTAAATGTATTCATGCCCACGCCAACATAGGACTGGTTATTTTTCATTTAAATGTGTGCATACCTTTTGGTCTTTGGAATGGCACCACCCGTAGCTTTGGATGCAGTAGTAGTGCTTGGTTTTGGAGCAGAGCATCCCGCTGATCGGCCAACAGTAACTAGGTAGGGCCAACAAAATATTAATACATTGGACTTAGAAAAACCCAGTCATTTTTATTTCATGCTGACTCACCTGAGCTTTTGGTTCGGACTGGTCTATTATTTTCAGCAGCCGGTCTTCTGTTGAGTGTAGTTTGTTTGGTGTTGTTCATTGCAGTGGCAGCAGCACTTGATGTAGCCCTCAGTGGTGCAGCTCCTGTGTGTCTCTTACTGGCCCCCTTGGTTGGGTCCATGACAGTGAAAGAAACAGCTGCAACACCCACGGGTCTTCTGGGCACAGCCCCTGCCACTAACAATTTTGCTGCAGTTTTATCGCCTGAGGTGGTCTTTGGTGAATTGTTGGTAGACGAATGAGTGTTATTTACGTTGCGATATGAAGCAGCAGTACTTGGCTGAGACTTTGATCCTGAGGACACTTTTGTCACGGCTTGCATTTTGGATGCAACAGCTTGTGATTTGACTTTTGGGTCTGCTCCTTCTGGCTTGCCATTGGTCTTTGTAGCAGCCTCAGGTGCAACATCATTCTCCGGTGGCTCTGGTGGCATTGCAGCTTGCTGTATTGGCTGGTCCTGCAGCATGGAGGGCTCTGCAACTGCTGCAGCTTCAATGGGCTCTGTGGCATCTGTGGTATCCATGGTAACCCCATCCGGTTTCATTCCCTGACAATGAAGTTGCTGCTGTTTCTGGCTAAATTGAAGCAATGGACTGCAGACTTCACGCGACACTTCTGCAGAGATAAAAAGAAGAATTCATCTCAATGAGCCACCCTTCATACAGTTAAGAAATATACTCAGACTCAAAAGGAAAGACCATTTATGGGTATGGGCCTCGGAGGAATTTGGGGAGAGTGGAAAAGCAGGAAGTGAATTATGGGGGACGCCAATAAATATCTTCTCTAAACCTGCTGCTTGCCTCTCCAATGGCTCAATCATCAATCCACTGACCACACTATAGTAATGGCCAACACATTGCTCCAGGCACTGAAACTAATCCCATGGATCACCACAAGTTGATATTGCACATTCAATGGTTAAAAAAATAGCAAAGGAAAAAACTGCACAGTTGGAAAGCCACAGTGTCCAGACAGGGAAAGGGATGTACTGGTGCGTTCCTGACATGACAGTGCTGGATTATTAGGAAGATAAAGTATCTTATGTGGCTCTGATTATTTGTTAGAGATAGACAACTATTCTCCAGCACATTAAAATAATTAGACTTCCAGTAAACTGCTAAACAGATGGACTGGACCCTAAAGGTTTCCTTTGGGGCAAAGTGTGCAGGATGAGGGAATAAACTGCTCGACAGAATAGTCGGTGTCACAAATTAAGGTATAAACAGTACCAAACCTGGTGATGTGTTATGTGTATTTTTATTTACTGTGTATTGGTGCATTCACACACACACACACACACACACACACACACACACACACACACACACTCATTAATCCCCCAAAAATAAATTATTCTGTTGTTTAGTCAGTTGGTTAGGTTGTGCTGTCATTTCACCTGCGGGAGAACCACTAAATACAGATTATGAGGCCATTGTGCAGAATGAAAACTATACTCAGTCTGAATTTAAAAAGATTTATATGTATGATATGTAGGACATGGGAAAGTAGAAAGATACCAAAAGGAAGTAAATCATGCATTTAACAATAGGAAAAGCAATATAGTGTATAATCAGGTAAAGCCCTCCAAGGATGGCTGGTACTGGTCTATAATCCGGAAAGGAAAAGGGAAGAGAGTGTTCAAATGGCAAGGTCAGCCAGCGATAATGCTGAGACTTAGACAGCAGTTTGAATCACATTCCTCTTGATGACCCCCTTCTGGACAAGTAATCGCATCATCTCTAACCAACGGACACGATGTGATGCAGCACACAGGAAGTGCACTGGATCATTAAAATCCCATTCTCTCACACACACACACACACACACACACACACACACACACACACTTTACTGAACTGCAGTGATATTTCACTGGTGCCTTTATTCTTTGGAAAATGTTTATTTTGGGGTGTCCCGATGCGATATTGATATCGGTCCAATATACGCAAAAAACGATCAGATAATATTGGCCTGCATCCAATATTGGCAGTCCGATACAAGCAGTCCATTTCCAGCAGCAACACACACACACACACACACACAACAGTATGTGCTGTTTAGCAAAGAGCAGGAGTGATGTCGGCTGTATGACTGTGATTTTAAAGTTCCAAAAAGCAGCTGAGTGCAAAACTTGTTATGCACAATTTTCCCATGGTGGCACAGAACTGGGGAAGTTTAATGCGGACAACCTTATCGCGCATTTGAAGCAGCAACAACAACAAAAAAAACACCATGAGCATTTTCGCAAGACCACGATTCCTTAAGACACCCACCACCGTTTGAAACATTTGCAAAAGCGTGACAAACTCCCAAGAGACGGCAAAAAGTCTTTGGCTGTGACAGTAAACAGCCAGCCCGTCAGTGAGTAATGTTGGATTTAAAACTCTTCATTGAGGACCTTGAGCCTCCCTACGTTATGCCTATTGTCGATAAAACTATACACCAGATGCATAAAGAAGTTAATGGGTACGTTTTTATCATTTCTGCTGACTATAGTTCTGTTATATAGTAATATCATTTGATCAAGCCATTTCTAACATTTCACCACGACAAAACAAGCACAAATATGTATGATTGACGAAAAGTATGTATGGGTGATTCAGGCTGATACCGGTTCGGTATTGGTGTTATTCAAGGCTGCAATATCAGCATTGTATTCGAAGTGAAAAGAATTGTATGGAGACACCCCTGCCTATATATGCCAGAGACATTATTCATGCATGGCATTCTTCAAAATGTAGGTTTTTCCATTGCAGGAACTACAAGGTTAAATTTCTAGTACAGGGTCAGCCAAGCCGTTCCAAAGGTGCAGAGGGGATACCATATGGGTGACATTAAACACCGCACATCTGTCACTGTTGCGTCACTAACATTTGAAGAAAATAAACACACATGCTAACATTAACGTACTCTTTTGCTGTGCCTTAGCTCTGAAAACTGCAGTAATAGCGACCACCACAAACAGGTGAGCAAAGCCTAGTGGACCTAAGCCAAGCTGGTACTAACTAAGCAGTGGGAAAATGGCATTAATGGGTATTCTGGCCAAAATGAGAAGCATTTGAAATATAACAAAGCAATATTCTCATTTTGTGTACTCCACATTTGCATAACATATCCTCGTTCAGCAAGGATTAAAAGCTGTTCTCCACCGATTTTGTTATATTTAGCAAGCATCAAATAGCTTTCGTCTCAGTTAGCTTCACAGCAAAAACACTGTGTTCCAAGTGTTGTGGTGTGAAGGCAGACAGATGACAAAGGCCTAATTTCAGTCTTTGGGTTTTTAAATGCCGCCAATCACTTTCTAAGTTTATTTCCAGGTTGTCTGGACTTGAGAACTCACTGACCTCATTAATATTTACATCTCATTTCTTTTAAAAAAAGGGAAAAATGGCAGCGTCACCAAATCTCTATTGACTTCTTCCCTATAGGCAGTTTAATGACATCACTCATACTGTTGCTCAAATACAGTGCTTGCCTACGCATATCAAGCGGTGCATGTCAAAATGGGTCACTTTTAATACTTTGTCTAATACAAGCTGAGAGGGATTTTGCAGTGTTGCAGTGGAGCAGGGCTTTGGAATGCATTGGACGGACTGTAGAGGGGGGCGGAGAGAGGGCTGTTTATGCTGTCATCTACTGATTTCTTCTAAACTGGGGTTACAATAGTGATATTATAAAACGGGGTAGAGACTAGACGCATTAGGAGAGACAGTTGGCATGCACAAACTTCACTTCTGGTCACTACAGAGAAGAATTTGCATTTCAACTTTTCCATATACTGTAGTGTACAATCTGGCCAAAAGTAAACTGCATGATGATTCATGGTAGAAAGGGACACATTGGATGCCAAAGCACACCCCACACATCCATATTCCAGCCCAAGACTTCCTCAAGCCTCTAAAAGTGACAGCTGCTAGTATGTGTTGCTTTGATGCCACAATGGATGGAATGAAAGGGTCAGTTGGAGGGAGGCAATCGAGTCTATGCACTTCACAGGTAAACATGCATATCTAAAGAATGTGTTTGCATGATGTGAAATTGCGACTTGTAAACTGCAAGGCATTCGAAATGGATTATCTGCCTCCGCATTATGCCTTTGTCATTAAAGTTAACAGGGTTTTGTTTTTATGGTTTAATATAACCGTTATTTTTTCTTTTTACACTTAACTCTGAGGTTCCACTGATGGGTGTAGTGAATCAATCCTCTATTGTAGACAAAAACAACTTTAGTACATCTTAAAAATAGAAATGCCAGACATAAAAATATAAAAAATAAAATAAAGCATCAATCTGGCAATAAAGTGGAGAATATAGTGCAGGCGTAGCCATATTAAACATTGACACAGTGCCCAAGGGCAGTGTACAATGTGATAGGAATCTGCGCTGGATGGCTGATCATTAACTTTCATGCATCCAAAAGGCGGGGCATGCATGCATTCCACCACCAGCACTACTACTACTACTACTACTACTACTACTACTATGAACAGTGACTTGGCTCCAAGAAGTAAAGAGAATGTGCATGTAAAGAGTGTGTTGCTACCATAGAAGGCAGTTTTTGTAGTATCAGAGTGAAAGCACACACTGACAACTTCCTGGAATACCAATGACTGTTAACACACGGTCAGCAGACACCTAGTGCATGTGAGCCAAAGGACTGGACAGACAGCTCTGTCAAGGAAAGAGGGATAAGGAAATATCAAAATATCTCCTTTGTTCTGCACCCTATATTAATTTCCCATTTTCCCCTTTCAATCCCAAGAAAATGCCCTGTTGACAATTTGATTGCATGCTCACTATTTGGTTTTCATAGTGACAAGTGAAATATGTAACCACGTGGCTGACAATTTGGAACATTAGACACTAGGGGCTAAAGCACTGAACAACTGGATGACTATACCAGTAACTGCTAAAAGGCAGTATGAAGCGTGTCAGTGATGACTGGTTTCAGGAGCAGTGCTGGTCAGCTGATAGTGAATACAAGCAAAACAGCACATGAAACCTCTAGATCTCATTCTTTAAACTAGGCTGTTGACAATTAAGCATATGTTACAGAAGATATTTTGGACACAGTTTTCCAGTCCTAAGTGGCAAGAAGACCGTGGAAATGTGATAAATGATTTGCAGCAACTATCTTTGCTGTTTATCACAGTAATTCAATCCATGTTTCTCTTGTAGTGTATCAGTCTCCGTTTAAATAATTCATTACTCCTTTGCTTGATGGCCTTGGGTGCAGCAAGACTCCGCTTTTCAAACAAGAATTGGTGGAAAAAGTGAAACAGGAAGCTGAAAGAAACACCAAAACGCCTTCCATTTGTGCCGCATGAAATGGTTACAATTACATTAATTGATAGGCCCATCCTAACAACAATAAAACACAATAGGTCGCATATGCCCTATGGCGATACCTTCATCTTATCATAATCAGTTCCCCACGGGACTAACATGTGCTAAGTGACTAGAAGCCTCTCAATAAAGCCATTAGGAGCAGGTGGTTAAGTGTAGCTGCAAGTTAAATGGAGTAAGCCAGTTAGCCTTTGAGGGGGAAGCGTCCAGAAAGGGACGTGAGGCCATTGAGGGTGCAGTGTTCCAATCGGCCGTGGGGAAATAGGTTACAATCTGTTCTCAACTTGGCAGTGGTACACATCCTGCTGTTATGAAAACAGGCTGTCTGTTGGCCAGCGTTGTTAGGGTGATACTAGGGGAAGGGGAAGAGGAGATGAGCATGTATCCAACAAACAATCAAAACAAGTGTTTGTATCAAGCTAACATTAAGATAGTATAGAGGGGGAGGGGAAAAATACCAGTCCTATTGTCTACACACCATCTAACACTCTCAGGCGCGGCACTGGAGGGAGGTGGGGGTGGGTTTTTATGCAGTGGATTAACTGGTGCAACAGGATGGAGAGGCAGCTGGCACTGCTAACCAAGAAAAATTAAATGAATGCATGATACCAAAACTGATAAAAGTAGACATACCCCGATGTTTGAAGTCTTGGCCAGACAGGCAAGGCAAGGTAAGGCAAGTTTATTTATAGAGCACAATTCATACACAAGGTAATTCAAAGTGCTTTGCAGAAAAGAAGGGCAAAAATCACTTCATAAAATCATTACATAAAATTCCATAAATCATTCCATAAAACAAAAACAAAAAAAATAAAAATGAAGAGTGCAGATAAAATACTTTCAGTTGTGAAATGCACAGTTGAATAGAAGTGTTTTCAGCTTGGATTTGAACATTGCCAAAGTTGAGGATTGTCGCACATCTTCCGAAAGATTGTTCCAGATTTGGGAGCATAAAACTGAAATGCAGCCTCACCATGTTTAGTCTCAACTCTGGGCACCCGCAGGCCACCACTACCCGAGCTTCTCAGAGCTCACATACAATGCTTTATGTGGCTAACATGTCAAGAGATGTACTTTGGCGCATGACCATGAAGAGACATGTACACATTATTATTATTATTATTGTTATAGTACATTCTGTGAGTGACAAGAAGCCAGTGCACAGACCTAAGTACTCGACTAATATGGTCATATTTCCTGGTTCTAGTCAGGACTCAAGCAGCAGCGTTCTGGATGTACTGCAGCAGCTTTACAGCTTGTTTAGTGAGCCCGGTGAGAAGGTCGTGACATTGGTCTAGCCTGATGGAGACAAAGGCATGGATTAGTCTCTCTAAATCTGGTTTAGACACTATTCCCTTGATTTTGCCAATGTTTTTCAGGTGGTAAAAAGCTGATGTTATTGATTTAATGTGGCTGTTAAAGTTCAGATCTGAGTCCATTATTAGGTTTTGGAGAAAGAGTCTCAAGGTGGCTAATAACACTTTCTCTTTGTTTCTGTGGGCAGAGGGCAATGATTTCAGTTTGCCTAAGTTTAGCTGAAGAAAGTTGTTTTCTACACTGATCTGTTTGATGGCTTAAATCCACAATAAAACATGGTGTTCTGGAAATTGCTTTGGGTATGGGATGCTTCAGTAGAACAATGCTACCCCTTGGACTGCACACAATACTCAAACACTGGTAATGACCAAACCAACAGATCCAACACTGGTTAAAAATGAAATCTGGTGCCGTTTTGTTGTGTTGATCATAGCCAATAATGAAAATAATAATGAAATTTGGTTTGACCCTACAATACATGATGGTAGCAGTAAGAGATGAGACCGTTTACATATCGAACATATCTTTAGTTTGGTATGTACAGTCAACCCACACTCCATTGCGGTTCGAACATCACTCCTTCACTGTATTGTGGCTTTTCAAAAATAGATTTAATGATGGTTCGTGGTTGACTACAGCCTACTATTAGTCCAAAATTTGTATATTTAAAACAAATGTATTCTTGGCCTAAATTAAGCATACAAATGTTCTAAATGAAATAAAATACAACTATGGTTTAAGGCAATACAAGACGACGATTAACTGTAGTTTACACTAGCTACTGAGTGTCACTAGTAACCACCAGACTTTATCACCAATGACAGACTTATTATTTTATAATTATTTATCCCAAAACAGGCACAATAACATAAGTCGTGATCGTCACAACAACAACAACACGGGCTACTGTTGTGGCCATACTCCAGCTAAAACGCAACTCTGAATCCCCAAAGTTACTTACTGTCCACACGTCCAGAAGATATTTATTAAAATGCACACGAGCACGAGTCTTAGGTCTCAATTTATGTCTTAAACTGCTTATTTACTGTTATCACATCTACTATATTGGGTAATGTGCGTGTAAAGGTGACTATAGGGGTGTTATTTCATGTCTGGAGGGCTCTAATAATGGTATAACATTGTATTTAGAAAGCCCGAAATGGGTTTTCTACGCTGCAACTACAAAAATATTCCTTTATTTATATTGAATCCTACTTAGCGGAAATTCACTTCTCAGTTGGGTCTGGAAACATTTAACCGCGATAAATGAGGGATTACTGTATGTCGTTAGCGCGTCGCCTGATAGCAACACATCTTTTTAGGATCCAAAAACTACACTTTGCACGTATAATTATTGAAGCTAACAACAAATCCCAGTTATAAGTGCTGTTTCACTCAGGACACCTAACCTACCCGTTTCGATTCTTAAGTTGCGACCAAATAAGAGAAGAATGGACCAACTTTACAAACCCCTAAAACACCAACCAATGTATGAAAACTATAAGTATGGAAGCACTCTAAAACTCTGTTTGTAGTTTTAAGGAAAATCAAATTACTGGGTTAGTGCAAAATCAACAGGTCTTTTCGAAGACAAATGTATCACAGACATAAAATTAAACATAATGCAAACAAAAGTATTGCTGAATTTCCTTTTGTATTACACAGCATGACCAACAATATTGTTAGGCTTTTGTAACAAACCTCTGAGACTCAGGTCCCTAATCCAATAAAAGATAAAATTGGAAAAAATGGGCGTGCAAAATACTTTTAGTGTAGGACTAATCATTTGACATGGTTATAGATCAATTTGTGGTGTGATTTAGAATAAGATTTTTTTTTTAACAAACTCTCTCAGGGCAATGCCCGTGCTTGTGATTAAGGAGGATGTAGTGACAGATGTCATCCATATCGCGTTATTAATGTTAATGTAATGTAATATGAATGATATTTTAATGACACCCTTACTTTGTTTACACAATTGCAACAATGACAAATGTGACAAAGAGCGCTCTTATTTTGAAAGCCGGGATGTGTTGTGTGTGTTGAGAATAAGCGGGGTGCAAGATAATCATCCAGCCTGTGACACACACACACACACATACACAGACACAGACAGACAGCTGCACAAGCTAAACTAAGCGAACCCCGTTAGCTTCCATTCACGCTCCGTAACAGGGGAGTTTCCAAGGTTTTTCCGCCACCGTTATAAGTTTAGTAGTGTTTGTAAGGTGCCCATTATCAACCAGCAGTTAGAGCGGCGCTTCCCGTGCGACCTCCCTTCACCATGAGGCAGCAGTCCGGGCACAGTGAGAGGGAACTGCCGCTGTCGCTACGGAGCAGAATATCCAGCGTGAAACTAACTTCACCACGGTACACCACGGACATGTCCACATGGTGCTGTTGTGTTTTCTTCTTGCGGGTGGCGCGAGTGGAGTGGCAACCAACTTTGAGGCGCATTACTGCACCTACCATGTTGGAGTGTGGCTCAGACTAACGTGATCCGGCAACCGGATTGGCCCGATCTCGTGGCCGAAGCCGATATTATCCGATCTTCACAAATGGAGTATCGGCAGCTAATCCCAATCATGAAGATTGGATCGGGACATCCCTACAGACAATCATACTTGCATAATGCAGGTGGCAAGACAAAGTATGCATATCATTTGTGACAGAACAACTATTTTTGACATAATTACTCACAAAATGACCATTATTAAGAGTCTGAAAGTGAGCATGGTGACAAATACACTGAATACACAAATACACAAATGAACTGAAGGAGGTGGCTGGGGAGAGTGAAGTGAGGGTTTCCCGACTGAGACTTGCTATGTGCTTGTTAATTGATGGATTGAGAGACTAACAGCCTCAGCAAATAAAATACCAGCCAACTGACCACAGGCATGCAGACAGACAGTCAATATGATGCTGGAGAGCCAGAGAGCCCTATCAGTTACTGCACCTCTGACTCAAAAGGGTAAACTGAGGCCGGATGGGCATTCTATCTAAATCTCTACTCCCCATCTCTCTGGCCAAGTAGAGAGAACGTTAAATTATATACTGATCCACAAACCTTAACTCTACAGTAAAACACATTATGCATCCTGATCATTTCCTTAAGTTATTTCAGGGTACATGTTGAATACAGGAAGTAAACAGAAGTATTAGCAATTGATGTGAAACGGAGAGGGGGTAGAATTAAATAAGATCTGCTTTTCGGACATATGGAATTATGAACAGTAACGTGACGTTTTCCCAATGTAACATGTATGCATTTTAAAATAAATTCAACCATACCATTCCGACCAACTACTGAGTACACATTCTATTCACGTGAAACTGGCTCAGCATCAGCTGTAAGCAATAATCATCCTTTAACCTTGTACATTCGGCAGATACTAGGGGTGCCCCGATCAGATATTGATAAATTGGATATCGGTCCAATGTCAGCCAAAAAACAATCTCGGATTATAAATCGGCCTGCATCTAGAATCTCCGACATTGGCACTCCGATACAGGCAGTCCATTCCAGACTCCGCACCAGCACGTCTATCCAGCAGCAGCACTTCTATTTAGCATGCAGAGTCCACATGAACAGCGTGTGCTAGCATGTTTAGCAAGGAGTAGGAGCGATGTCAGACGTGTGTTTTTTTTGGTTGTTTTTTTGTTTTTTTTTAAAGCCCGAAAGACCTTGCAAGTGCGATACTTCTTATGTGCAAGTTTCTCGTGGTGGCACCGAACTGGGGAAGTTTAATACGACCAATCTCATCCCACATTTGAGGAAGGATTGCTAAAACATCCACAGCTGTTTGAAACAATTGCAAAGCGCAGAAACTTTCACGAGACGAAAAAAGTCACTGGCTATAAGAGAAAAGAGCCAGCCCCTGTCGGCAGTGAGTAATGTCTGGATTAAACGCTTAATTGAGCACGTCGAGTGTTCTACATTATGCTTAGAGTATTTGTTGATAAAACTACACACCAGATGCATCAAGAAGTAAATGAGTCAGTCTTTTTTCCTCATACCTACTCTTGCTGACTATTATTCTCTGAGTAATGTATGTATGATCTGTGCTGATATTGGATCGTAACAGCCGATACTCAAGGATGCGATAACGGAATTGAATCGGAAGTGTAAAAGTTGTTTCCGGACACCTCTACCAGATACTTCACTAGGTACTCCCAGAGTAGCCAGAGATCCAACACAGAACTGTACCTTTAAATATATATATATATATATATATATATATATATATATATATATATATGAATGAATGATCAAGACAAACTTTATCTTGGACAGTCTGTTTCTTTAGCTCCAGCTTCCCAATCAGGCAATACAAGTGCTGATTTACACTTTCATATTCACATTGTACTGTGCCCAGTCTCTACCGTGCATGCGTGGGTTTCTGCGGGTACTCTGGTTTCCTCCCACATTCCAAAAACATGCATGTTAGGTTAATTGGCGACTCTAAATTGTCCATAGGTATGAATGTGAGCGTGAATGATTGTCAATGTACCCCGTCTCTTGCCTGAAGTCAGCTGGGATAGGCTCCAGCATACCCCCGCTGCCCTAATGAGGATAAGTGGCATAGAAAATGGATGGATGGATGTGCCCATTCTCATAGTGCCAGACGGTCTGAGAGCCTTAAAAGTGCAGTGCCAGCGTTCACCCCTTTATCCTAATGGGCAGGGAAGTGCTAACTGGAAAACAGAGCTGAGAGCTTGGGCCTTGTGTGGTCATGCTAGGTTTTAACAGAGCAATGCTGGAATATGAACACTAAACAGATGGTAGTATAGCAGTTGGTGGAGGATTGAATAGTCACTTGTAAAAGGAAGACCGGTTGATTGGGATTCCATAAATGTACAGTGCAGCATTGTCCCCAGCAACCCACAGGTGTTTCCTTTGTTTTCTCAAGCATAAGAGACAAAGGGAAGTCGTTTATGCATACTTGGGCCACATTTAGACTGATGAATGACATGAAAAGCGCATTTTGTTTGAGTTCCCCCCCACATCAGGACAACCATTTTTTGTAAAATCTCCATTGACAAGCAGACAATTCCTGAAATCACTGTCATTAGCATACATGCCCAAATCACGCATGCTCACCAACTGCTTATCCAAGCGCATATTTTAAATACTCTACTAGGTGTGTATACTCTGCTTGGCAAGCGAAGTAATGTGTCTGTACTCCATTATGACCATGGCATACTTGTGCATGCACGTGCCCTTTGTTTTAGAAAAATTGCTTGCAGCTCTCAGTGTTTCGACAAGATTGGTTGCAAAATAAATGTGTGCAGACCTCATCATTCAGATGCCCTAATTTTTACACTACTGTAAACCAGAACCACAATAATAAAACATTAAATTAATACCTCTGACAGTATCAGTCACAACAGAGCAGGCCTGTCACGATACTCAGCAATTGTTTCTAATTGTTTCGAATGCCACAGCCCCAGAGTGGGAATATTTCAGTTTTAAACAATATGAACAAGGTGAGCGCATGAACACAGACGACTGACAGTTTTCCCAACTGGGAAAAATAAATAAATACCGATGGAGATGCTGTGGGCAGCGGAGTCTTCGTCCCGACAGTTAACGCTTACTGAGGCATTTGGTCAGCAAAGTAAATATAAACAAAATAGTGCAAAATGGTGCACACTCAGTGGCATTTGCTATATGTTAAGCCTTCCTGTTAAGGAATAATACCCAATGTTCATTATTTATTCAAGTGCAACTTTGTTTACAGAGACCTGATACATCATTGTATTTGTTGTTGTGTGTGCTTTCTTTTGGAGTGAGAATTTTTTAGTTTGTTTTTTTTTTTAACAGAAACAGGGTCTATTTTTTATTGTTTTTGGTTACAATTTTTTTTTATTTTTGATTGAGTTTTATTTAAGTGCAATTTTTACTAAAAGAGAGGTCATTTTATTTTCATTGGGATTTTAGGTCTTGTCTTTTTTGTTTATTATGTTTATTGTATTTTAAAATTCTTGACATTCCAATTACAATGTTAAATACTCTTGCGAAATTAACGTTTATTGCTTTTGATACGACGTACTTGCATTATTATGCCATATGAATGAAAAAATTGTCTCAGTCAATAATCTCGATTGTCAACAGTAATTTGTAGGACAATTATCGACGAGAAAAATTTGTTAGACGGGCTTACAACGGAACCTTGAAATAGAGCTAATCTAAAAACATGTCCAATAAGTACGGTATCTGGTTCGTCTTAGGGAGTTTGACACATTTCTAAATGTGTGTCATACATGGTTTTAAATGACACCTTGATCCACTGTTGCAAACATCACGCCTGAAATAAACAGCTGCAGGCATCCCATAAAGCACATGTGTCAAAGAAATAGTTAGGCATTGTGACTTTCAAAGAAAGGAAGAAATGACTCCATCTACAATGGAACTTCTTGAGTCAAACTATTTGGAATTTGAAAAGATTTTAGTGAGTCAGTGCCAGTCATTCGTGATCAATGAGTGCTCACTCTGTGCAGAATTAAATGTTGGGATGGTACCAATAGAATGATTAGGCACAAGCAGGCTGCATCACTCTTTAGCATTCAAGCTTGAGAGGCCCTTGAATTGGGTCACACAGCAGTTGAAAGTTCAGCCAACTTGGGAATCCAAGGGATTCACACATGGTTTCACACCCCTTTGACATGTCAACTCACACCCTTCAGCAGTCGCGGCATAAGGATTCCCAGTGGTGGCGACATGCGCGCATATTAATGACCTCTGTGAATCCCAGCAGAGACTCACAAAGCCCTGCCCACCACACCCAGGCAGGACCAAAACACACGATTATGTAATCAAGCCAAAATGGGGTCAGGAACCATGAAGTAACCTTAAAAAGTAATATTAGATATCAGTCCATTTGCTCGGTTGCAAACTTGAAAGCATCAATAAACGCTGTACATGACGACATTCCCACCATCAACACATAAGCTTGGTTATTACCTCATTGAGGCAATGTAATCATTAACATTTGTTGGTTGGCTAGCAGGATTATTCAAAAACTGCTTCACTGATTTACAAGAAAACTTTGTGGAAGGGAACCAATAGGAAGAAGCCATTTCATTTTCAGTTAAGTTCAACTTTTCAAGACAGGGTACTTTAGGTTTCCCTTAATTTGATCAAATCATCTATCAATGTGTACAATTTAATGGTGATTGAAATGAGCTTCATTTAGTGGGAGGCTGCGCTTCTACCAACAGCTACAAGTAAAATACCAACGATGTATGACAAACAAGTCCAGCCGAACACACTGTTCTACCTGCGATTTGTTCATATTTTTAAACAATATCTCCCCATAGAATATAATGGAAATTTAAACAACTAGTTCAGGATAGACACACATGGAGCACTTTTGTCGGAATACTACTGCGACGTGACCAGTAGTTCCATTTCTGATTCTATGGTTATGATCACACATATCCTTCTTTGCCATCTTCTGTGGTGAACTCACAAAAAACCCACAGAAAAAGTAAAACCGACATAATACTTTAAGATAAGAGGATTTCAAAGTAAGGATTTCACAGTAAACCTTCCCTCAGATTGGGACCACCTCTACTCCCTAATAAAATGATTTTCTGGAGCATAGTTAGTGGATGCACAGTGGAGAAGTGGTTAACATGACAGGTCACAGTCAGGGGATCGAGTGTTTGTATCTCTGTTGGAGCACCTCTGTGTAAAGTTTGGATGTTCTCCCCGTGCGTGCGTGGGTTTTCTCCAGCTACTCCGGCTTCCTGCCGCATTCCAAAAACGTGCATGTTAGGCTAACTGGAAAATTGTCCATAGGTGAGAGTGTGAATGGTCTTTTGTCGATATGTGCCCTGTGATTGATTGGAGACCTGTGCAGGGTGTATGAATATTTTGTGGCCTTTTCTGCTCAAACCTCCCTGACTATCTACTACCTTATTGTAGGAAATAAAAATAAAACTCATTTTTCCATTGAAGAAGTTCAAAGACAGATTCTGCGCCAGCTGCCGCGCCTCTGCCAAAGTCTTCCATCGGCTCACACTTGAAAAACTGCTGCCTTTAGACGCTCACCAAGCTAAAGTCTCACAACGTCATGCACAATAGTTCATGCACGATAGTTCAGCCTCAATGTTTCTTTGGGACATTTGAGGCAGTTTATTTTCCAAACCGTACGACCTTGAGTGTGTTCAAGTTTTAGGGTGCGTTCACACTTGTAGTTCAGCACTGTGGTCAGGACCATAGTTAAAAACAACAGCAGCAAAAAATTATACTTTGTGGTCACTTTAGAGCAGGGGTCACCAACGTTTTTTCTTGCGAGAGCTACTTTTGGAAAACGAAAATGACCATGAACTACTCATTTTTGTAGAAATGATTTTCATACTTTATTTCAACCCAAACAAATCAAATATGCTTGTTTTACCAAAACATTCACAAAATGCTGGTATCCACAACTCACATTTTATGTTTCAGAATACTTTTCTTTCTAGTGTTCTCACATTATTAACTGAAAACCTGAATGAAAAGCAGGCTTGCGGGCGCCTCATGTGGTCGTGGAGGGCTACCTGGTGCCCGCGGGCACTATGTTGGTGACCCCTGCTTTAGAGGATAGAGTATGTGACACGTACATTGTCCGATAAAAGTTACACGTCCAAAACATCCATCGGGTCACATGCGATCGTAGGAAGATCATTTATTTCTATGGTGGAACTTTTCCCAGCTGAGATGGAACAAAAAGAATATAAATTGCATAAAAACAGCAAAAAGTTTCCCAGAGATGTTGCTGCATGGAGACGGCGTTCCGGACCACTTCTGTGTACTTTGAGAAAAGTCAGGTATGCATTTACTTCTGGGTTTACGTTTCAATTATTTTTTGATGATTTTCACTCAGCTTTCTGTTTTGTTTTGCTAACCGTCGCCTGATTTCGCTCGCAATCCAGTGTTTTGGTGCGTTGGTATGGTCAGCGTTCACACTCGTCTCACTCAGGACTAGAGTCCACCTGTAACCAGGTGGACCGAGACCGCCTGAGAGATGGGTCTTGGTCCGCCTGTTTGGTCCAGTCCTTGCACATCCTTGGGGTCCTGCTGTAGTATGTTGACAGTTTCTGTGGGCAAGCTTTGCTTTTTGCAAGTATTATTAAAAAAATTTTATATTTGAACATATTGATCATCATATGGGTATACTGTGACCCTGTCAGGATCCCTTAGGTGGTCTCACTTTAGCGTACATTGTGTGCCGGAGGGAGGTGTTTGGTGGCTGAAGCGGAGCTTTATTAATACCATTTGTCGCTCGGGACAAACATTCTGCTCTGTTTAGCTGCAGGCCCTGTGGTGCCTCACAAGACAACAAGCATTGTGGCAACCGCTAAGGCGGTAAACACATACATGAAATTAAATGAAGAGCCATACACCACAACGACAGGCTACAGCATAGCCCACCACAAGCCTCCATGTGCGACTAAAACACAGAGAGACGCCGTCCTGGCGCACCGTGACAAAGCTAGCACGTCCATCACCACATCAAACAAACAGATGCACTGCCCGGAGGTACCATTTTGGAACCAATTATCACACAAACACAACGATATGACAATGGTGTTGACTTTGCTTGTGTCATTGACGAAAATAATATATTAGAGCCTCTAATATAAATGTGGTCTAATTTAGAGGAGTGTGTCTCGCGCCAGAGACGTCACGCCATGTAAATTGCTCTTACCTTTCAGCCGAAAGAACAGCCTTTCCTTTGCTGGGGGCAAAACACACAAAAAAAATGTCGACGGGTTGCTAAATGTCTCAGGAGTAACAATAGCGGCGTCCCCCTTTCTGAGTGTCCTTTCCTCCACGTTTAAACCGCGGTAGGCTTTCCTCGCTCATAAAGGACGCGGGCGGGGGGAGTGGTGGCTTGAAGAGGGGAAGCGTGGTGGCCAGAAGGGGAATATGCAAATTAACCCCCGTCGAGGGCCAATCAACGAGAAGGATCTGTGCATATGCAAATATTATTGACGTCATTACAGGGGCTGTCGCGAGATCTGATGAGGCAGTTCACACCATTTTTTTCCCACCAAGAGCCACATACTGAAAAATACAAAGGCGCGGGGACCACCTTCACATTTTAAAATATTTATTACATTTTCTAAAAAGTCTGAAACATGTTCAACGCATTTAAGTAATCTTTTTTTGTCTATAAATTGTATATACTGGATTAAGAAATTGTATTTGTATTTGTACTTTATTTATCCCACAGCGGGGAAATTCACTTGTTGCAGCAGCAAGCAAGATACGCAAGTAAAGAATACAGAGTAAAGAATACATAGTGACTACAACATGGTTCAGGAGAAAATGTGCAAAAATACTCATGCTAATAATGTTTAAAAATGAATCCTAAAAGAAAATCCCTGATTTAATTAACATTTTAAACTAAATGTAATGCCGTATTTCCCTTACCAATCTAATAAAATGTCATTTCTTTTTTAAATTTAATTTAAATATATCTATATTAATTCTGTAGCATAGCGGTTCGTTGTGGAGAATTTTTGCCATTAGTTGTTCAATGAAACAACTTGATTAAAGTACTGTACGCACATATATTATTTCTAGAAACCAAATATCCAGTCAATTATCTTGGAATTTTTGGGCAAATATTTAAAGTTGGACACTTTCCATGATCAATTTTTGATTTATTTTGTACTCAGTCAAGCGATCCAGATCACACATCATCCAGGTAACTGCTGAAGAATATAGCCAATAGATGAATCCATGGTAATCATAACCAGTAATAGTGGTTTATAGTAGCAAAATATGAAAGAAATGCATTCACTCTCTCATCGTAGCTGAAGTAGTTTTGAATATAATCAAAGAATCGCCATAATGTTTCCGACTTGTGAAGATAAAAAACAAACACAGTAGTAGAAGAGTCCACTTCCCTATGGTACAAGGGCCACAATGGCTGTGTGTGAATGCCTTGTTTCTTCTCTGAAGCTGCAGCTGCTGCCTCCACAATAGACATCAATGAATAGGCACACGTGCACACGCACACACACACACACACACACACACACACACACACAAAGAGCACTGCAAAATACTGGGAGAAAAGGATTGAATGGGATAAGACTGTTATGTTCGTTTTGTCAAACTCTGAGGTAGTGAGGGAAAAAAAGAGAATGGAATCGTTTCAGACAAAAGTGCACAATCTGATGTGAAAGTGTCTCTCTGTGTGTGTGTGTGTGTGTGTGTGTGTGTGTGCGCATCTTTCTCTGGCACTTTCTTCTTCTTCTCAGCTTTTCCACTTGACAGCGGACGGGATGCCAGGGCTAGGGGAAAACCCATAAACTCTCCCTTAAGTCCACTGAAGATTTACTGGTAAAATGTTCCACTTTGTCCTAGTACGCAGCGTTTTTAAAACAATTATAATAAGTGTATCAAGAAGTACTCGGACAGATTTATTCACCAACACAATGGATCTGAAAGAAAACAATCAATATGTGGAGACTTGCAGCTTGAGAAAAATATTACATTTACCATCGAGGACCTCCATTAAACGTATTTGGACATATAACAATTGTAAATATAATAATAACTTCAATACTTGGATGCAAATCATTTGCAAGACGTTGTTCCATGTAGATGCATTCCCACGTGGCCATCGAAGAATATTCCAAAAAGTTTGGACTTGTTCTGTCTGGCTAACTTGGAGTAAAACAACTACAAAGCCTCCCGTGTTTGGAAATCTCATATATTTATTTGAACTAAGGTCAACTTGTAAAAGAACTACGGGAAAAGTACGGAGAGACTAGGAAATGTTGGCGAATGTTGACGAGCTAAACGGCAATGCTGCACGGAAAATGTGAAGTGACGAGATTTTTTAGAAGAGAAATTGTGAAATTCTGAAAAAAAAAAAACGGGACTTGTTTTTGAATGCCGAAAATAGATAAGCTGAATATTTCGGCGTTTGAACGGGCTGAATCGGTTGAGAAATGTGTATTTAGCTTTAAGTGAATTCTCAAGATCAAAAGGGAATTTGTGTCACACAAAATGTGGAAAAGAAGGAATTTTTGGAATGCCTGAATGTTTTGATGACGGAAAGGTTTTGAAAAATGTGGAAAAATACGCCTCCCTGGTGAGGTGTTCCGAGACGACCAGCCGAGAGGAGGCCCCCCCCAGGGTGGACCTACAACATGCTGGTAACGTCTCGCAACTGGCCTGTGGCCGGGGACCGAGAGGTCTGGACTTCCCTACTGAGATTGCTGCCACCAGGATAAGCGGAAGAAGATTGATAGAAAAATTCAAATTCATATCACTGGGAATTGTCAGGCTGAAAATTGTGGAAAACTGACAAAACCAGAAATTTTTGGAATGCCCAAAAGAGATAACCTGAATATTTTGGTGTTGGAATGGTTTGAATTGGTTGAGAAATGTGGAATTAGTAAGAATTCTCAAGGACAAAAGGAATTCCATAAAATGTGGAATTATGAGAAAAGTATACATTTTTTGGATATGGAAAATCGTCAGCTTGAATGTTTTGATGCTGGAATGGTTCGAGAAATGTAAAAAAATTCATTTCAGTGGAATTTTTGGGCCGGAAAATGTGGAATTCAATGAAAAACAAAAAACCGGAATTCTACAATCTACAATTGTACATCCTAATGTCCTCAATGCGATGGAACAGAGAAATGGTGAAAAATTCAAATTGATTTTCATGGAAATGTTCGGGTTGAGAACTGTTGAATTCCCCCAAAAAACATGAATTTTTAGAATGCGGATAATAAATAAGCTGAATACTTTGGTGTTGGAATGGTTTGAACGTTTGACAAAGGTGGAATTAGTAAGCATCCTCAAGAGCAAGAGGAATTTTTGTAACATAAGATGTAGAAATACGAGAAAGGTGGCAATTTTTGGAATGTCTAAAATGGTCCACCTGCATGTTTTAATGATGGACTGGTTTGAGAAATCTGGAAAAATTAATTTCAATAGAATTCTAGGGCCAAATAATGTGGAATTCCAAGAATGTTGGAGATGTGGAAAATTGTTCGTCCTAAATGAGCTGAATGATTTCATTTCGGAATGGTTTGAATCAGTTGAAAAATGCGCAACTTGTAAAAATCTTCCGTTCAATTTCAGCAGCCAAGCGGGATTACACAAAATGTGGAACTTTTTTGAAACGAGCTGATATACAGCCATCGTGCCGCGCTCGGGTTGAACGTGTTGATGTTCAGAAATAACTGAGCGTCAACAAAACGGGGCGCAACCAAAATGTACTCAGAGGCCAAGTCAGTGGCCTGATCTGAAGGCGTCGACACTTCAATCACATCTTGACTGTTTATGTGCTCCATTTCCAAGTCATGCAACAATGTGTCATACTGTGCTGCCATAGTCCATTTCTGCCTGCTTTGTCATGTTGTTGCAGCAGGGTGTGTCTCAGCCCACGCGTATAAAAATCCTACACACTTCAGAGGAACTGATGACCTAAAATGTAAAAAAAAGAAAAAGATCCAAACTATAAATATATGGTTCCGACTGCCAATTTGCCAATTGAAGCTGTGACTCACTGTGGACGACATGGAACAGAAAAGGGGTGCGTTCAAGTCCAACAAAAGAGTAGATGGAGTAGAACGTTCACATCAAGGCAAGACCAACACACAGCCATTGTGTAGCAGCGGTAGTTGAGTCAATAAAAGCAATCATCTACTCTGATAAAGCACATATCAAAATGATTTGTAGCCCAGACAGGAAGCAAGAAGGTATACATAATACATGACGATATTACGTGAAGTGGGTGGATAGCAAACATGTGCCTTACTATCCGAAAAGCAGCGTCTGGTATATAACCAGGAAATGACATCATCGCTTTAGACTGGTACTTGCAATTTCTCCTCTCTGGACAATCTGTAACTTTGCAACATAGTGAAACATATGACACATGCTGAAAAATGAAAAAATGCAAGGGCCAGGGATGTTTTGTGAAGCAACACATGTAGCTATATGATCGGAAGTTATACATATTTCACCAAAAAACTGCATCTCAGCTTTGTGATATACTGTAGGTGAAAAGTCGCGTTATTCTTCTCCCCGTTCCCCCTGGAGGGTTTTTGCATTTTTTTAAAATTATTTTGCAATTTTACTTTCTTCTTAAATCTTTGTCAGTTTTCTTGTCATAATATTATGACTTTATTCACATATTATAACTTTTTCCCAACTGAATTTTCCAAAAATGACAACTTCATTTTGTCTTGTTTCTCGTAATATTAATGTTCTCGTAATATTAAAATGTAATATTTAATAACAGGTTGGACAAATTTATTAATAAGAATGAATTACTAGCAGGTAGTCAATACGGACACAGAGCTAACATTTCAACTTCCGTGACACTGATCGACATCACGGAGGAAATCACTACTGCTATGGACCACAGAAAGTGTGCAGTTGCAGTATTTATGGATCTGACAAAAGCTTTCGATACAATTAATCACAATATTTTAACAACCAAATTGGAAAGGTATGGAATCAGAGGATTACAGTAGTCTTGAATTGGGTTAAAAGCTACCTAGCAAACAGGAAGCAATTTGTAAAGTTAGGAGAATATACATCTCGGAGTTTAAATATTACATGTGGAGTACCCCAGGTGTCCACGTTGGGACCAAAACTGTTCAATTTGTATATCAATGACATATGTAAAGTAACAAAGGACTTAAAGTCGGTCTTATTTGCGGATGATACCACTGCCTTTTGTTCTGGGGAAAGCACACAAGAACTGATTAAAAAGGTGAAGGATGAAATGGTCATATTAAAGTCATGGTTTGACAGAAACAGATTATCCTTGAACCGAAGTAAATCTAAAATAATGCTATTTGGAAATAGCAGAAGGGATACGTACGATCAAATACAAATAGAAGGAGTGAATATTGAAAGAACGGGGATCAAAATAGACGAAAAAATGAGTTGGAAATCTCATATTAAATATATACAACAAAAGGTGGTGAGAAATATCTCTATATTGAATAAAGCAAAATATGTTCTTGATCAAAAATCACTCCACACTCTGTACTGTTCCTTAGTACTACCATATCTATCGTATCGCGTGGGGATATAGGGTAATAATTATAAAGTAATCTTCATTCACTTACTGTTCTGCAAAAAAGATCTGTGAGGATAATTCATAATGCCAAGTATAGAGAACATACAAACCCTTTATTTTTAAAATCACAGATATTAAAATATTCAGATTTAGTACACTTTCAAACTGCTAAAATAATGCATAAAGTTAAAAATAATTTGTTACCCATAAACGTCATACAGTATTTCTCTATCAGAGAGACAAATATGATCTTAGAGGAAAATTCAACTTAAAACATTTATATGCGAGAACTACGCTGAAAACCCACAGCATTTCAGTATGTGGTATTAAATTATGGAACGGATTGAATAAGGAACTCAAACAATGCACCAAGATGAGCAAATTCAAAAAACAATACAAGCAGTTGATGTTTGCTAAATACAAGGCAGAAGAGTCTTGATCACCACAATGATGTTCTGTCATGCTCGTTTATTATTATTATTAATTATTACACTGATTATTATATAAAAATATGACATGGAATGCAGGAAATGAATAATATGTACTGAGTGATATGTACTCTTCTAAAATTGTGACTTTTTTCTGATTAGAATATTTTTTCTCTTAATATTTTGACTTTATTCTTGTAAAATTACAGCTGGTATTTTTTTTTTCCAATTTCTGCAGTTTCTTTTTTTAATTTTCCAACTACAGTATTTAAACTTTCTTCTTGTAAAATTTCTTCTTTATTCCCACAATATTTATAATAAGTTTTTCCCAAATCAAATTTTCAGAAAATTGCAACTTTATTCATTGTTTTGTTTCTCATAATGTTACAACTTTTTTAATCATCTTTTTTCTTTAATATTTCAACTCCATGCTACTAAAATGAAATTATTTTTCCTCACTTTACATTATTCTTGTAAAATTATGACTTTTTGTTGTTAGATTACAACTTGTTTCTTTTAATATTTTGACTTTATTCTTGTGAAACGACTGCTGATTTTTCCATTTTTGTTAGTTTATTTTAGTTTTGGCGATAAATCATATTTTTAGAATGTGGCGTAGGCCAATACAAAAACAGCCGTGGTTGGCAAATGGCCCCTGGGCCGTATTTTTGGACACCCCTGCGCGAGGGGGTGGTCAACTCAATCCAAATATCAATAGTATCAATACCAGGGGTAGGGGTCATTATCAGACTGATACGAGCAGAATGAGATCAATAGTTTTCAGTTGTCATCCATGTTTATTTTGACAAAAATCATATGTGTTTTTTGTTATGTTCATGTTGTTACATTGTTGATACTGTTATATTTATATATCATTTGCAAAGTCTGGGAATAAATTCCTGCACACAAGAGGGCTTTGGGGGCAAAAAGCGACAGAATTTTAATGAGAGCCAACAGTACTTTTTGCTTTTGTTTACTTATACTACCTATATTTTACTCCAATTGTAGGTCATATAATTTGATGTTGTCTTATATCTTTGTATAAAGTATTGTTAAATTGTTGATTAAAAATATATGTATTGTTTGCCTAACATCTTTGTCCTGCGTTTTATTCTGATTATAATCATGATCAACAAATTAGGTAAATCACAAAATTATTCAAAGATCTTCAAAAATCGAAACCAAATTTTGGAATATCACCCATCCCTACGAAACATTTGACTCCTAAAAATCCACAGTTAAAAAAAATGTATGGTACACTATTTGAGACGTGATTCCTTCGCGCCCTCTTTCGGAAAGTTGGAGGTATTGCAAGCAAATCACTTACAGCAGGGTTGTCGTGGAAAAACTATTTAGAATCACTGACGGGGCTACGGGGTGGCCACTCCGGGTCACTCTTCGGCCACCCCAGTGGTCATTTTCAATTCAGGTATCAACTTATAGCCACCCCTGTGTAAGTAATGGTCTCACCTTGGCCACTCCAGTGAAAAATGTCTGGCTCCGCCACTTTTTAGGATCCCTGTTCAAATGATATTGCAGTTTATTACCACATATTCCTGGTAATTCCTATGGATCATTTGACTGAATTTTGCACCCCTGGTTAGGATAACAAGACGATATGACATCAAAGATGATCCAGGACACTTTAATAGAGCAGATAACACAATAACTAAAATGTTTTCTCCTATTTTACATTTTGTCAAGTACTGAGCAAGTGCAGAATGTTTGTAAAATAATATTTACACAATGTGTTGGGCACATGTAAGATCTAAATACACATACAGTATGTATATAATCCATCCATGTACTATGCCGCGTGTCCTCACGGGGGTATGCTGGAACCTATCCCAGCTGACTTTGGGCGAGAGGCGGGGTACACCCGGTTTGACTGGTTGCCAGCCAATCGCAGGGCACATACAGACAAACAACCAATCACAAACACAATTTAGGGTCACCGATTAACCTAAGATGCATGTTTTTGGAATGTGGGAGGCAACCAGAGTAACCGGAGAAAACCCACGCACGCATCTCGCCAATCTCCAGACTGTGGCCATCATGCTATATGTATGTCTATCATATAACAACATATAACAAAGGTTTTGCCTTCTACAGCCATGCAAAGTCCATCAAATATTCCACTTAAACATGTTTTTTTCTGGCTTGTTAAACACAAATGAATGAAGGTCTTTCTAATCTTTGAACACAAGAAAAAAAAAAAAGCATTCAACAATTGTGCGTTCCATGTGATATACAGCATAAAATAAGTATAATAAAATCATAAATTAAGAGAAAGGGGAGCCAAACTATTACAGCACGGCCACATGCATGTTTTGTAAGTTGACTCATTTGTGACAAACCTAAAGGGTGCTTCTTTTGGCAAGACAATAACAGTTATTATTTTTTATTTTTCATCTAAAAAACTATCAAATCAAATCAAAGTTTCCAAAAGTGGATAATGAAGTCCCATTATAGGCAGTTTGTGCAGGCTCCTCCTCCATTTTTTGGTAATAATGACCAAACACTGAGCAATACATAGATTGTGCAATCTAATCTAACACAGCAAGCGGATGGACCACTAGTATGCTTTAGCAGCATAACTGCAGCAGGAGAGGCACTCTTAAACGTCATACACTAAAATGTAGCATTGTTGTACATTCGTGCACACTGTGCATGTATTGCGAAGAGATCATGTGATGTGTAATCTACTTTCTTGACACAATTTGAAGTCCCAAAAAAGTAGAAAATCAGTCAGCACCATCATGAGTGTACAGCTGCAGTCCTGGTGCCAACTCTGGGTTGTGCATCACCCAAAAAAAGTAAGAACACTCAATGGGTACCCTGTGTAAAAAGGTGATCCACACTGAGGCCACAGCAAAAAAAAAACAACCTGTTTCGGTCCCAATGTTTGCTGTGCATTGGCCTGCTGGGTTTTGTTTCATTTTGCTGACAGAATAAACTGACGAGCAGGTAAAAACATACATCCTCTGCGGATCAAATTCATAAAAACACTGAACCGAGCCAAAAATGGACCGGAGACATAAATACACGTGCTAAAAGTAATCCACAAAGCAACTTCGGGCGTTCCCGAGTTCTTCCTGATGAGGTGGCTGCAGGAATAATAAAAGACTCACACGTTCCTTTATCAGAATGCTGGGCCAACTGATGGACGACTCCTCTTTCAGTCAAGTGCTGGAAAAAAGCTTGTTCGGGGGGCAGGGCACAGACCACGTGCAGTGCAGTGCGTCTTTGTGGCCAGCACGGGGGTGCTTGAGTGGCTTTCTGGGTCATCAGTTGACCAGAAGGACATCCTCATATGTTGTTGTTCTGATAGAAAAATATAGGATGATGTCAGTGTTTCCCATACATTCTTTCGGACACAAATACATTCGGCAGCGCTGTACCTGTTCGTCCTCGCTCATATACACATTACAATGGGGCTGCCTGTAACTCTGCTTGTTAACACACCTCATACGCACTTGGTCTGCCAAAGAATAATAACATGTAGCAGGAGGGATCCGTTTTGCCAAATTGACGGCATTGTCGCTATATTCATCGAGTAATCACACCCCTCGAGATGCACCTTTTCAAAAAAGGCAACTATCGCCAAATCTATTAAAAAGACTTTTGGAGACTAAAACGACGAGGCTCTCAAACGTCTTCTGGGATATAACTGGTTTCGTGTGGCAGAGGTAGAAATGTGTGTGTTCAAGTTAAAGAACACGGCAGTTTGTCATCTATTTGGTGGATTTATTAAGCGGAAGCAATGTCGGAGAAAGTTATGTACCGTCATCCCTCGTTTATCGCGGTTAATTGGTTCCAGACCCGACCGCCATAAGCAAATTTCCAAAAAGTCGGATTCAATATTAATAAATGGTACATTTTCGTACTTGGAGCATAGAAACCGGTTTATGGCTTTCTAAATACAATCCTTACCAATATTAGAGCCCTGTTGACATGACATAACACATTTGCACTCCTATTATTCTTTGTATACACCACATTTCTCGACTGCAATGCGCAAGCTACGAGATCACTGCAGGGACGCAAGAGACGGCCATGGCTTTAACCATTAGCAAACTAGCGAGCTAAATAGTTAGCCTCCAATTTATTTACTGCATTCTAAACTGACGAAATGGAGGAGTGGAGGAGAAGGACAAAGAAGCCAAAAACTTACCACTTCCACAAGGAATGGGAGGAGAAGTTATTTTCACTCTATCATGTCGGACATGTCATGGCTGACTCCATGCAGTGTGTCAGTAATCTAATGTCATGTCTCAATAATGGAATATTACTGATGCCTAGTGGACAGAATACTACATATACCTTTACCGTTGCTTTTCTAGATTTTTTGACTAATAATACGCCAGTCAACAACAAAATAGCAATCATTTATTAAGTTTGGAAACGCAGAGGAGTGATATTGTGAGGGATGACTGTGTAGGTTTCACTTTTGCATCTCAAAGCACTGGTAAGTCTGGTGCATTCCAGGACCACCAAGCAATTAATGACAAAAAACATCACCTGTCATAAACTTGTAAAATTAGTGGGCTTTCTAACAGAGGCTCTGACATGAAAGCTTCTATCACTCTTCCCAACGAGCAGCGGGTGCTGCTGTGGGCCCCTACCTCATCTCAAAGCACTCACAGGTGGCTCCGTCTTGTTTGTGACATTAAAAAAATGACAAAAAGAAGCGACAGAAGAAAGTAGCAGTTCCCAGCATATTTGATGTACTTTTCAGGTTTTTTTTTAACTCACTTTTTGTCTCGCACAACGCTATTCCTACTGCACATAAAAAAATGCATCATGGCCAATTATGCAAATTAGACGATGACATCATTAAACATGAAATCAACCCGTCCTCCTCCAATCCAACACCGTCACAAATAGTTTGCAGGCCTGCGGGAAACACTGAACGTCTAACAGAATCCATCCGAGGACTCTTCAATCTCTGATTTGTTCAGATGTTGAATCCATTTTCCCATGGGAAATAGACTCCACCCATTCCAGGGTCAAACTGTCACCATGCTGTTCAGTTAAAGATCCCTTTGCACCTGTACTTTCCAAACATAAATGGTCCTAACAATTATACGCATATGTATAGAGCAGGGGTGTCCAAACTTTTTCCAGCAAGGGCCACATACTGAAAAACGAAAGGATGCAAGGGCCACTTTGATATTTTGTAAACCAACACAGAGAGAGAGATATGCTAAGAAGCTACATGTATATGTAGCTCAATAAAAAACTGCATTTCACCTTTATAATATAAGTGAAATATAAGGTAATATACATGAAATGCTACGAAAAATGACGTTTTTTCCGGAGTAATACGAGTTTATTCTTGTAAAATTGCGACTTTTATTCTTCATTCGATGATGACTTTTTTCTTAATATTTTGACTTTATTCCTGTAAAATTACAGCTGTTTTTTTCCCATTTCTGCTGTTTTTTTTTAAAATTTATTTTCCAACGATTTCATTTAAGCTTTTCTTTTAGAAATGTTCTCCTCGTAATTATAACTTTATTCCCATAATATTTTTTATCTTTAAAAAAAAAAAAAAAATTTACATTACAAGTTTATTCTCATGAAATTGCAACTTTTTTCCCGTTGGAAACCAATTTTTTTCTGTCAATATTTTGACATTCCATTTCTGCTGTTTTTTTTGTACAATTTTCCAAATGTTTCAACTTTCTTCTTGTATATTTTCTTCTCCTATTATTTTCACTTTATTCTCATGTTATAAATTTTCCCCCAACCTAAGTTTCCAAAAATTACAACTTTATTGTTTTTCACTTAAAAAAAAAACTTTGATATTTCAAATTCATTGTACGAAAATGCCATTTTTCCTTTCCATTATTATTATTTTTTTCCTTGCTAGATTACAAGTCTTCTCTTAATATTTTGACTTTTGATTGATTTTCCCATTTTTGCTGCTGTTGTTGTTGTTGGTGGGTTTTTTTTATTTCCTTGTTAAAATTAAATTTTTAGACTCTGCTGCGGACCGATAAAATCACAGTGCAAAGTGCGGCCCTGGACACCCCTGGTATAGAGCTTCTGCTGTTTGTCAGGACACAGGAATATGACACGTGTGTGGTTGTTGTTACCTGTCACAGCAGCAGAAAAAGGAGCATGGTGATGTCTCCAAACCCCGGAACTTTCCGGAACTTGGTGCGTCTGTGCACTCTGCTATGAAGGCATGTAGGTCTGTAATGTGGATGGGCTCCTGGGTTTGGTGCTGGATACAGAATAGGACACAGAGTGGTATTTTTCCTCTTTTCTAGGGCAGTGTTGCTAGATGTGACATTCTTATGTGAGTATCAAGTGGGTTTCACTTTTAATCAGCTGCTTAAATACAGAAGTGACACAAATAGCGGAGCTCAATGAGTGAACGGGTGGATGTTAGAAGCCACGATAATGCTATGTATTATGCCATGCAATAATAAAACATCATCAGATATACATTTGTCCCTCGTCACTTCGCGGTTCGAATTTGGCGGCTTCACTTTATCACGGTTTTTCAAAATAAACTATTTTTCATAAATTATCGGTGTTTTGTGGTTGACTAAGGCCTACTATTAGTTTTAAAAAATATGCATATTTAAACACTTTTTAAGTATTCTTGAAGCCTTTTCAAGCATAAAAATGCATTCAGAAGACGCATTTAAAGACGTGATATGTCGTATTCTACACTGGTCACTAGGAGTCAATCATGCTACTGTCGTGTATTGTGTAGTTCTGAGCTGCTGTTTAGAGTGTGGGCTATAGAGGGCAGTGACGTTCTAGGTTAGAGTTAGCTTTCAAGTGTAAAGATAACAATGGGTTGTTATTTCATGTCTAGAGAGCTCTAATAATGTTAAAAAAAACATATGTTGAAGGTCGTAAACAGGTTTGCTATGCTCTAACTACTGAAATATTCAATTTATAAATAAGGAATGCTCCTTTGTGGAAATCCACTTTTGGGAAATCACAGTTGGGTCTGGAATTAATGGCGGTAAATAAGGGATTACTGACCACATAATCCACAGCTGAGTGAGGACTTTCTGTCAGTGTATGTATCATTATGCACTTTTTATTACATTAATTGTATTATTTTATTTGATCATATTATATTTTCATTACATTTTTTTATACTTTTATTTTGTTAAATTATAATATAATAATTTGTATCATACATTTAAAAATGTGGATGAGGTGCGCTGCTACCTTGATGGCCTCGTAGGCTCCGGTGATGAGGGCGATGAAGAGCGACAGCACCATGTAAATGAAGAGGGAGATGAAGGTGTACAGGTACACCTGGCTGAACAGCCACACCAGCGTGCTGCTCTCTTGCATTCCCGAGAAGGTCACAAACATGTCGTCGCCATTGATGAGGGAGAAGAGGCATTCTGACACCATGGACAGGGAGCGGAACTGAAGGACACAACACAGTTCATCAAACCTTGGAAGGGTATTTTTCCTCTTCCACACACCTTTGTTGCACCTCTGATACGACTTACAATGCTAGAAAATGAATTCCAGTTTGATAGGGGCTACTGTAGTAGTGTATAATAGAGTGTGTTTGTTGTGTTCACTAATATGATGGTTTCATGCAAATTATGTGCAATGCAGGTAAAATGTGTACCTAAATCAAGGTAGGCCATTCTGCCTTTTAGATCTCAAGGCAGGCTGCTACCGTAATGCCGTAGACAAGTACAGCCAGCGACGTGCAGTTACTGTCCTGCGAACAGTAAGTGTTCGGCGGGTCACTTGTTTGGTATGTAGGATATCTCTTGTGGCTTGGATAGGGGTATAGACTAGGCTTCAATGGACCACAGAAGACCTCGGTGACAAAGATGGTATCTACCTTCGGAACCACACTGATGCAAATCTGATGCAATGGAATAAAATACAATTATAAATTTAAAATAATTAAAAAATAAAAAAACAATATAGGAAAAAATAAAGACATAGAATGATTGAAACTCACAAATTAAAAAAATATAATATTACTGCATATGGAACCAAAAATATATATATATACACTTTGACTTTAAAACAGAATCCTTTGCCAAAGAATGAATTAATAATAACAATGGATTAGATTTGATAGAGTGCTTTTCAAGGTACTCAAAGGGCTTCACAGTGAAGTTAACCCATTGTTCATTCACTCCTCAGTCACACTCTGAGGTAGACTGACAGAAACCTGGCTGCCAATTTGCGTTTCCAACCACCACCACCAAACATTTATTCGCATTCATACACCAGTGAGAGTGAAGTGTCTTGCCCGGGGACACAACAACAGTGACTGGGTTTCTGGATAACCTGCTCTACCTCCTGAGCCACTGCCAACCTTGAATTGAAGGCTAAAGTGGTTAATACAACACTGCATATACGGTAATGACTGGGAGCAGTATACGAATGTCATTTGAGTAATCCAATTGGATATTTATTACGTTTCTGTTGACACCATTCCATCTGTCCATCCATTTTCTATATCCAGGTGACCTGCAGCCTATCCCAGCCGACTTTGGGCGATGGTCAGGGTACACCCTGGACTGGTCACCAGTCAGTCACAGGCCACATATAGACAAACTTTTGGGATCTGTGAGGAAGCCCAAGTACCCAGGGAAAACACACACAGGCAGGGAGAGAACATGCAAACTCCAAACAGAGATTCTCCTGAGTGTTAGGTGGAAACATAAGAATCTTTCAAAGAGTATTACTTTACCTTGACATGGTATGGCCCCAGGACGATCCAACCACAGAAGCAGTAGCCCAGATAGATGACGGCAACACAGCAACAGAAGCGAATAACATTAGGAAAGGCTGCTCGAAGTGTCACGATCAGGATCTACTCAAGAAAATGAGATCACGTCAAACATTTCATCATGTTATTAGCTGATGTATAACAGTGAATGTGTAGCTTACGTTGTACTTCTGAAAGAAGGTGAGGTAGCGAATGACTCCCACCCAAACCAGGAGGGTGGAAGTTCCTAACAGGATGCCACACAGATCATAGGAGGACATATTCTGCCAGGAAAAAGACAGAAGATGAGCTACATTACGTAAAAGATAAAAAGACGGCATAATCTGCCAAAACCCCCATGCCCACCTTGGACTCAATGCCAATTTTGATAACACTTCCAATGATGGTGAGGATGTCACTGACAATGAGGAGGATGTACCACCCGTTGATGAACTCCATACGGTCAGCCCAGCACACTTTGCGATCCAGATTGTCCTTAAAGAACTGTACAAACTCCTGACAAACACACAAAGAGTTAGCCAGGCATAGATATGGTATAGCCGTTTCTCCCAGAAAGCACTGCTCACCTGCTGCAGCATGATGCCTCGCAAGATGGAGCGTCCACACAGCACCAATGACAGCGTGCACACGAGAGCCACGGCGACGTCAAACGCCACTCGTGTATAATTCTCAGCTGAGGATTCAAAGATCACCATGAAACTAAAGCTTCAACGGCTCTTAACAATTGGTAACAATATACAGGTTCACAATATCACAAGATTCAATACAAGAACTTCTTCCTTGAGAAAGACCAATCCATTGTCCGAGGATTTTACCATGCACTCCAATACATGTGGTTTGAACCACAAATTCAGTTGAACATCCGTCAACTTTAGCCTTAAATTTGTTCAAATTGAACACAAACATGCACCATGTATGCGTAAGTTACAAAATTACAGTACTGCCCAGTTTACCACTAATTCTCTTTCTACTCCTTTTCAGTCATGTTCGGTTGTGCAAGTGTAACCATATTATGTTACTTACTCTCATTTTATCAAGCATAAACTAAACCACGGATCGGCTTTTCTAATATTTTGTCCTACTGCAAACTACAACCACAATAATAAACAAATTGTCTAATGCGGTGGTTCTCAGCCTTTGTTCAGTGAAAACCAGAGAAAAGCATTTTTAATTGAAAAAAAGGAACACAATAAAGCACTGTAGCATCAGAATCTGATATTTAACTGTCTAATACAGTGCACATCTGTAGTGGTCTTGTTTGAAAAGTGAAAATAAATAAAATAAAATGTCCTGTCCTGTGCATCATCTTCCTACCACCTGCATGTCCTCTCTAATCCCATCTAGAAACCTCCTCTTTGGTCTTTCTCTTCTACTCCATCTTCAGCATCCTTCTACAAATATAGTCACAATCTGTCCTTCTCACATGGCCAAACCATCTCAGTCTGGCCTCCCTGACCTTCTCTCCCAGACGTCAAACGTGGCCGTTTGGGTTCTGATCTGCTTGTTTCTAATCCTGTCCATTCTGGTCATTCTAAAAAAAAAAATCTAAGCATCTTCAGCTCTGCCTCCTGTCTGTTGGTCAGAGCTGCCATCTCCGGACCATACATCAGGGCATTAGGCTAAATAGCAAACAAAGAAATAATTGACTTAACTATGAATAAAGCTTTGTGCAAAATAATTAATATAAAATTATAAAAATGTATTCATAATTAATATAATACAAATAATTAGAATGTCTTTTGGCAGTATAATAAAGATGTGTTCTGAAATGCAAATATAAATGAACGTATAAACATTATTTAATATTGTTTTTTCTGGATTTTTCTTCATGTTTTGTCTTTCTCAGTCATAAAAAACCTACCATAAAGGTTCTGTACTGCTCATCTATTTGTAAGGGAGTAATCTTACAAATCTTACAAAAGTGTGGGTGCCAGATGTTTATTCTCACCCTGTCCGGAGACACTGGGGTCTTTGCACTCCTTTATGGAGGCCTGGTTCTCCAGTCGTATCTTCACTTTGCCACTGTGAGCCTTGTTATCCAGAACGATCTATGTGAGCAAAAGAAGCAAGAAAATAATTTCCTGTTGTGTTATTCATATAACTGATGATCAACCTTTGAAGTATGACACAGACAAACATACTGACAATGCAGGTGTAAGTGCTTTTTTCTTGCCTACTGTATTATATTTTTGGACTGTTTTGAATCTTGACTCATATCTTTTATCACTGCATTTACATTTACCTGAAACAACCCACATACGCACACATCCAAAACACATGCAAACAACTACTGAAGTGTCAGCATCAAGCAGCGACAACATGGAAGGAAACAAAGATAAACAAAATAATGCAAAATATTAAACGTGTCACACCGCTTAGCCGGCCTAAACTGGCTTAAATGGGACAGGCTGCTGTCAACAATGGTTTTCCTTATTTAATGTTCATTGTGGTTCTGTAGCTCCAAAAGATTGATTAATTGATGGAAGTACTGTATGATGTTTTTTTTTCCTTCTTTTGACGGGAAATGATTTTCTCAATTGGGCTGCACGGCGGTCTAGTGGTTAGCATGTTAGCCACACAGTCACAGTCAGGAGATCGGGAAGACCAGGGTTAGAATCTCCGTTGGGAATTTCTGTGTGGAGTTTGCATGTTCTCCCCGTGCGTGTGTGGGTTTTCTCCGGGTACTCCGGTTTCCTCCCACATTCCAAAAACATGCATGTTAGGTTAATTGGAGACTCTAAATTGTCCATAGGTATGAATGTGCGTGTGAATGGTTGTTAGTCTATATGTGCCCTGCGATTGGCTGGCGACCAGTCCATGGTGTACCCCGCCTGTTGCCCGAAGTCAGCTGGGATAGGCTCCAGCATACCCCAGCGACCCTAATGAGGTAAAGCGGCATAGAAAATGGATGAATGGATGGATTATCTAAATTACTGATTTAAAATGGGGCTAATTATGTAGATTTCCTCACTTGAAATATATGTCCTGTCATTCTTATAGCTTAGGCTTTTTATAAACTTTTATATATATAAAAAAAAAAAAGTCATTTGTATTTATTTTCCCCAAATTAGTGTAGTTGGTGGCTGTCAGCAATATCAAATCTCTTTTCAGTTCAGGAACATGTGGACTTGTATGTATGTACTAGAATATCTAAAAGATACATAAAAGCAAGACAAAAATATTGTAAAATAACAAAAAATACCATACCTTCATTATCTTAATTTTTTTTCACTTTCAGCTTTGCCCTGTTGTTGTTATTTAACACAGATTATTACCAAGATAAACCTTAGCAGCTATCCAATAAGTCCAGAATAAAAATTCCACTTACAACACTTTTAGAACTGTAACATGCAAATTTGATAACAAAAAAATTTCTATTGAAGTATAATATAACATTTGGTTATGCTCAGGGAGCCAAACTTACAAAAACACGTAAATGTACTGTATTGATGCCACAACATCTACATATTGTAGATCCTAGGTTCCCAAAGGTACGCATATTGGCATGGGGGGACGTGAATAAAAATCAAAAACTATTTGCACCAAACACTCACAATTACAAGTGCGCCTGAACACCTCACAGAGCAGAAAGACGGAAGGGAGACAGAGCATGAAGTTCTTCATTGCTTTGTGTGAGTTATATGAACAAGTAAGTAAGTTTGATGATTATGTTGTGCATCAAGAGTGTTTAACCTTGAAGACTTAAATTATATTGGTGTTACAATCCCCGCACTCTTAAAACCTGTCAATGTATGTGCGTGCCAGGATGAGAGAGTAGGGATTCCCCTGAAAATGAAGCACTGGTTGTATTTTTGTACTTTGGACACTGCTTTATAATGTTTGTGAAACGTTCCCTTTCGATTTGGTATCAAATTAATATGCAGACTTAAATCATAGCAATTGCAAGTGGAAAAAAGTGAAGCTCAAGTTCAACCCATTCAAACAGAAGGATCCCAACATCCAGCTGAAATAAAAGCTATGGAGGATGAATACTTATCTATCAGTGGTCATGTCAAACTTTTATCAAAATGTGACCATGCAAAATACTAATTTTTGAACCAGAATGACTTACTTACTATAAAATTAATTAACCAATTAATCATGCTCAATATTTGAAGGTGATTAAGATTAAAAAAAAGGTTTGCTTTTAAGTGTGCAGAAGCAGGGGGTACATGGCTTCAAGTCAAATGTCTGAAGGGGTACGCGACTGTGAAAAGCTTGGCAACCACTGCTGTAGATAACTCGATGCTAAAGCACACAAAACACAATAATTCACTGCTAAATCATCATTCAAAAAGCCATTTGACAAGAAGCTGTGTGCTTGATTTCTAATAACAGCAAACAATATTTTATTTAATCCCAATAAAATGGAACCTGGGACCCTAAATTTGGGAAAACCTGTCAAATAATACAGTACATCAATCACTTATTCAAGTGATTTGCTCACCTTTATGTAAAATGTGTAGCAGTCTGGGATCTCATTGTTGATAATAGTCTGCACATTGATGGCCTTCAGCTGAAACTCTATTGTGACATTGATGAACCTTGCAGCAAGAACACATGGGCACAAGTTGAGTGACTATGCCCACAAAGATGGTGGTAGCCTAGAAACAACATGCAATCATCACAGTGTGTATAAACATACAGGCTGAAGCGTGCTTGCACTGCAGTGATAAAAAAACGTCTTGAATGTCACCAGATACAATCATTGCCATGACGGAGGACGTTCCACTGAGCGGAAGTCAAAGCCATGTGAAAAATGAAGCCTTACTTGTGGAACTTGAGTGTAAAGTTCTTGTAAGAGTTGGCCAGCGGGGAGGGGGGGACCGTCTGAGGGTTCACTCCAACACAGTCTGAGGAGAGAAGAAAGGTCGTTGAGTCTACATCGTAGTTAAATCACTGTTCCTACAAATTCGAGTGGAAAAAAAAAAGAATTAAAATGCTTATGTAAATATTATTCCCCCTGACATGAGAAGCATGGGCATACTAATGAAGTGGTTCATTCTTTGTTCGTTAAGAACCGTAAGGAATTGACAGTTGATCATCATAGCTTGAAGCAATTAAGGGAAAAAGGAGTGTACTACCGAACTATAACCAGCAGAGAAGCTGTTGATCTGTGGCCTGAAGAACACAGTTTTATTTTTTTTATTGAACTGATCATAAGACGACATGTTTTTGGAAAAAGTCATGATTTTTTTCAAATCATGTTTTAAATATGTGTAAAATAACAAATTAACAAAATCATGTTATTTGCTAACTAATCTGGGTCGGGTGGATATGTTTGAGGTAGGCAAGTTTAATTTGTTGCCTTTTATGTCGATACCACTTTCGAATTAATTTGGCATGCTGGCTTGTTCGTGTTGATGGGCTCACCTTGCTAATTATGAGAGCTGTGGCATTTGGTTTTGCAAGCATCTTTTTCCCTCACGTTACCTTGCATTGCCCCTCATAAAGCGCCACTTTTTTGCTGTGCTAGCGGCACGGCCTTCTCCCACAGAAACAGAGTGACTGTGTGACTGACAAGCAGTCTCACTCTGTTCACCGAGAGATGAAGAAAACAGACTCACATGCATATGGCAATATAGGCAGGCCGGCAAAAATACCACGTGCATTTGCATTTATCGTGTGATTAAATTATTTATTATTGAGAGACAGTTTTTTTTTTTCCTAAACGAGAAATCTTGTCGCGTTTGAATCTCCTGACCCCTGGTCAATAATGTACTTTACTTCCATACATACGGTTTAGTTTAATTTGTTTTTATTCTGAAAATAAAATTATCTATGCAAAAAACACACTTTCCTGTGCCATTTTCAGCTTTTCTCTGTGCAATGTTGACTGTGAAATGTTCCAAAGCAAACCAATTTTTACTGTAAAAATTGCAGTGGGCCGATCAAAAGCAAGCTGTGGGCTACAAATGCTCCTTGAGCCACACTTTGGAAACCCCTGCCCTACTTGCATCATTTGTTACACCAAACTGATTTTCACATTTTCAAGTGAATTCGGTGCCAACCTGTTTTTTGTGTGTGTGTGTGTGTGTGTGTTTTTTTTTTTATGTTACAAAAGAATTATATTTTTCTCAGTTTTTCAGTAAATAATGCATGGACCCTGATGATAAAACTCAAGTATATGCAGGACAAAGATGTACACAATTTTGGATTGTTTGACCTTGGTGATGGTCTGCACATGACTGTCCTTGGAGTTTTGTCTGTTGCAGTTACTTCCTCTTAGAGGTTAGATTAGCGCAACTTCAGCCAAACACATGTGAGTACGACAAAAAGTACATAACACCTTCTCTGCTGGGAATGTGCACATGCAAAATTTTATCATCCTGTTTAGTAAAGATGACCACTGAATATTTTATTACGAACAAAAACAACCAGGCATTTAAATTTATGTCCTAAATTTGGGAAAACTCATGTTACATTAAGACATGAGCAAATAGTTTGCCACATGTTTAAGCTTGATAGTGTACATCAATACACACAATTATTGCAATCATTTCAATTCGTTGTTACATACATGTCACAGACCCCTCTTGATGAACAAGGAAGAAAAACAAGATTTGTGGTGCACCTGTGATGATGTGCGGGTCGATACTGAAGGTGTCGTTGGCTGGATCGATGCGGCCCCTCTTGTAGTACTGCTGGCAGAGTGACAGAGCGCTGCCATTCACGCCGATGCCGTAGACGTACGCATAGCGACCCACTGTGGTCTCAGGTAGAGCCAGATACTGGACAGAGAATTAATTTACTTTTATTTTACTTCGAACACAACACTAGGGTGGCAGGTTGTCAGCCAATCACTGGTCACATATAGACAAACAACCATTCACACTTTAGACAATTTAGGACAATTTTGACAATTTAGATTCTCCAATTAACCTAACTTGCATATTTTTTGGAATGTGGGAGGAAGCTGGAGTACCCGGTGAGAATCTACGCACGCACGGGGAGAGACTGTGAGGCCAACATGCGGCCGAAAACAACAGTACCGTAATAATATAAAATAAAAAAAATCTCTATAAAAGATAATTTCAAACAAAATAGCAGGACTACAAACAGAAGGGTCACAACTTGGAATGTGTCCAAAAAGGAGCATGAAAAACTCAAATAACCTTTTTCCTATGTGTGAACATATTTACACAAGGCATAATATATAATTACCTAATTCACAATGACATATAAAAAATAATTTCATAATAAATTAGGGCTGCAACTAACGATTACTTTCTTCGTCAATTAATCTGATGCTTGTTTTCATTAATTGAGTAACCGTTTTGGCCAGGGGTGTCCAAACCTTTTCCACCGAGGGCCAAATGCTAAATGAAAAGATGGAAGGGCCACTTTGATATTTTGGAAAACAACACATGTAGATATGCGAATAAGTTAGATATATAAAAAAAAAAAAAAATTCATCTCAGCTTTGTGACACACTGCAGATGAAAAAGCGTATTATTAGTATGAACTACATTTTTCCCATTTTTGCTGTTATTTTTTTTAATTTTCCAAATGTTTATTTTTTATTCATAAATAATCTTTATACATTTTCATGTATAAGTACATAGTCAACTCGAATTTATTGCTTGAATAATTTCTGTGTTATTACATTTATTAATTTAAAAGTTGGTATTTGTCGCCTCAATTTCTTGCCACACACAACTAAATACGTTTATATTCATATAATTTAGAACGGCTCATGGCTTTACAGTATATGTTTAGGATGTTATATTTCTTAGTTATTTCTGTCTCAGTGCCACATACCAAATGGATCAAAAGTTGACAAGTTTAGCAAGTGGCTTATTTGTCTCATTACTGATGAAAAAATCTGCAATGACAATCGAAGCAATGACAATACAGTCAAACTTAAACTTTAGAAAGTGTAATTTTGTGACACATTTGGTACTGTTACTGCGCTTTTATAAATAAAGTTGAATCTAAACTCACAGACTCAGGAATTTCAACTTAGCGACCAAGGTTCGAACCCCGTCCAAGGCACATAAAAAAAAGTGTTAAAATATACGTATTTATCCATGTTGAAGCATATAAAAACCATCACCAAACATTCTTCTCCCTGTTTTGCCCTCTTCTTTTTCTCGCCTACCTCTCACTTTAACGCTCTCGCGTCGCAGCGGTGATCACCCATGCATGTAAACACTGAAACACATACGCAGGAGGCAGCGTGCAGTGATAGGAGGAGGAGGAAAAAAATAACGCTGAGCAACTGTGAGGTCAGACTTTTTTGTGGAAAACAGTTTTGTGATGCAAATGTACTACTCTTTTGAAAGCATATTGTTTTGAGAAGCAAACCTCTTTAGTTAAGTGATCCCACCAACTATCCGGAACTACTTTCTTAAATACCAAAACTTGACCAGAGCTCGGCTCACGGGACAAAGTAGTTGATGCACTACACTCCTTATGGGCAGGTAGGCCTGTCACGATAATCGAGGAATTGATTAATCGAACGATAAAAAAAAATAAAAACAAGTAGATAATGATGCCCTCAATAAATTGACAAGTGCATGTATGCGTGCGTGTTTCATCTGCTCAGCTCTGTGCGACACAGTATGGATGACAAGAGGATTCACTCTGGATCTGTCTGTGCGCACTGGTTCTCTAGTGGAATGAACAGAGAGAGTGAGCCCTGGATCATCTCATTCAGCCTCTTTGTGGAGGCAGGGCTACTAGTGAGTGGATACAGAGCAGTTAGCTTTGTGAGGCAGCATATGCTAATATGAATGAAGGCACAGAAGCGATGGTTTCTGAGGCGAATGCCAAGGCCAACAGTCTCTGTGTGGGAATATTTTGTTTTTAAACAGAACAAACACAGTGAGCGCATTAACACAGACAACCAATAACTGGGAAAAAAGCCTACTGATGGACGTGCCTCGGGCAGCGGAGCCTTCGTCCCGACAGCCAATGCTTACTGAGGCGTTTGGTCATATAAACAAAACAGTGCAAAATGGTGCGTGCTCACAGACAGTGTCGCTCGCTAGACTGGAAAAGAAATGCAACCATTCGATACGGTTACATGGCATACTGTATATGACAGAAATAAAAAAAAACATATGTACAGGTAACTTATTTGTCAAGCTAATGTGGCTCACACAGGTACACTATACCTCAGTACCATCTAGTGGTTCAAATGTGAATTACACCTCTCATGACAATAATGAAAAAATGTTGATAACATCGATAATCGACGATAATTTGTAGCACAATTATCGACCAGCAAAATTTGCCATCTTGACAGTCCTTGGGCATGTCATACAACTTCTTGTCAAAAAAAATCCATAACTATCCCCTTAATTTAAATTTACCTCTCAAATTACTGGATATTTTCCATCTCTGTCTTTGAACATGTTTTGAATTTTTCATGGCAGTAAATTATTTCCTGCTTTAAATATCACCTGTGCAGTTTTAAATTTCACAAAATCCAGAAATTTGATCATATGTCACTTTATAAACCGTGCATTTCTGCGTTCCTTCTACCCAGCATTACTTATCGTCCTCAGTGCTGTCGTTTGTCGTGTGCATAACTTTTGTGCTCTTGTAAGTGTTGCGCCAGACGTCCGCACATTAATTCAGATATGGCAAGCAATTCAAAGCCAGCCTTTAATTTAGGGGGGGTTCAATGTGCCGCCTGAGGGCCATTTTCGGCCAGCAACTTGTAGTTTATTGCCATATTCTGAAAATTTAATTAATTCGTTATCAATAAGATATATTGGTAGATATGACACCAATAACCATTGGTTTTGTCACCAGTAACACAAAAGCTGAGATGTCAATGATTTCCCCAAATAGTTTAGCATATATTGACTTTCACTGGATTTGTTTTAGCATCTTTACATGTACAAAATGTATCAAAGTAGCCCCCCGCATCATTTCATTTTTCATGAGAATAAAGAAAATGGCACCTCCGAAGTCAAAGGCCCGCCAAAATTAATCTAAAGACACACAAAACGGAAGGTCCGTTTAGATCAGCAAGTTTCACATAATCCTGAGCTTTTTATTTGGCTTTTGATTGCGGCACGCATTTCAAAAGGTACCTGCAAGACATCAGAATCGAACGCACCTCACGGGAAACTCATTTCAGCGAACGTTTAAGAATTTCCATTGCATATGCTTTAATTTATATTTGGGTTTTAATGGCTCTTTTACCAAACTTATTTCATAATGTGGACTGCCGTCATGTGATCGGGTTACTCCTCAATGAGCCTCACATGACCATAGTTCAGCGAGCATCAAGATCAAGGTTACAAATGTGTGTTATGCTTTTTCTTTGCCTTTTTGTGGCACTTTGCGACATCCATCCATTTTCTGTACCGCTTTTCCTCATTAGGGTAGCGGGGGTATGCTGGAGCCTATCCCAGCTGACTTCGGGCGACAGGCGGGGTACACCAGCCAATCGCAGGGCACATATTGACAAACAATCATTCACACTCACATTCATACCTGGACAATTTAGACTGCACTTTGCGACGCTTACAGTATTCCAAAATAAGCCTTAAACAAGACATCCTAAGCAGTAGACTCCTGTGTGTCCCTATACTTTTGGCCAGCATGACCATTTCATCGTTTTTACAGCTTACTTTATTTTAATAATTGTATGACAAACAGTCTTTGTTACCATGTATGTGATTGAGGATCACATCGAAAATCGCTAGATTAGAGAGTACACAAATAACCTTATGGGACATACCTGCTCGACAGTGTAAAAGATGTGCTCATAGACGTCTTGTTGTGTGTACACAGAAAAAGAGCTGTCTGAGGACTCATCAAAGTCTTTGAGAAATAGGTACTTAAAGGTCATAGTGTTCTCCTCCTTGAAGGTCACCACCACCTGGTTACTGAGGCCAAACAGCACCAACTGTAGCAAAGAGAGGAAGTGGCTCGTCAAAGATGAAAAAGGGGTCCAAGAAACATGTCCAGAGTGACGGATGCCACACATGCCGTACCTGAGCAGTGACAATGATAATCTTGAGTAGCTGCAGGACCAGCTTGTAAGGCTTGCGGCCCTTGGCGTGGTATTTATCACAGGGACTCATGAAGAAGTACTTCAACTTCCTGCGAATGGCCTCCTCCCCCTGGTCGGCGCCGACCCAGTGTCCAGCCGTTGCAATGGGGGGATGGTTGCTATGGTTGTTGTAGTGGTTGGTAACGGGACTGTCGTGCTCACCGCTGTTGTCTGTAGATCCATACTGGCTCACTGAGCGGGAGAGGCTTTCACGTTCTGAAAAAACAAGGGCATTTAAACAGTGCAGACCTCCACCAAATACTTAACATTTAATCTGGATGTAAGGGAATAAAAGGTACAGTGGTCCCTCGGTACATCCTATGTTGACTATAACATTCAAAAAATATTGAAAGACAAGTCATATGTAGTATTTTGTTCACTAACAGGCGTCAGTAATGTTACATTGATGAGTCATGACATCATATCACATTACCTTCACACTGCATGGAGTCAATGAAGGCATGTCCGACATGAAAGAGTGAAAAAAAAGTTACCCGGTATCCTCCCATTCCGTGTGGAAGTGCTAAGTTTTTGGCTTCTTACTTTGTCCTTCTTCCCCACTCCGTTTGAAACACTTTCTTAAGGTTAGAATAAATACATTGAAGAGAGGCTAACTTGTTAGCTTGGTAGCTTGCTAAGTTAGCGCCGACTGTCTCTTATGTCCCAGCAGAGACCCCGTAGCCTGCGCAACGTGGTGTAAACCGATAGTTGAAAGCCATGAACAGGTTTTATATGCTCGATAGGGGTAAGATTAAAGCATGACCATACTTCTTGTTTAGAGAAAAGGTGTCTCGCAAGAACAGGGCAGGCAGAAGCCAATCAGACTGTGAACTACGACATTACTACTGTGAATGATAACACACGTAATATGGAAGTGCAGGCAGGATTACAACCACACACTCTAAGCATCATGGGAAATGTAGTTCTTTTTTAGCGTGAACCTTAAACTAATCTAAGGTACTGCAATCAATTTTGCATTACGGATGTCCCAATCCAGATTTTTTGGCTTCCGATCCGATTTTTTGAATAGTCTTGCCGATCCAATCCTTTTTTTTTGTTTGTTGTTTTAATAATAAGCTTTTGTTACAAACATGAATTTGTGGAATTGAATATGGTTATGAAAATAGCTCTTCAAAGCATTAAAAATAATGCAACCAAAGTATTGCTGAATTTACTTTTTTACTACACAGCATGACCAACAATACTGTTTGGCTTTTGTACCAAACGTCTGTGAGTCAGGTCCCTAATCCAGTAAAAGTCCATCCAATAAAAGATAAAATTGGAAAAAATGGGTGTGCAAAATACTTTTAGGGTAGAAATAATAATTTGACATGGTTATAAATCAATTTGTGGTGTATTGTATTGTATTGTATTGTATTGTATTGTATTGTACTTTATTAATCCCACAGCAGGGAAATTCACTTGTTACATCAGCAAGCAAGATACGCAAGTAAAAAATACATAGTGACAAATGGGTGTAGCTTGGCTAACTTTTCTAATGGGATGGAAGTGTAATGCCCGTGCTTGTGATAAGGAAGATGCAGTCACAGATTAATGCACTATTAGCACTATTAATGTAAGCTATTTTAATGACACCCTTATTTCGTTTACACAATTAGACAAATGTGACAAAAGACCGCTCAAAAGACCACGGTTGATATGCGCTGGGTGCAAGAATAAACGGGCCTCTCGTCTTTTTTCACGCAAAACCTGCACGTCGTCAGTGGGAAATGTAAAATGGTCCTTACATTAAAGTAGTAAAACACAACACGGTGAAAATATACTCATCAGGCATGAGTCTCGCGCACACACACACACACACACACACACACACAGCTGCACTATCTAAACCATGTGACATGACTTGATTCACCAATACCGCTTTTCCACTGTGACTGGTTCAGAGGTTTTTTGGAGATGGTTCTCAGAGCTTTGCTTTTCCACTGTCATGGTTCCACAATTGGTTCGACCTGAAGCTGTCTGTTTTGGGTCAACTCTGGCTCCAAAAGCTTGCCGGGCCAAGTGAGCAAACCGTTTGCACAATGAGGTGGGCAGGGTTACCTAAAGAACAGTCTGCGAATTACCCCCATCTTTATTACATTGCATTGCAATCCGAACAATGCTCCGAAAACATGGACACCGGAGGAAACCCGCTATCTCTTTTCCATTTGGACATCCGAAGAAGTGCAGAAGAAAATCTGAAATGTGACAAGAACCCAGACAATACTGGAATGCATCAAGAGGAGAAATGGCTGCTATGTGTCTTTGCAGTCTTTCCAACAAATAACAAACTTAATTAAATTAAAGGAGGATTACAGAGACCAAAAGAATAACCTAGGCAGGAGTGGCAGTGGTCGGAGGAGAATAATGCCTTATTTTGAGGAGGACAAAGCTTTGGGCCACATACACCGGCATGCAAGCTTGCTGGTGAATGCTGGCAAATAACTCCACTGAAATCCATGAGGCCATCACAAAAGAAGAAGACCCATGCACAATTGAGACCTGCCTGTAAATTGTATTTGTTTAATTTAATATTCACAGCACAGTTTTTGGGGGAAACACTAGCCTGCTGTTAACATTAGCATGCTAGCTTGCTATTGCGGAAAGCCTCTCATTCATTAGACCAGGGGTCACCAACGTGGTGCCCGCGGGCACCAGGTAGCCCCCCACGACCACATGAGGTGCCCGCAAGCCTGCTTTTCATTCAGGTTTTCAGTTAATAATGAAAGAACAGTAGAAAGAAATGCATTGTGAAATACAAAATGTGAGTTGTGGACACCAGCATTTTGTTAATGTTCTGGTAAAACAAGCATATTCGCTTTGTTTGGGTTTAAAATAAGCTCTGAAAATAAATGTTACAAAAATGAGTAGCTCTTGGCCATTTTCATTTTGTAAAAGTAGCTCTCACAAGGAAAAACGTTGGTGACCCCTGCATTAGACAATATCAAGCGATCGCCAGCCTCCCCTTCTCATTTGTGCTTACGGCAGCAAACTAGTTTCATCGTAAAGCTCTAGTCATGTAAGAAGCTCTAGTCATGTAAGAAGTAACATTTATTGTGCACCTGTATTCTGGTTTAATATGTTTTTATCTTTCTGTCAGAAAACAATGGTGATGAAATGGTTCATCCTCCCTCGCTTCAAGCAAACCGAAGCCTGCAACGTGCAATCTTTATGTCAAAATGTTTTGCATTTTGCACCCTTCAATTTTAAATTTTTGCACCTTTATATTTACATTTCAACCTGTAAATAATGTGCCGTGTCAAGGACTATAGTGACTTGTACGTTTTGATTAAAAAATGGTTAACACTTGAAATTTCCCTTTTATTTCCTGATCGGAGGCACCCCTGTGACGTAATGACACGGCTCCCCAGGACAATGGAAAAAGAAAGCGGTGTCGGAGTCAGTTAGCGGGCAACACGGTTACACCCCGGCCTCAAACTTAATCCGGCACCAACACCAAAGTTCCCTACAGTGGAAAAGGGCCACAAGACGCCTCAAGACGTCTTGCCATATGTGGCACATGTCTTCAGACGAGGACTATCAAATGATTAAAAAATTTAATAAAATCACAGTTTTCTAATGAATCATGATTAATCACCATTTGTAACTATGTGTGAAATATGCCCGTTTTTACTGTATTTAATAAACAAAAAGATAAATGACATTATATATTTGCATGAATGCACTTCGCTGTAGTCGAGTGTCAATGAGCAAGTGTCGTGACGAGGACTACAGACACGTTTGTGAGTTGGAGATACATATATTGTGTTGGAATTGCACTGCTGTTGATGTGTTCAGGTCAGAATAAAGTTATAAAATAGCATCAAGACTCTGTGGTGACGCTATTGTGCCCCCGTCTGTCGTCACAACAGAGAGGGTTGGCTTGACAAGGTGTGCATGCCAAAAAATTTAATGTAATTAATGAAATAAATGAGTTCCTGCCATAACGCACTATTTTTGGCAGTCCTACTTAAGATGTCTTGAGACAAGGTGATAGCTGAGTATGGACCTGCATAAGCACAACAAGAACTTAGAACCGGGTCCAATAACATACTGACCCATCTTATAATCAGAGTCAAGACATTTCTACATGCCAACAAGGTGACACTGAACGCTTTGTCCATATTTGAGTCAGAGCTTTTCTTCCTGCCACTCAGACACACCAAGACCTGGAGAGATGCAGATGCAACACAGAGACCTGCTGGAAAAAGGTGAAATTTTGTAATAAACGATCACTACTTCGTGGTTGGCTATGGTGTATTATTAGTCGAAAAATATTTGTCTATATATTCAACTATATCATCAACGTAGTTGGGAACATGCTCAATCAGATCAGATTAGAATGAAACTTTTTCTAACACTGCATACACGCAGTCAAAATGGAAAAAAAAAAATTATATACATTTCTTAAAAAAAAGAGGAATTTTTGGGGAAAAAAATGATTTTTTTATGTCTGAAAATATGTACAGTACACAGTATATCAACAGTAAAAATGCTCAACAACCAAACCAAAACATTAAAAAAAAAAAAAAAAAGCTTTCCAAACAACTTCACTAGGCACTAGGCTAAAGACCATCTGGGCGGCGATAAATGCCAAAGATTGTGTGAGACATCTCTAGAAGAAGATGGAAAGCAAGAATCACATGAATCAAATTAGTCCTTCAAAGTACGGATTACTAGTATGGTTGCCGATTTCCTGTACCATGTGCCTCCTTGTAACATTTTACTTCAGCTGGCTCAAGTGGATAAAAGATATGCTGCCAATCTTCAGCTTCAACCTCTCTTTTCTATGTCCCATCATGTGACCATCGAGCCCCTTAGGCGCTACAGATATAATCCCCACATGTGACGAACTCTTGACTTTATATACGCAGTGGACTAGCCAAAATAAATACTCAGTCTACCTGCAAAAGCACACAACAATGTTGTTACTATACTTTGACATTTTCATAAGCTGCAACACGTTGTTGACAAGTTCAGTAGGTTTCAAGAGTAGATTTATTTCATGCGAGACAAACATACGTGAGTCATGTCCTGAAAAATTATAAGACGCTGTGATATTACATTATAATATATATTTTAAAGTATTACTATTTGCTTGTGGGGAAACTGATTTGACACAATATTATATTAGTTACTATTATGAAAATGCATTAAAACAAACAAAACCCTCCCTTTGGATAAACACCTCACCCTGAATAAACGCCCAATACTTTCTACAGTTGAGTAAATAAACATCTGCCGCCACTGTATGAGGAATTTCTGTTAAGTCTTTACAGAACCTGATTACTGTACATTTTGTATGAAGTCCACACAGCTCACAAAGAAGGCCAGTCATGCTTTATCCATGTCACATGGTTCAGCTTACAAGGTCAGCTGGCCGTAAAATGCAATAGGACCATCCAGCACCGGCTGGGGAGGCAACAAAAGCCACAGCAGTACATCACCACAGAACACATGACATTAGAGTCTGACACATATATGAACCATTTTGAAATTGAAGTTGTCATCAAAATGTGCAGGAGCAAGGCCAAACAAACCGCTGATTCAAGACCCAGTAAGTCAGCAAACCGAACAAGCAGCTTCCTGGATGGAAAACGGAAGTGTGGCATTCAGTATGAATCAGCACTAACTGGCTTTCCTGTCAAGCTCTGTACAAAAATAGAAAGACTATGATCCAGTGAAGCCGGGAAATCTGAACGCAAGGGACGACTGTACTCAGTTTTGGCACTAAACTCTAAACTCCAACCACAATATAAACACATTAGCCCATTTCATACAGAAAAATTGCCACATCAGAGTCACAAGAGTATACAGTATGCCTGTGCCTTGTATCAAGAATCCAATGAAGCAGGATACTATGAGTGGCTGCTTTCACACAGTGACAAGGCATCCTGCAATAAATCACCATCACAACATGGTACTCCAGCTGCAGTGTGTATGACAGCCCTGTAGAAGATATTTAGGGGAGCTGAGAGGGTCATCAGAGTTTCCCTCCCCTCTGTCCAAGAACTGAGCCGCTGCAGGAGAAGGGCGCTGAGGATTGCCCAGGACCACACTCACTCACCTTTCACACCAGGGGTCGGTCAAGAACCTTTTTGGCTAAGAGAGCCATGAAAGCCACATATTTTAAAATGTATTTCTATGACAGCCATAATATTCAACTAAAAGCGTGCGTTTTAAAGCAACTCCAACAATTTTAGAATATAACAAGTCTTTGAAATTATTCTTTTTAATAACATTTTTATACTGAAGCTATCCATTAATAAACAAAATACTTCTGACCATTAACGCAACTTGCTGCATGGTTTTGCGCCGTACCCCCTCTCTTTCTTTCTTTTCGCCATCTTCTTCGTCAAAATGGTTGGCTCTGCAGAATTAGCTTGCTGACTATTTGTTTCAAGGAGGGAAGTTTACTTCTTGACATTTCAACGACCTGGGCACCCTAATGGAGTTTTGGTGTCTGACTCGGAAAATATCGGAAGGACAGCTGGCATTTCATTGGCTCTGACCACCCGCATTGTGGTAGAAAATGGATGGCTGGACGAAAATGCATAAGAAAGTCTTATATTTTGAAGGTTATTTTTAACACCGTGATTTCTGCAATGTTTTACTTTAAAATGTCAGAAAAAAATAAAATAAATACATTTTACTGTGTCAAGAATTGTCCGAGAGACAGTCATTAAAAGAGCAACACCTGGCTCCCGAGACATAGGTTCCCTATACTAATTAATTAATACTAATAAGTTAAGTAATACTAATAACTAATACTTGCTTTCAACACAAATAAATGACTTCTGAATGTCAAACGTCACACCACTGTCTTGGCATTGCGGAATACCCTGACACACAGGTGGCGTCCCATCTTCTTCTCTTCTTCTCTCAAAGCAGAAAACTGCTTTGAAATATTTGTTGTCTAAAATCTAAATATGCTGGAAGTTTTTCAAAAAGATTATTTAAAACTAAAAATGTAAACGTTTTCATACCCAAAATCAGGACCCTCACTGGGCTTCGGAATTAAGTCAGCAGATCGGCCACTAAAGTAAATTTTTCTGTCAAAAAATGAAAGTAAATAAGAATTACTTGGCATCTTAATGAAGAAAGGATAATATATTTTTTGTGAAACAATACATTTGAAAAATTATACAAAATACTTCTTTGTATGGAAACTTTCAAAAATAGATATGACTAACCACGACTATATCAATATTATTATTGTTATATTTGCACAGCATCCTAATAAACTTCAAATAAATGCCGGGTGCTCTCTGCAGTTGAGTCAATGAACACCCAGGCCACTATCTCAGGAGATCAGCATAGTGTCTCTTAAAAAAAAGGAGCATCAGCACAGGCTACTAATGTACCGAATCAAACCTGTATTTACAGGAGTCCCTTCCGGTACCAAGAAACTCCATTTGATGACCTCTGACCTCTTCTATTGTCTCGTAGGAATCTCCTTCAGATGAGCAACAGGCTTGGGAAGGAAGGAGCTGAGTGACAGAGTTTTAATTAAGCTGGCGAGCAAGATGCCCAGCCATGACAGGCCTTGCGTGCCAGAAGAGAGGAAAAAGAATCCAAACACTTAAGATGCATGCAGACAAACGGAATGAGGCAAGAGTCGACACATATCTTTGATCAGGAGAGCGTGTCGACTGTCACAGCCGATAGACATTGGACAAAGGAAAATTGGGCGCACGCTATGCCTTGACTCAAACAGTCAATCACGCCGAGTAAATCCGCAGAAATATCTGGCTCTTCGGGTTCATGACCGTCTGCGGGGCGAGGGCAGCAACAGCGATGAAGAGGCCCACCTGTCAATCAAAACCGAGAAGCTGTCTCCGAGCTCCTATCAGTGCCATACATCTCGTCTGGCAGACAGAGGCCAAACACACGCTTGTGGCTTTGAACCATACAATGAAATCGGGACTAAAGGAAAAGGCTAATTAAAAAAGGTGTAAAGAAGGCCACACGTCCTTTTTTAAAAGATTGTTTAAACTAATGGTTGAGAAAGTTACCTTAAGCCGAGGTCCCAACCAGTCGCACGGGCCCCTATGGCAGGTCTACGTGCAAAAATACACAAGATTGCGCACGTGTGACATTTTTAAGGCATAGACCGGCAGCAGAGGTCTCACTCTATGGGCGCTTACGTTTTTTTCAGGTTGCAAGAGAAACCTACGCACTTCCTATGTCTTTGTGCGTCCTCCGTACGGCCTTCGTGTGTCTTTTGTACATTTTGCTGGTGTCAGGTTTGGGCAAAATGTCCATTTTTCCGTAGGTCGCACTTACGGACTCCTATGTGTGTTGTGTGCCACACGTGCACCCCACATATTACATCAGATGTTTCATACATCCTCTGTGCGTGTCAAGATCTTACTCCTTCATGGTCACCACAACTACGTTCTCCAAGAACCCCCCCCCAATAAACAGCGATTTGGGGAATGCCAAAAATCAGTCAGTCCACTTGTTACCTATGCTTACAGTTAGCACCTTTTTCTTTTACCTATTTATAAAAAAAAAACACACACACGCACAGTCTTTATGCAACTAGAATTGAATCTAATAAGATCTAGTAAAGAACTGTACTTGATAATAGGTTACAGCTGATAAAAATCCCAAATTCAGTATCTCATGAAATTTGAACAAAGAGTACAATATTGTAAACTACTGCTTCAGGCTTTCGTGAGTAAATGAAACCTTAGCCTTTAATTAGTCTCTTAATCTCAAATTAATTCCTGAAAACATATTTCGACATGCGGTCATCTGCCAAGTATTTGTATATCTAAAATGTATAATTTCGCTCTTGAAATTGTATTAAAATGTGCAAAAGAGATTGTTTCCATGTGGTACATTGAAATAGCTCCTTTCTCCCCCCCCCCACACCAATCAATACAAAACAACAAAAACAAGAAATCCACATTACATCAACTGGAAAGAAGCAGGTTAGCGGAAGATTAACGTTCAAAGTTTTCTTGGGATCCTTAATTAGTATTAGAGATCTTTGCAGTACCATAGAGTGAATTTAAGGTGACAACTTTTGACAGTTGAGATGTTTACAACGATGACAATGAATGTCACAATTGTGGCGGAATCTAAATAAATTCTGTGTGTGCCAGCTTGAATTGTGATGTGGTAGAATTAAAGAATTTGCCTTAATGTTGCCAGATGTGGTAGTGGGCAAACTCTCCACGATATCAACTCATCTTGTGCAAAAAATGACAAAAATATGAAGTGACTGGAATGGTGTGGATATCTGAACAAAAGACGTCGAAATGCCGCAATACACAATACGATGTGCTAGGAGAGAGAAGTTACTGTCACAGGACGAAAACATTCTAAAAGTTAAGTGAATGTCGGTATTACATTACCTGAACGGTCACGGTGTCCCGACGCAGACATGTTTTTATTTTTAAAATCCTTAAATAGGTCAGTCGGCTGTCTAAAATTCAGGAGTTGTCTGTTCGTTTTTTATGACCGTGCTGTGGAGCAACAGTTCGCTGATGGGCTGCTCGACTGTTGTTAAAACATGTTTCCGGTCTAGTCACGTGAGTCACACCATGTGACCGGAATAAGGCGAAAGTAGGTTCAGGAGAAAAAACACGACGACTGAGGATGAAAAAACGATTTTCCTCAGAATTTAAGTGCAAAATTAGACGGGAAAAGAGGTTAACTGTAACAACTTACTGCATATGACTAAAATTTGATAAAACTAAGTAAAGAAAAATATTTGTCAATCCACAAATAGTACATCCATACCATGTAATTTATATAAATGTTAATGTCCGCAACACTGTAAACTCTAACCAAGATCATGATAATGACAACAAACCACAGGCCAAATAATTTAGACAAACAATATTTATCAACAAACGTATGTGTGAACAATTTAACAATATAAAAAATACAACAACATAAGACATGTATGGAACAATAGCAACAACATATTGTCATACAATTATTCAGTTTCATTACACAAAGCAAAATAAGAACAAAATAAAGTCAATTGTGCAAAATATCTAAAAAAAAGCAAAAACTACTACTGGCTCTCATTCAAATCATTTTGGTTTTGCACCCGAAGTTCTCATGTGTCCAATCATTTATTCTATGAACAATGCACAGTATAATATAACAATATCAACACTGTAACTATATTATCAGTCCTGTAGAAGAGAACTGTCTTTATGCTCGTATTGATCCGATACTGAGGAACATTGGTATCAATGCTCTCGATATTGTAATCTACCTGCTCCAAATGTGGAGTGTTGTTTCCTAGATGCTAGTAAACAGTGCTTCATCGTCATTCCAGCGACGTTACAAAACTTACTCTTAAAGGAAAACTGCACTTTTTAAAAAATTTTGCCCAACATCCACAAACCTTGGGTGGGACTTGAACACACGTCTTTCTCTTTTCTGTGCATTGTAAAGACATAAAAACGGCTAAAAAGAGGCAGCTAAGAATAGACGAAATGGGACACACCTATTAGAGCTGCTGCTGCCGCTGCTGCTGTGTTTTTTGTTTTTGAGTTTGGAAAAATTAACGTTTCTATTTTGCTATGTGAAATCAATGCGCCCAGGAAGGAAGTTCCATTAATGCTTAAAATGGCCAAAATACCTTAAGTATTACATGCTATCATGAATGTGCCTGTTATGACATGATCACAGCATGTATTTAAAACCATAAAATGTTGTTGGAGGTTTTTGGAGGTGTTGTGTGTTCTATTACGTACATTAATTACCTCCCTCTTTTTAGCTGTTTGTATAGCTTTAGAATGCACAGAAAAGGGAAAGACGTGTGTTTGTGTCTCAAAAAGGATTGTGGATGATGGACAAATTTCGAAAAAAAAAAGTGCATTTTTCTTGAAATCCGTATCGCTATTGCATGTGCAAAGCACGTTTGTAATATACACACCTGATTTTGAAATGTTAGCACCAGTTGAAAAGTAGCAAGAATTTACATTTTGCACTCTTGGAACTTAAGGGGGTTCTATGTAAAACAAAGAAATGGAGTAAGAGAGATAAGTGAGATAACAAGAATGTTGCAACTACTCATGACTGAGTCCTTTTTTAAAAATGTTAATATTATTCTAGGGCAGGGGTGTCAAACTCGTGCCATGGAGGGCCGAGACACTGCAGGTTTTCTTTCCAGCCGGTCACTAAAGCAGGTGATTTTAATGATCAACACCTTCAGTTTGAGGGAAGGAGCTCATCAATTAAATCACCTGCTGAAGAAACTGGTTGGAGAGAAAACCTGCAGCGTCTCGGCCCTCCAGGGCACGAGTTTGACACATGTGTTCTAGGGGGTCTTCCTTTTTTTTTTTTAAATAGTATGGTCTTAAACTTTTGATCAGCTAATGAACAGCCTATTTCAGTTTCATGGTTATTTGCAATGCCGCACGGTGGCCGAGTGGTTAGCATGTTGGCCACACAATGCAAAAACATGCATGTTAGGTTAATTGGTGACTCTAAATTGTCCATAGGTATGAATGTGCCCTGCGATTGGCTGGCGACCAGTCCAGGGTGTACCCCTACTGTCGCCCCAAGTCAGCTGGGATAGGCTCCAGCATGCCCCCGTGACCCTAATGAGGATAAGCGGCATAGAAAATGGATGAATGGGTTGTTTGCAATAAATTGCTTACCCAAATTTGTTTTTGTCTCTCTCCCATTTCTTATTTTTGCATTTTGAAGCTCTACCTAGAACCTCCTTAAGATCCAACAGTGCAAAATGTCAATTCTTGCCATTTTTCAATTGGTCTAAAATTTTTGATCAGGAGTGTATTTATTCACATGGCTGTGTTCAAACATGTATTACTGTACCGACAGTGATTGTGCCGGTGGATGCTCTACTTTTCCACGAGAGGGTGATGCAAGTGTTTTTCATTTGCATTTGCCCCTTATAGAGGGCAGAAATGCATTGTTCTGTCCCAGGAGGATACGATAAGGTCAAAACTGTAAGCTTTTTCTTATTATGGGTTTCAATATTTTCTTTAGGTTAAAATAAATCATTTATTTAATATGATATAAAAGATATTTTGGTATTTAATCTTCTAAGGGCCATAAAGAGCGTATAACAATAATGCTTATCCTGATTATTAATTAATGAATTGGTTAATTAATTAAGTTATTTTAGACATCTACAAAATCTTTGCCCGGCAGACTAACAGTGTATGACCTTTGATACTTGATGTGTTTTGCTCAGGCTGAATCAATATTTGCAGCAACAGCCACTTCCCACATGCATACACATACTGTGACCCTCCATGTTCTTACAGCGCTGTCTGTCTCACTGCTGCTCAGGTCATCATGTGTTCATTTATCCTGAGATGCAACATGCCGTCTTTTCCAGCGTCGCTGTTGTTCCTGGCGTCATCCTGCTGCTTCTTTTTAACTTCCAGCAGGCCGGCAGGTTTGTTTCCGATTATTGTTGGTGTGTGTATATTGTTTTGTATCCCTGAAAATTACAAATTTGGCATATAAGTGCAATCTTATCTTGTAAGGTTGCTACTTAATTTTAGATGAATTCTGATGGGTCTTGTAATATTAGACATTGATTCTGAAAAAAATATGGTTTCATCCTCTGACAAGTACAACTGAATTCTTGCAAAATTTTGACTTTTCTTCTAATATTGGAACTTATGGTAAAGCACATTTTTGTTGTAATATTACAGCTGTTCTTGTATAATTATGGAAACTTGTATCAGTTTTCGAAAGTTACAACTTAATTTTGTTTTGTTTGTTTCTCATAATATTATGACTTTGAAAAAATAACATATTTTCTTTAAGAGTTCAATTTTATGCTCCTAAAAGGACATTGTTTTTCCACATGATGCAATATTACGAGTTGATTTATTTTGTCATAAAATTACAGCTGTTTTTTTATATCTGCCTTTGTTGTTTTTTTTTTAAATTGTCCAACTATTTCAACTTTCTTCTTGTACAATTCATTCATTTAAAGTTCCTGACTTATTTCCCATAATATTTTGACCTTATTCCTGTAACATAATTTTTCTGCAAATTTTCTAAAAATGACAACTTTATTCTTGTCATATTCTTGTAGTATTACAACTTTTTAAAAAATGAAAAATAAATTTTCTTTAATATTTGAACTTTATGATTCTAAAATGATGTCATAAACATGATGTCATCCTCATAATACGACTCGGGAAATGTCATGTTTTTCTGTTAACATTTTGACATTATTCTTGTAAAATGACTGTCGATTTTTTCATTTTTGCTGTTTTTTTTTTTTTTTGTTTCTTTTAAATTATCCCTTCTCTCGCTTGAAGTCTGGTGGGATAGGCTCCAGCTTACCCGTGACCAAACAGAAGCGATATAGAAAATCGATGGAGGGATAATATCTATTTTTAGACCAATTAAAAAAACAGCCGCAGGCCGCACACACTTTGGACACCTCTGTAGTACACTACAATATACTAAAAGTATTTAGCTTGGTGAGGGGAGTGAGCGCCTGTTATGTGATGTGTGGTTTCACTTACTCTGACGATCTTTCAGGTGTCCACTTGCGAAGCATGGACAACTTCATCCACGCGGTGCAACAGGTGGAAGAGTCCAACCCAGGTCTGTCCCCCCTGGCGCTAGTCAGAGCCCTGCGGAAGACTGCGGGCCATGACGACGCCATGACCATCCACTTCTTGGGCGCTTCTAATAACCTCAGTGATGCTGCAGGGCTGGAGACCTCCATCCTCAACGCCTCCTCCTTCAGCTTTTTTGACAAGGCCATCCACCACATTGTGACAAATAATGGCGAGGAGCGAGGGGTGGCTCTCGCTCCGGACGGCAGCACAGTCGCCCTGGCACCTTTACTGCTAGGAATCGAATCTGGACTCAAAGCGAAGATGGAGGGGACATCGGCCGTTGGGCTCTTCCCTCTCACCTTAGGAAGGACGCTTGGATTATCCTTCCTCAGCCTGCAGGACATCCCGTTATCCAATCGGCTGGGGCCTGATGGGTGCTGGGACAGCGTACAGCACCCCAAAGTATTCAAACTGCATTGGCCCGCCACTCTGGCCACTGATGCTGTGATAAACGGGGGTATGGATGGAGCAATACTTGGCCTGGACATCAGCAAGCTACCCAAAGCCCAAGACCCGCTTGAGCTTAGCGAGACCCTTAAAGGGTACTACAGTTTTACTCTGCATGAGGGCAGGGGTCTTGATAACATCTCCAAACCTGTTAGTCCAAGGCGAAGGGAAATCTCTCGATCCATTCTGGAACCCCTTGACCTTCATAGTCAGGTGATGGAGACACTTAAGTTGGTCTGGAGGTTGGAGAAGACAGAATGGATCTCTCTGGACACTGGAGTCAAGAAGGCAGTTAAGGAAGGATTGGAAGCATTTGTGCACAAGTACTGGGGTAAGTTTTCACCCAAATGCCAACCTCTAACCCCTCAAGCACCACTTTTGGTTTTTAAAAGTGACAGACGAACCAGGCCATTGAAAAATGAGCTGACCGACCTAAGGAACAACATACAGTACACATAATATACTGAACATTTTACTAGTAAACCTAATAAAAACTAGTAAACTGTAAATCAAAACCTCATCTATTATTTACAAGACTGTATTGGACGACTGCACTAACTTGAATATTTCCACCTATTTTGCACCAGATTGCCCTCAAATCATCTCTCGCTGCCAGTGGGGGGCAAAGGCCCACAAGGGTACACCCATACGACTGTCTTTGCCCGTTCACTTTGTCTACGTTCACCACACCTATGAACCTTCCCAGCCATGTCTGTCCTTTCCAACATGCGCCCGCGACATGAGAGCCATGCAGCGCTTCCACCAGGAGGTCCGCAAGTGGAGTGACATCGGATACAGGTGACACATTCTTGTTGTACAATCAAAATGTAAACAGTTCGGTGGTGGAACAACTAACAACTCATTGCACTTAAAAACCAATTGAAACTGGTTGCTGGTTTTCTTCAATAATGATAAAGCAAAGGGGGGACAATATAAAATAGCACCTTATCTACAAAAGTGGTACGTAAGGTTAGTTTTGCTATACGTAAAAAAAAACAACAAAAACAATAATGGCAAATAACTATGTTAAAATTCTTGTTAATCACTCTTAAGTCCAAACATGTTTCCAACTGAACGATTGCTGACTCCTGTGGTACACAAATATTGATGTTCTTCATCAACCACAGATGTAGGTCAGTGCCTGCTACAACTCTGATAAACTGATAAACAAACACTGAGCTTCCAACCTGGTGGTTTTAGCCAAGTACAAGACTTAATAAAGTCCTGTCGGGAGTCTGGCCCAGTGATTCCCAACCATAGTGCCATGGCACCTTAGGGTGCCAAGAAAAGTGATCCAATTTCACATTATTTGTCCGAAACTACAAATAATGTATCTTTGTACATCTATCCATGCCAGTGACAGAAAGTGACAGGCCACTAAATGGCAGAAGGTACATAATTAACCTGTGTATCCACCTGCTGCCATGCATTTAACATTTCTGTAAAATATGTTCCTTGGTTCAATAAAGTTTGGGAAACACTGAGCGAGATGTCTACGCCCAAACTAACTATTTTATAGTTTCTCAAACGACAAAAGAATAACTTAACATCCTCGCCAGTTCTTCACCAAAATCCGACTGTAACTCGGGTCACGGGACAAAGTGGGGGGCAAAGTCACCATTGATGCACTACCCTGCTGAATGGGATGTCATACAACTTCATGTAAAAAAACGAACTGTCCCTTTAATATCTAAGTATAATGAGGGAAATTACAACTGTCCTTGTAGAATTTTGACATCATTCTCCAAAAATTATATCTTTTTTCAAGTTACATTGCAACTCTATTCTCGTAATATTAGGACGTTTTCCTTAAGTTAGGATTTATATCAGGGTTCTCCAACCATGAGGCCGGGAAACTTTCAGGCGCAATGATTAAAAAAAAGGCACTTAAAAAAATCATTTTGTAAATAACTACATCAAATTTTATGTAAATGCATATACATTTTGGAAATATGGGCCATTATGTTACTCAGAAAATAATGTAGTTAGAAATCCCAAAGTTTTTGCATGATTTTGTTGTTGGCTGCGAGCAACTACGATATGTTTGTATTATAGTGTAGATAAGAAATGACTGCTTGACACTGTAGTTCATAATACTCTATGTGCAAGTAATTATCTGTTCAGTTTATGGCCAGCAGGTGGCGAACTGTTACTGCGTTCCAAAATGTCATAAGTGTAAAGGTTTCTGTGAAATAACCATTTCTTGTTTCTCATAAAAGTACAAATGTATCCACATTAGATTCTGACTTTTTCTCACGATATTACAACTGTATTCTCGTACAATTGTAACGGATGCCAGCCTATGAGGCTGTACAAGTGCACGTTGGTAAACCTCACTCCCTCTGCGTTGAGAGCTGCGCTGAACACGCAATTGAAAGTCTGGGCTTTTGGCCGTGTGGTCAGCGCTTTCGCCTCTCATTACAAAGGTCATGTGATCAATCCCCAGTGCGAATCAGAACAAATACCGCAATTTTGACTTTTTCTTTGAATATTTTGATTTTTTTTCTCATAACATGAAAGCTTCTTTCATTTATTGTCCTAAAATTAGAACCTTATTATCAAGAAATTGTTATTGTAATGTTATATACGTCAGGGCTGGCGCTAGCCAATGCGTGTGTGGATCCCAGTGCAGTGAAGTAACAATAAATATTTAACAGAACAAAGGGTGTCCTCACCAGGAGGTAAAAGCTAACAGCACAAGTATGAGTCCAAAATGTGAAAAACGACAACACTGTCAGCAAAAGGCTGGCAGGCAAAAATGACAAAACAGTGGAACGAAAAAACACTGCAGGAAAAGCCGAGCAGTTAACAAGGTAGCTTAGCACAAAAACACAGGTCGCCGCTGGAAGCCCCAAGCGGGAAATACTACTCACAAACGAGGATACTAAAAGCCAGAGAGCAGGCGTACAGGTCGAGGCAAGGAGCCGGGCTGAGTGGTGAGAATGAGAAGGTAGAGGTACAATCTGGCCACTGGTGACTGCTGCTGCCATGCTTAAAAGGATCAGGTAGGTAGTTGGTCGCAGGTGTGACCAGGTGGCTCCGCCTCAGCAGCACGGAGTGCACTTCAGCCAAAAGGCCGACAGGTGGCAGCAGAGCGACAGACACGGAACATACAGTAATATAGTCTTGTAAATGAAGACTTTACCTTGAAAATTATGACTATTTTCTCATAACAGTATGACTTTATTCTTAAAATGACAACTTTTTCTTGCAATTGTCACCATATTTAATGCCAATTTCTTGTCTTTGTCATCTGAGTGGTGTATAATAAAAACTGACCTCTGACCTCTGTGATCTCAGCTTTGTAGTCGGGTCTGATGGCTACGTCTATGAAGGACGGGGTTGGAATCTCCTTGGCACGCACACGAGAGGACACAACAGCCTTGGGTACGGCATGTCAATCATTGGCAACTATACCTCCACTTTGCCATCGCGTCACGCTTTGGACCTTCTGCGCCATCGCCTGATGCGCTGCGCCGTCGACGGAGGAAGGCTGGTGGCCAACTACACCATCCACGGCCACAGACAGATGGTGAACTACACTTCCTGTCCAGGGGAATCCTTGTTTTCAGAAATAAGAAGCTGGGAACACTTCCGGGAGTGACAGGAGACTTGATGTATACTCTCAATACACACCAGTGGCCACCATCACCTTGTACAACACAAAGCTTAAGGCACATTGAAGCCCTGATTACCATGATCAGTATGACTAGTTTAGATTTTTACAGCATTCCAATATAATTTTACTGTCATGTGTAAGTTTGATTACTTATTATGTAGTTCATATACTGTATGTATTTAAGTTTATACAAGTACTACGTAGAAACACAATGTAACTTGTAAAGCTCGTATTCTTCTAGTTGTATGCTTTGGATGAGGGGTGTCCAAAGTGTGGCCTGGGAGCCATTTTCGGCAGACTGCCTGTTTTTTTATTGGCACTTGGTATATTCTGAAAATTAGATCAACTCAGTATTAATAAGATATATGGTTAGATATTACACCGAAAAAAAAGAGGGGACGTACTGGAATTTGTGCAGCGATTGTGTTGTTGACACGTACCTGCATCTGGCGGACCATGGTATCACTGGTCCCATTGTACCGTGGTTCTTATGAAGTCCAGAGTGATAACTCCAGCAGGAATAGTGGGTAATATCCAGCAATTCCCCAAGTGACCCGATGTAAAACTTACGCAATGTACGTAGCGCCACAGGCGTACGTACATGTCATAGCCGCTCACGTATACTATACATCAATAAACAGAATTACAGGTACAATAAACCATATAAAACAAAACATAAAAAGGCTCCGTTGTTCTCTTGAAGATAAAAAGAATAAAGTTGCTATCTATCGATGTAATACTAACTTTTTGTTTATGGCGGGTTGCAACCAACGTTTACGTCCATCCTGCCACCTACTGTGCCGGAATGTAAACATGTTGTGCACGTACACAACCCATCTTCCATGACAGAAAACACCCAAAGAAATGGATATGATGTCGTTTTCAAGGTAAAGGCGATGGATTTGGCTGTCATAGAAGGAACTGTGCAACTTTTGCACAAGTCTGTCGGTGGATCCTTACAACGTGGAGCTTCAACAGGTTTCAGAAGGCTGGAGCTACTGCCAAGAGGACATGTAGAGCACCCCGAAAGAGAGAGAGAGAGAGACAGACCATGTGTGTGATGAAGGAATTATGATGCTGTTAAATTCTGACACCGAAGAGGAAGACTTTCACGGTTTTAGTTCCCAAGAGGATGGCAATGAATGACTTTTCTGGTGCTAATGTATGTTACATGCACTGTTCGGCACTGTTTAACTAGCCGTGTACTGTTCTGCACTGTATAAATAGCCTTGTTGCACCACTAATTGGCACGCAGTGTTTGGGGAAAAAAAAAGGGAACATTTGGGAACACCTGCAGGCATTATTTGTGTTTATTTGCTATTTGGTGGGTGGCTTCGGAATATAACACCAGCTAAATGATTAGATAATACAGTAATCCCTTGTTTATCACAGTTAATTGGTTCCACACCCGATCGTGATACGTGCATTTTTGGCAAAGTAGGATTCGGTATTAGTAAATGTAATATTTTTGTAGTTACAGCATAAATATGATTACATACCATTTTTACCATTATTAGAGCCCTCTAGACATGAAATAACACCCGTATAGTCACCTTTACACTTGTATTACCCCAAATAACAGATATAATCAGATAAAATAATACATTTAAGACATAAATAAGACTTGTTCTCGTGTGTGTTTCAATAAATGTCTTCCGGACGTGTGGACAGGAAGTGATTCAGCATTGAGATTTAACTGAAATACGGCCACAACAGTAGCCTCTGTTATTATTATGATGATGATGATGATGATTAAGTTATTATTGTGCCTGTTGTGAGGTAAATAATTATAAAATAATAAAAGCCTGTGGCAATCAAGTCTGGTGCGTGTTAGTGACACCTAGTGGCCAGTGTAGACTACAGTTCATTATTGCCTTAAGCCAGTGCTTCTCAAATAGTGGGGCGGGCCCCCGGGGTGGCGCAGTAATATGTCAGGGGGGGGCTTGAGAAGCAGGGAGGACTTTCCATATTAGTGGTGACCTGCCAACATGTATGAACTTGTCGTACTCAGCATGCAATTTGACACTTGAATACTCTTGTATGCTTCACTGCTCTCCATTTTCTTGCATTTCACTAGTTTCAGTTTTGAGTTCAGTCTGTACAGTACAGATAAATAAATAGATACCAGTTTCTCAATAGCATTTAAAACCGGGGGGCACGTAAACATTTCTGTGCCCCATTAAGGGCATGACAGAAAATCATTGAGAACCACTGCCTTAAACTGTATTTGCATTTGAGTTATTTTGAACATTTTTATGCCTGAAAATGCTTAGGTTAGGCCAGGAATAGGGAACATTTGCTTAAATAGGCATTTTTGGGACTAATAATAAACCATAGTCAACCACAAAACAGCAATCATTTATTGATTCATTCATTTTTGAAAAACCACAATAGAGTGAGGGAGTGATGTTTGAACTGCGACGGAGCGAGGGACGATTGTATGCTTAAAATTCAAGAAAATAAATTTTTAAAAGCAAAAAATAACAAACATGATTTCAATATATATTTTCATGCACTTTTTCACAATAAAATCATAATTCCATGAGGAAAACCTGAATGAATGACATGAGGGTAAGGATATATTACAATATGTCAAACAGTGAGAAGTGCCCGGTACACTGCTCGCCAGTCGTGACGAGAAAAAAGAAAAGTAAAAGTAAGATCGCTGCCCTAGCGTAAGAAAGAAACAAACAAGAAAGAAAGCTCTGGGAAATCCCCTTGGTGAACTGGATGGACAAGTCAGAGAATAGGGGTGAGTGAACGTACAATATAAAAGCGGAAACAGAGCTGGGAGAAGACTGCAGGAGGCTGACTGTCTGCAAGACACGCTGAACACTGACGAGACAGAACCAAGCACAAGTGAGTGGATGTATCCGTCTATCTATCCACAGTAGATACAATAGGCCATCTGCTGGCTCAGCGCAGAATGGCATTCATTTAAATAGTATTTCATTATTTATTTGTTAACGTTTGCTTTAAAAATATGTACAATACCAATGACTTTGTTTGGAACAATTTCATATCTACAATAATGAATACTTGTAGTACATAGTGTACATTAGTACATGTACATACAGTAGTGGTTCATATAAGGGACTATATTAGGATACATTTCCTGTACCAGACCAATCAATATACTATTGACAGGTTTGACTGAAAAATACTTTTACTATACAAACACATATTTGCATTTTAGCAACATTTTTATTGTTCTAAATATTTTTAAATAGATGTACATGTTGTGAAACTCTGGTATTAATTCATCCAATACATTGAAATAGGAAAAACTATTGTTGAGCCTTATGCTGAGGAGGGGGAAGTTATTTATTCAGGGGTGGGGACTAAATAAAACTTCTTCCCACTTTCAACTGACATGTGAATTTAATCTGCATGTTGAGTTTTTGTTCTTCACAACTTCTTCTTAGGAGTTTTTTTTAATGACTGTGTTTAAACGATAATAACCGAGCTGGTTGTTTCCTGCTCCAGGTGGAGAGAACCACGTACAAGAAGACTAAGGACAATGGGTGAGAGCTTCTTTCTTATGGTGAAGGTTGTCCTAAATGTTCAAGCTGTGAGCTGCTGAGTGAGGCTGCATCCCATTTGATAACAAATAGTCTAATGAAGACATTTAATTTGATTTTTTTGTTGTTAAGATTACGGGGACATCATGAAGGTTGAAACAACAGGTGCAGGGAAGAAAACATCTGGACAGGACCAGCTGAGTTTCACGGGTAATAGTGTCCACTTGCCAGCTGAGGACTGTGGATGCACTTGTGTCATCACTGCCATGTACCTCAGTGTTGTGTTTCTTTGAAGGTGTGGCAGCATCTCATGCCATGGCACAAACAGATCTGTCCAAAATGAACAATTACAAGATCAACATCACCAAAGTGGGAGAGGAAACGGGACTTGATCCTGCTATTATTGCTGGCATCATCTCCAGAGAATCCCGGGCTGGGAATGCACTGACGGATGGCTGGGGAGACAATGGTAATGCCTGGGGCCTCATGCAGGTTGGTATATGTCTTATGAATACAATAAGGTAGTAACAGCGGATCAATCTGTAAGGAGTAGGGGGCTAAAGACCCTTTATGAACCGCAGCTCCCCAATGCCAGCAGCACTCATGCAGCCCCAGACCATGCTTGACTGTTGGCAAGATAAACGTTTGGAGGCCAGTGTATAGGGGTGCACGATAATTATCCTAATTATAGGGCCGATATGAGGGAATTATGACGTCATACCGATAAATCCGATAACGTAAAAAATAGCTCTGATTACCAAAAAAAAAAAACCAACCAAAAACGCTCCAATAAGGCAAGATTACTGTGCGGTTGAGCACATCAGGTGTGCGAGTGTGACATTAACGGCCTGTCATAACGTCCCCTGAGGAATACATTTCGCATGCTGGTTAACTAAATGCTCCGCAATAAAGGGAACCCCATCGAGCACACCAAAAACCTTATCAGCCACCTGAAATGCTAGCATCGCTACGACGCCTACAGCTTGTTGTGCCTCAGCATTTGAAAAGTGCAAAAGGTTTGCCAGAGACCTCCATGGCGTCACACCGGCTGCTTGGAGCGTGTGCGTGGATACAGCGCACCATGCTGGGCCGTGCCAGGTGGCTCCTACCGCTCCATACTCTGGTTCTCCTGACCTCTGTAGCAGCACACCGACTGCTTGGAGCGTGTGTCCGAATATGGTGCACAGCAGGTGGCTCCCTCCGTTCTATATTCTGGCTCTCCTGTTAGTAGTGATGTGGTAGTAGTAATGTCATTATATTTGATTAGGACAAATCAACAGATACAGTTGATCAAATCCAAATTTATTCCAGTCCTTCTTACCTGTGCACAGACTACAGTTAAATAATAAGTGAGGACAAGCAGCATAGAAAATTAATGAATGTATTCAGTGAAATGTAATGAGAGTGGGAGCTTGGTGAACCTCCTTACTGCTAATTTGCTTGTTGGACTGGTTGGCTTATGTTAATTTAACTTTTTCAGCCTTCCAGGTATGTTCTTTATGGTATGGCGTAGCTGGACTGTAACTGTTAATGTGTCACGTTCACACCTATTCAGCCTGTTTTTCTGTATGCTATTATGTAGCTGAATAGCTTGCCTTTCCAGATTAAATGTCTGTTCTTAGTCTTGAATTTTGCGAGAAAAAAAAATCTACAGTGTGACTTCTGTTTTTTTTCTCTTCCTGACACATTTTTTGACTTAATTCAGTTTATGCAAGGTGGCAGCTGTCATTTATAACTTGCAAGAGGAGTGATGGCGTTAATTTAAAATAAATAAATAATAAAAACCATAGTCTTCTACTGAGAAAGGTAGTGGTTATGATAAAGCACTGTCATTAAAAAACTGGTAAAATCATTACATTACCCTATGACGCGTTTACGTTACGTGAGCGTATGTCCGCATACATGAGCCCTAACCCACCACCTCTTCCAATCATGCCAGAGGAGGGGAAGGTTATCAAACTTGAGCATGGATCGGAGCAACAAGGCGTACACAGGGTACACTACACCCGATTTGTAACACATTACATTGTCATTGTAACACACAAGCGCCAGTTCTCTGTCAACCAATGAATGGAACACGACTCCTTCAAACACCTGATACTCTCCACAGTTGAGTAAATAAACAGCAACCAAATAGAAAACAAAAGCGGATAAAAACATGAACTCTTCGGTCAGAATTTCTCTGGGATTAATAAGATTTTGCTTATCATCTTATTACCTTCTAATCTTCCCAGGTTGATAAGAGGTATCACACGCTACAAGGTGCATGGAACAGCGTGGAACACCTCCATCAAGGCACGAAGATCTTGATTGGTTTCATAAATGAAATTAAAAAAAAGTTTCCTAACTGGACTGCAGAACAACAACTCAAAGGTTTGTTTGTCAATTGACAGCACAGACATACAGTATATCAACAACACATCTTTTTACTCATTTGCATTTTAACCCTCACAGGTGGGATAGCCTCCTACAACTTTGGCACCAAAAATGTGCAAACCTTGGGTGGAATGGATAGGGGCACCAGTGGTGATGACTATTCCAGCGATGTCGTGGCCAGGGCTCAGTGGTACAAAACCAACAGAGTCTTTTAGGAGCGACAACAAGGCAATGAAGAAAGCCCTCCTCAACACTCAATAAACATCACGCAAAGTAAAACCAACACGTGTCCTGGTTGAATATGATGAAAATACATTTCATTTTCATTGGTTTTATTGGCTGTAAAAGTCCGAAAATAATGTCTATCCAGCTCTCTAAACATTTTATATACTGCTTATCCTTTTCATGAGGAAGCTAGAGCCTATCACAGGTGTTGAGACTTACAGGACTAAGGTAGAACGCACCCCGACTGATCAAATATCCCAATGTCTTTTTCAAAACTAATGTGAAAAGCCTAGGTTCCCAAAGTGGGGTATGCGTACCCCCAGGGGTAAACCAATTGTCACGGGGGTACGTGAATAAAAATGAAAAACAATTAGCGCTTATACTTTACAATCATGAGTGTGCCTGAACGCCTCACGCCGCAAGGAGAATGGGGCAGAAAAGAGACAGAGCATGAAGTTGTTCATTGCTGTGTGTGCATCATATGAACAAATAAGCAAGTTTGATAATTATTTTGTGTATTATGAGTGTTTAAGATTTCCTTTATATTGGTGTTCCAATCTCCGCATAGTGCAGTGGTGAAAACCTGTCATTGTGAGTGGGAATTCCGCCGAAAATGAGGCTTTGTCGTTAGTTGTATGTATTTTTATACTTTGGATTGTGATTGTTAAACTGTCCCCTTCAATTTGGTCTTAAATTAATATTCAGACTTAAACCATAGCCATCGTGACTGGACAAAAAAAGTGATGTTCAAATTCAACCCATTCATATTGAAGGAATAGAAGATATGTAGGATGATTACTTATCTATTTACTAGTGCTCATGTGAAACTTTCAAAATGTGACCATGCAAAATTGAATGTTTTGACCAGGAAGTACAGTACTATAAAATTAATTAACCAATTAATTATGGTGAATATTTCAAGTTAATTAAGATAAAACGGTTTATGTTTTTTTAAGTGTACAGGAACAGGGGTACATGGCTTTAAATCATATGTCTGAAAGGGTACACGACTGTAAAAAGTTTGGGAACCACTTGTGTAGAGTAAAGTAAAAATGTCTGAGCGAAAAGTGGGGAAAATGATTAGTCAATTGTATTTTTAAGAATACGGATTCAATTATTAAATACTTAAGACAGTCATAACAATAATAAACAATGCAATTTAAATATCGATATTAATGTAGCTTTCTACAATAAAATGGTCTCAAGAATTAATTTTACTTGAAATATCTTAGCAATTAGACAAAAGAAAAAAAAAAGAGGGTAGAACAGAAATGGCTAAAGCACACACCAATTCAGGGAAAAAAAACAAATGGACTCCAGCTTCCTCGTGCTTGTTGAGAAATATTAACGCCACAGGTGATGAAATCTACCACTCCAAAAAGGTACAGAATTGACAGGATGTAAACCCTATGTGGAACCTCACCCCATTCATGTTCCACAAGTCTGGTTCCACAAGGTGTATTGTTCAATAAACAGGACAGTGCAAAAGTCTTTAGGCCTAAAAGAAAAATCTGTATATGTCGCGAGATCCAAACGTGGCAATACTTCTTGTTTACAGACAATCTGTCTCCTGAGAACAGGGCAGCTAGAACTCTATTAGACTGTGAGCTATGGCATCGCTACTGTGAATGATAATACACGCAATATAGAATTGGAGGTGCACGAGGCAGGATTGGAACTGCACATTACGTGCTTTATGTAATCCTTGCAATCCAACCTACCTCCGTGTTTCCAGCGTCACTCGCTCTCGACGTGTGGCTTTTTTTTTCATTCAGTTCAACAGCTGTCACAGTGTTAATGTCCAAGCAGAAGTTGTAGTAAGTCAACATTTGATCAAACTTAAGATTTGTCGGATGAAAACATGATCGGTGCACAAGATTTTTATCAAAACACATGATAGCGTCTATTTCACTGCTTCTTGGTACGGCCCTCTAAGCATCATGGGAATTGTAGTTATTTTAGCGTAAACATAAACTAATCTACTGCAATCTATTTTACATGTGCCTTTGCATAATTACACGTTAACATAAATTATTAGTACTAGCAGCAAAAAAAAAAGTACTAGCAACTGCAACTGCTGTCATTATTTTAACTTTTATCATTTTTATTTTTGTTTCAATTTGTGTAAAGAAGCTCAACGGTTAAAAGCATCATGCTTAGGTCATGCATGCAAAGTTTGAAAATATTTCAAAATGGGGGGGGAACCATATCTTTCATGCCATAGTGGCTCAAACTGTAATAATAAATCCCTGTAACAGCCATTTTATCCAGATCCTCACCAAAATGTGACGGATTCTTGCTTGGTCCACGAGCCACTGCTCTACAAAGTTAGGTGGAAATTGGCTTGGTATTTTAGTTTATATCCGCTATTGTGTCTGTACTTCTATTTACTGTTTTACTGTGTCAAATTGATGATTGCTGTGAAAAATTAGTGGTAGCCTCTTGCAGAGTACTGTTTTTAAACACGGGCATTTTGTGGTTGAAAGTGGTAATGAGAGGTACCAAACGAATAATCATTTTTCTTTCTAAATTTCTTTCTGCTGTAAACAATTACAATTATTTATACAACAATTGTGTGAGCTCTCCTGGTGGCTGTCAATATTTGCTATGCATTATGGCTCAGTTGCTTCAAAGCACAGCAACTCTACTATACTATACAGTATGTCTGAAAGGAAATATAGTCAGCTGCTGTAGGTCTCCGTAGTCTCGGAATAAGATGCCTGTGTATGTGTTAGTGGTGGGCACACTGGTGCTGCCACAGATCCACTCGGTCCTGAAAGCTGTAGAGGCAGCGAGGGCAGCGGTGCGGCCAGCTGCCTGTATGCTTGCGGCTGTGGGTGATGAGGTTGGAGCTCTGACTGAAGCCTTTCCCGCATACGTGACACACATGGGGCTTTTCGCCTGACACACAAACGCAACACAGAAGACGTGAGGACACGCAAGAATGAAGAAAATATAAGCAGATGCATATGGGTTATGGCCTCCCTTCCATGAACTTATCTTTAAATTAATTGAAGTATGTATGATAACAACTGCGATTGGCTGGAAAAAAAAAAAGAAAAAAAAGCAAATAGCAGTGTTATAGGTATTTATATTAATATTGCTATTATTACTGTTAGCATCATTGCTGTCAGTTTTTCTCTTGGCTACTACTACTAATAATGTTATTTTATGTTATTCAACAAAAATAAAGTTTTATTTGTCAACAAAAAAATAATTAAGGGAGTTAAGGGTTATTTTAGACAGGCATGATACTTAAACATACTTTAAACCTTTAGACTACATTACAGTAAACATTGGACAAATCTAAATTGAAATTAGTAAGTAATAAGTAATAAACCACTGATCAATTACATTTTATTGTATAACTAGTTTTACGGTACAATAGGTCCCCAACTCACGAACATCCGACATGCGAACTTTCGGAGATACGAACACAAGCCGACTGGTCTATTTTTTCATGTATTTTGCTTTTTAGTACTGTAACTCCATTATTTATACTGCTACTGTACATGCTTGACCAGTAGAGGGCACTGTGACACTGCTAATGGGACCAACAGGTACAGGAAGCCGCTGGGGAGAGAAAGCTAAATTGTAGCTGTATGATACAACTTTTATTAAAATTTATGAAGCGTTAATAGGCCTGCTTAATTCTACACCACCCACAGACCACTACCTCTTTTAGAAGAGTCTCACGACGACGAAGATTTGTCCTTTTTTTCAATAACTCCTCCTCCTCCACCACAACGACGTATGCTCGACCACTCCTCTTCAAATGTAAATAACATTTATCATTATATATTATTATATAATTTTTATTATTGTTTTTTTCATTAATTATCCTCGTTTAATATTACTACTGCATCCAAACTCATATTTACATACATACACATATACTGTATATGTTTACACGTACATGTAGTACCTATATCATTGGTAATATTACCTTTTCCCCGACTTAAGAACAATTCGACTTAAGAACGGTCGTCTGGAACCAATTGTGTTCGCTGGTTGGGGACTTAGTGTATTATAAATATTAAAGCAGTTCAGAATAATCAAGGACTCTATTTTGGCGTTCGACCAAAAAGTAAAAAAATATTAGCATTGAAATCAAACCCGTCAATGTGAGCATTTATATGCATAATGCTTGCAGCATTTATGGTGTATTTACAAGCACGGATTCAATATTGAGTTAATCATAAAGCTTAACATTAGGATCAGGAGCAATGGATGCACACACAGAGCCACCAGAGACCCACCAGTGTGTATAAAGGTGTGTTTCTTCATGTCAGACTTCTGGTGGAATCGTTTGTTGCAATACTGGCATGCATAGGGCCGAGTGTCAGAATGGATAAGCAGATGAGTGGATAGGGTGGATGAGCGCTTGAATGTTTTCCCACACACTGTGCAGCCATACGCCCTTTCCTAAAAGATTAAAAAGGTAGATGGTTATGAAATCTGCCTGCTATTAAGTTTGTGTTGAACAAGAAATACAATGAAAAAAAGAATTAGTAGGGCTTAGGTGTCTACATACCAAGAAAATGACAGGACACTCCCTTACTGTCTGGTGTGTGCTTTGAAAAAAAACTTTCACTTTCCTTTTACAATGTACTAAACCACACAAACAACAAATGATTAGTTATGATACTTCACATGTAAGAGAACATTTTCAGGCCATTTATGCTGACTTCTGCCTAGGCTCAACTGTCTGCTCGTTACCAGGCTACTTCCTTCTTCATGGTCGGTGACCTTTGATGTGCTATCGGTATTGTAGTGTTTCACATCGCTGTCTGGAATCAATGTCCAATTCACAATGACACTGTGAATGACTGGTGACAAGTTCAGGGTGTCGTCCCAAGTAAGATGGGATAGGCTCCACTCCAGTCTTTCTATGACCTTGAACAGGCTATAGAAAATCATAGATGTTCCAAATGGACTGACAGTGGCACTTTGTTTATCGGGAGGAATGTGCCATTGGTTACAAACAAAACAAGAAAAGTAATTCCTGACCCTGCACTTTTATCTGGATTTGCACCAAACGTCAATTGTGTAGTTTAAGTGTAATCATGCAAACCTCCAACATAACGTCTTGCCTTGCACTTTTGTATGCACAGTCATTGCCAAACGTTTTGAGAATGACAAGTATTAGTTGTCACAAAGTTTGCTTCCTCAGTGTTTTCAGGTATTTTGTCAGATGTTTCTATGACATACTTTAAGGGTCACTGACACGATTGATCAACTTTGCATATATGTTATATATTGTTTGTAATTATGTTCGTTTTATGACAGCGAACGGTAAATTTGCAAAAATTACATTTATTGTTCGTGGCGGGAGCCATGACAAACTGCCGTCGCAGAAAAGGGGCGGTTCCCAAGTGACATCAGCTCAGTTGAATCTCACAAGTAAACAAACATGGCAGTATACGAGACAGAGGATAGTCACAGTGATTATAGCGAAGATTTGAGCGATTTGTGAATAGTTTTCAAGGAGGAAGAAACATCTGGACATGAACTAGAGAACTTGCAGAACAGGGAATTAAACCGTATTTATTCGAACCACTGATGATGAAACTAGCGTGTCTGATGCGCAGGTGTCCGATGACAAAGACATGGAGATGAAGCTTGACCAAAACACAGAATGGTAAGTGTAAATTGCCTTGGGGTTGCTTATCCTTCAATTATTGTTTTAAATCGCCTTCTGAATGAGCATAAAGGGGTCTTTAGAGCCTTTTTTTTATTGGGTATTTCTGGTGCCGTCGCCGCACCGCCCCCCACCGTCAACATATCGCTGTGAAAATACAGTATGTTTTAAACATGTATAGCGTCATCTCCGGCCTTTGTCCTTATCAACGCTCTCACCTATGGATGTGTTTTTTTTGGGATTATGTTCATTTTCATGACAAAGAGTGACTTTGCAATTAATTAAAAAAAAAATACTTCTTCATTGACAGGCACATGTGCATGCAACGTATTGCCACCTTCCACAATAAAAAAAATTAGAACACAGACAGAAAAGCTTCAGCAACACAACGCTGTCTAATGTAGTCAACAGGCCAAAATAATGAATGCTGTAGAGCAGTGGTCCCCAACCCCCCGGCCGGATTCTCTCTGTTACATCCGTCTCACTTGACGCATGTCCATTGTGTGTGTGCGCTAACCTTATCTCATGCCACACAGATAGACTACTACTGTATTTTTATCATTTTTCTTTCACCTCATATTTGGTGTCAAATGCTGATACTATGTGGGAATGCATAAAGGTAAGTTTTGATGACTTATTGAGTGCTAATGTGCACATTTGTCTCAAGTTAATTCATGCTAGCGCACTGCCTTGTACCACACACGCCAAACAGCGATGTAATAATATCTCTGGAAAAACTTGGCTGGAACTTGAACTGGTGGATGGTGGGTCGGCATTCATTTTGTGCTTTTCATGATTTATTCATTAGATTGCTATAATGTACAAACCCCACCCCCCACCCCCCGGTCCGTGGGAGATTTGTAGTAACACAAGCTGGTCCGTGGGTCAAAAAAGGTTGGGGACCACTGCTGTGGAACAGTGTGAGTGTGGGCCACCGTTGGTAAATGGTCCAGCAAATGAATGCTCCCTAAAATAGACCCCATGAAACTAAATACCACTGAGCTCATTACACATACAAAAATGTATAAATGGCACCGTTCAAATCACAAAGGATATATAAAGGATATATGTACTACTATGTTCAACTTTATTAGGTATTTTAACCTACTGCTACACTTATATTACAAATACTGTAACAGTATTATCCTAGCGCTTACAGCAATTTGTTACGTTTATAAGGCATTAACAACCGAGTTAACGATCATTGTTGAAAAGCTGTACCAAAGAAACCTATCAGTGCTTACCTTGACACTGCATGAGTCACTATCTGTTGTGTAGGGCAGCATCTGTGCTGGGGCCCTGATTCCATGGCACTTGTATATGTGTCTCTTGAAACTGGACACATGTGTAAATATCTGCAAAAATAATGCAAAAAAAAAGACTTCTTTTAAGGTGTGATGTCTCACTACGACACCCACTGCAAATATGTCTGATACAAGACAAGGACAGTATGCATGCATGTACACTGCATATGCATAATTGTATTTTGGTAGCTAAAACCATGGGTGAGTATCTAAAATACAAATGTGCTAGTATTTCAATGGCTTGATAACCTACTTTCCCACAGAGAGGACACTCCTGCCTGGTAGAAGTGTTCTTGGAATCGTCACAGTGCTTCTGGACCTTGAAGCACTGATGCAAGACTTCCAGTCCTGACGAGACTTGCCTTTCTGAACTCACATGAGGTCTGGACCATACAGTGGTATTCGGAACACCTTTAAAAGCACCCGAGTGTTCAGTACAAGTACACTCTAAGAGCAATGTGAGAAGGACCATCACATACTCTATCTTATTTATACAACTATCAATACATGCTAGGTATTCAAACTGAATTCTTTACTGATACTGATGACTTTTATACGGTTTGTTACCAGGAAACTTCTGCAGCGATTCGACGATGACTGTGCCAATATCCTGCGTGTCTGTTGGGGCATCCCCCAGGGATACGCACCAGGGCCCCTTCTCTTTTTCAGCTGCAATCATCCCAGTACTCTGTTCTGACTGAAGAGTCTGTAAGCCTCCTCGTTTTACCAAGAAAGAACGAGGCATCATGCTGGAGGGAAAGAAAACCTGCATAACATTCATCTAGAACAACAAAAAAAGACATATTCCAGTATCTAGGTCTTAATCGTACATGTCATTACAACATGTATGGTTTTCTTTTGTTAGATTAGTTTCTGACAGACTGCAGACCCTTTGAGAACACTAAGTTAATATGATCACACAGTGCTTGACCAGAGGATGGCAGGAAAATGCATTTTGACAGCCTGTTGTACTAACATGGAATTCACATTTGTAGCCCATGTTTGTGCATACTACTTACAGTGTAACAACAGTGGCTGAATTGCTTAATTTCTGCGCATTCACACTGCTGTGTTGTGATTTTAGGATTAAATGCACACACACCACATTTAATTTGGAGAGACAAAAAGTGGAAAATATACCATAAGTATTTTGGACTTTTTTTTTCCCTTAATTTGTTTTTTAAGTCGTAAAAAAATAATCTGCCAACAGAGCAGAAAAAAAATACATCAAACATAATCATTATCTGTATTTTTTTGCAGTCCATCATTCATAATTTTTCTGAATAATTATTTATTTTATTTTTTAATAATGGTAAATAAAAGCAACCCAAGCGATCCCATATCTACATTTCACTTTTTTGCAACAATCAAAGACCATAATAACAAAAACCATTAAAGGAGTCAATATTATAAACCAATTCCATAGGGTTAAAAAGCCTGGCATATAATAAAAAAAAATGTGAATCATTACTATTTTAAAATATCCTGCAATGCAAATTGAATGCTGTGCTGGACATAGGTAATACTGTAAAACTCACCGAAATACAGTAGGTCACACACAAAGCACACTCATAACTCTGCATGAAGATGAATGAGGAGGAGGCTTGTTGAGCCCTCTGAATGTTCTCAGAGAAGGAAGCGTTTTTATATGTCAGCCGACAACCACACCGCTTCCTCACATAAACCCAAACTGTGCAGATTCCCGTCAGAGCAGAAATGTGGTCAGTTCCACACTGAGAAACCACTGTGTACACATAGTAGACAATATCATACGTCAAAAAAGAAAGAAGTGATACATACTCAAAGCTTTGTCTTTAGAGACAAATCTTTGTTATCATTGGTTGTTGGTGTCAACATTTCCGCCTTCTGCTCTATTTTTACCATGTTTGCCGTTTTAATTTTATTTAGTTTCTGAAGGGACAAAATGGCAAATGAGCCACTTGCTGCGGATGGCCCCTGGGCTGCACTTCGCACTTTAGACGCCCCTACTTTTGTGGATCTTCGTCGGGGTTGGGCTTGTGACGACGGCTCTATGAACCACAACCCTATTTGGCTTAGTGTCTTGGGCGAGCGATGGTGACTGAGGAGAGAGGAGCTGGTCAACGCGTTACAACGGTCAGCCCTCACGATCCGAGTCGCCGCAGCGCCAGGGTTTTTTTTGGAGGTGCACGTCTATGGAGTTGTATGTGTGCCTTCATTTTGAGGTATCGAAGGCAGATTTTGAACCATATGAACGTGCAATAATTACTGTGTGCAGAAACATTGCTGGGCTCTCTCTCTCGCTCTCTCTGCACACCGCTTGCTCAACACTTGCGGGGCGAGGCGAGCTGTGCGGTGTGCACTGGTACCTCCGGACAGGTTTTGGGGACTGGTCTCCTGGCTGGGGCTTGCGTGCTGGAGAGTGGCGAGGCTTATGGGCGTGTTTAGTGGTCAAAACGCATGCCTGTTGGTCACTCTCCAGCAGGGGAAGGCACTGATGTGATAATCCATTTATTTTTTCTAATATTTCAGTCGACGTGTTGGCAACCCCTGCTTTAGATGCTCACAAAGCTGAAGTCTCATGAAGGTTGCTGAAATCTTTCAAGAGTTGCTGACTTGAGAGCTAGGGCATTCAACAATAACACGACAGTGAAAAAACAGCTTCGATAATATTAACGTGTGGCAAAACACGCTTGTATAAACACTGCAGAGCGTTGAACAGTAACATTAGCACGGACACTGGGGCAACAACATGGTGTCCTGGCTGGTCCAACCCATTATTACAGACAGCTCAAGTAGACGATCTAGTGTCACCTCTCCTTTTTACAATGCAATGGTACCATCAAGACATTTATCAAGCTGCTATTTTAAGATCAAATTTCTACATATTGTTCCTTTAATCCATGTAACAAGCCACAACCAGACCTTTGCAAAAGGTGCAATGTCAAAGTTTTATTTTGTATCATTCATAGGACACACAACACTGAAATAGATGCCATTTTTAAAATAATCATCCCATCATAATAGAGTTAATATAACTTTTAGTTGTATTAAATGTATTTGACAAGTACATCAGTTGAAATGCAAGAAGGGTTTTTACACCACATGGTTAAGGGTGCCGTCACATCCGAGTCCGTGCTAAATTGACTTGATCAGCACAATTCTTGCTACAAAAGGGAGGACAAAGGAAGGTACGTACGATATGTTTATGGCACATTAATGATGTTCAATGATCACCATCCACTGTGTGGGTTGATGGCAGTGGTTGAAATGATAACGCAAGCATCTCCCAAAGTAATGTACAAAATGCTTTGTCACAGTACTGTAGTTGTAATTAGTGTTTAGGTCAGAGCACCGTCACTTTAGAGCTTCATGTAATGGCATTTATTGGTGGGAAAACTCTTAAATGTCAAGGCAACCCAGACTCACTCAAGTCTTTGTGGAGCATATGATAAACACACACTGATTACAATACTGTACAGTATGTGTTTTTTTACCAGGTCACCAAAATACTGCACTTTCCTGGAAGTGAAAGTAGTCAATACATTTAACTACTAAACACTGATGAGCAGAAATTGAGCACTATGTACAGTTGCACTCAAATCATTTAAACCCCATTGTAGAGGTTCCTTTCAATAAATGGCCAATTGATTACCGTAACTGAGGCTGTAATGGATTTTGTTGGTTTATTGCAAACTACAGTCCTGCAAAATTCATACTAGACTTTGCAAATAAATGCAATTTCCAACAAGAGTTCACCATTTGAGTGCAACTGTCCATACAAATGAATACATCACAGCAGATCACAGCAATGCCAGGTGCAAATAGCCTCCAGGTAAAGGGGGATATCAAAACAATGTTGCATTCCAGACTGCTGGGAAGTAGGAAATATCCCACTTCCAAAGTTCGACCTCAAAGCGTTGTAATCAAAAGCAAACAAAACAAAAAAAAAACATGGCTAATGTGCTGAAAAAGAACGTTGTACATTATAGCCAACGATGCGGAAAGATCGTAGACATCTTTTCCAGTTGAAATTCCTTTTTTTCAACCCTCATTTAAAAAACAAACTAAACAAAACCAATTTTCATGAAACTTTGGGGAGGGGTGGCATATGTGCCAAGCAATAACCCATTAAATGTTGGTGTGCATCCAAATTAAAATATCAATACAGGAATTACATTTTTCTTTTTTACATTTGAACCATACCGCATCGACAGCTTTCAAGCCGTCAACACAGCCTAATACGCAACACAGCTTTCATTTAAGAGCCAGATATCCAGCCATTTCCATGGTTTTCTTTCCGATCACCAAAATCACTTAGGTTCTCACGTCAATAGCTATGGTATTGTACTGCCAAAAAATGTAACTCTATGAGCTATTTTTGGTGTCATTATTATATTTGTCCAAACAAATGTATCTTTAGTTGTACCAGGTATTAAAATGAACAAACAAGTGACGAAACAAGGTGGTCTAATAATTTTTTCCCATGGCTGTATGTTATACAGATCGAGATTTTTCTATGACGCACGCAATGGTAAATTATTGAATGCAAAAAAGACATAGAGGCATATCTTCACACTATTTTCCATGTAGAATCAATTGTGTAAAATGCTGATATCTAGTACAGCGGAACCTCTGTTAGCGTACACCCCAGTTAGCATACTTTCCGGTTTACGTTGAAAAGATTTTGCCTCGGTTCGCGTAGATTTCCCAGTTGGCACACGATATAGCATGCATATTGTCGTGTTATTAATACACTGTGCGAGTCCAACTAATAACATGATCGCAAAACGTCCATGTTAGCATAGAAACCGAAAAGTCTTTGTCCCCCAAGCTCTGTTGCCCGTCTATGACGTTATCAGCAGTTGACTCTGTGGTTCTCTGCTAACTAACACAGGTGCGCCACAAGTCTCTGCTTCTCTTATCGATCAGGACTGCAAAATAACCCACAATGGAGGCAAAGGAAGTATTGAGTGAAGCGACAAGGTGAGAAAGATTACTGAATTCAACAAATAACTCACAGCAAAACACAAAAAATGGTGTCGGTGTGGATTCTGCTGCCTCATAGCCGACTTTGTCAACAGTAAAGTCTTCAATCAAGGTAAAAGTATTGGTAAATGTTCATTAATCCCTTCCATTCATTATTTATATGCATTTTGAATTGTTTTCTGCATGTAAAACTATCAAAACACGTTTTTGTCTGGAATGGATTAATTGGATTTGCATTATTTCTTAAAATGTATTCTGTTAGACTCGGAACGGATTAATGATGCTAACCGAGGTCTCGCTATGTAACAAACAAATAGATAAATGTAGTTCATATAACCTTTAAAATTGACATTTTGCATTCATAGAAGGGCACCACCGTTGTTGCAACCCCATGCACATTTTCCGAGTAGGAAATGTCGGACTTCCCCGGTTGTCTGGAATGCTTTGCTGTTAGTAAGTTAATACCATGACATGATCTTCTTGCAGAACAAGTTTGATATTTCAGAACCAATAGGTGTTTGAACTGAGAAAAATTATCGTAATAGCTTGCTTGCCCCAAAACCAGGTAAAACATTTTTATCTTCGAGTTCAAACGGAAGAGATATTACATGCTGGTATCAGCATTAAGTTCGAGGATGCTCAGATTTCTCGGTATTCATGCATTCAACCAAAATCACAGTCTCTACAGTCTAGTTAGCATGAGAAACAGAAGGAACTTGAGTGAAACTTCATTGCAACATGTCAAAACTGATTCTAGTGCAGAGTTGTGACATCCAGCAATCACCGCTAAAAGGCTGTTATTTGCAACAATGCGCTTGGCAATACAACATCCTCTTGAACTCTTGTGAAGGTGTTCAATTTCATTATTTGCTTTTTTTTTTTGAAAGACGGTGGATAATAATGTAGAAAGGGGAAACAATTTCCCATGATAAAGTAGAGTAGTACATCAATATCTGGCAACTTCACTCCGTTCCGTTAGCAAGTTTCTCTCTGTAGTGCAAAAAGTAGAACATATAACACCCTAGCTTTCTTCAGTGTTGAAACAGAGGTTTCCCTTGAAATCTTGTGATATTTCATCAATCACCACACACTTGACAACCTCCAAAGTAATATTGTTTGACAATATTATCAAATATGTCACCTAGACTGCTGCTACTGTTAGCATCGTTACCATATGAATCCGTTTCAGCGAGCTGAAACATGGATTTATACACTCAGAGGACTCACAAAAAAATAAAAGACAGCTTGACATTTAAGGCGAAATATGTTTGCTTGCCGTCATTAAGTTAAAGAAGTAGCCTGTTAGCTTAGCTTTTAGCTTACCCGAGTCCACGTGACGCCAGTTAGCGCTGACTGCTAAAATCATGTTAATGCTGCAATGTCTTGGAATTCGGATTGCTATCACCACTACTACAACTGTAAGATTTCATGATGTGTTAACTATTGTGCTAACTTTACTGACATGGTGCTGAGTAAAATGATCAAACTAAGTTTCTGTATGCTAACTGCTGTCTGTCCGAGGAACCGTATTTGGTAACTAAGTTGAAAAAGATGACAAAGCGATAATTATTATATAATATGATGCACGAGTATCCAATAAATGGTTCAACTTTCTTTACCACAGAAGTAAATGACACTTTCCAACAGCTTGGGTACAAACAGCACAGATTGTTACCTCCTCAGCTATAAAGGGACAAAATCTTTTTAGACGTTTACAAAAATGTGCGCATTTCTGCGAGATGCTTAGGGATAGGCATCTGATGATTGGCGCTCAATTAAATGGCGGGAGAATTTGTGTGGGAATGTTCTGAACTCCTGCTTCAGTGCAGTCCATAGCAGAATGGTGCCCAAAGGTCTGCTATAAATGATTTGTGATGCCCCCCTCTGGGTTGTTGTCAGAATGCTTTGGAAGACATGCTAGCTTGCATGTACTGTAATGCAGATCTCCTCCAAGTTTTATAATCATTATACAAACGGTCAAAGACTTACGGACGATTAGCTGCAAAGTCTCGTCCGTGCCCCTGCATGAATGTTTTGCTTGATGTTTTTCCACCATGTATTGCTGAAGATGTGCCAGTCTGTCCCCTAAAGATACGTTTAGAATTTTGTGATGGTTTGAGATCATCCTAAGGTTGTGATGGGTGTTTTGTAACGTGCATTTGAGCTGTGTGACAAATTTCAAATCAATCTGATTTATAAGCCCAAACTTTGGGGTTGAATAACAGCGCCACCATGTGGTGTGTTGGTCCGAAAAATAATAGCACAGGCAACACATTAGGAGTGCATGTTTTGCCAAATCTTCACCATTTCGTTTGCAGTGGTTCAGGAGTAGTAGAAGAGTTAGTTTACACATGTTCTTTCAGCCGCACTGTTCTCCCCGTGCGTGCGTGGGGTTTCACAGCTACCTCCCACATCCTAAGAATATGCAGGTTAGGTTAAGTTGTCCATAGGTGTGAATAGAGCGTCAATGGTTGTCTATACGTGCCCTGCGATTGGCTGGCGACCAGTCCAGGCTGTACCCCGCCTTTCTCCGAAGACAGCTGGGATAGGCTCGAGCTCAACCATTACAAGCAGTATAGAAAACGGATTTCTGGATGCTCCTTCTTTAGACAGCAAGCTAGTTAGGACTGAATCAACGGCACCATTGCTGGTTGCAGCCAAGTAATGAATAGACACTTTAAAACATAACACTGAATTGTTTATGTATTTATCACCCATCATCTAGCAAAGTTCTTGCACTTCAGGGTGTTTGGATTTCAGTTATTATTATTATTATTATCATTAGTGGATGGGGAGGTCTGGAACATATTTTATAAAATGTCAAAACTTTCCATTCACACAAAACACACACACTCCCACACAAACACACACAAGGTGACGGACGCCACACAAAGTAATTAGTGACATCTCAGTATGCAAATGAGTGTAGAGATAAACCATAGCAGCACGTTTAGTGTCTTTCCGAGCGTCACAGTAAACAGGCGGCTGTTACGGTGGCTCTGGGTTGGCACACGAGGTGGGGTTGGGAGGGAAGTTTCACACCGATATAAAAAACAAACAAACAAAAAAAACATATCAAAATAAATTACATAACATATAAATTACTTTAAAACACAAACAAAAAAAGATTTGGCAACTTTTTTTTTTTTTTTTGAATATGTTTGCACTTTGAACGCTCCGTGTGTGTTGTGAAGCATGTTGAAATGGTCATGAGGACAAGATGTATTTGGTGATATTCCGCTGGACGTGTTCTTCTACCCCCCCGGCCTCTTCCAATTAGGATGTGAGGGCCCCGTGGATGGCTGATAGACCTTTAGGGGTGAAGGCAGGGAGGACAGATGTGTGTTTTTCTCATGACAGGAAATGAATATGTCCGATAGTGGATCCCAATCAGGAACAAGAGTTATAGAAGGGCTGTATTTTTTTTGTTTGCCTTGGTCAGGAGATTTAGGACAAGTGGTCCATCTTCAGCAGCAAGTCTTGAATGTCCAGTTTCAGCCCACTTTGTGTCTTGGGTTAGATATGTACTATATAGGACAGTTTCTGAGGTGCTAAAGGAGCAGGTCTGTCAGTGTCAGTGAGCTCCTCCTCCTCCAGGCCTCAATTCTCCATCGCCTTGGCGCATACCATGTTGCCGTACAGCTGCTGGGGGTCGGGTGGTATTCGCTCCTCTGCCTCGCTGTCTGTGCTACCTTCACTGTCCAGGCGGGCAGCCGAGTGACACGGGCCTGGTATGGCCGGGTAAAGGGCATTAGCAGGGAGCGGGCTGTGGAGGAAGTCGTCGTCTGAGCTTAGGTAGTCCCCTTCTGCGGAGGCGGGGCTGGCCAGGCAGAGATCTTGGTAGTTGGCGCCTCCTGTAGTGAGCCTGGAGCTCGGTGCACCTGCCTTCTGCCCTCGCAACTGCCTGATCTGGAAACACAAGTAGCGCGCCATTTCAGACAGGGATGTCCCTCAGAGCATCAAATCGATCGCAAGTGGAAAGTTCAGGTTTTCTTAGAAGACGTTTCACCTCTCATCTGAGCAGGTTTCATCGGTTCATGCTCAAAGACTAGGTAGGATAACTCTCGTCTGACGAGATAGGACTACAGCTGTCATATCTAGTCCGAACAGGCTTCATCGGACCATGTTCAAAATACTAGGTGGGACAGGTCTAGTCCTATCTAGTCAGACTAGAGCTGTTATTAGGTGATTTACAGTATTTATTATTAGCAGATTATAAGAGGCCATAGGGTTTAAGCAGATCATCACCAGCATCTGCAATGGCACATATGATAAATGAAAACAAATATGACAAATATGACAGCCCTAGTCCTATCTAGTCAGACTAGGGCTGTCATATATGATAAATGACAGCTCTAGTCCTATCTAGTCAGACTATGGCTGTCATATATGATAAATATGACACCTCTAGTCCTATCTAGTCAGACTAGGGCTGTCATATCTAGCCTGAGCAGGCTTCATCAGTTGATATTAAAAGAATAGGTAGGACAGCTGTAGTCTGACTACATAGGACTTGGACTTTCAGCATAACTTGACCATGTCCTGTATAGTCAGACTAGAGCTCTCCTACATATCTTAGAAAATAACCGACAATTCTAAAAGTACATTTTTATATCTTTATGCCCCTTTTGCACTGCACAGAAGTGGTTCTTGGTGCGACTTGCTTCGGTTTGTGTCGTTCTACTTGAACACAATGCAGCTTCAGTAGTTGCAGCAAACTACAAAAACCAGGCCAAACTGAACGCATCAATCAGAATTAGACGAGGTAATAAACAACAGTGAAGGTCGCCTGTATTTACTTCTCTCTGGCGAACAGACATGTATCCAGGTGGAGACTGAGGGCAGCAAGAAAATGGAGCAGTGCAGTAAAGTGGAGACTGTGGAGTATAACAACGCAGCACCCTGAGCTTACGAGGCACAGCAACAAAAGGGTGTACTAATGTTAACGTGTGCCATTTCTAGCTGTGTGTCCTCAAATGTGACGGTGATCCCAATCTGCTCAACCAATGAGCAAAAATAGCAAGTAGAGCTGTGGAAAGCCAAGTAAGAAGTGAAAAGCGGGGCATTTTATAGTGCGCAAAAAGGTGAGGGGTGGTCTTTAAAGCATTGTAATCCCTACATTGTGTGTGCGTGTGAGGTGAAAAGAAAACAAAGTCAAACACCTGCTTCACCTGACAAACTTCTTTCTCACTGCATAAGCAATCTGCATATGACTCAAGCATACCATGATGGCCTTGGAGCGCTACACTGAGATTTTTCTAAATGGTTTGCCGCTTATTCATCTGTACTAGTTTCACTCTGCATTACAAAACCATTGCTTTGATGAGAAAGGTGGGGGGGCAGAAAGTGAAGCGGGGAGTCTCATTACACCCCCTCAGTTAAGAGTTCTTGTCACGCACTGGCACTCTCTGAATGAGCAAGACAAGGTCAGACCACCAGTTCACGAACCAATATAAGTGCCTTTACAACGATAACAATGCTCAGGTTTGATTGACGCCACCAGAGAGGTATTAATTTAACCATATGTTTATTATTGTGGTTATAGTTCGCAAGTGGTATCGTAATGAGAGCTGTTACTAATATTTTGGGTACCTTACACATCTACAAGATGGGGGACTAAATCTTAGAGTAGCACAGAAGACTGTTACTCTAAACTAAGCATTATTAAAGTTCCTTTTGACTTTAATGATAATTCTTTAAAAAAGGAAGTGAAAGGGGCCTTTCATTTTGTTTGTGGGTGGACGTGGTATTTGCTGTGAGGCTGCACTCGTGCACGTACAAGACTTCTGTGGGGGAGCTAGCAAGGCTGCAGAGTAGCTACTGTGCATGCACGTGTCTTCACAAAACTGCCCGCGGTATAAAGCGCAATGCAATTAGGAGAATGTTAACATGACTACATCGTTAAACGTTTTGAAAAGTTTAATGTAAAGAAGATATTTTTTCAAAACAATCCCTCTTTGTACAGATGCAAATGCTGCAATAAACACCTCTGTTCAAGTAAATGCCAGACTGCAAATACAGTCTCTCATAACAATGCTAATTTAATACAAATGTATGATAGTATAATACAATACAGAGCAACATTTTGTGAAAAGTGGAAAAAAGTCACCATCACTTGTCTGGAGGTGTGTGTTGAAATGCAAAGAAAACAACAAAAAAAAAGGGAAAACACAACAATAACAACAAAAAAAACTACATTTGAGGAGTTGGGTGGGAAAAGTACTGTATAGCCAGCTTAAGAACTGATGGAGTTTATGTTCGCAGAGGTTCCCGGCAGCAGATGGCAGGAAACCATCACTGTTAAGACCCTTTGGTAAAGATGCAACTTCCACAACCCTTTGTGGTTGTAGTAGCATGCTTGTTTTTCGCAACAACTGGCTAAAAGTTCATCTACTATCTACTATCTAATGGTGACTTCCGTCCACACACCTCTGTGATGTTCTTTAATGCAATGTCACACTCCGCTTGACAGTTTGGACTTTTTCCCCCCTTTCTGTCATTAATTTCTGTTCTGCAGAAAATAAATAAATAAATAAATCAATAAAATAAATTCTGTTCTGCATTTTTATTTAGTAATTGCTGTTTCCTGTTTGGTATTAGTTTTCCCAGGCTGGAGGGTGCTGGGGAGCTTTGCACTCTATTTTAGTTCTGCTGGGGCTTTTGCGAGTCGCTGGTTCATTGCTCTATCTTTGCGACGTTGGACATTTGTGTGTGCTTGGACTTGTGCATTCCCATGGACTCCTGCTACCGCTGTGCTCTATGCCCCGTTTGCTTCTACATAAGCAGTTTTTCTGTTTTCTGGATGTATTCCCTTTTTGTGCACGTTTGTGTAGTTCACCTGCCATGGTGATTGCTAAGGTAGTGCCTAGCTTACCTCTATTTTGAATCTTTGCTTTTTGTGTGTTGTGCTACCTAAAGAACTGCACCAGCCACTATGTCCTGGCATTCTGGGTTAATACTTCACAACACCAAAGTGGAATGTAACATAACTTCTTAAGTATGTATTAAATACAGTACAAATTAAACAAATAAACCACGGCCACCGCTAACTCACACTGCAACCTCAAAACTAACAACAAGATACTGACATACCTCACTATACCTATACTAATATATATCATTTTTCAATTACCCATCTGTCCCTTTTAAAAAGAGGCCCTTGAGCCCAGACGTTTGCCCACATGTGGGTTAGAATGAAGAGAAACTAAGTGACATGACGCTGGAAGGAAAACCAATATGTGCAGAGATGTAACAAATAAGGTGGTGAAGCTGCGTGCTGTGTGACACCTACATATTGCACGATTACTTTTTACCACATTATGATGACATTTTAAAACATGATCATTACTCACCACTTGGTCTCAACTAAAGGGTGAAACGCGCGTGTGTGCGTGTGTGTGTCAAACCTCATTTTTGAGCTCAGTGATCTGGTCCCTGAGCCGGTTGATATACTGTCTGGAGTCAGAGTGGTTCAGCTGGCCTTGGATCAGCCCTTCTTCCTTCTGAAATGTACACATACACACACACACACACACACGTGATTATTATTCGTTTTAGCCACTATGCCGACGTTGTCTTGATCCTTTTATAGCTCTTTGTCGGGGTTGAGTGTGTGACGTGCAATTCTCTGTCGAAAGAGTCAACCTGCAAGTCAATCTGCCGCAACCACAACTCTCTGTGACCTATTTGTTGTTAGCTTAGAACAAGGAAATTAAAGTGAGACAGAGACTGTTATTGGAGCTGGTACTAATCGACGTGTTCCAACAGTCAGTTTTATTGCAAATGTTGATCTGAAATCAAGAGAAGGCATTCGCAAAGGAGGGCTGTACACCCTCTGAATGAGTCATATACACACAGGAGAGAATGTAAAAAAGCTGACCAATCACAGCCTTTATGATCAGAGGTAAGATTTTTTTTGGAGGCATACGTCAAGCTAAGCAGCGTACCCTGGCACCTTGAGACAGGACCATAATCCTGACTTTAAAAGGTCACAATGCACAGTGCACAAAGACACAACACACACACTGACTTGCCTGTATCTCAAGCTCTGCTATCTTCTGCCTGAGCTCAGCCATGGCAGCCATGCTGTCTGCTTCCCTCAGGCGCACCGCCATCACCTCCTCTTTACTCTGTGAAAAAGGACAATGTGAGAGGGGACACCTTCTCATCAGCGCATTCCTCCTTTATTGCTGTTCATTCATTCTATTCTCTGCATCGACCATGCTTCCCCTGTCCAGGATTACACACATTATGATCACATCTCCTCCACCTCGCTCTGTCCTCCCTCACACTACCACCTCACTCCTTTTCTTCGTCTCCATCCACACCTTGCAATCCCACTCTGCCTGCTTCCGTTTCATCTCGTTGAGCTGGGCTTGAACAGCTTTATTCTGATTGGACAGCATCTGGAGCCGATCCTGGAGGGCGGAACGCTCCTGCTCATGCCGACCAATCTGTTTGTTGTGGATTTGATTCTAGAAGAGAAGGGGTCAAGCTTAAGTGGTTAGTTGTTTTAAGTATTAAGCTTTTCCAATCCGTTATTTACTAGGTTGATCATGCTTGTGTGCAACCACGAGCTACTAAAGTCATGTAAAATAACAACACTTCCCACAAATGTTTTAAATAAATAATGGCATGATGTTTTCATGCAATGATGGATAAATCTTTATTGGCTTGCGTTGCGTGTTTATTTCTAACATATGATTTCACTTCACCACCTAAAATGTGCGTCGCCTTTTTGCCATGTCTCCGAAAGGTGTGTACGCCAACTATTAAAAGGTGCCGTAGCGGTGCGCACAGTCTCATGTCAAGTTGTGTGTGACATTTAATTCTAATAAATGAGATTTCAGTTTTTGCAGTGTAATGTCGTAAAATTAAGAGTGACATAATTCGCCTCCAAAGATACACATACAGCGTCATACGTACGTGCATATTGCGCAATTTAAACATACTGTAATACATGCGTATGTCTCTGATGCAATGCTATGTAATTGTACAGTATGTCTGACCTGGCTCTCCAGCTGAACAGCTTTCAGTTTGACCTCTCGAAGCTCAGCCTGGGCTTGTGCCTCCCTCAGTCGGACGGTCATCAATTTGTCTTGCAGCTCATTCATTGCGTTCTTCTTTGGCGATTCCTTCCAGTGGCTGCCGCCACCACCAGTGCTGCCGCTACGGGACATGTGATGCTGCAAAGACAAGTTAATAAATCCACTTTTGCTGCACATGTCTGGATCATAAGAGCAGAGAAACTGGTGTGTGTGTGTGTGTGTGTGTGTGTGTGTGTGTGTGTGTGTGTGTGCTCCCACCTGCCAGCGTTGATTGAGCTCAGTGACAGAGTCCTGCATCTCTCTGAATGAGCGCAGCGTCTCCAGCTCCCTCAGTTTCATCTGCTTCACCTCCTCCTGCAGAGCTGCCATGTTGTCTTCATCAGGTAAACAGCTGCTCCTCTGGATTGGGGGTAGAACATTTGAAAATATTACAGCATATAATATTTAATATAACATCATGAATCATGAATGAATCCATGGCATGCTGACCCCTGTGTTGGGTAGCAAAAAAGCTTGACTACATGGTTAACATGCTCCCAGTAAACAGGGTACGTCAGCTAAACATAATCATGTTTAATTATTTTCACCTCCAAAGGATTTCCCTTTAAACTTTAAACTTTATTCATGAATCTGGTTTCTTTTACTGTGACCAGCATTGCTTCAATTTGTTTTTCTTCCTGTTTTTTTTTCAAAGCTGTAATGATACAATAATGATTCTGAATGTTATCTGGTACAATGTTTATGTGAACTTTGTATTTGATTTGCAAAATGCTGCAGGCTACTAGCTCTTAATACATAATGAATTTATAGTATCTCTTTGTAGAAGTAATGACTTCTACAAATGATAATTGTGATTATTGCGCTAAAAAAATGGCCACCCACATTTGAACATGATTGCTACTAGTTTTGAGATGAACAAAGACATAAAATATTATGTTACAGCAACACCTCTCAGTATGGGATTTTATTGGATTGTGCGGGTCTATTTTGAACTGTGGCTGCCGAATTAAGATGTGTTCACCTACTTGGTGTCTCTGTGCAGGCTCACCTTCTCCAGATCGAGCACCTTGTCTTGCATTTCTTTCAGCGCTCCCAGCAACTCCGCCTCACGCAGCTTGGACTGCTCCAGTTGCGTCTGCAGACCGCTCACAAACTGCTCCGTGTACTAAAACAAACATTGCAGCACTCTTTGAGATATTGACCGGAGTGGAGTTCGTTTGGGCCTCGGCGATAATGACAAAGAAATAAATATGAATAATATAAAGATATCAGGTAATGCTGACGCACGAGTTCAATCCCATCTAACGACTAATATATTGTATGTGATGCGGTATAATATCCACTTAACTAGACAAGCAAAATGACTTTGTAGGGGCTTTCAACGCTGCTGAGCTAAATATGCTTAACATTTACATTGTTATTGGTGCTTAAATTAACTCAAAAATGACGTTGTTTAAAAATATACATTTTTTCACACACTAAAGACCCATAGGAAAGTTAGGAACCTGACTTTGTTACAGTGATTGCCCCATTGAAGCACATGCTTAAAAGGTTGTTTTAAACGTATTGTTTTGAAAGCAACAGATTAACATCCTCGTCTCTTGAGTTTACCTTTTGTTGCTGCAGCTCTCTGATGGTGTCCTGCGCCTTCTCCAGGCTCTCGCTGGCTGTGTTGCACTGCTGCCTCACCACTGCCAGCTCACGCTTGATCACGTAGTTCTCCTCCGCTTCCTGCGCCCTGGTGACCTGACCCTGGAATAGGACACCAATAGCAGGACGGGAGTCAGCACTCAACATTTAACCTTTAAGTATGCACACTAAATGACAATGTAGGCAAAGAAATTGTGTCGTCATGCTTCTATATGGAATTTAGTAGTATGGCGGATGTTTAAGCCTTGAAGCAGTGGTGTCCACATTTGTGGATTTGTGGTCAAAAATTATTTTCTTTTTCTTCTCCCTGAAAATAGGAATTTTTTTCTGTGTAAAAGTATTCATTCACCATAAGTTGATAATCATTTATAAATATGTGATAATATACGTACTTTTCACATGTTTACAGTATTTCTTTATGTTTTGCTGATAATGTTTTTTCATAAAAGCGTTGCACTTTGCACTTTGTGCAGAGCATCTACCACCGGAGAGTCCACAGGAGATCTGCCTCCACCATCAAAGAGCCCACCCACCCACAACATGGACTGTTCACACGTCTGCCCCCAGGAAGGAGGTACAGGAGCGTGAAATGCAGGACAACCCGTCTAAAGAACTCGTTGTACCCCACTGCCATCAGACTCTTAAACAGCTGTTTAGAACATTACGTACACTACAGACACTTTAATACCAACCTCAATACTTGAAATACTCTCTTTTTGCACAGCACACACTTCTTTCATTTGTATATACTAATTTTATGCCTTAATAATTATCTTGATTTATTTTAATGTTGTTTTATCTATTTTTATACTATTTTTTACTATTCTTATATTTATACTACCTCTACTATTTTTTATGCTGGTACTCTGAGTGGACAGCAAAGTAAGAATTTCATTGTACAGGGAAACGTGTTTCTTTACTGTGCACATGACAATAAACACTTTGAACCTTGAATCGTTGAATCTTTGTTCGGCAGTCCTTAAACGCACCATAGTACAAGTTTAGCTGCAGAAGCACTAGCTTTGACACTCAATCTGGCCACAAAACATCTTACATAATCATTCATTAGTGGTGAGTACCTATACATGTTATACTTCAAAATGCGTTTAATAAGTGCATGAGGCATATTTAGGGCTTAAACCTGGATTGCATGTGTGAAAAATGGCAATTGAAGAGAGAAGGGAAGGGTTCTGGAGATGGATCTAATCCAATAAGCACAACAACAGGGTTGGGGAATGGAGTTTGGACACCCCTGCCTTAAAGGATTGTTTAATTATTGGAGTAAAAATTGTTATTTTCTTTGCTTTCTTTGAGAGAGTTGCACAGCGGGGGCCACTCACAATGAAATACAGTGGAACTCTCAAATTTAAACGCCCCGAAAAGTCATACAATTTGGAAACTGACCCAAAATTTGGGGAAAAATGGAGTGGACTCCTAAACCTGAAACCCGCTGACTGGTGGGCTGTTTAAGTGTTTTGTTTTACACATTAGTTAGTTAACTTCTTTTTACACTTGTATGACAGTTGCGGTCATGAAACAGATCATTGCTTCAAAATCTGCTTGGCTAACGCACCTGAACAGATTGTGCTCAAATCAGAAGGCTGACAATTATCACGTTTTTTATGAAAGGCCTCTTAGAAAGAAAGCAAAAAATTACTTGGGGTACTTAATTATCAATTTTGAAGTCATAACATTGTAATAGTGTTTACATGCCACATGCAGGATCTCATATTAGAATGTCCAGTGCATGCACTTGCAGTCAACACAGCAGGTTTGTGGAGTGAAGACCTTTACGTTAACATGTATTTTATTCATGCACGTTAAAGGTAACTTTTAACAGGAGAGAGCGGACAAAAGGAGGAGGAGAAGGGAGATTGTAGTTAAGGAGAGGACAGTGAAGTCAGCAGGAGCATGTTTTAGAAGTACTCTACCTGTATGAGTCTATCTGCCAGAGCAGCACTCTCCTACAGCACAATGAAGGAACGAAACAAGAGGTTGACAAGAGAACAGAGATGACAGAGAGTGAAAGGCAGCAGGATCCCAGGAAGAGAAGAGACCACAACAAAAGTAGGAGAGAAAAAAAAGACGGGATAAGGACCGATTCCATTGAAACATATGTAGGGAAACCACAAGTGTAAGGAAGAAAAAAAAAAAGGTAGCAGTGAGATCACTCAGAAAATAGGAGGAAAAAGAACAAGCTGTCTGTAACATGATACGAGTATACATATGAGTATACACCAAAACCTGAGATGTAAAAGTGTAGTGTAGAACTATCCCATTCAAATATTAGGAACACCTGTCAGTATGATGCTGTGCACTTTTATATCTCTAAAACATGTGACAACAATATTACTGATAATAGTAAAGGTGACGCTTGTGAGTGTATACAATATAATGTGGTACAGTGTATTTAATATGGCTGTACTACTATGTTACCCTCAGGTCCATCTCTTACCTTCTCTAAGGTCTCAATCCGCTGTTTCAGCAGCCGGTTTTCTGTGCGTAACCTCTGAACAAAAGAGCAGACAGAGCAGTTACAGAGCTGGACACAAAACTGATACTGCCTGAAGAACAATAACATGATGCTTGTTATGCTAGTTTTGTTTCATATGATTTCATCTTGAAATGTTCTAACAATTGCCCAGCTTTCCATTTACTACCACTTATCCTGCTCAAATAATAAATGACTGATTGTTAACTTTCCTTGAAACAGACACACACCTTGATCTCAATTTGTTCTTCCATTTCTTTGTTCTTGATGGTGGTATATTCTTTCTCAAGCCTGGTGGAAACAGACACTGTTGTGTTTTTTGTGTCCCGTATTTAAATGAAATGATTAAAAAGAATAATTTGGCTCTGCCAGAGGCTACGAGGTAATGAGGACCCCTTACTTTTTCATTCTCTTGGGGTTGTATTTGATCTGGTAGGCCCTGAGGATCAGCTTGTCTGGGCAGCTGTCAAACTGGTGGGGGATCACCTTCTGGAAATGCTGGAAGACATGAGCAACATGAGGGATTAGTGAAGCTACAAAGATGCTCCCTCATATTGAATGCACTACACACAGACACTTTATAAAGAACATAGAAGATTTGGAGCTGCTGGAATAACCCCTGATAAACTGTTTAGATGCAAGAAAAGACATACTTTGCATGTTGCAAATATTAGCCATCATGCACTGAATCACATCACTGGCGTCCACAAAAACGGAATACATGCAAACCAAATTATTCATGCCCTGAACGCATTTTCAAGGGAAGTGAATTTGCCTTTGTCGAAAGAGTATTTTTGCTGTAAATGACAAAAAAAATGTACTGTGTTTTCTGGACTGTAAGCCACACTTTGTTTCATAAGGCATGGTCCTGCGACTTATAGTCAGGTGTACAGTCCCTCGCCACATCACGGTTCGAATTCCTTCACTCACTCAGGTTTTTGAAAAAATACATTACTAAGTCATGCTGTCAATATCAATTTTAAAAAAGTTTGCATATCTAAAAAAATTTTATGTACTTTTTGCCTAAATTAAGCTTTTTCAAGCATAAAATTGGCAAAATGAACTAAAATACAAATATAGGACATTAAGACGATGCATTCGATATGCAATATGCGATATGCAGTCTTGATCAACAGGCAAGTTTGAATTATCTCACAGCAGGCACAATAATAACATAATAATAATAATAATAATAACAACAATAATCATCATCAAAATAACACCACAGGCTACTGTTGCGGCCGTAACCCAGCTAAAACTCAACTCTGAACCCCCGATGCCACTTCCTGTCCACACGCCCAGAACACATTTATTGCAACACACAACGCAAGTCTTATTTATGTCTTAAATAGCTTATTTTCTGTGAATGTACCCGCTATGTTGGGTAATATGAGTGTAAAGGTGAACATATGGGTGTTATTTCATGTTTAGAGGACTCTAATAATGTTAAAACCTGTTTTATTTAGAAGGTCATTAATAGGTTTTCTGTGCTCAAACTATAAAAATATTCCATTTATAAAGAAGGAATCCTTCTTAGTGGAAATTCATTTATCACAGTCGGGTCTGGAACCAATGAGCAGCGATAAAGGAGGGATTACTGTGCTGCCTTTAAGTTAAAGTGGGGTGGTGGTTGTTTTTTAGCGACACCTAGTGGCTCCAATAATTCAGTGAGTTGGTGAGACGCACTCATGCATACAAATTGAATGAATGAACGGAGCATACTCGGCGCTTTTTGTTACTAAATACTTTCTAATACGCTTCTGCCTTGGAGTCGATGTGTCTGAAATAATGCGCAATCCTAGTTATAAGATACCTGTGTGGATGGAGAAATAGCATAATGTTGTTTACTTTGGACACTAATTATGTCTAGCTTAGTGAATGTAGCTTTTTTGTCAGCCAATAAGGGGCCATCCACACAGAAACATTTTCAAATGGTGAGCTCAGTCATGTATTTTATCATTTCAGCCTTTCATCCACATAGAAACGTCGTTCTGGGTGACCTGAAACTGTATTTTTGAAAACAGCTTCCAGAGTGGGAAAATCTGAAAATGCCGGCTTGTCGTTTCCATGTCGACAACCCATAAGTAAATACACACATAAGACTTTAAGCCTATTTCAATTCATTTGTGAATACAAAATTTACGTTTTTGTGTTAAAAAAACAACTGAAATACTTGTTTGTTTCTACATGCTGGGATGTGTCCAGGTGTCATGTATTAAAAGTGTCTAAAAGATATCAACAACAAATTAATAACAAAGCATATATTCACAATTTAAATGTCAAAATAATTGTGTAATTGTTCTCTTTCTTCCCATGAATACCTCTAACACGACGTCTTAGTCATTTTCTCATATCATTTCCCGCCAGAAGATCCCCATTTAAAATCAAAATGTACTTAATTATAATTATGGTCAGCGTATGATTACATTTTCAGCTTAACTGAATGTATTCAGATGTGTGCTACTGTATATGTTAAATATATAATATATACTGTACATAAACCTAATATCTGCAGCAGTGGTTGCTTACTTGCGACATGCCCTCCATGTCCAGCTGAATGAGATCTGTCTGGTTGTACTGCAGGATGGCCATGCCCACACGGAAGATGATCTCCAAGCCCTGTAAAAACGTCATACCGCTTGTTTTTATTTGCTTACCAAACATGAACAAAACTTTAGCAAAGACCAGTTTAAGATGTTCATATCTTCCTACCTCATACATAAAAATATCAAATATACGTGTGGCAACAGGCAGAGGGAGGAAGGTGAGGAACAAGGTGAGGAACCAGGATGATGCATACATGGATGTATGAAAACTCTGGGACCGGAAATGGACGTTAAGCTCTGGAAGTTGCTCCTGATATGAAAACAAACATTTTTTTCAGCATCAAAAATGGATGTAACATTGCTGCCTCCTTGTGGATAAAAGCCATTATTTGCTTCCCCTGTACCTGCAGCAGATACTCAAACTGGTAGATGCAGAGGCCCAGTTCGGCCATGCTGGGCTTGAAGAGCTCTCTAAGACGGTATTCCTGCATCAGACGCACAAAGACGCAAAACGCCTCCTCTTCAGGCATCTGGGAGAGGAAAATTCCCCCATTAGTACAAAAAAACCCAAAAACCCGCCAAAAAACAGGTAATACTTCTTGTGCTGATTGTTACTTCACAGTCAATCCCATTACTTAGGTGTAAAATGTATTATAACATATAATAATTACTAAAAATAAAGTGAAAACTCTGGTTGAATTCCAACTTATTCAAGTTTTTCCCCAAAAGGAAATAATTGATTAATTCCAGGCTCAAATGATCGCATTCATACAACATTTATAGCATCACTGTGAATTTTGAGGCATAATTAGCCAGAAAATGTTGCCTGAACTGGATGTTCCATTGTAACTGTGTTTTTTGTAGTAGTTATCTATATTGAGTGGGACTAATTATCATAGTGACTTTACCTGCATAAGTAGCAGACCAACAATGAATGCACTGCCTTGGCAGTAGCCCACCTCTCGATCCACAAGGGAGTACGCCTAAAACAACACACACATACAAATGACTTTTATGATACATTGTCCCTTTTAAGAGCACCTTAGCTGACACAGACATTTCACATGTTTTAATTTCCAGAATAGTGCCATTAGGGATGTATTTCTTTTTAACAGAAGTAAGAAATGTTTCAAAACCTCCCTCTGTTGCTGGCCGGCACTGTATTTTGTAAGTTGGTTTTGGTTGATCAAATTACTCATACAATGTACTATACTATAATAACATACCGTATTGGCAAGGATAAAAGATCACCCCGAGTAGAGGATGAGTGTGTAAGTGACAGAAAGAAAAGTTCCGACTCGCCTTGAGAAGTAACTTGGTGCCACCCACTGGTTTACATAAATCTGTCGACCCCGAATATAAGACAACCAGTCTTTTAAAGATTTGTTTTTCCAAACCTGCATTAAAAGCCTGTTGTTCCGGCAATCAATTACTGACACCTAGTGGCCAGTGTAGCATACAATAAATCACAGCGTCTTCTGAATGCCTTATATTTGTATTTCAGTTAATTTAGCCATTTTTATGCTTGAAAATGCTTAATTTAGGCAAATAATACGCAAAATATGCATATATTTCAACTAACAATAGGTCCTATTCAACCATGAAACAGCATGATTTATTCATTACTATCTTTTTGAAAAAACGTGATAGAGTGAAGCCGCAAAATTCAAAGCTCAAAAGTGGTGAAGGATTACTGTATTACGATTACACTATATATTACTACCAGATATATGTCATCATGTTAAGCTTTTCAGTAATAGTTTTATCAGGATACATTTCTGATCAAATTAATGTACGGAAAGAGTGAGGTTTTTTAACAGTAAATTATTGTATTTTTGCCACGATTAGCAGAGGAAAATGTAGTATGTCACAATATAGTGTGTACATTATTTGAGCCTCTCACAGCATACAGTACATGCTCACTCATTAATAAGCATCTTTTGGTAAATGACCTTACCCACTGCTGAAGGCAGGCACGAGTGGAAACAAAGACCTTTACAGTAAGGGACAGCAGTCTCCCCTCTTCATAAATGTCAAACATTGCAGCGCAAAATGCTGTACTGTTCCTCACCTTCATGACGTTGAAGAGGACCTCCTGGCCTAAGCTATCCTGACCTTTGAAGAACTCGTGCTCAGGGTAGGTGCGTGCAATGTCTCTACGGATGAGCTTCTCGCAAGGGGACGACATCTTCAGCAGTTCTGAATACTGATTTTTCACCGGCATGTCCGTGGCGTTGCCCAGCAGCTGCCACACAATGGCACGGAAGTGATGAGGAATGCCCTTCCTAATTAACTCCTGGAGGACACAGAGGAACAGAAATACACATTATCCAGAGATAAATACAGTATGTCTTCATTAAGTAATATAACACATGACACTCATTTCATTAGGTAGGGCTGCACAATCTAATCCATCTTGCCTTCCCTGGGGTTTTCTCTTTTGCACAGAAAGGCAAAAGGGCCAAGGAGACAAAGTTTGTGCAGTCACATTTATTATCTAGGATATTATCTAGCACATCAGATTTGTTCCATTAGAATGATGCATACCTCCCCAAGATCATGATCATGTTAGCAAGGCAATGTAAATCATTCAATTTGTGAACAGATCACTGTAAGGAGGGGCATGTTTGTTTGGCAGTGCACTTGGAAAATCAATAAGACTGACTCCACCAATAGGGGGTCATCACTCAGAAAATACAGAGTTACTGAACATTCACAAAATGGAAGGTCAACGTTGCAAGTCAGGAGGATATTCATATCTTTGTTATACTTCATAAGACAAATGCCGCCGTATATATGACAGCTGACCGCAATCCACCTTGAGGAGTTTGTCCTTCTTGCGTCTCCATTCCTCCCACTCGTTGACGATGCGGCCCCAAAGGATCCAGGTGTCCTCCTCCAAGTGGGACAGATTGGAGGAGGCGGAGGAACTCGACACCAGCGAAGAGCCGCTGTTGCGCCGCGAGCCTGTCATGGAGCGCATGGACTTGGAGTCAGCCTCCAGTAACCTTATAGAAGTAGAAGAAGAGTTTGTAAGAGTTTGTCCAACATTGTACTGTATTTAACAATCACTACCTCCACCAGGGCTATGTCTTCATTGACATTTGCTTGTTAGTGAGCGAACACAACAATGTACACAACAATGAGTATTAGGGCTACAATAAAAGGGCAAAAAACCTATACTACAGTGTACCTTGACAAGACTGTTAGCTTACCCCTGAAAAGAACTTTGGTGCAAATATTTTGTTCCACTTGTGTTAACCTTGCATACATTTGTAATTTCCCATACTGTTGCAATGAATAATGCATGAATCCTTCTGCCAAAATTCAGGCATAGGCCGAAGCTGATCTATATTAGGGTTGTATGTTCTTGGCAGAGGTCTGTGCTCTTCTTCATGCCATTCTAGGTTATGTTACAAACCAATGACAATTAAATCCTAGTGCAGTACTTATATCATTCTTTGGACTGTCGCTATAGACTCATACTTGGCTCACCTATTCTGCTCCTCCAGTTTGGCTAGCAGCTCCAGTTCATCTGGACTGAGGTTCTCCGAGTCTGCCGGTGACATTGCTGGAGCTGACAGCACTGCATCATGGGAAGATGAGTCTGGGCTGAGGACTGGGCTGCCAGTCGACAGTGGATCTGGATCCAAACCGGGAGGAGAGGAGGGGCACTCCAAGTGTGAAGGAACCCCGCTGGAGCCCTCTCGGTCTGGGCTGCTGCTGGGTAAAGACATGGTGATCGGGAAGCAGCGCAATTGGAGGCTCTTCTTGTTGCTTCAGTGTGCTCTCGACTTCCCCAGTAAGCCTGGATGTTAGCTGACTGTCACCTGGCTGGCTGAGGAGCCGATAGAATCAGAGGTCTTCAAACCTGTCATGGATGACATGGATGGGTTATTGAAAAAAAAATCGGAATTTAATGACAGTAGAGCCACGCCGGTTTGGCATTTGCTCCCCTGCATCTTCGCTGATTGAAATTTCCCTGTTTTAAATTTTAAATAATTCCTTTTTTTTTTAAATAGTAATTTTAATACAAAGTAGTGTAAAAATCCAGCAGAGGGTTTTGTCTCATAAGTTAATTCACTTACATTTTCCAGCAGAAAGATGCTTTGACAAGAGATGTTGTGCCACTGCACATCTTAAAGTAAAATACAGTATACTGAGTTTAAAAAGTTTAAAATAAGTCTAATCACTGTGACAACCATATTATAAGGTTTAGAACAGGAGTGTCCAACCTTTTTCCACCGGGGGGCCGACATACTAAAACATGATAGGATGCAAGGGCCACTGTGATCTTTTGTAAACCAACATATGAAGATATGCTACTAAGTTATGTATATTTCAAGAAAAAAACTGCCTCTCAGCTATGTGATACAGGTGAAAAAATTTTCGTCTTTAATCCCCCCCACACACATATACCTCACCCCCATTTTTACGGTTATTTTATTTTATTTTTTTTATCAATGCGATTGTAGAACCGTTAACATATGTTAGTAACTGACTGGAAAATTTCCTAACAAAATGAAAATAGCTAAAGTGGTTCCAATTTTCAAAAATGGAGATAAACATCAATTTACAAATTACCAACCAGTTTCCTTACTACCCCAATTTTCTAAAATGATCGAGAAGGGAAGCAATTTAATAACAGAGTGGACAAATTTATGAATAACAATGAATTATTAGCAGGTAGTCAATACGGATACAGAGCTAACATTTCAACTTCTATGGCACTGATTGAAATTACTACTGCTATGGACCACAGAAAGGGTGCAGTTTCTGTATTCATGATTCTTTATGGGTACGTCCATTATTCGCAGGGGGTCTTGGAAGGGAACACCCCTATGAAGAGCAGGGATCTACTGTATGGTATTTACCAAGAAACACTGGTTAGGTTCTGAGAGTCCGATTTGCACAACAAATGTAAAAAGTCAAATCTACATGCGCTACCTCATCTATTCTGCTCTAACAAATGACGACGGAAAGCAAATTGATGGTGATTGAGATATTTTTGCACTTGCTTTAGTTTGCATTAACAATGTTCGCTTTTTAAAAATATATTTTAATTGACCATCAATTGAAAATCTATACATTTTTAAAATAAATGTAATTGACTACCCACAGGGGGTTGTACCATTCCAAGTGCAACTGTATATGAACTGTTCATTCCGTTCCATCTTTAACCATGAACACAGAAGAACAGACGTGGCATCTGTAAAGCTGGGAAGTTTCCGTTGGAGTTTAAAGAACAGCATTAATACCAAAATAATTTGAGACTGGAAAAAAACTAAATTTCTGCCGAAAAGAACAGAGTGTTTCTTGTTGAAGGTAAAGTTAGCAAGTAGAAAAAACATGTGACCGCTGATGTAGTGATGTAATGCAAATAAATGCGTAAATTGAAATGCGTGAGTCAATTTTATTTTTGTCTGTAAAATAATGGATTAGGCAACTTTAGACAAGACTTTAAAAGGTCAACATAAATGTAAATATTTGTTCCTTATTACTTTTAAAGCAAAGGGGTTGCTAGCTTAATTGCTTTGTTTGCATTTTTTATATGGTTCATGCAGATTGTATTTTTAGGTGAAAGAAAAAAATATCGTAATAATATTGTTTATGCAAATCTAGACATCCATACCACACTAATTTCCAATATTGTGCAGCCTTACAGTATTTTCTTTGAATTAAGTATGACTATTTGTTTGAGGAGAAAAACATTTAAAAACGTCATTTGATGTAATCATAAAAAGGCCTTTATACAAATTTGGACCTCCCTCTGAAATGATCATTTAAACCCTGATAAAGCCTGATAGCCTGAGTAAAGGAACACCCCTCGCCATGAGGAAATACAATAAATCACGTTGAATAAACAATACATCAATATTCCTTTGCATTGTGCAGCTGCTTGAAGGCCTTTTTTATACCATTTATACAATAATCCTTAGAGGAAGTACGACATGTTGAATGAAAAATAAGTAAACATAATAGAGTAAAACTGACACTAGTAGTCTAACTGAAATTGAGAGGCCTCCAATGACGCATCCATGAAGTAATGTAAATGATGTCATCATGACTCAGCACACAGTTTTTAGTCCACACAGGCATTTTTCTTGAGTCATAGCACACTGCACAGGCAAAAACAACTTTCTCTGAGACAATAGAAATTTGCTTTGGAGAGATCTGAATAATGAATTAAAACAAAACTGTGATAAGAAGGTGAAGTGATGTGGGTTAAGAGAATTCTGAGGGATTTAAATGGCTCCCAGCTAATGTAACCTCACTTCACTCTATTAGAACTGTTAACTGTGAAGAGGTTTACGTCACATTTTCAATGAGTCGTTGGATAAATGTTAAAATGGACTTGTCAGTGTTTATGTGTTCCACTCGACTGCTTAGAGTCATTTAGGGTGTTGACAAGGCATTTGTGCCTTAAGTGCAACATTCATCTGGATAATGTTAATGTCGAATTGACTGCGCTTTACTTTTCCATTATTGCATCCATTTTTACAGATGGATATGCCGACAGGCGGATATAAAAAAGGGCCCATGTGATCATTTCACACATTCCAGAGAAAAACCATCATTCCTGCTTGACTTGTGCTAGATCAGTAATGGAACGTCAACTTAACTACAACAAAACTACAAATAAATAGCACAATACACAAGAGGTAGATAAAACACATAAATGACTACTACTGCTGCGGGGAAGGCAATACACAGCAACTGAACAAATTGCTTGAAAAGCCAAACAAATTGAAGGTTGATCGGTGTCGCAAAACAAACTGTGCTCAACCTCAACATAAGGAGTCCATGGCAATGTCAAAGACGCTATTGTCCTGACTACAGTGCATCATTAAATGATGTTGAAACTATAATTTCAAAAAGATTCCTTTACTATTATCATAATTACATACAGCATGTTAAGATGCATTTGGGTTGAGTGTACGAATGCATTTTGACACAACTAATCATATGACATGGACATACACAACAAAACAAGTAGAGCAGGAGATCAGCCCGCGAGGAGAGGAGCATGACATCAGTGCAAACATGGAAAATAGTGCAAGGGACGAAACAAGGGAGCCATTCAGGCGCAGCACCCAGCCTAATCAAAAGAACCATTAACAAGCCAATGAGACCAATCACATTTGTATTTATAAACGTATTCACAGAGCGCCTCCAAGTCATATGAACGTTTCAGGGGTCGCTAATCTCATTGACATATTCATGTTTGGGTGTTTCAGCTTCATAAATTAGACCTGCTGAAGGTGCATTAACTCATCCAGTTCACTGAGGCAGAACTCCAAGTCATAACTCAAAGGATGTTATGCTGACATGAACAACCACATGCGTCAAACAGTTAATGTACCTTTAAACACGAGTCCACCAAATTATAAAAAGGCACTGCATGAAGAAAACAGTCTGCTTTGTCAGAGAGGAGGGTGTGGCACTACAGAGATGTCTCAGCAACAAGGACTGTTCAGTGCTGGGGCCAAACTGTAAAATGAGTAAATCATGCATGGCTGCAGTAGAGTGATACTCCTCACACATCATTTGAAGAGCATTGTGAAGGCCTCTGACAAAGCAAGGCAGCACAGACTTTCCAAGCATGGCTCCGCTTACGACTACAGTGAATTGTGTTTCTGTGGTGTCTTGACATATGAATCAAGAAATGACTCACCCATATACTGCACTATAAGTGTGCCTTATTATCCAGCAAACTGTATTCACCCAAATGTAAGACAATCATAATCATAAGACAGCCACCCCCCTTTCAAGGCAAGACAAAAATGAGCTTTGTTTAAAAATCCTGTTTTCGGTGAAACAACTGGTTTATGTAAAAAATAATAATAAGGGTCTTATTTTTCAAATGTTGGACAGTTGTGTGATGACTGCTTCACTGACCATCATTATCTGAAAATTAGCATCATAATTCCTCTTTTTTGCAATTGATTGATGATGTGCCTGTGAAGACTAGTTTGCACATGGTTTGTGTTCTGACAAGGCATAAGTTACGCACTTGGCACACAATTCAGGACCGGAAAAAAATCCCTTTTGTAATGTGTAGCTGTATGTTGTTCCAACCCATGCTGCTGACACATGGGCTGCTTATTTCCACACTGCTCACCCACTGGGTCTGACATTGCTCAAAGTGTCCCTTTATTTAAATCATTTCATGACTTTGCTGCTTTCACACACTCCCTCACCATTTGTAAAAGCCATTGCTGCAGCCAGAATCGACTTAACAGGCTGCACTAATGCAGATGTTCGCAGGAGCAGTGGAGTGTGCGATACAAGCCAGTCAATTTACAGCATCTGATTATGTACCTGTATGTACTATGTATGTTGTCTACAGTAGATGCGAAACGTATTCCGTGTGTGTTGAAGCCAGTGTGGTTCATTGCTAACATATTAACCCCGAGAACACCCACTAGTGTCTTTACAGTTGCCTGTTGCTGCACTGAGGCTATTAAAGCAAAACAAACATTGGGATGTTTCCTACACTGAGGTACATAAACTTTCTGAGCAGGTTTATAATGACTAATGTTTTTTCCTGTGCTGAATTCAGTTAGCATCACTCTCCTGATAATAGGTTTCCTTGAGTGCTGCTGTGAGAGGAAATTGTCTGGAAATAGCCGAGCAAAGCCATCAATTACTTTACAGTTCTTGCTCAGAGTGTTTAAGTGCTAATGCTGATACGTTTATTTATTACCTTGAAAATCTTGACAAAGCAAATTGAAACATACATATATCACATACTGACACATGTGAAGCATTAAGGATTATTGGCAGCTCTAAATTAGATGTAACTGCTATTCCAGATGGGCAGTTTGAACTGGAACAGTGTAATCTACTTCTATATGTCTTCAAATGGTGGTTTATTTACTCAACTGCAGAGAGTACTAGATATATATATCTATAATAATTGAATAATATTCAACAAAAATATGTAATTCAATAATATTAAAAACTGAGTAGTTTTTTTCTCCCACAAATGATCATTTATCTCCCCCTTCAGCGAGGCAGGCTCTCTTCTTGTTAGCAGATATTTGATCCTTCTTCAGTTATTTATTATTTTAGTTTTAGCGGCTTTTGCATACAGAAACACTTTCTGTCTAAACTCCACTGCAAACAGCAGCTTTACAAATGTCATTTCTGCTGTGCAGAATGTATGTGTGTTGTTGTAATGACGTCTAAAGCGACACATGGTGGTATCAATCATAGTCAAAGTAATTAGTATCAAGTAAGGAGGCACTGCATTCGAGATGCAGAGGTTGTTTGCTTATGTGGATGACACACCTGGTGGTTACCTGGGGTATGGGTCTTACAGCAGAGTTACATTTTTTCTTAATACTGATACCCTACTGGCAAATGTAACAGAATCTTCAGAGTGCACACTCAAAACTTAACATGCCTCGTCTAAAGCACACTATTTTGTCTGCGTTGTAAATCATACTCCTGATGAGTAAATCCTCTACTCAAACTACTTTAAACACTAAACCTGGATTATGATCAACAAATGGCCCTTTTCTTTACTTATACTGTACTTTTTTTAAATACTTTTTTTATAATATACACTAAATGCATTGCAATGTTTTCCTGTGCCAGTTGACCCTTTGAACCTGTAGTGGTGCCAGAATAAACTAATTAAATTGGTACCGAAACATGTGAAAAGCATGGAAATGAAGCTATTATTTACATTAATATATTATTTACATTAATTTGCGAGAACTTCGTTTGAACCCATCAAACGAAGTTCTCGCAAAGCATTGACAATGGCCACATCTACAGTATATTTCTGCCTAATTATTCGGACATGGTTTACATACTGTATTGGTAAGAATCCAAAAAGCAGCAGCATGTCCCCAAAATAAAACAGAGCACAATTGAGTCAGTGTGGAACGTACTGGGCTCGTCAGATCCAGTTACAAATCTGCAGCCTACAAGAACAATAACATAGAGTAAAATAACAACAATGTAGAGAGAAGAGCTGCAGCAGGCAGGACATCACATTGCTCTCTGGGGCAGCAAAGGAGTGCAACCCTGGTTTGGCCTGGTTAAGGACCACGACGCCACCCAGCCCTGATGGACCACTCTGGGGAACGTGAGGTGGCTGCATTTTGATTGTGGTTTGCATCGTTCATGAATGTAGGTATAAAAGAAAAAGCCACTCAAGGGATGGCCAAAGTTGGCAGTCAGTACTACTGTGCTGCCTTATGTTACACAGGAATATGCAAAAGTCTTGCATTGTTGTTTTAATGACTTCTTTTCACAGGGGTGCTTTTGACACAGAACAACGTTTAGGTATAAACACAAGGTTTCCGCTACAGTAACTGATCGTGGTGCAGCACCACGACAAAATAATAGCCGCCACACCTTAAAAATTACGGGATTTTTTTTTAAACTTGAAAATAATGTTAATATATTGTATGAATGTATATACATGCTAAATAGATACATATATAGATTATTATTTATGCACACACTGACCACAGTTAGTTTGAAAACAGTTTTAAATGTCATAAAAATGTTTCACTTCACTTTATTTTGATAAACAAGCATCAGAATCACCTTTCTGCCCTGTTGGCACTTGTGTGTGACCACACAGACATTCACTTTGTTTCTTATCGAGAGTAGGCCTGCCACGATAATCAATGAATCGATTGATCGAATGATAAAAATGAACAAAGTCGATAATTTTGCTGGCTTCGATAAATTGACACTCTGCATCTCTGTTTTTTTTTAATCGAGGTACTCTAATTATTTGAGGAATCATTGCACCCATATACTACATAACTGTGTGTGTTGTTGTTGTTGGCGTGTTTTTTTTTGTTTTTAACAGAGACAGCGTCTATTTTTTTTATTGTTTTTGGTTATGATTGTGATTTTTATTTAAGTGCAATTTTTGCTAGAATGTTTTTTTTTCCATTGAATTTTTTTGGTCTTTTTTTGTTTAATTCATTATTTTTGTTTATGTAAAAGCTCTTGACATTCCAATTACAATGTTAAATATACTTGAGAAATCTAATATAATTAATTTAAAAATGGTTTCCAAATATTTTGTCAATAATAGATTATCGACAATAATTCGTCGGACAATTATCATCCAGCAAAATTTGTTATCGTGACAGGCCTAATCGAGAGAAGGAAAAATTGTCCGTAAAATGTGGAGTCAATTGACAACAGCTTGTCGACAGCCTCCTTGTCATTCTTACAACGTCCAGGGAGAGGTTACCATTTTTATCCTTAATGATGGTTGCGACAGCCGCTTGTTGAGAGTAGTGTAGGTGCGCGTGAGCTGCACATAGGGTATTCTCCCTCCGACTATTTTTCGTGGGAGTCTCGTCTTGACGGACCAAATTACATTTTTACTTAATTTATGGGAGCACATTTGTAACCACGAAATGCCGTAACATGGAACGCTGATGACCTGTACACTATGGTGTAGCAGGGCTCCAGACTGCGACTAAATGGTCGCATTTTGCAACTAAAATATGAGACTTTGCGAGTGATTTTTTCATCTACTCACAGATATGCGACAAGATAAAGGTATGCGTCCCGTATTACTATGACAATGAAAAATAGTCTGTGAAATGTGGAGTCAATTGACGTCAGCTTGTCTAAACCTATCGATGTCAGCGTGTGTGATCGCTCACGTTTGAATGGAATTGCAATTCAACTTTTCTACCATCTTTGTTTACACATTTTGTCTGGCTCCACTGTCTCTCTAGCAGTAGTTGTCCACCTATCCTCTGGTCTGCTGACTCCGAATGTTTTTTGTCTTTAAAAAAAAAAAAAAAAGCCATGCGGTTCGTTCGGAGCTCATTTTTGTCCAAGCTACGATGACTGGCACGTTCATGGGGTATGTACTAACTTACTTTTTTAAAGTGTCACTTAACAACCTTGGTCTCTTGTTGCCATTATAATAATTATGTTTGTCTTCAAAACACTAGTTGTGTGTCTAAGTTGTTTAACATAAACCCATGGTGTGTCCAGCTTTAAAATAGTGCTGTTATCACAGGATCTTAACAGGTAGCTACCTACCCCAAGAAACGTGATATCCACTCATGGCTTCTCCAAGAGACAAAAAGGAGGTCCGAACTAACCACATCACTTGTTGGCTTTAAAAACAAAAAGTCACTGTAGTAAAAAGTCACATTTGGAGTCCGAAGACCAGAAGCTAGGTGGATAACTCTAGCTCCTAGCTAGGTGCCGCCAATGCAAAGTACAGCCAGTGACAACTAGGCAAAGCACGCAAAAAAAGATGCAAGATTAGTTGAACTGCAATAGGTTTGCTAAGGGAGTGATCAAACGCGCTGACATCGATTAACGTTGTCTGTGGCAAGCTCAATACGAGACGCATCATTTTGTTAGCAACCCTATGTGACACAGCAGACATGTAGGATTTCCCGCCGCACACTAATCGGTTTTGAAAGGCGTTTATCGGCATACGGCGATCTAATGTTTTTTACAGAAATCGGCCGATACTGGTCGGTGGTTAATCGATCAGAGCATCCCTAATATATATCCTAAAACAGTATGTACTCACAGGTTTAAAACTCATTGAAATTCAGTCATTTTCACACACACACACGCAATTCCAATTATTTATCCCAATGACTTATCACTCTCACACAGTTGTATTTTATGAGACAACAGTAGTACAGAGGAACGTATTTGAATAAATAGGCAAGCAAAGGGTGAGTCACAGGCGTAGCATGCCTTTAGTGTATCCATTTGGCGCTGTGTCCACAGTATCAGATCAAGAGGACTTCAAGTACTTAAAACAAAAACAAACAAAAAAAAATAAGATCACCAGAATGTGAGAATGAGCTATTTGTTAACCTTGGTGCTGAGACTTGTGTGACATGCCTTTGCTTGTTGAGAGGAGGATTTCACAGATAAGGCTGAAAGTCAATTCATTGTATCACTGACATAGCAAAGTACATACTCATAATGTAATCACTGGGGACTTTCAAGGCAAGATTGTATTCAACAGATTATGATCAACACTTGGGTGAGCGCCTACATACATTGTCATGAGTAGCCGTGAGAAAACATTTATTGTTATGATTATTATTATTATTATTATTTATTGAACAAGAGTCAAATTCCTTGGTTGTGTAAGCATACTTGGCCAATAAAGCTGATTCTGATTCATTAATTTATTCATCCATTCATTTTCTATGCCGCTAATCCTCACTCGGGTCACGGGCGTGAGGAAACACAATGACAATGGATTTCACTGACTTCAACGTATACATAATTGAGTTCTTCTGGTGCTGTTTTGCACTGCTAGACTTTTTTATATTTATTTGTATTTGTACATTATACTTTTTATTTCTTTTTTTTTTTTTTATTGTTGCACCAACTCACCCGAACAAATTCCTCGTGTGAACTGTACCTGGCAATAAACCCGATTCTGATTCTGAAGCACAACAACATGACCTCAGCTATGGGAAGTTGGGCTACATCCATGAAGACGGCACAACTCCTTTGTGCAATATCATTCGGCTCAATACAACACTTCCATGGAATTAGACGTTCAGAACACAGAACAATATTTCAAAAGTAACAATAATAGATGAATTGAACACAAGAACTTTGTTGAAAAGATCCAAGTATGTTTAACAACTGTATTTGCTTCTGGGCTTACATTACCTCTTACTTTTTTGATGATTTTTCACTCAGCTTTCGCCTGGTTATGGTTGCATTTGGTGACATCATGTCTGGTGTTTTGTCCGTGTTTGGTAGGGTCACCGTTCACACTTGCCTCACGCTAGACTAGAGTCTGCTGGCAGGCTGAGCGAGATTCATCTCTCAGGGTGCGTTCACACTTGTCATTTGTGGTCCAGTTAAAATGTTAGAGTCAGTTTGCCCAGCTAATACGATTCATTTGGCCAAGTGTGAATGCAGTCCAGGACCTAAAGACCAGACAAATAGGCGGACCGAGACATGCCTGAGATATGGGTCTGAGCCTGCCTACCATTGAACTCTAGTCCTGAGTGAGGCAAATGCAAACACCAACGCACCAATGGACCAAAACACGACGTCACCAAATGTGACCGTAACCAGTTGATGTATAGCAACACCCAGCAGAAAGCTGAGTGAAAATCATCAAAAAAATAAGAGTTCACTGTAAGACCAGAAAACATAAACATGTTCAACACAACACAATTTATGTCCTACTCCTTACATCTCAGCTGGCAAAAAATTAAAATGTATGTGACCTGGAAGTTGTTTTGAGTGCATGATATTGTTTGATAATGTACATGTCACAGACACTGTCCATCGAGGTGTGCATATCATTAACTGTGTCCACTATTTCGTACGTTGACAGAAATACAAGTGTGAACACTAACTTAAAAGTGACCACCAATTTTTCGGGGTTTTTTTTTTTTTTTTACATTTTTGGTCCAGACCAGAGTACCGAACTACATGTGTGAATGCACTCTGAGCATACTGAACCTGCTTAATTAAACAACAACTGATGATGTTTGCCAATAAAGCATGAACTGTCAGACTGCACAAACAATAAGACCACCCTGTCCTCCTACCAAACAGTTACTACTAAAGACAAGTGACCCTGAGAACACAATTTTACATGACAGGGTTCTCTTATTCAGCACAATATGAAAATGGCAGCTCCTCTTTCATATCAGAGCTGGCTTCCTATCAAGTAAGGCTGTCTGAACAACAGGCCTGCCTGCATGCATGCTCTGCAGTCGACTGACAGCAGAGGAGGAATTAACATCTGTGATGGTGAATGTCATCTCTTGCAGGGAGCGAATATACCGGCTTTCCACAGCAGCGTGGTTGTGTAACAACAGCGTGGAATGAGGACAACACAACATGGACATGGCACGCGACAAGAGTCTCCAGCTATTATGCATAAACGGTCTATGCTAATAAATGGCAGCGTCTCATTTCAGAGGCTGTGCGACAGAATATAACACGTAAATACATGGAAAACACACATAATTAAAAGGCTCGAACATTAAAAAATGGACATGCATCGGTGTTGTTGCTATGTGGGCCTGTGCAGTTTATAAGCACGGTATTGCCATCAACCATCAAGGTGGTCTGGCGACATCAGTGTCGCCTAGCTAAATAAATACAAATAAAATGCAACACATGCTTACCAGGGGTGCTTTTCCATATCGGGGCGGTACAGTCACAGTCCCACGACAACAGTCTTAAATGTGAACCATAGCCATCTTATCGGCTAATTAAAACCTTAATATACCACCGAGGACACACACACCGACAGTGTCCACCGCAGTGCCATCCCTCCTCACCCTGCCAGCTCCAACAGCTGCCGAATTAAGGAGGAAACTAATGTATTTCCGTTTTTACTTATAATTCAACAAAATAGGCAAGAAAACCGCCATGTAGCGGCCGATTCAATGGGAAAACAGCGTAAGCGGTAGAATCAATGACAAGGAAATCATTCAGAATGGCTCGTGGTTCTGCAGGCTCGAAGAGGGGTGAGCCAATCAGCGTTCAGAATGAGATTTGACTGACACGCCATCGGCCTATCGTCTGTTGAAAATATAGGCTCCCAGGAGGGCTCCTTGGGAAGAATGACCATGACAGCCAATCACCGTCGATATTCATTATGACGAAAGGCGGGGCTTGCAGGTGTTGTACATTGGATAGATAGATAGATAGATAGATAGATAGATAGATAGATAGATAGATAGATAGATAGATAGATAGATAGATAGATAGATAGATAGATAGATAGATAGATAGCAAATTAATATAACATATATAATATAAACATATATAGTATAAACATATATAATATAATATAATATAATATAATATAATACAATAACAGCATTATATTGCAAATACTGTACAATATTTGCAAACCAAAGTTCACTTAAAAAAAGAACCAACACAAGATATCCAATAACAATGTTTATAAATAGCCTGTGCTTCACTTGGTTAGTATAAGCATGATCCGATGACAGTAGATGAAAAGCCCATGTAACATGCACATGGAGATCATAAATTGCACCAATGTCATACACATCTATGAATCAGTTAAAGATGTTTTAAATCCTCTGCGATCCATTCCAGTGTCGTATGACGATACAATTATATTTCGACTCAAATAACGTTCTATTGATGTTGTATGTACTGTGTAAGTAACTGCATTGTCTATTTTTAAGTATCTTCTAAAGCTTGACCTGTCAGGCCTACGCCTTCCATTTAAATGACCCGATGTTGTCACCAAGTGGACATATTAGATACTACACATTCTCTGGCAAATATTTGGTTTAAACACATGAAGTAAAAAGCTAATAAAAATAATAAGAACCGCAGCAAAAATAATCACGACAAATAATGGGCACATTCATCATATCATATCAGTCCTGAGCAATCATAGCATTGGAGACCCGCTTGGAACAACAGCTGAAGGGAAAGGATGATACTTTCAAGAATACTCGTAAATTTGGAAACTGTAAAAAAATGATAGAGTCCTAGATTTATATGTGGCATGTTGTTAGGGCGAGTGTGCTCGCGATGGCGCATAATATATACTGTATATAAATATATACATGTTTTGTATTCCGGTTATTAACCTGATTCTCGGATGTGTTACATTGTTATAATCCGTGAAACGTAAAACGTGACTGGGCAGTTTTCGATGGCTATGAATGCTGTGCTCGCTCGGAAATACAGTACAGTACTGTAAATTTTGGTATGCTGGAGCCTATCCTTACGTAGAGTCTCCAATTTAACATGGAATGTGGGAGGATACCGGCGTACCGCGAGAAAACCCACGCACTCACGGGGAGAACATGCAAACGCCACAGAGATGCCATACTGAAATCGATATTTTTATTTGAGAATAATCAACGTCATTGAATGGTTTTGTGATTATGCCATTCATGTATTGATCATAATTATAATCAGAATAAAACAAACAATAGCCAAACATTTTTTCACCAAGCATACATGACAGGTACATATAAAATAGACCACAGCATGTAAACAATATATACAAATCTAATATAATAGTATCAATAATTAAATAATATGAATATAGCAAAAAAAATGAGAAAATAAACAGAGGCGAACTGGAAAATATCGAGCTCAACACTCTAGTATCGATCATATAGTACCATCGGTATCTTGAATATCGGTATTTGGATCTACCCGCCACCCGGAGTGCTCACAGTACTCACTGTGCGGCGGATGCTTGCTAGCTTGCATAGTCATTATATTAACGTCGGTGCGACAGAAAACGAATCAAGCTTTTAAAAGGTAATATACATTGCTCATCTATTTTCATGCAAGAGTCACATCATACATATACACGTAAACAGTTTGTTTATATTAACTGTTTGGTATTGGGGACATTTTGTATCGAAAAGTAGGCCCATTGTCGGTTGCTAACAAGCTAACCGCGTTAACGCTCGTTTGAGTTTGTCGACTCAGTGGATTCAAGTGTAATAATCCAATTGTGACAGCAGTATAAACAATCCATTGATATGTAGTAGATAGAAAACCAAACGTTCTGCGCAGTATTAGCAATGAGTTTGTAGCTGACTGCTCGGTTGACTAAGTCGTGTGCTGCGTTTAAACTGCTAGCTTGCTAACTTGTTGGGATGAACGAAGGGTGATTGGGTCCATTGCACGCAGTGTGTAGTCGCACGCTGTTTTGCACATTGAGTCCGGGTACATGTTTATATGGTTTTAAATGAAAACTTATTATAAATACAAATCCATTTGAACTTATTTATTAATATGCTTGAAATCGATGCGACCTCCTCGTAGTAGGATGCGGATCCCCTTAAAAAAGCAATGTTACAAAATGTTGAAATTTGTAAAAATCAAGTCTGTGATTAATTCTGTCTGATGAAGCATGGCTTGAACTTTAATTTGATACCTCATTCACTTCTCTACCCCAAATATTAAAGAAATTAGAGCGGATTTTATACCGGAAAATAGTGCCTTTGGTCCCCATTGCTTAAACATTGAGTCAAGACAAAAGCTGACTGAGCTCGACCCACGGACAACCGCACTACAAAATATATAACTTGGGCTGTGAAAATCTGTTTTAAAAGGCAACTTAGTATCCATTTACATGTTTTTCATAATAAAAAAATCCAGGGAAGGAAGTCAAGTGTCATATTTTTCATGAATATGCCTCACACTGCTGTGCAGCAGCACGCTGTGTATTCGTTTTCGCACCACACTAACCACAATCGCGTAATGTAGTGTTTCCGGGCAAAAAACCCAGAAAACGGTCAATTAAATTTTAATGAAATTTCGTCTGCAGGTAGATATTAAAGTAAATTCATGTTCCATATGCCTTTTATCTTCTTTCATAGCTCCGGTCCATGAATTTTAAAGGCTTTAAGTTGTACATCATTTTCCCAAGCACCAATTGACTTGATGTGGTCCAACACTCAATATAAATCTGATACAAAATTGAACATGAATAAGTAATCTACCTAGCAAACATGCATACGGATGAAAATAGACCCGATATCATGTGAACAAAAAAGCATTTTTAAGGACGTCCGCACGGACTCTCCTACAGAGCGCACACGCTCACTGTGGGATTTTTTTTTCATCGCTAAAATATGGGTTTTGTAACATTGCTACTTAAAAGCTATGTGTGAATGTAATGTAAACCATCACAAACATTGCAGCATTGTCTGGTAGGCTTTGAATAATATAGAAACACGCAAGAATCATTTTCAACGTCCACAACAGATGAGTTTGGACAGAGCAGCAGTAAATGCGCATTGTTTTCTCATAGATGTCTGAAGCTGACGTTGACAACGAACTCTTGGACTATGAGGAGGACGATGAGCCCCAAGGAGCCCTCGAGAGTTCAACCCCGGCCAACAAGAAGGCGGTGAAGGGGTCGTACGTGTCCATCCACAGCTCCGGCTTCAGAGATTTTCTCCTCAAACCAGAGCTTCTCCGCGCTATCATCGACTGTGGTTTTGAGCATCCATCTGAAGGTAAAGTGACAGCATTTGGTTGATAAATTGTATCCCACCATGGATGCCTGGTGAATTTTTGTGAGCAAAACATGTCACCGTTTCCCAAAATGTACCAGAAATGGCACTTCTTTCTTCATATTCTGACAATCGGTTATTGGTATGCAATTTGAGGATGTCTGGTGGTATGTATTGTATTGTCTGTGACCATGCATTTATAGTTAGTTTTTTTTTTTTTTTAACAAAATCTCATCTTGAACAAGCTGTGTAAAAAAATGTCTCTGTAGTCTGTATGCAGTCGGCCCACACGACATCACGGTTTCTCAAACATTAATTAATAAATTATGTTTCGTGGTTGACTATGGCCTATTATTAGTAAAAAAAAATGAAAGACAAGTCACATATAGTAGTCTAGTCACTACTAGGTGTCTGTAATGTGACATTGATGAGACATTACCTGCATTAAGTCAGCCATGGATGAAGAGTCTGACATGACATAGTGGAAAAAAGTTATCCTACCATTCTGTGTGGCAGGGGTACATTTTTGGCTTCTTACTTTGTCCATCCTCACTAATAATACAACTAATATAACTAATATGCTCATAATACAACTGTTATGATCTTGCCACAGCTGTGCCACAGGATATTGTCTTCCTGGTGAAACTAGTTGTAGCGCACACGCTTCATTTTATTGTCTTGCTTATATGCAATGACTGAGAGTATTTACTTATCATCTTGGAAATTAAATGTTTCTGCGTACCCCTAGTGGTACACGTACCCCTGGTTTGAAATCATTGCAGTATACCAATCAAGTGAGGATGGACGATAGGCTATATGGATTTTTTTTGTCTTGAATGCCATGCAATTGACGCACATTATGTTCGAGATACTACAACAAGGAACTTTCCCAATGCTAAAACTGGGTTATTATGTCTTGTTATTGCTTATCACGTCTACTATATTAGGTAGTGAGTATAAAGGTGACTGTAGGGGTGTTATTTAATGTCTATAGGACTGTAATCATGTTAAACAATTTTTGGAAAAGTTCAAACAGGTTTTCTATGCTCTAACTATGAAAATATTTCATTTATTAATATTGAATCCTACTTTGCGGAAATCCACCTATTGCAATTGGTTCTGGAACCACGATAAATGAGGGACGACTGTAACCCGATGCAACACTGATATTTAGTGATACCTTGTTAAGTCTAGCAAGATAATATGTTTGTTATTTTACAAAGATATTGTTAACTAATTAAAATGCATTATGTTTTTTCTAGCTGAACATAGTGTTTGTATTGTTGTGCAGTCAAGACTTATCAACCATTTGTTGTATTTCCAGTCCAACATGAATGTATTCCTCAAGCCATCCTCGGCATGGACATCCTGTGTCAAGCCAAGTCTGGTATGGGAAAGACTGCCGTATTTGTACTGGCCACCCTGCAGCAGATTGAACCGGTGGACGGTCAGGTGAGTTTAACTTTAAATGCTAAAGAAAGTATAATTCCATATAGTGAGGCTAACATGGCATTTACCCTCGTGCCAGGTGTCTGTCCTAGTAATGTGCCACACTCGAGAGTTGGCCTTCCAGATCAGCAAAGAGTACGAGCGCTTCTCAAAGTACATGTCCAGCATCAAGGTGTCTGTGTTCTTCGGCGGCTTTGCCATTAAGAAGGACGAGGAAGCCCTGAAGCAGAGATGCCCTCACATTGTCGTTGGCACACCCGGGCGCACCTTGGCTCTCATCCGCAACAAGAACCTTAGCGTGAAGAATATCAAGCACTTTGTGCTTGATGAGTGCGACAAGATGCTAGAGGAGCTTGGTGAGTAGCAGGAAGTGGTACCAAGTCTGAATTTAATGAGTGGTATATAAAGGAATGAAAATCCAATAATATCTTCTCTATTGCCACAGACATGAGACGTGATGTCCAGGAAATCTTCAGGTTGACCCCCCATGAGAAGCAGGTCATGATGTTCAGTGCCACGCTAAGCAAGGAGATCCGCCCAGTGTGCCGCAAGTTCATGCAAGATGTAAGCTGTCTGTACAGCAGTTGTAACTAACACTGTTGATTTTTTTTTCTCTCAGCAACATAACTACTGTACTGTCTAGTTGCACAGCATTAAAACATGCACATAGTGATTTCCTGTTCAGTGCAAAACAAGCTTTAAAAAAAGCAAGGCAATATTAACGTGGATTTTACCACAGAAACTCACAAAATGCACCTGTTCATTTTTTTTAAGGTTTTTCGCCAGGATTGTTCACAAAGTTAGATAAATTGGGTGTATGAGCCCCTTTTGCTTTGCCCACTTGTGGCTGTCAGTGCCATAAGTGACCATATCAGAGGGCCAAAGTGACCCTCTTGGGTAGATGTTGCTGAGCTCTGGGGTCATCAGTACTCCTGGCTCTAACACTGCCCAAGAGAACACACACACTGTTCTGCTGTCAACTCAATACTTATCATGTGGGTTTATCTACTGTGCATGTGCGATGCAAGAAACTATTGTTGATGTCCTTTCTTGGCATGTAGCCTATGGAGGTGTTTGTAGATGACGAGACCAAGCTGACCCTCCACGGTCTACAGCAGTACTACTGCAAGTTGAAGGACAGCGAAAAGAACCGAAAGCTCTTTGACCTCCTGGATGTGCTTGAGTTCAACCAGGTAGGGGAATCATTAAATGTATTTATGGATGTTTTTTTCTAGTAAAATGATTCTTATCTTAGTGGTTTGCTTTGGTTCCTTTAGGTGGTGATATTTGTGAAGTCAGTGCATCGCTGTATAGCGCTGTCCCAGCTGCTGGTGGAGCAAAACTTTCCAGCTATTGCCATCCACGGAGGCATGGGACAGGACCAAAGGTAGGACATGCCAAGTTATTATTCCTTTGCTTAGTTTTTGACTTGTTACATTCACACCGCTTATGTAGAGCTTATGACTTCAATGCTATGTTATTAGGACAGTACAAATTCATAGGAAACATTCATCAACTCAATACAAATACTAAAATGCAACCTGCCCGCTAATTTCTTTGACGTCAATGTTGCAGGTTATCCCGCTATCAGCAGTTTAAAGACTTCCAGCGGCGGATCCTCGTCGCAACCAACCTGTTTGGTCGAGGCATGGACATTGAGAGGGTCAACATTGTCTTCAACTACGACATGCCTGAGGATTCTGACTCGTATCTCCACAGAGTCAGTAGAGCTTTAATCCTAAACGATTGTATGCTTGATATGCAGATGTGCCAGCATTTACGCATTTCGTGTTTTCCGTACACTGCATGCATTTTGATCCTTGAATCCGCTTGTACACTTTGCTGCTCTCCCGATACATATTTTGTTGCGTTTCGCCAGTTGCAGGTTGGAGTTGATTCGCTGCACATGGCGAGACGTGCACCTTAAAAAATAAAAAACTCGAGCTGTGCTGATGCAAACAGTTAAGGCATTGATTGGTCGACTTGTAGTACGGTACATTATTCCCTGTCCGTATAAGACACGTCCCCCTACATCCTTTGATTTACTTAAGTCAGATACTCATAAAATGTCTTCAAGGTTGGTAGGTCTGTGTATGCTTACAACTGTATTACTAATTGATTTGCCCACTTACATTCTGTCTTCATACATTTCCTCCCTGAACCTCAGGTGGCTCGTGCTGGCAGGTTCGGCACCAAAGGCTTGGCAATCAGCTTCGTGTCAGACGAGACTGACGCAAAGACTCTGAATGAGGTCCAAGACCGTTTCGAAGTCAATGTGCCAGAGCTGCCAGAGGAGATTGACATCTCCACTTACAGTAAGTTCTCATGAATTATTCTTAAATGATTGTACCACCAATAAAGACAATTGATACTAGGGGTGTCACAAGATCCAGCGAGATTAAAACGTGACAAGATTTCTCGTTCAGAAAAAAAAAACGGTCTCACGGGCACTAGGCTTGGGTCAATAAAAAATAAATTAATCACACAATAAATGAAAGTCTGGCGATAATAAATAAATGAATCACGCTATAAATGAACTTTCTCATTTTGCTGGCCTCCATATATTGCCATGTGCATGCGTGTCTGTTGTCCTCGTCTCTCGCCTCCAAATAGGCAGAAAAAGGGTTCACTCTTACCCCTTTTCCACCGTAGCGAACTTTGGTGTTGGTGCTGGATTAAGTTCACGGCCGGGGTGGAACCGTATTGCCTGCGAACTGACTCGACACCAGTTTCATTTTCCATTGTCCTGGGGAGCCCTGTCGGTTACGCCTCCAATCAGGATATAACCGGAAATTGTTGACAATTTTTTAAATCAAAACACACAACTCACTTTAGTCCTTGACACTAAACATTATTTACAGGTAAAATATAATTATAATGGTGCAAAAATGTAAACATTAAGGTGCAAAATACAAAACATTTTAACATAAAGATTGCACGTTGCAGGCTAGCATGCAAACGTTAACAGCAGCCTAGTATTTACACCCAAAACTATGCTGTGAACATTAAATTAAACAACTACAACTTACGGGAGTCCAAGCAGGTCTGACTTGTGCCTGTGTCTTCTTTTGTGATAGCCTCCAGGGTTTCGGTGGAGTTTGTGGAAGTACAGCATTGTGGTATTTAACCCACCAGCAAGCTGGCACGGCGGTGTCTGTGGCCCAAAACTTTGTGGAGCTGCCCAAAATAAGGGATTACTCTCCTCCGACCACTGCCACTCCTGCTTAGGTCAAACAAAAAGGTTGAACAAAACATGCAGCAGCCATCTTTTTCTTTTTTTTTTTTTTTTAAAAAAAGCAACTGCGCCCACCTCATTATGCAAATGGTTCTCTCACTCCGCCCAGCAAGCTTTTGGAGCCAGAGTTGAACCAAAAAAAAAAAAAAGACAATGGAAAACCAAAGCTCTGACAACCAGCTCCAAACCACGCAAAGTGGATGCCGCATGCAGCCTCATTGTTGCGGCTCCCTTCGCTGAGAGTTTTTTTTTGGGGGGGGTGAATGTGCATTTTGAAAATGAATGTGAAATATCCACCACAAGTCCGTGAATGCATCTAGACTGCGTTCTGACTGCTGATTGGATGACCAAGGGAGAGGGGCTAGTGTATGCAGTGAGTCTCACTGCGCAGGAGAGGAAAAAAAGGTGAGAGAGTTTTGAGTCTGAAGCAAGTTACTGCGCTAATTAATGGGAGCACAGCAATATGTTTTAAACGAGAAGCGCGCTGTAGCTATGTGCTCGGAGCCTGTGACACGCTAAACACAGAGGTGGTGACTCCAGGAGAGGCAGATTGTGTGCCACTGCAGCTGGCTGTACACTGACCGCTCAGAACAATATGTGCTTTCACTTTCACGTCTCCAAATACAGTCAAACTTGTTTATAGTGGCCACTAGAGGGAGTCTGCAAAAGTGGCCGCTATAGACAGGTGGCCTCTATAGACAGGTTGGCATCCAGTTTGAATGTTGACCAGTAGAGGAAAAAAAAGGGGAAAAAAAAATAATAATGTTGACCAGTAGAGGGCACTGCGGACTGCGGATAAAAGTTGTACAGCACTACTAGGCTTGTTATTATCATGGTTCATGGGTCATGGTTTTAATTCATCCTGAACATGCATATGAGTCAAACAGTAGCACATCACATAGTACAATTCACAATTTTGCATGTCCAAAAAGGAGTAGGAAGAAGCAAAGCTTATTTAATCATACCCCTCATCAGTTTCACATCAGTTGCAATACATTTATTCACCTCTTATTCTTCCAAGTGTACTTTGTAGGTCTACATGACAACGTAGTGCAATCATAGCCAAGGTTTTTACTTACTAAAAGGAAGCTAGAGGCTTAATAATAACTGATAGAATATATCCACGACCCACAGAACAAAGCTGTGCTAGTAATGTCTTACGCTTGTTTTTAATATTTTACTTTTTACAGCTTTAGTTTATCAGGAAGTGACGGGAAGTGACGGTGGGCGTCCCGAGCAGGAGAGCTAGGCTCAGTGCTAGCTGTGAGTTTCTAGAGAGTTGGGAAGTGTGTTTTTGTTGGCGTGGATGTAAAGTCCTGCAGTGTTCTCCGCTGTTAATAAAGCGATTGAAGTGCATCGGCGACGTGAGTCTCTCCTTCCCCACAACAAGCGGCATTACAGTATTGACCAGTGCACACCAGGAAATAAAAGGTGTCATTTCTTACAGGCATTGGCTGGACAGCTATGTAGTGGGGCTTGTTTAACCTTTGCCTTGTGGGCAAGCAGGAAGGAGAGACGATGCTGAGAGATGTGTGTGTGTGTTCTGAGCTGCTGTCTGGTGGCTGCGTTCAGTAAAAGTTGGCAGAAGCAACAGGAGAAGTTTCCTTCTTTACTTCGGAGCTGAATAACACTGACAAGTTAACAGACTAGTAGTGAACGGAAAAGAAGACTGCTTTGTTTGTGTCGAATACAGAAGATGAGGACTTTGATGGATTTGTGGATGAGGATTGATGAAAAATAACGTGAGTACATTCTAAAATACTTCAATTAAGTACAACCGAACTCAGTTTTGCTCCCGCTGCCGCATGCATGCTAGCGTATGTTTTTTTTTTAATTGTAGCGTCGCTGGGAGCATGTCCTGTTCCCAGCCTAATTTGCGGTAATGTTTTGGTGCAAATGCTCTTAAAGTTACATGTTTGACCAGGAAATAGCAAGCTCAAAAGAAGACTGCTTTTTTATGTGGAACAACTGACAGTTTGTGTGGATCTTGTGAATGATTGTGACTGAGCTAGGACTCAGTAATTAAACTCTACACACGACGGCTTCATTGATTGAAAAACAAAACTTTTTTGTGCATGAAGCTTCTACTTGAGTTGGTAATTTGGCCGCTATATGCAGTCAGATATTGACCAAGGGAGACAAAATGGGTGGCCGCTGGCCGCGTTGGACAGGTGACTGCTATACACAGAGTCTATAACATGTAAATTTGCTGCGGGGGATTTTTCAGTGTCTGCTATAGGCAGGTGGCCCTTCTACAAAGGTGGCCGCTAAAACAGGTTTGACTGTACCGGAAAAATCTCACGATGATGTCAGGAAAGGTCTTTACATTTGTTGCTAGTTGTTTTTGAGAAATAAGTCACCAAGAGGGTTTGGAAAGTCACCAGAATTAGTGAGAAAATCGCCAAGTTGGCAACACAGGGCTGCACATGACATGGGAAGCCATTCACAGATGGACAATACATGAAAGAATTGTTCATAAAAATATCAGAGCATCTATACTCCGAATTAAAAAATAAACAGGAATTTATTCAGAAAATTAAAGCATGCATCTCTTTGCAAAGACAGGACTAATAGTAAAGTTAATGCTGACAATTCAGCGCAGGCATAAACTGCATTGAGCGAACAACACTGATGTGCAGATATGGGAACTCTGTTGGACGTTTTTATCTTAAAGTTGGCTACATTTTGTTTAAATGTTACACAAATATGGGAACCACTCAGTAAGATTTACAGAATTAAGTGTTTATATAGGCTCCAGCATGCCCCCGCGACCCTAAAGAGGAGAAGCGGTATAGAAAATGGATGGATGGATTATTTCAGAGTAGGCATACACATGTAGGGGCACTTGTGTTTGTTGAATTTTGTGGTTGTAACAGGTAACATTTTAAAAAGATTATAATTTTTACAAGTTTATAAGCAGTGGAATGTTTTGAGGCTCCCAACCATTTAAAAAACTACTGACCCCTGACCTATGGCGTTCCATATACTAGTACATGAAAGGAGCGAGTCCTCTGTCAGTCATAGAGTCACTTTGTCTTTGTGAGGGGATCCAGGACTGCAAGCGCACATATCCGAGAAGAGTGTAGCCTCGTGAGGTGAAATGCAACGTTACGTAGTAGATATTCCGAGGGAAAAAGATGTTTGCAACGCATATCCACCCCACGCAGTTTTCCCATCAGGACAAAAACTACACATCAAGAAGTAGAGCCTTCATTCTGACAGGCAACACTAACGAGACATTTGATCGGAAAAGTAAATACAAACAGAACAGCTCAAAATGGTGCGAGTTCACAGGAAGTGTAGTTTGTGACGTTGCAAAAGAAATGTTTTTGCTATAGCTGAAAAGCCAGCATTTCCAGAAATGCTCCTAATGTTTGACAGACAGTACGCATCGGCTGTGAGAAAATACATGTCACAAACGGCAATCCTACAAGTGAAAGTGAAAGATTACTTATTAAAAGGCATTGGTTCTCAGTTGGTTGTGGAAGTTTCCAAACACCTGCATTGTTTTGTGACTCTGTTAAATAAAAAAAAGTTAGTTTGTCCAGTCATAGTTTTTCATTGTACTTTCTTTAAAACCTTTCTTCAAAGTTAATGTTAAAATTTTGTCTCGTCGTTCTCGCCGACCCAATCTCGTGTATTGTCTCATCTTGTGACACGTAGTTCGCCCTTCCCATTGGAATAATCTAGGGCTTATACTAGGAACACACAGTTAAACTGATTGATTGCGGTGTTACTCATTCTATTTTTTCTACCTCTTTGTTGCAGTTGAACAGTCCAGATGAATCTGAAGTTTCCAGTAAAGTTGACGTGCGACGACTCTGTTTCCTGTATTTTGTTAGGGGAAAAAGGAAAGAAGCGATGTTTCACTGCCACTATATGTTGGCAAGTTAATATTTGTTTTATTTTAACATGTCTTTGCTTGTTTTTGTGAGTTTCTTTTTAAACAATGCTTGGTTAAAGAAATAAACATTTTATACCTTATTTTGCTGTGTTACATTTGTTTTAAGTGTGTCAAATGATCATTAAACTAGGGTAACCAACGTACTGTTTACCCAGGACACGGACTGTTTTTAATGTCTTGTCTTGGACATCCTCTTTTTTTTGTAAAGAAAGTGATGAAAATGTCCTGCTTTTTTGACCCATACAATCGACTTGCTTTAGAGAACTCTGCTGCATGTGACATAATCCCCGAGAGACTGCTGTGTTTGAATTAGTGTGTCTAAAAACTGCAAAAATGCTAGGAAAAAGCAAAACGTATGTATGGAGTTAACCTCTGACTTGCTGGGTTGAAGTCTGAGAACTTCATGCATAACTGAGATTCAAATTCTCAAGTTCTTGCGACTTTGAGGGCCTATTTTACCAAAAATATTTCTTACATTACAAAACTAAAGCATTTGACCCTCTGTTGTTCTGTTTTGGGAATCATTTTTGTGCTGTTTTTTGAAATTTGTCTTTGATTATGCAGGCAATGAATAAAATATTTTTTAACAATAAATATTGGGACAGCGACACAATTCTCATCTTTTTGGCTCTAAAACCTCCACAATGGATTTGAAATGAAACAAAGAAGATATACTTGAACTGCAGACTTCCAGGTTAAATTTTAGGGTGTTTACATCCAAACCAGGTGAACGGTGTAGGAATTACAACAGTTTCTATATGTACACTAACTCCCACTTTTAAGGGACCAAAATTAATGGGACGGACTGCTCAGCTATCCTTCGTTATCCTATTTATAAAGGAGCAGATAAAAGGTCTAGAGTTAATTTCAATTGTGCTATTTCCATTTGGAATCTATTCCTGTCAGCTCTCAATATGAGATCAAAAGGGCTGTCGATAAGTGTAGCAAGCCATCATGAGGCTAAAAACAGATAACAGAAATATTAACTGTGGCCAAATCAACTGTTTGGAACAATCTTAAAAAGAAAGAATTCACCGGTGAGCTCGGCAACACTGGAAGACCACGGAAAACAACTGTGGTGGATGACCGGGGGAATCTTTGCCTGGTGAAGAAAAACCCCTCCACAACAGCTGGATAGATCAAGAACACTCCTGGATGTAGGTGTCTGTGTTCTGACTTCCCCTGAATGACTACAGAGGGTTCACCACAAGATCTAAACCATTGGTGAGCCTCAAAAACAGGAAGACCAGTTTTGTCAAACATAATCAAAACAAGCCTCTCCGGTTCTGGAACAGCATCGTATGGACAGATGAGAAAAGATAACTTGTACCAGAGTGATGGGAAGCAAAGAGTATGGCGTAGCAAAGGAACTACTCGTGATCCAAAACATACCAGCTCATCAGTGAAGCATGGCAGTGGTAGTGTCATGGCATGTGCATGTATGGCTGCCAATGGAACTGGTTCCCTGACACAAGCAGCAGGATGAATTTTGAAGTGTTTCAGACAATATTTTCTGCTCATTCTGCCAAATGCTTCAGAACTCATTGGATGGCGCGTCACAGTGCAAATGGACAATGACCTGAAGCATACTGCAAAACCTGCTGCATGCTGGAGGCTATCCCAGCTGACTTCGGGTGACAGGCGGGATATACCCTGGACTGGTCGCCAGCCAATCGCAGGGCATATAGACAAACAACCATTCACACTCACATTCATACCTATGGACAATTTAGAGTCACCAATTAAACTAACATGCATGTTTTTGGAATGTGGGAGGAAACTGGAGTAAAGTGTCCATCCATCCATCCATTTTCTATGCCGCTTCTCCTCATTAGGGTCACGGGGGTATGCTGGAGGCTATCCCAGCTGTCTTCGGGCGAGAGGCAATAAAGCGTGAGAACACCTAATTAAAATTGTCACAGTAAATGCTTATTCTCGCCAGCAGAGGGCGGCATTTACTCAACGGTTTGTTGTTAAGGCAGGTGCTGAGGCCTCCCCTACATTCCGAAAAACTGACTTTCTGCATATTTTGTGGCGTTTTCTGCTCACCCCAGACTGTTTACTCGTGACGTACAAAACCCCCCAATTAATTTAGCCATTGAAGTAACTGAAGTTTGCAGGTTTGGAAATATGTGTTTCTTTATTTTGCTCAAACTGCTACACATTCTAAGGGAAACACTGAAAATCCCTGATCTAAGTAAAATCAATAAAACATTTAACTAGAAACTTCAGCTGTGGGCCCAACACATTTCTAATAAATCTGCAGTTCAAGATACAAAAGGGGAACTGAAGTGTAATCCAATAAAAAGAAATGACATTTATTCAAAATTATCATCTTGCTCCAATTAATTCATAATCATCTTTGAGAGTTGGCTTCTGCCCACTCCTCGTTTGTTCACTTCCTGCGTTGCACTTTCCATCATTAGCTGGAGTGACGTCACTCAGTGCTGTGTCAACATGACCGCTTATCAAAATGCAAAACAAAACAAAAACTACTGCAGTCTGTGCTTTAAACTGCCGTGCCGACGTCATTTTTCCCAATAAAAGCCTCAAAAGTTATTTTGCAGCTTGTCAAGTAGCATCAGTGCATCATGGGATATGATTTCAAGACTTGAATTGTGGCCAACATGTCAAAAGGTCCTTTTGCATTGCGGTTAAAGTCTTCAAAGTGCTTTACTGCTCTCAAAGTGTGTCTTTCTTCATGCAGGCTTCCAGCAAGGTCTCAAAATACTCACACCAGAATAAGCAATTCTAACGTGAGGTGAGGGAAGTGAGTGTTTCAGGGCTTTAATTTAGCTCCCACGTCTGAACAAGGGCACCCCTGGGCCACACGCAATACAACCAGGGGGGCTTCCTGCTTGTTGGCAGGTGGGTGTATTATGTGGTCTTTACTCACTTAGAGCCAGATGAGAAAAAAACCCCTAAAAACTGGCTCGTCGTCTTCCTCAGTCATCCTTTCATTGCAATAAAAGTGCAACAGAAAGTCACACATTAATCTATGAATTTGTGTGTGTCACCGTACATCCAGTGTTGTGGCGGGAGGGCCACGTCGTTCAGTAGGCCACAGTCCTCCACGCTGCATTTGCATGATTGAATGAACATGGTTGACCTCTGGAATCGCTGGCCATCAGGGCAGGCGAAGGTCACGGCCACGGTGCGTGTGCGGTGTGGCGAGCAGCAGCGTCCATCCGAACACACGTTGCAGGAGTTGGGACGGTAGAGGCGCACACTCACACACTCCCCAAAGGACAGGCGCAGGGGTGTCGGGGCTTTTTGGGTGGTGGAGCATCTCTTGCCTCTCTGTGACTGCAATGATAGCGTGTCCATAATCAGGAAAACATGTTGCCGTCTATTCTGATGGGATTCCAGCACAAAATTGTCACCCTTTATAGCGATTTCATTCAAATAAAATTAGAAGTCTATTTGAACAATTCTTATAAAGTACTGTACCTGTGTTTTTCCCCTTCATTTTCCTTCCCTCCTGATTAAAAATTTTGATTACACCATTCATTCATCATCTTCTGCTTATTTGAGGTCAGGTTGTGGGGACAGCAGCCAGGCAAGCCCAGCTCCTTCTGGCGGATCCCGAGGCGTTCCCAGGTCACTTGAGAGACGTAGTCTCGCCAATGTGTCCTGGGTCTTCTCTTCCCCGAAGCCTCCTACCGGTCGGATGTGCCCTGAACACCTCCCTAGGGAGACGTCCGGAAAGCATCCTGACCAGATGCCTGAACCACCTCATCTTGCTCCTCCCAATGCGGAGGAACATCATTGCTTCTCACTTTTTCCTGTAAGGGAGACCCCAACCACCCTACAGAGAAAAAACTCATTTTGGCCACTTGTGTACCTGCAGTCTTGTCCTTTCGGTCACTACCCAAAGCTGATGACCATAGGTGAGGGTAGGAACGTTGATCGACCAGTAAATTGAGAGCATGAGAGCTCCCTCTCCACCACAACCGACCGATGCAGAGTCTGCATCACTGCAGACGCCGCAACAATGTGGCTGTCAATCTCGTGTTCCATCCTTCCCTCACTCGTGAACAAGACCCCGAGGTACTTGAACTCCTCCACTTTGGGACAGGATCTCATCCCTGACCGGGAGCTGGCACGCCAACCTTTTTTGGTAATGTACATATTATCAAAATATTTTAATACAATTTTTCTCTCAATATTTTTTTTTCACAATTATTTGCACCTCCAAACTGAAATGACCCAATTGTGGTGCAATTTGGAGTTGCCGTAATTCCTCACCACAGCACTTTGAATTTCTATCACGGTTTTTTAAAATATATTAATTATTAGTTGTGTCATCATCATTATTATTATTTTAAATCATACGGTTTTACGGCTCCATCGTCCACTTTGAACACCCACTTACTCTATCCAATATGGTTCCTTGCATGAGACGGTGACAATTTTTTCTCGATAAAAACTAATTTCTGCTTTTTCTTTTTACCTACAGAACAATTCCGCATTTTCACATGATTGTACGTCTCCATAAACGCACACTCTATGATTTTCCATTACACCGTATAGTCTTAAAACACACCAAGCATGAAAAAAAAGCTTCTGGTGTGTGTCCAACATAGAGCATCAATATAGACCCACCACATACATGTGGAGCTTAGATACGGACAGTTGCTTGGCAGGAATGCTAAGGCTGGATGGAAGATGATTGATATATATATATATATATATATATATATATATATATATATATATATATATATATACATACATATATATACACACACACACACACACACACTAAAAACTAAAACGCTGCAGAGAAAATCAGCACTCATGCAGTTACAATTGCATGTGCCGCTTACCCCAAAAAATGTCTTTGTTGCTAGAGTGGAACCTTTCAAGTAAAGTCTTACAAAAATCAGTTTTCGTCAAACTTCAGCTCAGGGAGCAACTAAAGAATGAACACCAGAAGTGCATTTTGTATTTTGTTTTTTTTTTGCAATGCCCTCTCAGTCGTGGTAAAGAAGACAAATGTCATGATTGACATAGAACCGGAACTACAACTTCGATTCATATTATTGTGGCATTGTCCTGGCTGCTCAGTATAATATGGCTGAGTCAACAATAAGTCACGGATAAAGTACGGGAATGTACCCTGTAAAGCAGAGGTGGGTGCAAGTCAGTGTTTTGAAAGTCTCACGTCTTTAATCTCAAGTCTCGAGTCACCAGTCATTGGTGGGTGGGTGTGGAAGTATTAAAGGGTGCACACTTGTCAGTGTGGAGGAGGAGGAGAGAGGAAAGGCTAGGAAGACGCTTTTTATGCTACTATATACCATATTCTGCTATCATACTTACTTGTTCATATCCTCAGTTAGCTATATCCTGGTCTCAGCAATAAATCAACCACATGAAACGCATTCTGGAGTTCAGCGTCTCGGTCAAGCGCATCACACAGGCAAAAATAAAAAGAGGCTGCATCAAAAGTTACAAGCACTGTTTAGTGTCTCCCAAATAAAAAGCCATTTTAGCAGTGTAACAATCTATCAAATTTGACAAATACAATGAATGCGTTTTGAATTGTTTTATTTTTTTAAATAAAATAAGATGAGTGTGACAAGGCCTAGTCACAGAAAAAGAGAGTGCTGACATAGCGTTCAGGATTTAAGTAATCGTTCTTAACCCTGATTAGATGTTTATAGAGGCATTCATCGAGGCAGATTCAAAAGGAAAATATGTTGTCTTGCTGGAAATTACATAACAATCACGTTAATTGAACACTTCGAATGGGGACACATTTTATTCAACGCATTCACTGTAAATGTCAAGTATTTTCAAGTCATCCGACTAAAGTCTGAGTCAAGTCCAGAGTCATTGATTTCAAAGTCCAGTCTTTGATGATATCGTCAAGTCCAAAAGTCATCAAAACTGTGATTTCAGTCAGACTTGAATCCAAGTCGCGTTACTCGGTCCACATCTCTGCTGTAAAGTGAGCTGCCTTTATTCTTAATGTGAAGAGACTAACCTCCCAGGTAAGCGTCATTCTTCAACATTACAGGTGAATGGATAATACACTGTGAGACTTCTTTTCACACTTATATGACGGGTACTGTCCCTTACCAGTTCCCTTGCTGTTAAAGATTTTATCATGGCAAACATTTGAGCCCTGGAACAAGTTAACCTTTAAAAGCCTCCAGCCCCCTGCACTGGGGGCAGTTGCGTTGAGTCTGTGCTGCCATGGTAACTGCTTGTATCAATATACACGTCATAAATCCACTTGCAACTAGAATAACCTCAGCTAAAAGCTCAACAAAAGTAATTTTAGAAAACCAGTAGGCAATTGAAACCACAAGCACTGAAGTGGACAAAAGTCGAACCCGTGTAAACAGTCCAAGACCAGCATATGTTTGAATAGTTTCATAAAACAGAAGACCAATGTGACACATTTCACAGCAACCTTCTACAATGCAATAATTCAGTCTGTTCGCTGCACCGCCATCACAGTTTGGCTTGGCTCTGCGACCAAACTGGACAAGAGCAGACTGCAACGGACAATCAGGGCCTCAGAGAAAACCACCGGGACCAGCCTGCCCTCAAGAGAAGAACTGCACCGGTGCAACATCTCTGCGGACCGCTCACATCTCGCCCACAAACTGTTCCAATTCCTCCCCTCTGGTAGGTGATACAGAGCACTTTCTTCCCCCTGGCTGTCAAACACTTGAATTCGTCTTGTATGCATCTACTGTATGTATGTATGTACAGTATGTACATACGTACTACCTTATTATTTATGCACATTTATATATTTCTATTACCAAGCACTGATATTTTGCACCCACAAGCATTTGTACTACACACTGTGCTGGACATAACACTTGTCAATTTGTGACCTGTAACATTGTAAATACCATAGCTGTAATTATTCTATAATATTCTTTTAAATATGTATAGTAGTATTCTCCTTCTTCTCCTTATATGTAAACTTATTTATTATTGTTGTACCTTGTAACACAGAGCAATGTAGACCGGAGACAAATTGCTGGTGTGGTAACACACATTGCAAATGCTTGTGATTCTGATTTGAAAGCCAACACTTAGCCGTTTAGTTGGTACAAGTATCGTTCCTCTACGAGTAAAACTCGCTGGATGGGTAGCTTTAGTTGAACTCACCCAGCAGCTTAGAAAGAATAATAATAATAATAATAATAATAATAATAATAATAATAATAATAATAATACATCTACATACAAAATGTATCCATGCAGACTGTGTAGACGTTATTTTTTTAGATGTGTATTAAATTCAATGAATAATAATAAATAACAACAAATTGTCTATTATTTCATTTTAGTTTTATTATTCTGTGTTTTTGTATATGGTTTATTTTGCGATGGGATTTGCCAGCCTATGTAGCACAGAGTTGATGTTTTCTGCCTCGGTCTGAGACGCTAACATGGAAACAGAGTAAAAGTGTATGTTTTCCACCTAAGGTCAAACAAGGACAGATAAGCGCTAGCTTATTTTGTTTGGTTAGGTGTTATCACAAGGTGTGGAGGTTTCACTTTATGTGATAAGACTTTTTCCACTTGGTGCCCTCCTTATGCTCTCTTGCCACATTCAAAAAGTCAGGTAGACTTTACCTTGCTGGGAAAAGTCATGACGCTGCATGGCCGCACCGTACAGAGCCTCGTCTCTCTTTCCAGCCTGCACTGAGGATTCTTGTTGGAGAGGCGAGAGGAAATGCCCATCCCGCAGCTGCGTGAGCACTGGGACCAGTCAGTGGTGAGGATGGGACACTTCTTCTGGGGGTCCCACACTGAAAACAGCAAAAGTACAACACACATTTTCGTATGCACAGTACGTTGATAGATTGCTACGGTAATATGAAGACAAGTCCATATGTAGCGGTCTCTTCTCTCACCAGGCAGATGATTGTAGCCTCGTTCACCTTCCCAGCCATTCGTCTGGAGAGGGGCAATGTCATTCTTCACGAGGGGCTCGTTTTCATGAGGTCGAAGGGCAGGATGACGCTCCAGTTTGGATTGGTGTCTTTTTGGAAAGGGCATCTAGAGTATAAGATAAAGCACAAGATGAGCTTAGAAAGTTGACCAGAAACCAAATGACATTTTTGCTAAACAAAAAAATATGCCGCAAACCACCGGCTAGCAAGTGTTATCATTAGCGGCATGTACAGTACATACTGTACCCAACGTGTGTGCACATACGCAGAAGCAGTTGCAAAGAATTTGCAGTCATGCTGTTGTTATGACAGGCTGTACATTCAAAGATAACTCAAGTTGTTCGCTAAACTTTGCCAAATCTTTATCATTAGCTCCCTTGTTGAGCGTGGTTAATTGGTTCCAGACCTGACTGCGATCAGTGAATTTCCACAAAGTAGGATTTCAAATTAACAAATGGAATAATTTCAGCATGGAAAACCTGTTTATGACCCTCTAAACAAGTTTTTTTTTTTTTTTTTTTTACCAGATTAGACCCCTAGAGGTGGTTAGCATATTGGCCACACAGTCAGGAGATAGGGAAGACCTGGATTCAAATGTCGATTCAAACCTCCACGTGGGCATCTGTGTAGAATTTGCATGTTCTCCCCGTGCGTGGGTAGGTTTTCTACAGGTACTCCGGTTTCCTCCCACATTCCAAAAACCTGAATATTAGGTTAATTGGTGACTCTAATTTGTCCATAGGTATGAATGTAAGTGTGGATGATTGTTTGTCAGTATGTGCCCTGTGATTGGCTGGCGACCAGTCCAGGGTGTACCCCGCCTCTCGCCTGAAGTCAGCTGGGATAGGCTCCAGCATACCGCCGCGACCCGAATGAGGATAAGCGGCATAGAAAATGAATGGATAGACCCCCGTAGACATGAAATAACACCCCTATTTTCGCCTTTACACTCCTAATATTCTTTGTTTACACCACATTGTCCAACTCTAATGTGCGGGCTCAATTAACGAATTTTTGAAAACCTGCAATAGAGTGAGAGAGACATGTTCATACTGCAAAGTGGCGAGTGACAACTGTATATGCCCACAGCTTTGTAAAAAAACAAACAAAAAAGGTTTCGCTACACATATTGAAACAAATCCAGGAGCCTGCCAACTATCAGTCAGATGTGGTAGCTGTAAGTTTGATGATTTAACTTTTCTTCAGTGAATAGGGTAACCTAGCATGATGTTGCTGTTAAAATGTGAGTGTAATGTTAGCATTGTAGCTCGTACAGCTATGCTACGGTTGCTAACATTTGTGTCCTCGTCCCACTCCTTAATGTTAGGTCATATGTGACATATGGCATTTATTACGTTGGACAAGGGCAGAGTTACAGTGGAGGCCTACAGAGCAACATGTTTATGTCAACACCCCTCGGACTAGCTATTGATATGACTGATGTTGATATAATCAAAATTGACACTGAAACTAGCCATTGCTTACACATTTACTTGCGAGTTTCGCCCGAGGCATACTGTAAGCAGAGAGCCCAGCCACCCTATGGAGAAAACACATTTCGGCCACTTGTACCCACAATCTTGTCCTTTTGGTCACGACCCAAAGCTCATGACCATAGGTGAGCGTAGGAACGTAGATCGACCGGTGAATTAAGAGCTTTGCCTTTCGGCTCAGCTCCCTCTTCACCACAATGGACATCATGATGCAGAGTCTGCATCACTGCAGACACCGCACCAATACGCCTGTCAGTCTCACATTGTTCTAGAAAACCAAACATTTAGAAGTGAAAGGACGGACCAATATATGTTCATTCTTCCAGAACCGCTGTGTCTCATATGCTCTGAGACTGTAGCGCCTGTAACTGTAACTGTACAAAGGAGTGTTACCTAAGGATTGTATGGATATTGGAGCAAAACAACATCTTTTGCTGACAGGAGAGTTGAGGAGTGCTTCTGCTGCAGAGATCTCACTCGAAGGTAAACAAAAAGAGGATTCAGGCAAATTCCAATGTTGAAGAGATACTTATTAAATTGTTATTTAGCATTATTTTTTCAAAGAAACTGGTGCAGTTTTATTTAACTTAAAAATAAGCCTCTTGTGTTCGTTCATTGTTTGTACAGTCAAACGTCTTATTTATGTGAAAATTGGTCCCGTTTTCTTTTACGTGCAATTTAGGTGCCAAAATAAATGTGTTGTAGGGCAGTGGTTCTCGGTTATTTTCTGTCATGCCCCCACTGGAGGACAGAAATATTTTTGCGTGCCTCCCCCCCATTTGAAATACGATTGAAAAACTGATAAGATCTATTTATTTATCAGTACTGTACAGCACTGGTTGTTGGGTGATGTGCAGGGTTTCATTACATGATATTCATATGAGCCTGTCTGTGTGACACAATTTAAGGCAAAATAAGGTTCAGACCTTCGCTGTGGAAAAAATTTCATAAACGGACCTTACTCCATTTTAACTGAAGACGCCTTATATGATATTTTATACAGTAAGAGCTGCGGTGGTAATTTTGTTATATGGCATGATAGCAGACTAGCTGGGATCGATTCAACAGTGTCATCTGCTCTCTGAAGACTCCATTGACAGAATTCTTAACAAAACAATGATAATACTATACCATTATTGTTCATTTCTTGCCTATTCCAAATACAGAATAGTGTACAATGACAACATTATTGCTTTCAATAACAAACCTGTTTGTGATGTTTAGGAGGAAGGCCCCAGGTGCCTTTGTGGCAGTTCACAGTGAAGCAGCACTGGCCAGGCATCCTGACCAACTGTGGGAACGGGCAGGATGGCGAGGCCGGAGGCATCTTGTAATCACAGAGGGGTGCACAGCCCACAGCGCCATCTATGCAGGTACACTGGTGCTTACATCTCACACGGAAGCTCTCACCATTCTGGTAGATCCTGCCGCTGTACTCGCACGTGCGTCCTTCTGATTTGGCTGGAAACAGAAGCCGTGACTCTTCTTAATAACAACATTGACTCACATTCCGTGGAACGTGGATTGTTAACACGTTATGTTCGCACGCCACAACTCATACAAGATGTATTGACATACTCTTTTATTTCAACACTGAAATATGACTCTCCCAATAAACACAATAACTTTCCATGGCAACAACATTTTAGACTGAAAGGTCAGTGGAAATAAGGATACAAGAAGTGTCAGACTACTCGTCTCCAAAACGAGAAGGACCTGCTATTCATAGATTGTGGGTCAGCGCTTGGCATGAAGCTTATTTTTATCTCGATTACTTTTGCTCCCACAAAACATCCTCCACTCTCTCCCTCAACTTGCTCATGTTTCTGCATGTGCAGGCTCACATGCTACAACCTATACTGCTGACTTTGTGGCTAACCTAAACACTGGTACTCTCTTACACAGGCGTCATTGTTTTTTTGATTTTGATTTTTTTTTTACATCATATTTTCCAGACAGACCATTATGTTGCAATAAGCAGAAAAAGTGTTGCAGAAAAAAACTGCTAAACAGCCCGTAACGGTGACAAAAAAGTTGCGAGTGGTAAGGAGGGTGAGAAACACTATCGAATTTGATCTCGCCGGGCTGTACGGTAAATCCACATCAGTAATTCTATCCAACGTTCTATCCATTCATCATTTAGAATTTGTTTTTTGTAAAACTATAATTATTGTCTGTAAAATTATCGGATTTTGTGTGTCTGGAACGGACTATTTGGATTTATAATATTTCCTATGGGAAAAAGTTTCGGTGTTCATCTGACCTTTTGGAATGAACTAATAACAAAAACTGAGGTACAGTAATCCCTCGTTTATCACGGTTAATTGGTTCCACACCCGGCCGCGATAAGTGAATTTCCACAAAGCAGGATTCAATATAAATAAACTGAATATTTTTGTAGTTCGAGCATAGAAAACTTGTTCAGGATTTTCACCTTTATTAGAGACCTTATAGCACCCTTATAGTCACCTTTACACTCATATAACCCAATATAGTAGATGTAACAAGAGGAAATAAGCCATTTAAGACATAAATAAGACTTGTGTGTGTTTCAATAAATGTCTTCTGGACATGTGGACAGTAAGTGACATTGTGGATTGAGAGTTGAGTTTTAGCTGGAGTGCAGCCACAACAGTAGCCTGTGTTGTTATCATGATGATGACTATTATTATTTTTATAATACTGTTCATTTATACCATTTTTATGCTTGAAAATCCTTAAATTTATGCCAATAATACGTAACATTTGCTTAAATATGCATTTTTTGGACTAATAATAGGCTGTAGTCAACCACGAAACAGCCGTCATTTATTAACTAACAAATTTTTGAAAAACTGCAATAGAGTGAGGGAACGAACTCCGATGGAGCGAAGGACGACTGTACCACTTTAATATCAAACGTTTTGGACAGCTTGTCCGCTTTAAAGAGTCAGCCATTTTGTAATGTGCGTTACTGCCACCTACAGGACCAGAGTGGAACAACTGCAACTCCCAACAGTTTTTTTTATATTACATTCCATTATATTATATTATTAGCATGTTGGCCACACAGTCAGGAGATCGGGAAGATCTGGGTTCGAATCTCTGTTGGGCATCTCTGTGTGGAGTTTGCATGTTCTCCCCGTGTGTGCGTGGGTTTTCTCCGGGTACTCCGGTTTCCTCCCACATCCCATGTTAATTGACGACTCTAAATTGTCTATAGGTATGAATGCGAGAGCCAAAGGTTGTTTGTCTATATGTGGCCTGCGATTGACTGGCGACCAGTCTAGGGTGTACCCCGCCTCTCGCCCCAAGTCAGCTGGGATAGGCGCCAGCATACCCACGACCCCTAGTGAGGATAAGCGGCATAGAAGATGGATAGACATTAATATTTCTATCCATCATCCATCCGTGTGTATATATATATATATATATATATATATTTTTTTTTTATAGGTACAGTATATTATATTCATTTTTTTATATAATTGTCTATTTTTATATATTTTAGGTGTCACTTTTTTATTTTCAATTTTTATTAAGAGCAGAAAAAATCTGGAACAATTTGCCTTCCATGCCCATGAGTTTTCCTTACACCCCTGCATTAGTCACCCAGCTCGGAAGAGGTGACCTACCACTAATTGGTGTTATTGCTCTACGGCATAGTCCATCCTCCTCCCAGCATGCAATGCTCCCATCACCCCTTACCCCGACAGACACCCCAGGCCACGGTCACATCGTTGCCATAATTGCACTCCAGGCCTTTGTGATGGTCACAGGGTTTCATGGGACTGCAGTCTTGATTAAGCTGTGCAGCGCACACTTTGCAACACCCACATCCGTCTGGTACAGCGCTAATTCCCGGTGGGCATATCGAGGACTCCGCAGGGCACTCACACACAGCCGGACAGCTTGCTGTCACCTGAAGGAATCACATTGTCAAAACAAATTCTGGACCCAAACTTTAGTAAAATACATCATGTATTGCAATATCATCAACATACAAACTAATGGTAAATACAGTAACTGAAATAGTAATGTAATGCCGTATCAACATACACTACGGATAAAGCATGAAGAAGGCAACAGACATTTTGAGTATGAAACTGGAAGTTTCAAATAAGCCCTTTCTAAAAAAAAACATGCTTTCTTGATGATAAAAAAACTGCAGTTGGTGGAACTGTAACCAAATGTACCCAGTTATTGGTGGACATGGTACACGAGAGCAAGACTTCTCAAGAAATCAAAGGATTAATTCTGTGCGGGTTTTTTTTTTTTCCTTTTTGGACTTTTTTGCAATACATTTCAAAAAGAAGACGCATTCTAATCAAGACGATGAGAAAAGGAGAAGATACACAAGATACATACTTGGTAAGACTGTGTTTTTAGAACTTATTTTTACTCGTGTGCCTTCTGTTAAAGTGGGTTATGTGTGTCATTGCGCCTTGGATTGCATTGGATTAATGCACTGCTTTAATAAGAGTGTTATAAAATGCCATTTAAAAAATTGTCTGTACAGGAAATTAAGATTTTCCATTGGTCACAGTTTCACACCGTGGAACAGATTATTTCCATTTCTATTCTTTCCTATGGGGGAAATTGTATCCAAATTGTGTTGGACCATTCACTATATTCCAGTTTGTTGTAAAGTCAGTAGTTTAAGTAGATTTGAGTCAACATGCACAGAGCCAACATTATTAGAGCTGTATCTACTATAGAAAGCATGGAGAATCTCATTTTATAACCCCAATAATCTTAAAAACATGTACATTAAAAGGACATCTACCATATCATCCAACAGTTGACATAGCTGTTCTTTAGCCAATCTTTTAACAGACTGCCAGTAATTGGACTCTTGTTTTCACAGTTACATAAACTCCTGTAAGGAACCTACCTGTGAGATAAAGGCTGTTGTCATTAAAATCAGGCAAATAAGATATTCCATGTTTCACAAGGAAATATACAGTATATATTCAATCCGTGATCCACTGAATGGCGGTCAGTCCGAAATAGTTGCAGTCCCTTTTCAGATCTTAGTCCAAGTGTTCCCACAGGGACAACTGTCCTAAACACCAATTTATACCACCTGGTAGATTCCACTCCTCTCCTCACTGCTGACCAATCAGTGTGCAGGGTGCAACAGAGACGTTTCCAAATGGGTGTGGCTGTACCATAGTTAATTTTCTGATTGGATGGGCATATTGGAATGAATGCAGCCATTCATAAAATTGTAAAAAAAAATGTAGTGCTGCTCTGTGTTTATTTTATGGGTTAAAAATTAAAATGTAACAGACCCTTTCAAGTCACATTCCTGCTTTTGTGGCCAGTGCTCTCTAAGCGCTAAGTAAATATATTCAGCTGGGCCAGACGGCGTGGTTACATTGGGGAGACCTCCACCTTTGGAAAAAAAGGGGATGGAATTCTCTGTTGTTCCAGACCAGTGTTGAAAATGAAAGTGGAGGGTACTGAACCTCCACAGCGTAATCTAAAATATGTTTTCTTCAAATGTAAGTTTAGATTGTTTTGCACTATTTAGGCACTGTATTTCCTCATGTAGTGTCCTGGAGGATGTAGAGTACACGAGAAAAAGTCAAAATCTGGAATAGTTCAGAATCAACATTTATCTAATAAAATGATAAAAACACAGACAAAAAAATAAAAAAAGCACACTCGCCGCTCACTCGTAAGCATTTGTCTGGAAGACATCCAGTAGAAGTGGCGAACAAACCCTTTCCCAGGCTGACTTACTGTATACATAAAATATAACTCACCTATTTGTTCATATAACTCACATAGAACCTGAACAACACCGGTCTGTCTCCTTTCTTTGTGTCGTAACAGGATCATTTAAGCTCTACGCTGTTCATATGATGAGGTGCTCAAGTGCACTAGTATTTTTGAGTGTGAGGGATAAGCTTTTAGACATCAACCAATCAGAGGACAGGAAAATGCTGACGCTACTGTTGACAAAAACAAATATAACATACACATACAGGTACTGGAGGCTAAGACGGCACGTTATTAAATAAAGATAATAGACTGTTGGGAATTAATAAATAGCTCAAAAGGTAGAATTTAAGTTGTAAATTTACTAATTACTAATTGTGTAATTACTACTGCACTAATTACTCGTCATTCCTTTGTGAGTACTCTCCCACTATCCAACTATGTTCTGTTCTATTTCATTTGTCCATGCAATGTCTAATCACTACTACACTTATTAATAACTCTTCATTTTTGTGAATTCATTTTCAGTACTCACCCATTATCCAACTGTGTTCTATTATGTGTATTTCATACATATTATTTATCATGATTGTCATGTGAAGTAGTTACGGTGACAAGAATTTTTGATTACTATTTTACCTCATTATTACATTATCTTATCATTGTTGATCTAAAGTGTGCATTTGGAATACAGGAAGTGAACAAATGCATTGCATTTTATGTAAAACGATGCTTCTTCCTACTCCTTTTGGACATTGTGGAACTATGAATTATAACATGTGATGTATTCCAGTGTAACTTGTATGCATGTTCAAATAAATTAAACCATTACCATTACCAAATTTTGTTTAGGCCAGCAGAGAAGACTTTTCTGGCCCTTACTACAAGCCACTGTAAAATAAAATACAGTAAAAAATAATTTGCCAACAGAACAAGAACATTTTGTCAGATTATTTTGCTTAATTTAAGTAATATATCTCAGATTTCAGAAAAAAATATTACTTCAGATAAGTAAATTGGACTTTTGATCTTCCACTTTTTGCAATGTAAAATGATTACTACCAAGAAAGTGCTGATGCAGGAATGATGGGAGGATAAAGGAGGGTAGAAGTGGGGTTACTGCTTTAAGGACAGCTCTTATTGAGGTTGGGCCTCATATTGGTTGGCTGTCCTTCCTTTCTTAACCACACATTTCCAGCCACACCTGCTCTAACACAGAGCTCCTCTTTGATGTAAGAAACGTGATATAGTCACACTGCTGAATGGTAGCTTCCTGCAGGCATGCTTACAGAGTTCTAGCATTGCTCTATCAAAACATCTCCAAATGGTCTGTGGACGGGCAAATCTGTCGTGCACTGTTGACCGTATTCTAATTGCCCTTGAAGCATGTTTTTGTCAGTTTAAAAGTTGCAAACACTGGTAGGTTTTCACACATTTTAGATTTTTTTTTATTATATACTACAAAAAATGAAGTTTATAGGCCCTGTCACACCTTGACGATTTAGCCAGCTTACGCCAACGTATGAAAAAATTGGCCAATACGCTGGCGTACGTCCAATAAGTTATGGGTAAGTTTTGTATAAGTTACGAGCACGCTGAAGCATGCCGGCATACGTCATAGTACGTCCAAGTTGTCCAAAAATTTTGTGCATGCACAAAACATTTCGACGTATGTCAACGTATGATCAATACGTCCCGCATCCGCGGGCAATAAGTTATGCGATCGTTGACGCCCGTTCACACACGTTATTTGTAAGTTACGTACAAGTCAAAGTACGTCAACATACCTTGAGACAGAGCTGTCTTCTTGGCGAGTGAAGATGGATGCTGTTGTTATTGTATTTGCAGGTAAGTTTGCAGCTTGACCAGTAGAGGGCACTGTGACACTGGGAATGGAACCAACTTGTTTTGATTTTATCAACTTTATTAATGCATTAGCAAGTCACAAATCCATGAGTGATATGAATGACACTTGTCGTGTGCGAAGCTGAACGAACCAATCGCGGTGAGGTAAATGGTCTCTCGGGCGGGACCTCGGCTGAACAAACCAATCACGGTGAGGTATATGGTCTCGAGGGCGGGACCTCGGTCAAACGAACCAGTCACGGTGAGGTATATGGTCTCGAGGGCGTACACACATGAACGATGTGATTGTTACTGTGCTTCACATTACACGCAAGCCTTATGCCAGGGCAGTTGATAACAGAGGACGAGAACAAGAAATGCATGTTGCTCCAACCTAGCAACCGGTGGCCATCTTTTGAATGTAGATGGACGTCAGCAACATCGATACGTATGGTACAAGTAACAATGCCACAACTGTCATCATCATAAAGTTCACCAACAAGAATCACAAAGCGGCACTGCTGAAATAGAGAAGTAAGCTGAAAGGAACAAATGTCTACATGAATGTCAAGTCAGTCAAACTTCATTTTTATAGCACATGTAAAATAACCTGGGTTGACGAAAGTGCTGCATAAGCCATACAGACAATAAAACTAGCCAGTATCAGAGTCGTTCATACCCAATTCAGGGAGCGACACTTCCCTTTTATCGGAGGTGTTAATAACAGGATAGGATTATACCACTACTCCGCCCAGGCTTAGTGTAACGAACCAATAGGAGGAGGGTGTTGGCACACCAATTCCGCCCACTCTTACTGTATTTAAGGCCTAAGCTACCAGCACTTATTAGTTCGCTGACGAAGCTCTTCGGATGAGGAGCGAAACGTCCGACACCTTCTTCACAGAAGTACAGATGACGCCTCAAGAAGCCTTTTCCTCGATACAACTTAAAATATACAAAATGAGCATCTGACAAAACGTACCACCGACATCTCCAAGAAAGCAATCGACTTAAGGAAGGAGGGGAATATTCAAAGCATTTGGAGCACCACTTGCAAAATCTCATGTTAAAAACCTACATGGAAAACCGGAAGAAGCCAGTACAATGATATCCAGGAACGGGACAAATACTACATCATCTCGACTACAAGGAACACAAAAGGCACAACACCAAAAAATGCTGCAGATATGTTGAATTGTGTAAATTTAATCATGTGATGTTCCTTAATGTAATTTATTAAGCATGTCCGCAACAAACAAACTTTTACCATTGCCATTAAACGAGCCAAAAACTAAATTTAAATGAATGTCATTGTACTTGATTACACTGAACAGATGGTTGATGTAAAATATGACCTCCATATTGCCATAGCTAAGCAACAAGCTAATATTTTTTTCCAATGAACAAGATCTGCAGAACAAACAGATTTGTGCTTTAACAAGTGTTTTTGAAATCAATATGTTGGTATTATTCTAAAGCGCCCTGTAGATTTTAAGACCTTAAGAAAACAGCACTAGCTCTCGTTAGCATCACTGGATGTCATGAAGCATCTCATTTCATTCTGTGTTTTGTTTTTTTTTTACTTGGTAAGCAAATAACCACAAACAGAAAACATAGTTTTTAAATCACATGCATTCTTAGTTATAGAATAAGTTCAGTAGTAACTGTTCTTGAGTAGCACTCTACATTTGAAAGCAACAATGTTATTAATCTTCATAATAGCTTCTTCGGGAAGTTAAATGTGCCTGTCAACTTTCATTTCTGTTCTTGAGCTGACCTGACTGACTAGAATTTCTCTGAAAACCACTTAAGAAGTCTGAGACTGGGGTCATGACTCACCTTACAAAGGAAAGTACCTCAGGAAGCTTTCAGTCACAGCTCTAATGCTTTGGACCAAGGAGACATATTTTTTCATACTGACATTGTCAAAGACTCTGATTTCTGTTTTCAGTATTCTGTATTCTGTATTTACCCTATGATTGCAAACACATTAATAACTAATTATCTCTATGAAATAAAAGATTATTCGTGGTTAGCTTTATTTGAGGTCGTGGTTCTACAGAAAGTTGGTCTTAATGAAGTTAGTATATTTTTTCAACAAAAGATACATTAAAACATTTCTCACTTGTTGTTGCAGTTGCAGTGTTTAGGGTTTTTTCTGCTAGGGTATGTTATGTTAATTTAAATTAAACATGTACCGTTTTTTTCATAATTTTGCCCATGTTCCACAGCTATCTGTGAGACAAGAGCACACGCCTTTCCCTTTTCTGTGCTTTCTAGATGGTCGCCTCGTGCTGGCGGTTTTTCACTAACAATGCAGACAATGTGGATTCACCTATTTCGCCTCTGAAGCCCTCTAAAATATCATCCAACAATGCTCCTTTTACATGCCGTGACTGCATATTAACCAAGCTATAATGACATTACTGTAGGACACAGAAGAACTACATGTATGGCGGAGTGACACTGCGCCTTGTTCACAGAGCCTAGATCGACTGTGTGTAATTGTTTGTAATATCTTGAAAACTTTTTCCATTCTTTAATTAGAAACCTGCCAGTCATTCAAAGTCCTTTAGTGTGTGGCCAGCAGACACAAAGTAGTTAATAATAATAATACATTTCATTTTTAAGCACCTGTCAAAGAAACCAAGGACACTGGCTATAAAAAGCAGATAATCATAAAATAGAATAAAATAAGATAAAATAAAATGGCACCGTAATTAAAAAAAAGTAAGAGGTCCTGAATAAGTGGGTTTTGAGTGTATGATAATGCTGTCTGGTGGGAGTGACCTCCAAAGTTTGGGGCCAGAGCAGCTGAAATCTCTGCCACCCATGGTTGCAGATGTTTCCAAAAAAACTAGAATGATGTTTCCATGTTTTTGGCTGTTATCATCATAATCATCATAATGGATTCAATACTTTATTTGAAAAATTCTACTGAATACCTGTACATGTTTTAAATTGAAAAATAACGACACCACTGTATTACTTTTCAACAATTTCAAGTAAGTCTCAGAGGTTACACAATAGTATGTGTTGGCCAAAATCAAGCACTGATTCTGGAATTTAGACAGTTTAACACTCGAACTCCCAAGGCAGTCATTTTGACTGTTTTCAAAATTTGCAATGTCATAACTTGGTTAAAAAAAACCCTATGTACCCATAGGACCCTGACTTTTCCTAAATGTGTGTATATTTTATTCTAACATTAAAATTTCAAAACACAAAAGAGTTCTGAGTATTACTACCTCGAATGAACATAGCAGTCAAATTGACTGCCTGCTTTTTACAGGGGGTGTCATATTTCACTATTTGCTACATTTTTCCCGCCCTTCCTCCTGCTTTATTGGCTGTTTGTTTTTTATGCTCTGTGATGCTAAAACCTAGCTGTAGTGTCACTCTAAAGCCAAGAGAGACAAAAATGACAAGTAGAAAGAAGGTGACAGCTATGGAGGCTTTAGCCTTGCTTCAGAGAAAATGGTTGCAGTTCGAGTTTGCATGTGTCATTGCAGAGAAGTTATGTTAACACTCAATCGCTATAGTTTTCATTTAGTGTCCTGATGTGTTTTTTACCTATTCCACCAATTTATTTTTAGATCTCTTTAACGATAATCCAAATTATATACAAAGAGTCAAAATGACTGCGATGGTCATTCTAGTAGTTGCAGAATTCTGATAGACCGAGTGTTAAAAGTGCTTTAAGGAAGCCCTACTGGGAATACGCCATTTTATGTGTCTGACACTGTTTGTAGCTTTAATGCTAATGAACTGTGTTTGTTCAAGTCTTTCTCTGAGGTGTTTTGTGCTCTTCATCCACCTTTTACATGACACTGTAACTGTGAACTTGTCCACATTGTGAAAACTCTGAAAAACCACTGCCTGAGCAGCTCTTCAAAAGTGGAGCAAGCAAGTGAGGAAGATTAAAGTGTTGTATAATATCAGTGACTCATAGACTCCTTGCACTTTTGGAAATAGTTGGCTTATTGTTGCATTAATGCATGAAGTTATTGTTCGAGGTATTTTGACAGAAGTCAAAAAGAGTGACTGATATGCTGCCTAATTCCAGTAAGAATACATATAGAAGTCGCCAGATGGGTTTTTTTTTGTGTGTTTTTTGTGGGTGTTTTTTTTCTTCAAAGTTATATCGACAGCTACTGGCATGACATTCATATTACAGCATTTTCAGTCGTTTTTGCAGGTCAGTGTGAACCGAGATTGTTTTGACAACCTAGTTTCACTGTAAATGAAGGTTTTTAAAAACCCTTTTACAAGGTCATTGGGGTGTAAATGTAGCAGAGGTGAGCCAGAAAAACAAGAAACAATGCGAATAAACCACTGTAAATGTAGGAGGAACATTGATGCTGGGAGTGAAAGACAGAAGCAAAAGCAGATGTGAGGATGAAGAGGGGAGGGGGGGTTGGGCTTCACTCACAGGTGTTTCATGGAGAGTGAGCTTTGTTTTTACAAGGAAAGGACTGAGCGAGGATCAAGTGAGCTGGCTATGCTCCACTCTAATGGGCTTCTGGCAGTGTGATATTTCAAACAAAAACACACCCCTGCCATTTTAGCCCATACCACTTTGAAGGCCACGTTGACACACTTTTAACATACCAAGGTCATATGGACGAGAGAAATGGACGTTACATAATGCAAATGTGATTAACTAAAGGGAAAAATGTGGTAAAGAGAAAGAGAGTGAGAGCACAGGCAGTGATGACAGTGATTTTGTCCTGGAAAAAGTGTAAAAGCTAATCATGTGTTGTGTATGAGGTGACAGAAAGGACGAGGGCGTGAGTGTTTTCAAATAAAAGATGCCTGTCAGAAAAATGTGGGAAAACATGGGCAAGCTCATATGTGGAAGGTGTTTTGTGAGCTACGGTCTTAAACTTTTGAACAGCTGATGACAGCCTATTTCAGTTTAGCGTTTGTTTTTGCAATAAATTGCTTTCTTCTTTCCTCATTTGCAAGTAAAAAGTATAGGTATCAGCAATATTGGCCCTGTTTTTACTACTACTACTACTTTTATTTAATTTGCAGTATTTTTCACTCCTAACCTACAGTAAGGAGAGACTGATAAAACTAGTATTTTGTGGAGGGTGGCACTGACAACAATAATGTGACTGTAAGACTGTAGTTGTGTCACCCCCTAGTGGCACTTAAATAATGGCTCAAACTTGCTGATTACTCAAGCAGAGGTTTCCAATCCCTGGGCCGTGGACCAATACCGGGCCATGTGGAGTTCTAAATGGTACATGCAGAATAGTCCCCATAACTAGCAAGGGGAATTAATTAGTTATTATTATATAATTTATTAACATGTCTGTTTTTGGGATGAGGGAGATTTGAACACAGAACCTTATGGATGTGACACAGATCTTTTACACTGGTACCGTGCTGCCTTTAATCAAATGCATCAAAATTATTTTGTGATAAGAAATGAGGAATCAAAGATGTTTTGCAAAGCCAAAACACAATTACTTATTGCTTGTTATTCCTCTAGTTGTCATACATAAATTATTTTGCTACTCTTTAGGCCATTTGCAGCCTGCAGCTTGTTTTTTTTTTTATTGATCTGTGGCATATTTCATATCAGAAAAGAAGAAAAACAAGTGAGAAGAAATTGTAATGTTACATGAAAAAGTTGAAATATTAAAATGTTTCACGTGAACACACAAATAACCAAGATGAGATTTAGGCTGTTTTTCTTCAAATATGTTGAACCGCTTATCATATCTTGACCTACATTGGATTGTTTTAAGAATGTTTAATTAACTAAAGTTCAAGAATATCTATGCCTTCTTCAATTTTTCTCTGGAAAAGTTTGACATACATCTCTTTTGGACTTTCTGACAAATAAAATCACAAACAAAAATTGCATGTAAACTCCACAAGATGGAGCCACACACTTAATTGAAACAATGGCACCAGCACATAATTTGAATAACTGCAAGCATGCAGGCATTAGTAACACTACAATGTTCTTTTTACTGGCTCACCTCCATTGATTGTGGTTAAAAACTCATCTGACAATGATAGAGGTGCTCCCTTTCATCCTCTGCATTAGCCTTCCTTGTTATTCCACAATCTAAACCACTCACGCCCTCATTCTCCTCCCAAATTATCCCTCGTCCTGTCTTTTTTTAAAGGCCCTTGTTTACGATAGTGCATGGTCTCCTGATTGCACACCCTGGGTGCTGGGGCCCACAGCAAGAGGAAAATGGCATTTCCAAGACCAGAAAAAGGCACTGCCTGAATAATGAATGGTGAGCCTAAATATTCTCATCGTCAGAAAGGTGGGATTACCCTTTGTCCGGAAGCGATATTTGCCATTTCCCGTAAGGGACTACTTACCAGCTTTGCAAGCACAAATATGAGGATCTGCTCTGTTGTAACAGCAGATGTAAGATTTTAGCCCTGGTAAATAATTCACCAGTTACACAAAGAATTATAGAATTACATAGAACAAACAAAGCTTTTGTGTTCATGGGAGACATGGACTATCCTGAAAGCTACTACTATGCTGTAAAGGACATGCTATCGTTAGCCATGCATTCACTTCCCTCCAGTACAGTATATACAGTAAAGCACAGTGCACAGCCTTGGTGTTTTCCCAGTACAATACATTTGTGAGTGCACAATGACTGTATTGATCATAACAGTCAGTTTAAGTGAGCTGCTTCAAAGTGACAGCAATGTTGTAGCCATGTTTATACTTGCACACATTTTGTCTCTGCAGTGGAACACAGCTTCGTGTGCCACTGAGTAAATTTGTCATAAGCAGGTGTAAACTACGTAAATTGTGTGGGGCTGCGTGCTGGTGTGCAAAGAAAATTTTGAAATGTTGAATCTTTGTGAACTAGTCTCAACGTGAACCCATCGCACCCCATGCTCAAACAATGCGGCTGGTGCGTATCAATGCATGTCTGATTTACTGTACATGAATGGGTTGCCTTTTCCACCACCTCTTGGAGCAAGTCCACCAGGGAGCTCCAGAGGGAGGCATGATTGGCTCCCCCTGGAACTCTTGCGGACACAGGTAGCTGAATGAATCATTGCAGTGCCCCAGCAGCCATGGCCAACAAACTGCCTTGCTGGGAAGCAATGCATGATGGGAAGTAGATTAGCTGTTGTTTTCTATTCTATCCTCGCATTGGTACTTGTCTTGTATATTTCTTAGGTACCTTCTGAGTGTTAAGCACGCCACAATATGCCATTTTATGACGTGAACATGTGCGACTGAAAGTCTGTTGCGGCTTATACTGTATATGTACAAATCTGTTTTTCTCTCTAAATGTCGTGGGTGCGGCTTAAACACCAGTGCGTCTTATACACTGGAAATTATGGTAATCATAGTGCCCGGAACAATTCACACAGCTGCACCTTCCTTTACACTGCCATCCATTTTATACAGCTTATCCTTCCCTACGACATGGCGACCAGCTCAGGGTGTACCCCACCTCCCACCCAACTGGGATAGGCTCCAGCTCAAGGTACAGTGAAGATGAATCATTCCAAGAAGAGATAAGTGGAGGCACTAGTATTGCTGCTTTCCACTCGCTTCGTTCTAAAGCTCACCCCTTTGTGGATGCCTCCATACAAGACTGGACTGATCTGGAGGATTAACTCCATCACTTGCCACTACCATTACAACATTACCAACGCTTGTACTTCCATCCATCTCTTCCTTCCCAATCATTCCCAGCAAATTTGACAATGGAGGCATTTTCAGTCCACATTCAGAGATAACCCACATCCCTCTTTCCCTGCCTCCCCTCCCTACATCCTTCCATTCCCTCTTCCCCTGCTTGCTCCGACCTCCATGGAATGAGGGTCTGATGAAGATAAACGACACCTCTCAGGTTTCTGTGCCCACTTCCATCTGCTTCCTTTACAGCCATGGTGGGGAATTCCTGTGCAATACCTCAGAGTGTTGCTGCTGACAGCTTCATAGTGCCATTACTGAGGGGGGAGGGACGAAAAAAAACTTGCATGATTTTGACTGATGAAATTAGAAAGGCTACTCTGAAGCATGACGCTCATCAAATTTTAATTATGATGGAAATTAATTACAAATCTAAAGGGGCTCGTCTATAATCGAGATTATTGAATATTTCGTCCCTCTGAGTTGACTTGACAAATGAAGATTCAATCTAGTTTTAATTAGACACACCATGTTTGTCTTTGGTATTTGCTTTGAGGTTGTATTGTTTGAGGATATTCAAAGAACCTTTTTTAACATTGCTTCAAAAAGTTGGACTAGACAGGAAACTTAATGAGATATTAGGAAGGACGCGCTTTCATCTTCTCCACTTACATTTTCTTCAAGCCAATCAATTATTATCGTTATTGTGCATAAATGTGTCCTTGGCTCACGCTGGTGTTCAATACATGAGTGTAAATTAGAACCAGTGCAATATATATAATGGATCATCCACACCCCTTCAATGATACAATGTTTGGTACCAGACTTGACGCCCTTTCATGACTTCTGATGACTTGTGACGGAGATTGCTGCCTAGGAGGTGAGTCTTTCAAAGACTAACAGCAGTTGACTTATTCCGATAATTATTTCGTTCTTTGTCATTATTATTGTCCACTTATTTAGCCATATTGTACTGAGCAGCCCTGACGTGTTTTTCTTATGCAACCGTAAGTTCCATTTCCTGTTCTGTGGTCATCATGCCATTTTTTTTTCTCTTTGCATTTTTTATTGCCACCCTTCTTATACAGTTAGTTTTGGGGAAAAAATGCTTTTACAATTAAGACATACTTAATGCCTTTTTTCTATGAATTACAGTGAATATTTGTAAGAAATCCTACCAAAAAGTAAGAAATTCTACTTAAAGTATATGTGAATAGGCTTATTTTAAGGATCTCCAACATGATCGCCATACAGCTGAAAGTGTTACATGAGTGCACACATTTATTTTTACTTGATGTATTTAGAGAGAAACATTAAAAATGGAGCACCTCTATCTAGATACTATTGCCCTCACCACCCCTACCTAACAATAGCTAACAATGAAATAAAGGTCTTTGAGATGAATGATCAAGCATCTCCTTCTACTTTCTATCTACTCAAGCATAGGGATGAAAAATATGTTGTTTATATTTATTTATGAGTGTATGCAATGAATGTTTTAAGTGTGAGTAGGTCCGCCTTCTTGCTCTCTGGCCCCGGGGTGCAGCTACATTATTCAAACAGAGATAAGAGTTTTCACACTCTGGATTTTTGTGATACTGTTTAACCTCAGAATGGTTACATGCACATACACGCACAGACATACACACACACACACACACACACACGCCCACTCACGCACACACACACACACAAAAACAGTGTCCATCTGATAATTTGCCAAATAACCTTCACAAACCAAATGTATGACATGAAGGACAGAACAACTCACGTGGGCTGAGGTTGCCTTCATGACGCTTATTGCAAATTCTACAGTTTCAAAGGCAGTCCTGTTGAGAGAAAAAAAATTACATTAATTGCTTCACTTTACCCCACTGATATCTAATAACTAACAAAAGAACTACAGTGCAGTGTTGTGTGGTAGGATAAGACAGCAGCATAGAGGTTAAAAGTCGCCATAGACCTATATATTTTGAACAACAATTTGGGTGTGACTCCAAATGTATATCTTTTGGAGAGCTCCAACTATTTATGGTTAACTTACCGCGGGGGAGAAAAGATGTCTCTTTTGTGTCTCACCGAGTCAGAACTCAGCCGGGATGCATTCATGCCCTTACAGACAGCCGGATATTTTTAACTCTTTTCAGAAATGCGCAGTTCCCCACTCAGGTGTTCGAGCTCTGCGAAGGGAGCCACAATTATGTGGCTGAAGAGCCGCATACTGCTCCGAAACCGCGGGTTTCTGACCCCTACAGATTGCTGACCCCCTGCTCTAAACCCTATGCCTCTCACAGTTGCTCATTTTAAATTCAGTTTTACACTTAAAGAAACAAATACAGGCACGCGGTATACTGTATTGTACTTAGTTACACATCACCTCTTCCTGCTGGAAAATGTTGAGTGAATTGACAGCACACTGCTGGATTCATAGCTGCAGCATTCTTTTCCGCCGTCAAGCCATTTCCTATTTAAGTTAAAGTTACATTTTTGTATTAATTATTTATTTATTCTAACATTATTTACAATTTAAAGCAGAGAAAAATAAATCTGCGAATTTGTGGGGGGTTGCGAATACTGAACCACAAATAGGCGCGGAGCTCCTGTACCTATAAAAACCACTAGATGAGAGTATACAGCTCTCCTTCACCAGATCGTGGTTTGAATTTCGCGGCTTCACTCCATCATGGCCTATTATTCGTCAAAAAATATGCATGTTTAAGCAAATGTTATGTATTTCTTGCCTAAATAAATTAAGCATTTACAAGCATAATACTGGCTAAATGAACTCAAATACAACCATAAGGCATTCAAAAGATGCATTCAAAGACGTTGATGAAATGTACTATTCTGGTCACTAGGTGTCAGTGTTATTGAAATGTTCGATGACAGGCACAAGAATCAGACAGAACAACAGGCTTTTATCATTATTAACAGGCACAATAATCCATAATAAAAATCCCTAATAAAAACACAGGGTACTTTTGCAGCCGTTACCATGTGCTCTAATCATGTTAAAAACGCATTTAGAAGATCGTAAACAGGTTTTCTATGCTGTAACTATGAAAATCGTCTATTTATAAATAAGGAATCCTATTTCTTGGAAATTCACTTATCACGGTAGAGTCTCATGGTCTCTGAAAGCACCTTCCCGTTCCCTTTCTTTTTCACTTCTGTCATGTGTCTTCAAAGGGAGAGTCATTTTACTTTTATTAGAATTATTATAGATGTAGAGTATTTCACTTCCCTTTGTACTTGTAAGAACGTTAAGATGTTCAACTGTTACTCTATTGGTACAGTTAATGAAGGTTTAATGTCCCCACAAAGAAAGCAATCGCCGAACAAAAATTGACGAGTGTAACCAGACATGGTGGAAGCAACAAGAAGTATGATTGCAAACCAGTACTGTTTAGGGCCCTGTGATTGTCTCGTTAACAGAATCTACTATTAAACAGGGAATCTCGTGGGAATTGACATAATGTTAATGGAATGCTGTCATCGTGAGGAGAAGTAATGACTGTGTGGGGAAATATTTCCCCAGGGTACTCCTCATTAATGGTGGTATTTCCTCAAACACAAAGCCGCCCCTCGCTGAAGTGGCCACCAGAAGTCGGCAAAAAAACTTGGAAAGTCATCTCTTACTCGTCAGCTAGCCTGAGTGGAACTTTGGATTACCAGAGCATGCTAGTGATACTCAGGCTGTATGGGTGTGTTTACAACATGGGGTGTTTGCCCCTTGTTAATGAAGGGCTTAGAATTGCATCGCGACTATGTCTTTCTTAACTACAAACACGGGCATTACAGTTTGTGGTTTATGATTTGTAGCAATGTTTGCAGAGGCTGACATCTCATTAGACAAGCTAGTCATTTGCAGTCAGTAGCTTGATAAAAATCAAGTTGCTGGCTGCAAATGGCCCCTGAGCTGCATTTTGGACTGCCCCTGCTGTGTGAGAACAATATTTTGTCCTATTTTTAATCCTTAATTATGGTGAATATGGACTAGTTTGATGATTACTTTGATATCGTGAAGGCATGATTGAATCCTTTGAGCACAGAGATTAAAAACTTTTATTTTTTAAAGTACTTTTAGTTGATCTAATAATTGAGGTCTGGTGATGACTTTATTGATACACATTGCTATAGAAAAACGAGTAATATATGCAGGGGCGGACTTACCAGGGGGGAATAAACACATCTATGTAAGCTGAGAGATAACTGCAACAGATTTCAAAAGGAGGGAAAACGTGGCCTAAATTACATACCTTTTGTAAACATGGAAATTAAAATAAAACAACTTAGTACAAGGATGTGGAGGGTCCCAATGATTGTGTTTGCCTTGGGCCCCCAACTGACTAAATACGCCCCTGAATATATGCTGTACCATATAGGTGCCTGTTAGGATGCGTGTATGTATGGGAAGAACATTTGTGGGGAGGCTGACGTTGTTAGTCACTGACCCAACAATGACAGTGTGTTGGGTCCACAGGGAGTGTAATTATAAATCCATACCAAGGTCAAAAGGTTTTGTTGTCCCTCTTGAGGTCCTGAAAGAGTCATATTTCATTAACAGGAAACCACACACACACACACACACACACACACACACACACACACACACACACAGGACCAACCTTCAAGTGACAAAGTTCAAAAGCATCTTAAGGTCCAATTAAATCAGGTGATTAACCTCAATCGTCAGGCACTGATACAAAGTGACTTTGACGTACATCTTGTACATAAATTGTATATCAACGCAACCCGTTATCAGCAAGATGCAAACTAGAGTGTTTGTCAAATATGAGGGGGTCCTCAATCTCCAGTCTAATCATGAGGGAGCAACCTTTGCCAGCAGCATTTACACGGAGAACAACTTCCTTGGTAGGTAGAATTATAGAGTACAACAAGACAACATTGGTATCCAGTTGACGGTAGAGACGGATAAAAGTTTGCAGGAGAAATTGAGTTAAAAAATTGTTGCTAAGCAGCTGTAAAGTACTCTCGTCCAGTCTGGTTCTGTGGTGCTGGCCATAATCCCTTCTCAATTCCTGAGTATCTAGCAGCATGAACTCGTGATACTTTAGTCTTTACACTTCTTTACACTTCGGGATAACATCCAAAACTTAAGCTGGATAGGTTCCCCATTCTCTATATTCAAATTCCAGACGAACGGCTGTGCTGACTGAAAAGAAAAAAATCCATAAAAGGCAGAGCTCATATGATTTTTTTTGCAAACTAAATACGTATAAAAGTAGTAGTACAATAGAGGGGTAAAAAAATTGAATCGGCCTTTTAGGCTATGCCCACATGAACATGGTTATAAAAAAATCCTGCATATTTGTCTCAGCGAAGAAAGATTATGATAATGAAATTATAATATTTTAATCATATACCTGCGATGGCAAAATGTAATACTGTTTTGAAACTAGTCGTTGATAGTGTAATGGTTCACATGGGATGAGATCTATTCCTACCCGCAGTCCAGGGTGTCGTCTACCTTTTGCCCAAAGTCAGCTGGGATAAGCTCCAGCTCAGCCTAAACAGGATAAGTGGTAGAAAACAGATGGATGTTGTGAAATGGTTAACGTGAGAACATATCCAGATGATATTCATTGTCATGGGTGACACGACCAAGGCTGTCTGTTGACAGACACATCTGACCTTGCTTCCGTTGCTGACGATAGCAGTTGTAAATTGTCACTTAAGTACAAACAAAAAGACAGAGCATCTTTTTTTGTGGTTACACAAAGAAATTTAAATTATAAAAGTTGGTCTCAGAAGTGAGACTCAGAACTGAAACAGAATGGATCACCCTGGTTTTCCAGCAAAAACATCTCCTCTGGGACCTCCTAATCCAGTGTATTGTCCTCCACGGTGAAATGAATTAATTTACTAAAAGGTCCTGGACGCTGGGAGTTTCCTGCCTAACTGGACATGGCCTTGTGAATTGTATTATATCCTCAAATCTTTAACCATCATTCCTGAATCACTGCTTACAGTAGTTAGACTGGGTTTAAATTGAGAAGCTTACTTCCGATGAGAATCGCCTTGACCTCCTGAAGTTTTAAGAGACATTAGGGAGCGCTACCTGGAATAAAGGAGCAGTGGACTGTCTGACTTATTTTCTGGAGGTTATAGTGGAAGAAACCCTGGAATAATAAGAAATTATACACAAAATAAAAAAAAAATCTTCTAGCAAACAATCTAGCAATCTTAACAAGTACAGTCAAACCTGTCTATAACGGCCGCTGAAGGGAAACGGCAAAAGTGGCTACTATAGACAGGTGGCCACTATAGACAGATTGGCGGCCATTTAGATTTAGTGTTCACAAGAATAAAAAATTTTGTGTTTAAAAAATAATTTTAAAAATTAAATCAAAGAAGGTAATAAAATTATAAAAATATAAGTAGCGGAGAAATATTTTAAAAAATTCATTTCCATCTTTGATTTTTTTTTAAACACGATTTTAAAAGCAAGAAATAAAAATTTTACTGAACCAGCCTGAGGAACGGGATCTAACAGGATACGCGTGAAGCAGTCATGAATGGGTGTGTACATGAACAATAGAGTGCGGAGGAGGTGCGAAGATCGTAGTGAACTAACAGTACCATTGCTCCTTTCTTATTGAATGGGCTTTTAATCTCTAATTAGTCGGCAATTAAGTTAAGTTTTAGATGTTTTATTCAGGTGTTTTGGCCATTTTAGAATCTATTCACGACGGCATTGCAAAGTAAGAAGACGGCTTTTTTTATGTGGAACAACTGACAGTTTGTGTGGATCTTGTGAATGATTGTGACTGAGCTAGGACTCAGTAATTAAATTCTACACACGACGGCTTCATTGCTTAAAAAACAAAACTTTTTCATGCATGAAGCTTCTGCTTGAGTTGGTATTTTGGCCGCTATATGCGGTCAGATATTGACCAAGGGAGACAAAATGGGTGGCCGTGTTAGACAGGTGACCGCTATACACAGGGTCTGCAACACGCAAATTTTCTGCGGGGGATTTTTCCAGTGGTGGCCGTTATAGACAGGTGGCAGTTATAGACAAGTGTAGTTAAGTGCAGATTGAGTTCAGATTTTTAATGACACAATGAAAATACCTTTTGTGATTCTTGCAGAACACGCTAAAAGTCATTTTAAAAAGATGACGGCTACACAAGGTGAACGTCTCAAAGATGAGCTCACACTTACCCTTCAGCTGTCTCTCTGTGTCCTTTGTCACTTGCTCCCACCACCCTTCCCACCCTTTCGCAAACTTGACAGGATAACCTTAGGTGCTGCATGCTACACTCTCACCATCTAATTTTTGCTTTTTCTTCAAGGACAAACGCTGCTGTCATCACCAAAATAAAAGCCTTCTCCCAATTAAACTTTGTCCTTTTTCCTCTCTTTGTGCAAAGACACCCTTTGTCTGCTTGACACTTACAATCAGTCTAAGCTGCACTTTGTCAGCCGCTGATGAAGAGCCAAGGATCACCAAAACCCATTATAGCCTGCACATAATAAATGACGGCACTAAATTGATATTTATCGGTGTAATTATTGATATTTCACCGCAAAGCATCAGTGCAACTTGGGCCATTGCCAAGTGCAGTCATGGAAAAAATGATTAGACAACCCTTGTTTCTTCAGTTTCTTGTTCATTTTAATGCCTGATACAACTAAAGGTGCCTTTGTTTGGAGAAATATAACAATGACAACAAAAATAGCTTATAAGAGTTACATTTTTTGGCAGTACAATGCTATAGCTATTCATGTATGAACTTAAGTGATTTTGGTTATTATCAAGAAAACCATGGAAGTTGCTTGATATCAGCTCTTAAATTAAACTCATATGAGCTATATTTGTTATCATCATTATATTTTTCCAAACAAATGTACCTTTGGTTGTACCAGGTATTAAAATGGATCAATAAACTGAAGAAACAAGGGCGGTCTAATAATGTTTTCCATGACTGTATATAGTGATGATGAAAAAAAAGCAGAAAAATGTTACACTAATGCAAAAAGTAATTAGAGGTGAACCGGCAACATCATCACTGGTATGTTTCCTTTTGTGCTAGGCTATGCACCACACACAAGTCTTGTCTTTTCATATCTCTCCCCTCCTTTGTGCCCTCTATTCTTGTACTGCAATAGCCCTGGTCTTGTTAATCATTTCATACTGCAGTCTTACACACATGCACACACAAACACTGAAGGGTCCTAGGAAGGGGCGTAATGATGCTGGCTAAATATGGTCAGCCGAGCTCTCCATCATGTCACCCCCAGACGACCTTGGCTGGAGTGGACAGGTCAGCCCACTGGGGTGGGGGTGGGGGTGGATGAATGTCTGTGTGCACGTGGGCTACATAAAACAGACCAAAACAGCATGAAGGGCACAGAAAAAGTGTGAAATAGACAGATGTGTCCCGAATAGAGTGTGTATGCGTACTTATGTGTGTTTAAAGTGCAGATGGCGGTACGGATGGAGAGAACAGTGGTGACATCAATGAGACCACGAAAAGTATCTGTTGTGTTTTTGTGGGGTGCGTGTGAAAGAAAGCTAAAAATGGAGCGTGATGTAGGATTGGACTACATAACGATTTTCTAACAGCATACAGTAGAAATAAGAAACATTTACATTAGATTGAACTTTATTGATCACTGGGCGCTTGCCCTCAGTGAAATAAGGTTCCAATAGCAGCAAAACGCTATGCTGTATAGAAGACAATAGTGGCAATGGCTGCAAAGCACACACAGGTATAAATAAGGGGAAGTAAGTGATCAACAATATTGGAGAGAAATAGGCTTTTTGTGTAAAAAAAAAAAATATATAGTATTGCGTTCATATTTTTGTTGAGTGCAAAAAGATTAAATATAGTCTGGAAGCTTAATCCCCCTTTTTTCATCGCAGATCACCTTGTAACAGAATCCATGACCCTTGCATTCATGAGCATTTAATAATCGTTACCCTTATCAATGGCTGCAACAGTCAACCAAAAGAGAAGCCAATATTGGTGGGTGTTTCTTCTCTCTTTATGATCTTTTTATGATGTTAATATTCACTTCCAATGTGATGGCTTTCCTTCTCTTTGGCGCAATACCGCTTGGGAGACATAATGAAGTGCAAAACTAATAAGAGATGTTATCCTTCCTCAGTGCAAACACTGTATTCTCCCCCCCCCCCAACAGTGTGTACCTCGAGCAATCCTCGTGGTTTTGGACCAAAATTAAGTTTTTAATTTATTTATGGGAGCACGTTCATCACAACAAAATATCGTAACACGGAACATTGTAAACCGTGCAGCACCAGTATAGTTCCTAACACTAGTCAGTGTACTTTTCAAATTATTTTTGCTTTTTTTTTTAAGGTTTAAGGTAATACATAATGGTGCTTTAGCTATTTGAGAGGCGGCAGAAGACATTTCAGAAGATCATCCACTCATGCAACCTACCAGCAGCACTACCATGAGATTAGTATTTGAATTATTCCCCCCAATGAAGTGTATTTTTCTATACCCTTTACAATGAAGTGCAAAGAGCGTTACTGTACTGTTAACACTCAGTAAGCTACAGGCACTAAACAAAAGACACAATCTGCTTTACTATTTGACTTTATGAGATAGATATTTATTGTGTTGTTTCAAAGAGGTGCAGGCCAAAGGCTGCGGACACCCGGCACAATGTTTCATGTTTGTAGCCTTAATGTGGAAAAAAACAAAAACAACAACATATCCAGTCACAGAAACATTTTCTGCAACACTGAAACTGCCTTAAGGTTTATCTTGCAAATAAATGTGTCTCACCTTTAGTATTGACCCCTAAGAAAAATAAGTCACACCCCTCTATCTCCAGTTTTACGGGAGAGCATAACGATGCTGTTTTTTAAATGAATATCAAAAGAAAGTGCAGTGGTGTGGTTAAGCGACTTAAATAAGAGCTTCAGTGTGGAGTTGGCTGAAGTGAACCACCTTCCATCAAACACCAATAACACTTGCGGACCCCCAGCATGTTGTAACAGCATTTCCCCTGAGAGTTTATGTCTCGACACATGAATATCCATCACCTTTGAGTTTGTTTTCTCCACTTTGTGCAGGACATCTTTGAACTGTAGGTCAGATTCTACAGCGAGGATATATACAGTACATCGTGTGCTGCTTTCTTGATGGGAAATTGCAGCTTCGCATGAGGCACGTGTCCCTTTTTTTCGTGCCATTCTTGGGCTTGGACTTTCAAATAAAACAGCAAATATAACGGCTAATCTTGAATCAGATTAAAAAACATTGGCGGCAACAGTTGTGGCTGTAGGCAACCTCTGTATGTACTTTTCATTAACTCTACAAGATGGCAGGTGCTGCACTTTAAGTATCCTGCGAAGTCAGCATCCAGAAAATGTACCTTTGAAGTAAGCTACAATATTTTGACCTAATCCAAATCTTTTTGTTTTAAGGGACCCTATCCTGCTCATTTCAGGTTTTTTTTTTTTATTATTATTGAATCTCAGTGGAGCACTATAATAAATTTAATTTAATAAAATACTGTACTCCATAAATCTCAAGTTGAGTACAGGGTAAATCTGCATTCTTCTCCTTTTGGATCGGATTCCACAGCCTCTTTCTTGACCACGCCTACTTTGTTGCGATTGGTCAGTGGTCGGCTCGATCCCTTCACCCTCACCTCGCGCCACTGCTCAGCTCTGCATAGAGAGTCGCTCCGGAGTATAAGTCGCACCAGCCAAAAATGCACAATGAAGAAAAAAAACATATATAAATCGCACTGGACTATAAGTCGCATTTTTGGGAGGAAATTTATTTAATAAAATCAGAGACCAAGAACAGACGTTTCATCTTGAAAGGCAAGTTATAGTAATACAAATAAAACGGAAAACAATAGGCTAAATAGGCGTCTCTTAACGTAACGTGAATAGGGGGTAGGTTAGCACAACATATTAACAGTTATTCAAATAACTATAGCCTAAACAACATAACATAACCAGTTTGCTTGCAGCTTGTAATCTGCAGAATATGATTTTCTTTATGGGGGAATTTGTGTTCCGTCTTTCTCAGTTGTCTTTATAAGTTGATGTTTGCATTGTAAATTTTCAGTGGTACAGGAGAGATAGGAGTAGCAGATACTGGCACACAAGCCTAGAGCGCCGTCTCGTGGCTGTGAGTGAGAAAAAGAAACATATATGAGTCGCTCCGGAGTATAAGTCACAGGACCAGCCAAACCATGAAAAAAAAGTGCGACTTACAGTCCGGAAAATACAGTACATATATTTAAAAACAAATATTTGTGTTTTTAAACAATATTCTGTGGAACACATAAGTAAACAAGATGGCCGCGGCGCTCCGTTGTGGAAGTAGATGCGAGCGTCACATTAGTTCGTCACATACACATTAACGCACGGGCGACAGTGCGCAGGGATACGGCGGGAGACAGACATAAACGGCAAGCGTTTTGTGAGGTGTGTTTTTTTTGAGAAGGCATTTTTGTGATGCAAATGTATTAATCTTTTGAACGCATATTGTTTTGAGAAGCCAAACTCTTTACTTAATTGTCCCCAGCAAATGGAACTACGTTCTTCATCACGGAAATCTGACTAGAACTGGACTTAGGAGACCGAGTGGGGCGTAAATCGCTGTTGCTGGACTACACTTGTGATGGGGATGTCATACAACTTCATGTAAAAAAAATCCAAGCTATCCCTTTAATGTATGCTTCCAATAATGCCTCGCATTATTCATAGTAGTGACGGCGGAACTTTTCCAGTGGCTTTAAGTAACTGTGCACTAGCTTTCTATGTGGACAACAGCTCTTAAATCAACTCACACTGGGTGAGTATACTGTTGCCACAAAATAGATTTTAATTAACAGCTAGTCTCGGGGTAAACAATGTTTAAAAAGCTAATGCTGTGACGGGAGATATTTGCATTTGTATACAGTCTGGATTAGCTAATGAGGTGGTATTTTATTGTGACAACTCTCCCAGTGAGGTGTGTTTTGTGCCCTTTTTAGTTTCATTTCTTCTATCAGCCTTTGTCTTTATTGAGTGCTGTTTGTGGTCAGTGTTAGCCCATTGGAAATGTGAAATGTGCAATTCAGTCATGTTTGCAACTCAACAGGGGCTAACTAACACTTCCATGGAGAGCAACAGTGTATCTTATGCCGATCTGTGTGTGTGGTTGTGATGTCTCGATGAAAACGGGCCAGCGTGCCTGGATATGTTGACTCAATCAGCGGGTTGTCTGGCATGGAGTCTCACATCAGAGCCAGTCACCTTGGTGATCTGTCACCATGGGGACAGGTTTTCTTTGCTGGGCTTCAGTAATAAAATGAATGTCTACCTGCGCCCTCCTCAGCTTTTTATTCTCTCTCTTCCTCCTCTGGACTTCTCTGATGAAATGAATTACACGCACAACACACACACCTCCATGTGGGATCAAGCAGTTCCATCACTGTCACACAGTGCCCAGATTAGGTGCCAAAGCCTCTAATAAAGACAAGAAGCACATTTCACTGCCTTATAAACACATCTACTTCGTCTGGCCCATGGATGTGTGCTTGCATCTTCCTACAGTTAACACAACAGTGTGGTTCTCAAACACATTTAACATATTCCCTCACATAGTGGTGAGGGGAATCCATTTACTCAACTACAGAGAGTACCACACATCTCTTAGTGGTAGACAGGGTGACGTCGACCAACTCCCTGAGGTTCTCAGAGCCGAGATGGTTCATGTGGCTCTAACATGTCAGAGATGTACTTTGGCACAAGACCATGAAAACACTTGGCTGTTTTAAAGTCTATTCTCTGAACGACAGAAAGCCAGTGCAGAGACCTGAGCACTGGACTGATATGGTCGTATTGAGCAGCAGCATTCTGCAGCAGCATCCTGGATGTACTGCAGCTGTTTTACAGCTCGCTTAGAGAGCCCAGTGAGAAGGCTGTTATTGTAGTCTAACCTGCTGGAGACAAAGGCATGGATTAGTCTCTCTAAATCTGGTTTAGACACTATTCCCTTGACTTTGGCAATGTTTTTCAGCTTGTAAAAAGCACCTGATGTTATTGATTTAATTTGGCTGTTTTTAAAGTTCAAGTCTGAGTTAATTGTTACCCCTAGATTTCTAACCTGATGATTAGGTTGTAGGGAAAGTTGCAAGTTGATGAGAAACACTTTCTCTTTGTTTCTGTGGGCCACAGACAATAATTTCAGTTCTGTCTGTGTTTAGCTGGAGAAAATTGTTGTGCATGCACACACTTATGTGTTTAATGCAGTGACCAAGTAAGTCTGCAGGACCATGTTCACCTGCTGTCACTGACACGTAGACCTGAGTTCGTCTGCATACAGTAGTTGTGGAAGAACACACTGTAGTTGCGTGCTAGCTGGCCTAAAGGAAGCATGTACAGACTGAACAACAGGGGTCCCAGGATTGACCCAAAGGGAACCCCACAGGTCACAGCCATTTGGTCTGAAACACAGTTTCCAATTTTAACAAAGTACATCCTGTCCTCGAGATAGGGCTGAACCAGTTTAGAGCACTACCACAGATTCCCACCCAGCTTTCTGACCTCTGTTATAAGATCACATGGTCAGCAGTGTCAAAGGTAGTGCTCAGGTCAAGCATAACTAAAACTGAGACTTTGCCTGCATTTGTGTTTAGATGGATATCATGTCAACTTGGTCAGAGCTGAGTGCTGTGGTCGGGCCTAAAGCCTGATTGGAAAAACCAACGCACTGTTAGTCAGTAAGCTGTACAACGTTTTCTAAGACTTTCCCCAAGAATGGTAGGTTTGATATGAGCAGATTGTTGTTCAGTGCTGTGACATCAAGAGTGCTCTTCTTTAGAAGAGGTTTAATGACAGCAGTTTTTAAGGCCTTTGGAAATTTTCCAGTCTGAATTGAGATGAGCTAGATGAGCGAGTTGTAACAAACTGCTGGGCACATACTTTACAAATCTCATGGGTAACTCATCAAGGCAGCATTTTGATGGACTCAAAATGCAAATGATTCTTTCAACTGTCCAACTGTTATCAGTGACAGGTGTGAAATGTGTCAGCTCTAGGGCCCCGGGAACACTCCTGGGATTTTTTTTTGTGAGTTGAATAAAATTGCATCCATGCTGTATTAGTAAATACTTGCAGCCAGACTTGAACGGATCACTGGGTGAAAATGATGTAATACATAAGGTGCACTTACCTGTGAAGCTGTAAACGGACACGCAAAAAGAACCATGTGACACCAACACTATCGAAGAAGAAAGAACACGTGCATAAAGTCCGTCGTCTTTCGCTTGGCTGACTTGTATAGACTTACGACGAAGGGGAATTGCTTCTGTGAGTCATTTTGGAGTAGAAGACAACAGAATATCAGAGAATGTCGACTGTGTGAGTGTGAGTGATTCATGCAGTTCGCAATATTTGGATATTATGTTGGCAACACTCACTTCTGGTCATGACGATGGGGTAGTGAAGGTGTGGTGACATCATTTTCAGGAAGTAGTTGTTTGCTTGTGTACACGGCAACGACATGGCAACATTGCCAGATTTGTCCACTCTGGAAGCCATTTAAAAAAAATATAATTTCAAAGCACCCAAAACACCATTTCCGTTTGGATGAAAAGCTGAAACTATAAAATACTTATATAATATAATACTATAATATAAAAACGTTCCCATGCGGACAACCCCTCAGTGTCTAGCTGGCTGCAGAGTAATTATTTGTGTTGTAGAAATGATTGCACGATAATAATTTTTTCCACAAATAAATAACAATGCTATGGGATTATCACAAATGACTCATAAATACGGAGCCCTTTGGCATCTTTATTTTTGGTGTTAAATCTGTCCAATAAGAGTTTTTGTTGTGTCTTAATGAAATATATGTAAAGGTACTTTTTTGTTTTCAATATGGTGTGCTTGTACCTTTAATGCGCTACCAAAAGCAGATGACAAAGTGCTTTTCAACAGTCAAAATGTTTACGCGCACTAAATAAAAAACCAAAATATTTTAAAATACATTTAAAAAAAAAAAACCCGGCAGATGTAAACTGTGCTGTTCTCACAACACGTGACTGTATGCTGCTAGACAGGCAGAGAACCAATAAAGAAAACTCCGTACACAAGGTGTACTTTTCTTGCTTCTGTGAAGCTTTCTTTGCCGTGCATGTATGCGAGCGATAACTGTAACATACAAAAAATGCAATAACTATCTATAAATGTACATTAAATTTGCTAACACAAGTAGCTAGCTAAAACACAGGGATACATAGCTAACAGCTACACCACACCATCAACTTTACAAACACATTCAAACATTTGAGATAAATATCTTAAGTGCTTTGTACAACATAGATACAAAGCTGAAAGTTTCCCCAAGAGCTTTTTCAAACTTCCTTTCTGCCGTTGCTAGCTTATGCTTCACAGAGAGAACATATTTATTTACCAGCTATGAGCCCGTTTACACATTTTAAATCAACCCAGAAATCACATGAAACCACTGTCTTTGACCCAAAGACATGACATACAGTAGACCTGGCAGGAAATTGTGGCCTTCACCAAAAATGCTGCTCAAGAAACTTTCTTACAACATTCCAGTATCCAGCTACTAAGATGAAACACCTTAATTCATCTGCGTACTTTGGTAGGTTCTGCTGTTTTGGTTAGCATTGAATGGGCTAAGCAGTTGACCTCGAGTCCTGCAATATGTTTCACAAATATAAAAAATCCCACATTGCAACTGTTACGATCAGAGTGTGGCTGTCCAATGCTTGGCCCCCAGTCTGCAGAGACAAAGTCAGCTGCGTGCAAATAAAAGTCTTAATAATTACGAGCAGGTGCAAGTACTCACAGTAGTGCAGGATAAGGCAACAAAAAACGACACAGGAAAAAAGCTCTGAACACACACGCCGTCCCTGTGACGACGCCGGGCTTATAAACCCACCTAATTGCAATTGCCAACAGCTACACACAATTCCACTGGGGTACCCCCAGCAGGAAGTGCAGCATACCAAAGTTAGAGCGCAGTACAGGAAGTGATAATTCCTGACCTGCGGAGCATGACACCCACATTCCCATTTGAACTCGCTCCATTGCGGTTCGCCTATTGCTCCCTCACGCTATCTTGTTTTTTCAGAAATTAATTAATGACTTAATGATCGCTGTTTTGTGCTTGACTAAACCAACCATTTATCAGATCATTAGGCTTTATGGGCGCCACACACGGTAGGCGACAAACGACCGCTATTGGCAAAATTCATCGCCATCGCGTATGAAACCATGCACACGGGAGACGACAAGCGATTGTGACCAGCTACACAGGTGAGCGACACATTCACATCCTGAGCGAATTGTACAAGTCTCCCACGGTTTGATTGGCTGTCAGATGTGGAGGGAATTTCGGGGTATCAAAGCAGTTCAGAGGAGGAAAAGCGGCCGGTGTTGATCGAGGAATCTTGCTAGTATCGTATCTTGCTAGTCTTGAAGATAAACTTACATAAATGTCCGTGTAAATTAATGGAAACTTACCTGATATGTTCACTCTGGCGTCAACGAGTTCCCAAGCTGCTGCTTTTTTCTTTACAGTATATCTCTATACTCCATCCATCCATTTTCTATTCCGCTTCATCCTCCCGCTGATTGGTCCTTGTCTGGGCGCCAGCGATGAAAAGTTGAAAATTCTTCAACTTTCTAGGATTGTGTCTCAAGACACGCGTTACATGACACGCACGAGCACAAACTTTCACACGCACTCATTTCTCGTGTCGATTGGCTGGATGGTGACAGGTTCCATTGAAAATGAATGGAATCAAGGAGGTGTCGCCTCCCGTGTGTGGCGCCCATTAGGCTTCAGGGCAAGCATTCAGCAAGCATCTGGACTGTCTCCGAAAGTTGATTTAGCTGTGGTCTTGGGGCACCACCAGTGCAGTGGTTGCTCAGGAATGGTGGCAGGCAGGCGTGAATGCATCTGTTCGCACAATGAGGCAAAGACTTTTGGATGATGGCCTAGTGTCAAGAAGAGCGCATAGAAGCCACTTCTCTTCAGGAAAAACATCAGGGAGAAGCTGGTATTCTGCAACAAATACAGGTATTGGACTCCTAAAGACTGGGGTAAAACCATTTTGTCTGATGAATCCCCTTTCTGATTGTTAGGGGCATCCAGAAAAAAAGAAAAGAAAAGGTGAACACTACCATCAGTCCTGTGTCATGCCAACAGTAAAGCATCCTGAAATCATTCATGTGTGGGATTGCTTCTCAGCCAAGGGAGTGGGGTCACTCACAATTTTGCCTAAGAACACAGCCATGAATAAATAATGGTACCAAAACAGCCTCCGAAAACTTTTCCCAACCACCCAAGAACAGTTTAGTGATAAACAATGCCTTTTCCAAAGGCAAAAGTGATAACTCAGAGACTATCTGTCAGAAAGATCTAAAAACAGTAGTCGTTATATTCATGAGATACAGTATTTATGATAAACACACTCACCCCACTCGACTCCTCCAGTTTGATGGCACAGGTGGCTAACTGTCAGTGAGGTGAGAGATGAGGTCACGGCGGCAGGGTTTCATGGAAAGCAACCAAGCACAGGCAGCTCTGTCTCCTCACCCCAAATCAGCTGGGTTAGGCTCCAGCTCACCTGTGACATGGATGAGGACAAGTAGTATAGAAAATGAATGAATGAATGCCTCATTGTGTCTCTTTCACAAGTAGAGTATTGAGCCTTGAACCCATCAGCAGGAGTTCCAACATGTTTGACCCCACGCACCGACTAGTTTCTGTCGAGGGTCTGAAAAAAAGCCTGGGAGAGGTGCTCTTCAGACGGCACAGTAAGCTATGATTTTTCTCATGTAACAAAACATTAGGTTAAGGGTATTATCACTTTTCTGTATTATTCTTGTTAGTTTTCCCCTTCTTTGGCGTAACGGTGTTAATGATTTCCACTGTGTGTATATCTGACGGGTGTCAGGTCACTTCACTGTAGTCCATGACTTGCTGAGAACTGTGTCAGTGCTGAGGCCTGGTGGCCCGGGGGGCTGCGGCATTCACAAAAGGGCCTTGGTGGAGGAAACAGTCCAGGCTGCTGGGTGTCTGTACACCCAGAACGGCGGTTTCTTCAACACCAAGACGGGCCAGTGTTTGAGCAATGTGGTGAGGGACGGCAGGATGGTGCAGGACCAGTACCCTGATGTTTGGGTAAGAGATGCACTTTACACTGGAGGTTGTTGATGTTTTTGAGTAACAAAAGTTCAAATACCACAAACAAGAGAAGTCAAGAGAACGCATAGTGTGCCCACTGCCCAGGTTCTATATGTGTGATGGTACGCTGAGAAGCCATTGCAAAGAAAGGACTGAGCTGTAACAGCATGTCCTGCATAACAAGCAAAAAATGGAAGGATGAATAAATGGCTTTGCATGTTTGGATTCCAGATTTAGCAAGCTCGCAGTTGTTCCAGTCTGTACGACCACATTAAGTCCGATCACGAACTAACTATTCCAGGACTTTTCATCTTCCAGTTTGCATTGGGCAAATCTTTTTTTTTTCCTCAATTTAACGCCTCCACAACACCAGAAATTTCAGTGTCAATATATTTCCAATGCCAAAAGTTGATTCGTGTTATGGCTCCATACTTTTACCTTCTGCAACGCATCAAAACCAGGCAGCAAACTGGCACCGGCCCGACAGAGTATAGAAAACGGGTGTATTTGGGTTTTGTTCCCATCCAGTGACAACTTTATGTGCTTTTATGTTTAAGCATACTTACAACCATGCCAAAGGTGTACACTCTTGATCAAAATTTTAAGACCAGTTGAAAAATTGCAAAAATTGTGCAGAGAGACGTTTTTAAGAAGAAAACTTCTTCAAAGGTCTCCTTCAATGCCCTACAATTGTCTGTTTGGAATTTGCACCAGAGCACCAAACATTGGAAATTGCAAGGAGGAAGAAAGTTTTATTCTCACATGAGTAAAAATGTAACCTTGACGGTCCTGATGGCTTCGAACATTACTGGCATGACAAGTACATCTCACCCGAGATGTTTTCCACACAGCACAGTGAACGGTGCGCCATCATGAAATGGAGTGCTTTTTCTTTCAATGGAACAATGGGGCTTCAGGTTGGGGGGTGGAGAGGGGTCAAAGGGCAGCTGCCTATGTGGAGATGTTGCAGGGGGCATCCTTCATAACTGAAGGTCCTTGTCTGTGTGGTAATGACTGGGTTTTTTTAACAGGACAACACTGCAGTTCACAATGCCCGCCTGACAAAGAACTTCTTCCAGAGGAATAACCTCACTCTTTTGGACCATCTTGCTTGCGCCCCTGATCTAAATCCAATTGAGAACATGTTGGGATGGCTGTCAAGGGAAGTTTACAAAAATGGACATCAGTTCCAGCCAGTGGATACCCTCCATGAAGCCATCTTCACCACCTGGAGCAACATTCCCACTAGCCTCCTGGAAACACTGGCATCAAGCATGCCCAAACCCATTTTTGAGTTGATTAACAAGAATGGTTGGGGGTGGGGGGGGGTTGAGCAATAAAACTTTTGATCAGCTGAACTTTTGATCGACTAATGAACAGCCTATTTCAGTTTAATGGTTGTTTGCAATAAATTGCTTCGTCAATTTTTTTGTCTTACTCTCATTTCTTCTTTTTGCATTTTGAAGCTCTACTTAGAACCTCCTTAAAATGCACAGTGCAAAATATAAATTGTTGTAATGTATGTCAACAAGGTGTAGTTAAGAGACCGAGTCAGCCGTCCAACCATCTGTATCTTTGCAGGTATCTATCTCAGGAAGATGTTTTGGACCAGTCAAACCCATTTGTCCAGCTGATCAGTGGAGTGGTGTGGCTGCTCAGAAATGGTACAATCAAAATCACACCCAGCTTGATGACTGATTGTGAGAAGACACAGGAGACTGGTACGTGCGTCCTTGTGTCGTTTAATCTTGCATGTCTCACGCTCTTGATCCAATCTTGTGATGTACATGGTGAGGTTCTTCCTTATGATTACAGTGTGACGGCCGGTTGGCCTTCGAAACTATGTGTTTGTTCCCTGTTTTCACAGGTGATTTCAAACATTTCACCGATGTTGAGATGGCAAGAACCGCTGTGGGCCCCGATGCTCAGGGCAGAGAAAAAGGGTGAGAAGAACGACAATGTCCATCTGTAGGAGCAAAAACCTTGGGAGGACTTGAATTGAGGGGCTGAAATAACGTATGTGGCTGTTTAAGACCAGTAGAAGCTAAATGATCTTGGCCGTCCGTCTCAGACCAAAGATGTGCTATCCTGAGAAAAAAACAGAGAGACACTCAAGCATGACATGCTATGATACTTCATACCTTCACAGTATGCGTCTTTGGGAGATGGCTTCCTGAAGACGAAGGGAGTCATCAACGCCATCAATCTGGACGGAGGCAGGTCTTCCACCTTCTTCTCCAATGGCTCATTGGGTAGCTACCCTTCTGATGCGTGGTAGGTTTGGTCTCATCCCTTTTACAAGTCAATTTCGGTCTTTGTTGCGCCCTCTAAACTTCACACCAGCAAACCAGACAACAGTTGGCGCTGCGCTCGGCGAGTCTCCACCATCTTGTGTGTACACCCGTGCCTTTGCCAGCCACCAGACTGCAGTGGGCACGGCGAATGTGTGGATGGACTCAGTCGCTGCCAGGGGTGCCACCTGCGACTTTGCTGCGTGTCAGCCTCCCCAACCCGCGGCACCCAAGGTGTCTGCACCACCAGTACGTGACTTCCCCCTCCCCCACACTCTCACTTCATCAAGTGATATCCGAGGAGTTTCAGTTTGTGTGTGTAGGTGGTTGTGTCTGTGATGCTGGGTGGAGAGGACAGGACTGCAGCCAAGGTGATCACAAACCTCATGCCTCTTGTTATTAATTAAAGGCTGTGTATGTGTATGTGTATGTGTATGTGCCCGTCACATTTGGACTGCCCGTTAAAACACAAGTGAGGCATTTGGTGTTTTTTTATGATTTGATTAGATGGTATAACAATACCAGTATCCAGCATTGCGTTCCTTGTGCCAGAGTGCCTGCCAGGTTTCTATGCTGATGGCTGCAATCATACCTGCTCCTGCATGAACGGCGGCACGTGCCATCACATCTTTGGAAACTGCAGCTGCCCTCCAGGATTCTCTGGCGCAACCTGTGAAGAAGGTAAATGAGGTGGAAAAATTGGAAAAACTAAAAAGTAAACATTCATTTCTAAGCAGCCGTGACTTTGAGTGTTGTCATAATTGTCATAATACAGTAGTTCCTGTGAGTTTAAACATGGCTGCAATTCAAATTTATTTTATTGTCACAGATGGACGCTCTCAAGCCAGAGTGACATCCGCTTCTTTGCTCACAGAGTGAGTGTTAAAGGTCAAAATAGATAGATAGCAGGGGTGCAACTATACAGATTTTCCAGTGGATTGGGCAGCTTCTTTTTCTCCCCCTCAGATTTGCTTCATACAGTATTTAGCTAATTTAGCTAATTGTTTAGATTACACTAGGTCCCCAATTTACGAACACCCGACTAGCGAACACTCGTGGATACGAACACAAGCCGACTGGTCAATATTTTATTTTATTTTGCCTTGTAGTCAGTCGCTCAATCAGTATTTATACTGCTACTGTACATGCTTGACCAGTAGAGGGCACTGTGACACTGCTAATGGGACCAACAGAGGAAGCGTTAGAGCTAATGGGACCAACAGAAGAAGAGTTAGACGCTGGGGAGATAAAGCTAAATGAAAAGCTAAATTATACAACCGGGACAGAGCGTGTGATTAAAGTTTATGAAGAGTTAATAGGCCTACTTAATTCTACACCACCCACAGAACACTACCTCTTTTAGAAGAGTCTAACGACGACGACCATTTGTCCTTTTTTTCAATAACTCCTCCTCCAACTCCACCACAACGACGTATGCTCGACCACTCCTCTTCAAAGGTAAATAACATTCATCATTATATATTATTATATCACTTTTATTATTGTTTTTTCATTAATTATCCTCGTTTAATATTACTACTGCATCCAAACTCATATTTACATACTGTACATATGCATATACTGTATATATGTATACACATACATGTAGTACCTATATCATTGGTAATATTACCTTTTCCCCTACTTAAGAACAATTCGACATAAGAGCGGTCGTCTGGAACCAATTGTGTTCGTTAGTCGGGGACTTAGTGTATACTATAGGTCATGTTAGCTATTTATTGCAGTCTGCCATGAGGTCTTTCTAATGACATCCTCCATTTTGTCCTCTCAGGTCAACATGGCTGACAATAACCGTCGTCCTGAGATTTGTGCTGCTGCTCAGCCGGGTGCCAGTGACGTGCGGTCAGGGGAGTCATGATTTAAAGAAATGATATAATAACATATAGAGATGTCATAAGATGTCGTGTCACAAGATCTCGTGAGACAACGTATTTTCCGGATGACTCCAATCATTTTTTACCATTTTCGTAAGTGAAAATCTCGGAATTTGCAGATTTCCAGATCAAATACAGGGAAGAAACCCAAGGTGAGGTCACCATGAGTGTGATTACTCGGCTTAGTGCGTAACTAACTTCCGCCTAACTTCCAGGTGAGTTGGCTCATGGCGCCTGCCAGGTTTTGTTTGTCAGCATGTCGCCAATAATATCATGCTGCAGAAACATTCATTATACACCATGACTTTCTACAGCCTGTGTAATGCCTATGATGTAAGTGTGACGTAATTATTCTTGCTAATCAGACAATAAAATCAATAGAAATGTCATATCAGTCTTTGTTTTGTTGTCTTCTGCTAGCACTGGCGAGCAGAAAGTCAAATGCATTCAATATACATGTATTTTTATGCTGAATGAATGAATGAATTTTCCTACCAAGATGGAGGATTATATGCCCAAACGGGGTGATCAGACTTTTACAACAAAGTATCAGAATGTTTCCTGGAGAAGGTAAAGCTGCATGCACTTCATAAACATAAAAAAGGTAAACACACAAATGTTTTTCAGTCTGGAAAAAAAATAAAATAATGGGGTCTAAGAAGTATCTGAAAACATTTTGAAAACATTTTTTAACCAAAGTGAATTATTCTCCACTGTTTTAGCTTTCGTCTTAATGAGTAACGTGTATAAAGATTTTAAAAACCCTCCAAAGGAGTCAGTGGCTCACCAACCATGAACCTCACGGCACGGCACTGACACATTTGTGTCAAGACACAAACACATACACTACATGACAGGATACCAGCAACGTTCCAGCAAAGTTTGTACTTAGTGTTGGCAGTTCTGATTGCCAATAAGACATTTCTTTACTGGATTAATAGCATACTCAATAGCAGCTGAAATGGAGAAAGCTGTTTGTCCAAATACACTTAAAAAAATAATCTTAGCGCCTCTAGCTCTGCTATACAGCTGTTCGGATGTTAAACTGTTGACGAGGAGGAGATGATAACCTCTGAATAATTTTATGAATTAAACATAGATTTCAACATTTGACCATGTTTTTCGAGCCGTTTCTTATCCAAAATGTTGATAGTGTGTTTGTGAAGTGGCTGCAGGGGTTTCAGAGAAATAATGCTAGCCTGTGACCAAACGGAGAAACAGTGAGTGAAGTGCGAGAAGATCATAGTGTGCATGTATATTTTTGCTGCCTGTGTGGACATTTGATGGCAAATGTGTGTGAAGTTACTGAGATTACATTTGATCTGATGAGAGACCCTACGGATTGAAATGACAGCTTTGTGTCAATTATGATACGCAGATATTTGTATTCTGATACAAACATCAGGCTCGAAACTGAAAGTACACTGCTACCATTTTAGAAATGTTTAACGGCAGGCAGGATCGCTTCAACCAAGACGTGATATTAACCATGGAGTTAGGAGCTTCACCACTATCCACTATCCACTATCACTACCATGAATGTAAATTAGAGTGTCATCAGAATCCATTTGGACAGAAACATCAACACAAATGGATATGAGGTCATTTATGTAAAGTGAAAACAAGAACGGTTCTAAATTTGATCCTTGAAGAAGACCAGTGGACAGACTGAGGGCTACTGATGTAAAGTAGTCTACTCTGACATGTTGGGAGCACTCAGTAATCTAAGACTCAATCCACTTCAGTTCATCTGGTGAAAAATAAAAACTACAGAATTTTGTCAGCAAGATTTTATGATTGACAGTGTGAAATGCCTTCTTGAGCTCCAGGAACACAGCACCACCCCACCTCGGACTAACATGGCTCAGATAGTTTCAGTGAAATAACACGTAGCAGTCTGGGTGGAGTAATTGGCTCTAAAGCCAAACTGCATGGGGTGTAGAGCAAAAGGTGTGGCGCTTAAATGATTGATCTTTTGTTTTGCGATCAGTTTCTCTGCAACCTTGGACACTGTGGGTAATATGCTGATGGCTCTATAGTTTGCCATAGAATGAGGGTCTCCACTTTTAAAAATGCGAGTGACAACGGCGGTCTGATCAACCATGGTCAGAACTCGTTCACATGCACACAATTTCAGGATGATTGATATGTATGAAGGAAAAACACGTACGTGGAGTTTTATAAACTGTATCTGATGGAAGGACTACGTATCCATGTTTCCTGTTCTGTGAGTACAGATTTTTACATCTAAATATAGTTTCATACATGTTATTTTAGCTACTGTATAAATAACGTAGTTGATTTAATGCCTCTGCTAAACCTGGAATATTATTTGTTAGTTGATCATTTATTTTAATTTGTGTTTTGTTCTTTTGGGCGGTCACCTAATATATTCCCTAGACGCATTCCATGCTATTTTTAGCATTTCCATGTGATGTTTTTCAGTAGTTTATTTCACATCTGTCAGCAAAATTGATTGAATATAAAACTGAAATTGTTCTTGATTAAAATGTTGCAGATGTTGATTATCACTACAATGCTGTGAACAGCACCAAGTGACTGGTACAGATATGTGGATGACAGGGCAAAACTACAACCCAAGAAGTGCTAGCCTTTACTGAGCACATTAAACTCAGTAGACAAAAACCTACATTTCACAAATGAGGATGTCAAAGACAATAAGATGGCTTTTTCAGACTGTGATGTTGACATTGCAGACAACAGGGTCCTCCACTGACCAATATCTGCTTTTTGATTCACACCACCCACCGGAGCACAAACTGGACGTTATCAGAACCCTACAACACAGAGCTGATTAGGTTCCCACCAGCCCACAGGCCAAAGAGAAAGAGCATAAGCACCTGAGGGATGCCCTCAAAACCTGTGGTTACCCCAGCTGAAAAGCGCATCTCGTTCCAGAAAGAACAAGAGAAAGGTGGATGAGGAAGAAAAGATCTAATAACAGATCCAATAACATTGTCATCCTGTATGTCCGTATCTCCCGTATCTCAGAAGGATTTTTAAAAAACACAACACACCAGTACCCTTCAAACCTGGTAGCACTTTGAGACAGAGGTTGGGACACCGCAAAGACAGGACACCCCATTCGCAGAAGAACAATCTGGTGTATGCAGTCCAGTGTAGTGACAAATGCACCGATTTGTAAATAGGGGAAACAAAGCAGCCACTGAGCAGGAGCATGGCACAACACAGAAGGGCTTACACTTCAGGTCAAGACTCTGAGGTCTACCTGCACTTCAAAGAGAAAGAGCACCAAGGATGGTTTGAAAGAGGAGTGAGGGAAGCTATCTACCTAAGTTAATGTAAAGAAACCATTTCTGAAGGGGGGGGTTACGACGCCACCTTTCTCCCACATACAATGCTCAGTCAGTCTCTAAGAAATAAACAAGGCATAGCCACCTTGTTTGCAGGTGAGTTCATGACCATCATTACTTCTGAATGGGCTGCTAACGGAGACGATATACCACTCAAACGACCATCATCGGCGGGCAGAGGCCCCTCTCCATTGTATCCTAGCGATTGTCATTTGGCATCACTAAAGAGCCGGCCATTCCTGTCTGGACCTGACTCCTCCTTTAGAGGATAAATAGATTGGATCTTGCACCAGACTCTCAGACTAGTGTTGTACTATCTAGTCTGACTGGTGTGTGTCTCACCTAGTCTTTGAGCATGAACGGATGAAGTCTGTTCTGATTAGAGGCGAAACGTCTTCTAAGACAACCTGAAAAGTACAGTTGCGATCGATTGAACGCCCTTAAAATACAGTAACCTGGATGAATGAGAATATTCACAGGCAATGCTGTAAGTGTAGTTCATTTTATTTGTCAAGACAGAACCATAGTACATCAGCTGTGATGCTATCGTTGCTGAAATAATTGTATGTCTGGCAAATTGTCCTTGTTTAATTGCCTCCACACCAGTAGTTATGCTGCACAGACAGGCATAAATAACATACACTCCTGATCAACATTTTAAGACCAGTTTAAAAATTGCTAGATTTTGCATTTTGCACATTTGGATCTTAATGAGGTTTTAAGTAGAGCTACACAACTTGTAATTTAAACAAACAAACAAACAAACAAACAAACAAAAAATAGGTTGTTTATCACCTGATCTAAAGTTTAAGACCACAGGCCAAAAAAGCCAAACTCTGCTAAAAATGTTCATTTTCTGTCAGGCATTCACACTGTCATGCCCTCCTGATGGCTAAAGCTAAGAAGCTTTCTCTTTTTGAACGTGGTCGTATTGTCGAACTACACATAAGCAAGGCGTCACAGCGTGCCATTGCTGCTGAGGTTGGGCGCAGTAAGAAAGTCAATCTACGTTTTTTGAAAGATCCTGAGCATTATGGAACAAAAAAGTCAAGCGGTAGACCCAAACAAAAAAAAAAATCACACCTGCGCTGAGCTGGAGGATCCGATTGACTGTGCATAAAGACACAGGGCGGTCTTCGACCCAAATTGAGGCCCTTACTGATGCCAACTGCAGGGCAATAACCATCAGACGGCATCTGCGGGAAAAGGGTTTAAAAAACAAAAAACAAATTCAAAGACATCGTCTCCTTCAACGCCACAAAACTGCCTGTTTAGACTTTGCCAAGGAGCATCAAACATGGAACATTGAAAGGTGGAAAAAAATTGTATTCTCTGATGAGAAAAAATGTGACCTTGACGGTCCAGATGGTTTCCAACGTTACTGACATGACAAGGAGATCCCACCTGAGATGTTTTCTACCCGGCACAGCGGAGGGGGGTTCATCATGATCTGGGGTGCTTTTTCATTCAGTGGAACACTGGAGCTTCAGGTGGTGCAGGGTCGTCAAACAGCGGAAGATGTTGCGGCAGGCATCCCTCATGACTGAGGGCCCTCGTCTGTGTGGTAACAGCTGGCTTTTTCAACAGGACAACGCTGCAGCTCACAATGCTCGCTTAACCAAGGACTTCTTCAGGGATAAAAAGATCCCTCTTTTGGACCCTCCTGCATATTCCCCTGTTTTAAATCCCATAGAGGATTTGGGATGGATGGCAAGGGAAATTTATAAAAATGGCCATCAGTTCCAGACAGTCGATGCCCTTCGTGAAGCCATCTTCACCACTTGGAGCAATGTTCCCACCAGCCTCCTGGAAACACTCACATCAAACATGCCCAAACTCATTTTTGAAGTGATAAACAAGAACGGTGGAGCTACTCATTACTGAGTCCTACTGAGAACATTTTTTGTTTACTCTTATACACACAGAACGTCATTTCAGTATGCTTAAAAGCAGAAATGTTATGCTTGCCATTGCACACATTAAATTATATTTATCTAATGTGGAAGTAATGGCACATAATTGTTATGTCATCTGTCAGCAACAACCCGAAAGCTCTGTCTTTGCCGCCCACACACATACGCTGAAGACAGAGCTTTCCAAA